>NW_026526743.1:32640836-33225836 GCF_024362965.1 Panthera pardus | reverse complement strand
TTCCTACATGGCCTCTCTCATGCCCTCTCTTGGCAGAGCCCCTGTAGGTATATCTTATTGCTCTTTTAAGGGTCAGTTTTCCACCCATGGCTTCTGCAACCACAGTGTTGTTGCACAGCGTGCACTAGCCAGAGTTCTTAAAAGCATCCCACATTCCCCCCATGCCTCTGCTTCCTGCCTGAAAGGCAAAAGCATTCTCAGTGCACTTTGATTTTTAAAGAAGGACAAGTCTTCACCTTACGGTTGAGGTAAGGAATATAGAATTGCACTGAGAATCTAGAGATGAAGGTTTCCATCAGGCAGGCTTTGATTACCATGGCATCTAGATGGCCACTTAAATCACTCCAGGGAGAGTCATCCCAAAAGGAACAAGGGGACTCTCAAACATGCTATCATTTATGTTCCTTCATTGCAAAGTTCTTCACAATTGCCAATGAGCTAATCCTCCCAACAGGCCTAGCGAGGCAGATCAATACTGTTATCCCTTTTAGAGCTCAATATTATTATCCACTTTAGGGCTCATTATCTTATCAGCCCAATTACTTCATCTTTAAAGTCTCATCAATGTCCTCTCAAAGCAATACCCCATTTTGTGATTGTGAGTCTGTGTTACCTGTGAAACGCTGGATCTGCTCTCCAAAGAGAGGCTGGAGCCAGAGCATGTGTTATAAGAGACACCATGGAGCTGCATATTGTCAGCATTCAGAGTTACTCAAATGTGAGGATTCTGAGTAACAGGTCCTGGGCATCAACCCAGGGGCCTGGACCACCTGCCCACCACCCCCCCCACCTCCCCCCCACCCCCCCGCAGGTAACCTCAGTAAGGCAGCTTCTTTCTGGGATTCTTTTTGTGCATCTGTAGAATGGAGACCAGAGTAATTCCCATCTCTCCTCCAGCTTCTCTTTTCTCTTTCAGAGTTGTTAGAATAAAATGGTATAGCTGTGAATATCCTTGGGAAGGAAGTGCAGTCGAGAAATACAAGAGGTGATAATATTGGTGTATATCAAAACAATGATATCAACCAGCTTTGTTCTTTGTAGATATTTGGGCCCCAGAGTACTCAGTGGGCTTGATAGCATGCCTAAAATGGCTGATTTCAGTAGGATGAAAATCTGCCTTTGTCAAAGATGAAGAAATTAAGACTTGCTTGAAGTCACCCAGTGGAACAATTGGCAAGGTGTAGAAGTTAGAGTCAAAGGTCTCTTGTAAGTTGACCAACTCGTCTCAGTATTTCCCTGGCTTTCTCAGGAAACCAGGATGTCTGGTCACCCATCTCTGAAGTTGAAACCCAATGTCTGTATCCTCCCTAGACTGAGCCAGTCCAGGTGGACTGTGGCCAGCTTTCTCATATACAGTACACCCAAGGGAAAGACAATAGATTCTTGGTCAATATGTGGTGGGTGATACCTGAATGTCAGAATCCTTAGTGGTTACCGAGCCCATCTTTCCATCACCAAGACCATCCTGGGTGTTGTTACTTTTCATAAAGACCCAGAGGAAGAGAACTTTATAACCTCTGTGAGGAGAGATTATAAAGGAATGAAGGAGTCAGTGAATTCACCCTCAGAAATGACCTGTTTTCCTCAGATCATCAGTCTCTGCCTTCAAAGACCTACTTCAGAGCCTAGGCCCTGCCCAGCAGCCTTGTCATATCTATGCTGGCTCTGAAAATCCACCTGGGCCACACACACATAATTATGTGATCACGTTCTCTCACTAGGAAAGTTCAAGTACCCTATCAGAAGAAAAATATACATTTAGGATCTTAACTACATTGCCAGTTTGAGCAGTGTGTAGTTGGTGTCCTCCATATTTGTTCTAGAGGTGTATGTGTATGCCTTAGTCCAAAGCCATGTGACCATTCGAGGGTAGTATTTTGACTTCTATGGTCTTAAGTGGGGATTTGAGGTCCACTCTGCATTTTAAATGGGGCAGTAGAAGAGACCCCACACATGAAGCCTAATGTGGCACTTCTTGTGTAAAGCAAGACAAGCTCCTCATCTTTCTTGGGTATGCAGGGAGAATATATACAACTAAGTAAAGGGGAAATCCCTATGGGAAGGCGATTAGGGAAAGGGCAGGTTTCCCTCTTGGTTTATTAGTCCCTGAACCTTGGCATTGCCATCACTCCCAACCTCCATCCTGGAAGTGAGTCCCTGGGTCCAATGTCAGAGCCCTCCTGAAGCTGACTGGGCAAGGGTGGCTGGGAGGTTCAAGACGTAGGGTCCTAAAGGCATAGCAAAGACAGCCGTTGATCAGCCAATACTGGGAGCCCCACAGGGAGGAGGGGAGGTGTAAGGAAAGTGTGAAGTGATAACTTGGGGTCAGCAGAGTACCAAAAATTTGCATTTGCGGGTGAGCTCTTCATTTCTAGCAGATAGCTGAAAAGCAGGGCGTTGGTTCTAGACTTTTACACAAGAGAACAGACCAGAGCTGAGTGAGGAATCAGGACCCTAGCAAATGGATTCTCATTCTCATAGACCTGGGCTTTTTCCGTTAGTGCCATCAGCCTTCTGGCAGTTTGGTGAGACCTATGAATCCCTTCCTAGAATAATGTTTTTAAATGCCTAAACCAGAATACATAGGATAACACTTACATTGAAATGTAGTTATCAAAATATTTTTTAAAACCTTAAAAATATGTGATGTGGTGATATGTGTGCTGCTTTTTTAGTGCTTTTACAATTGTTTTTTTTTTTAATATTTTATTTATTTTTGAGAGAGAGAGAGAGAGAGACAGAGTCAGGGAAGGGCAGAGAGAGAGAGGGAGACAAAGAATCCGAAGCAGGCTCCAGGCTCTGAGCTGTTAGCACAGAGCCTGACGTGGGGCTCAAACTCACGAACCATGAGATCATGACCTGAGATGAAGTTGGATGCTTAACCGACTGAGCCACCCAGGCGCCCCTGCTTTTTTAGTGCTTTTAAAATAAAATGAAATAAAATGGTGTATCTATTAATTGCCCAAAGTTTGAAATAATGATGTAAATAAATAATATTTCAAGATATATAACAACTGTAATATGTCACGAAAATATCTCTGATCTCTACTGGTGACAGTCACAGGTATGTACTGTATATACCACTCTGCTTTGGTGCCTTCTATTCATAATCGAAGGGAATGCTAACTTTCAGCTAGAGCAGAAGTCAGCAAACTTTTTTTCTGAAAAGGGCCAGATAGTAAATATTTTAGACTTTGCAGGCCATATGGTCTCTGCTGCAACTAGTCAGCTCTGTTGATGTAGCATGGAAGTAGCCACAGATAATATGTAAATGAATGTGCGTGGCTATGTTCCAATAAAACTTTATTTATAGACTGTGAGTTGAATTTCATAGAATTTTTACAAGTCATGAAATATAATACCTCTTTTGATTGCGTTTTCCAACCATTTGAGAATGTAAAAAGACATTCTTAGCTCACAGGCTGTGAGAAAACAGGTGGTAAGCCAGACTTGGCCTGTGGGCCGTAGTGTGCCAACCCATGACCTGGAGAGTAGTGAGAATAAAGACGCAGCCTTTGTTTATACTCCGGGTTTCTATATTCCAGGTTAACAACTGCCACCCTAGAGGAGACTGGGGACAGTGGCAGATCACTGCTAGGGTCTGAATGTTTGCATCTCCTCAAAATTCATATATTGGAAGCTCAGTGCCCATGCTGTTGCTTTTGGGAGGTGATTAACTCATGAGGGCTCTGCCCTCAGGAAAGGGATTAATGCCCTTTTCAAAGAGCTCCCAGAGAGCCAGCTCTCTCTTTCCTTTTGCTCTCCAAGGATACAGTGAGAAGTCTATGACCTGGAAGAGGGCCACCACCTGATCCTGGTGCCTTCCTGATCCCTCACTTCCAGCCTCCAGAACTGTGAGAAATAAATTCCTGTTGTTTATAAGCTACCCAGCCTGTGGCATCTTGTTAGGCTAAGACAGCCACAGAGTGGGAAGCTCATCAGAAATCCAGGCTCATGAACAGCCCACTTTAGGGAATTGGTGGGAGGAAAGGGCAAATGCGATCCCGGAGGCTTTGTGGACCTCCACACCAGCCCTGCAAGGGCTGGCTCCTGGGGAAACCGGCCGGGAAGCATAGGTGGAGGTTCCCATCAAATGGTGGGCGAAGGCTACTGAAATGCTATTGCTGTGGTTGCAATCAGTGCTTTAGGAATCAGCTTATCTCCAGTGCCCAGCACAGGGTCTGGCACACAGTGGGTACTCAAACATTATGTGTTAAATAAACGGATGGAGCCAGCCAGGGTCCTTAGGTGGGGTCAGTGGGAGATGCACTTTCGGGAGCTGAGGAAGACAAGGAAAAGAAGGGGTTGGTGATAGTCAGTATCTTTTCTCTGACCAGGGCTATGGCCTGCAAGTCAGATCCTCAGATTCTTAGCAACAGCTGCATATGGTCTAACATTTACTTACTTTTACTCCGTATCTGTCTTCATATTCAAAGTGGGTTTCTTATAGTCCGTATATTAGTTGTATCTTTTTGTTTTTAACATTCTGACATTGGTGCATTTAAGACCATTGGCATTCAAAGTGATTCTTGATGTAGTTGGATTAATATGTACCATATTTGTTGCTGTTTTTATTTATTGCCCTTTTTCTTTTTTCCTATTTTTGTGTTCCACTCTTTGTCTGCCTTTTATGGTTTTAATTCAACATTTTATACGCTTCCATTTTCTCTTCTTTCTTAGCATATCATTTATGTTTCTTTTTTTTTACTTATTTCACGGTTGTCCTTGAGTTTGCAATATACATTTACAACAGATCCAAATTCATATTCAAATAGCACTATATTACTTCACAGGTAGTGTTGACCATCTTGTAATAACAACATAAGCCTGATCCCTCCCTCCTATACCTTGTTTTCACTTATATATAAGCATATATGTATACATAAGATATATACATAAACACAATCAAATGCATTGTTGCAATCATTATTTTGAACAAACTATTCTATTAAATTAATGAAGAATAAGAAAAAAGTTTTCATTTTACCTTTACTTATTCCTTCTTCAGTACTCTTCCTTTCTTTATGTAGGTCCAAGTTTATGACCTATATTATTTTCCTTCTCTTTAATGAGACTCATTTATTATTTCTTGCAAGGCAGGTCTACTGACAACAAATTCCTTCCATTTTTACTTGTCTGAGAAAGTCTTTATTTCTCCTACACTTTTGAAGGAAAATTTTACAGAATACAGAATTTTAGGCTGGGGGGATTTATTTTTTCCACACTTTAAATATTTTCCCACCTCTCTCTTTTTGCTTTCATGGTTTCTGAGAAACTGGATATACTTCTTATGTTTATTTCTTTGTAGCTAAGGTGTGTTTTTCATCTCTGGCTTCTTTGGGGATTTTTTTTTCTTTATCTTTCATTTTCTAAAGTTTCAAAATGATATGCTTCGATGTAGAATTTTTTTGTGTGTGTTGTTTGTGTTGTTTGTTTGTTTCATTAATCTGCTTGGTGTTCTGTGAGCTTCCTGGATCTGAGATTAATTTGGGGGAAATTCCCAGTTACTATTGCTTTAGATATTTCTTCTGTTCCTTTCTCTCATTCTTCTTCTTCTGGTATTCCCATTACATGTATGTTACACCTTTTGTAGTTGTCCCACAGTCCTTGGATATTATATTCTCTCTTTTTTTTTCTTCAGTCTTTGCTCTTTTTGTTTTTCAGTTTTGGAAGCTTCTATTGAGATATCCTCAAGCCCATATTTTTTCCTCAGACATGTCCAGCCTACTCCTAAGCCCATCAAAGGCATTCTTCACTTCTGTCATAGTGTTTTTGATTTCTAGCATTTCTTTTTGGTTCTTTCATAGGATTTCCATCTCTCTGCTTACATTGCCCATGCATTCTTGCATGCTGTCTTCTTTATCCATTAGGGTCCTTAGCATATTAATCATATTTTTAAATTGTTACTCTGATAATTCCAACATCTGTGCCATGTCTGGTTCTGATCCTTGCTCTATCTCTCCAAATTTTGGTTTTCTGTCTTTAGTATGCCTGGTAATTTTTTCTTGCTAACCAGACATGATGTACCAGGCAGAAGGAACTGCTATAAACTGGGCTCTAGTAATATGATGGTAAATTGTGGTTTGGGAAGGGGAAGCATTCCATATTGGAATTGCATTGAATTTATAGATGAGTTTAGTGAGGATTGACATTTTTAAACTTAAGTTGTCTCACCTAAAACAAGGCATATCTCTCCCACTTTTTCATATCTCATTTGATGCCCTTTACTTGTTTTGATTTTTTGAGTACATAAAAATTATATATATTGTTTGTAAGGTTAATTGAGAGATATTTACAGTTTTATTGCCGTTTTGGCTGATCTCTTATTTTCTAAGTTTCCGGTTGACTGTTGCCAATATGAACTGTGTTTCCTGTAGTAGAAAGAGTAAGACAATCTGTCACACTCTTTCATTTCTCCCCATTGGTGATGAAGGACTTATGTTTACAACCTAAAGGGACGGGGTTCAGGATGTGGTCTTAACAAAACTGAAACAAAACTGCTAGCTCATATGGAACCCTCAAAGAGACATTTAATTAAAGGTTTGAATAACTTAACTATCTGGCTACGGATGTCAAGTCTGAATCCATCTCGAGAACATGGAACTCCAGAGTTGGAGTGGCTCTAAGGGTCATCTAGTTCGCCCACTGGATGCTCTTGTCCTCATATGAAATAGCTCAGTGGCTCCTCATCTGGTGCTTTAATGCTTCAGGAGAAGGAAATTTGCCACTTTGAGGAACAGTCCTATCAACATTCTTCAGCTCTCTTGGTATTTTTACCTTCTATTTGACAGTAGATATGTTCTCTTTGTCATTTCTGTGTATTATGCCCCACTGTACCTTGTGTATATATCTGCATAGTGTGTATATATTTTATATTGCAGTGATGTACTCATGTGTTGCACTTTTAGGACTGTGAGTGACTTTGGGAAGTGGCCATAACTTAGTGGTTTTTCATTTTTTTTTTGGTTGTTTGTTTTTGTGTTCTTGGGTCTAGCAAGTGTCTGGTACTTAGTAGGCACTAAAAGATGTTGAGTAAGGGAGGCTATATAGAATACCTATTATATACCTCTTCTGATTCTCTTGGTGCCCTGATCTAGACCCTCAGCTGCTTGTCCTCCTCAGCCAACAATATCTTCTTCCCTTATCTGAGAAGCCAGTCACAGTTATGCCACTATAGCCACTGAGTCAGCTTGGGTCCATGTGGCTTCATTTCCTGGTGTCAACCAGTTTCTTGCCCAGTAAACCATCCGCCCCCTCTCCCTTGGCTGTTACTATGCAACGTGGCCAACCGATTATGCATCTAGAGTCTTTGGTTACTCCTGCCACTTCCACATTTAGGTGGAATGCCACACTTTGGGGTATGGGATGTGGCTTTCCAAGAAGCTGCTGAGGGGCCAGATGATGTAACCTGCAAATGCAGAGGAATTTACTCCCTGTGGGGTCAAAATTGACCAATGGAAAACAGATAGTAGGATGGTAACTATCCTTTCTTAACTTACTTCCACAGACTCTTCCAAGGCAGTTTTGCCATCATATCTTTTTGGGGACAGCCTGTATGACCAAGCAGGAACTCCTAACAAATGACCAACTGTGCCTCTTTCTGGTTCACAACAAAGCATCTCTCAGTATATTAACCCTTCACATGGCATTCTTTCCCTGCCTCACTTCACTTTTCCCTCACTCTCACTGCCTTGAGATTGTACCTCCCAAATAAAGTCTAAGCACTTAATCCATACGTAAGCTCTCTGTCTTCTAGGAAATCCACACTAAGTGAAGGCCTATAGAAAAAACTCCAATTCTCCAAACTCATAGCAGTCTTTTAGGAATTTGACCTTAGCTATTATCATTGTATCTCTGCCCCTAAGTAGTGTTCCCCCCACCACTTCCTTCTCCTCTTTCAGAGTGTCAATCTTTTTTTTTTTTTTTTCATCTTGAACTCTCTTCCCTTAACTGGATTTAGCTTGTCAATATCCTTCTCAAATGTGGTGCTGAGAATGAAATGCCACCTACAGTATGAAGCTTTGCTCTTAAAAGAAGCATAAGGTGAGATCATTCGTTTCCTTGCTTTAGAAAGACAAAGAAATACAAGTAAACTGAAGTGAGACTAGACTGTGTTAGATATATTGAGAAGACCTCTTTTATGATAATTATTATGGTTGGGGCATAAGGGGCAAGGAATTGGGATATGAGGAAAGACCATAGGTTTCTTGGAGACCTTTTGTAATGTACTTGTGCACTATAAATTCCTGTTGACAAAATATTTTCATCTTTATCTTCATTGACCCTCACAGCCACTGGGTAGTGCAAATATTCTATTCTTTCTTTGATGTCAGAATTTATCACCACACATTTAGAAAGGAACAGACCTATTAATTTCAGGTCTCTCCCCATCACCAAACTGAAGAGTAGCTGATGAAACACCTGGGCTCAGAAGCACCAAGCCAGCCTGACTGACATGGTGTTCCTGTGAGAATGACATCAGCCTGTTGTTTTCCCCAAGGCATTGCACTTTGGCTACTGAATCCAATTCCCAACAGGTGCCCCATAGTTGGGAGAAATTAGTAAATAACACTTGACCTCGTGATTCAGGCAGGGTCATTGGAACAGAAGACAATCAGGGCAAGAAAACTTCCTTGTACTGTATCCAACCAGAGAAACTAGAACCTCTGTAAGTGAGAACCCTAAGGCACTTGATGAGACCAGGTTCATCCACAGAATGCTGAAGGAACAATATAGCAGAATATAATCAGTGTCCTAAAGTATGGCTGAGACTGTAGGTGCTACAGGGTTCGTGTGATACCCATGTGTCATAGCTATCAAGGAAGAAATTAAAGAATTGACTTAAACACTCTGACCTCAATGGTAGCACTATCATAGTTTTTTCTATATGGCCACATGCAGGCCTCATTTATCTTTTACACTTTTCTTTTCTAGCAAAGGAACATCCTACTTAGGGTCAAAGACAGAAGATAAATAGCCACGTCTTGTAACACAAGGAAAAAAATGTTACGAATTGATAGCCCAGCATGGTTCAATCAATGTCACCAAGCGATGTCCATTATAGGTTTCCATCTAGTTATTTCTCAGAGTCAAACCTCTCCTAATGGAGAATTGGTTAACACATCCTCACTCTGTTCTCCTCCACTGCAACTTCTGCTGTTTTAGCTCATGCTCTTGTCATCTTGTGAATGAATTATAACCACAAACCAAACTTGCTTCTTTCCATTCACTCTTTACATTGTTGACAGAGTTATATTTTTAAAATACATCTTAGTGTGGGAGATTGCATTAATGTCCCCCAACTTCTCATTCCTCCTTGCACCTGTACCCTTTGCCTCAGATTTTGCAGCTCCTCCCACAAAAGGGGAGGAGAATATTTTCCACACCTTGATTCTGGGTTTGACCATGTGGCTTGTTTCAGCCAATAGAATGTGGTGAAAGTGATGATGTGCTACTTCTCAGCCTGGGGATTAAAGAACCTTGGGGCACCTCCTCTTGCTTACTTGTACTTCTGCCATTACTATGAGAGGGACATTCCCTGACTAGCCCACTGGGTCCAGGAATAGATGAGAGACACATGGAGCAGAACTTCTCTAAGATACCTTAACTAAGCCTGGCCTAGAAGAGTCCCAGCCAAACTGCAGATACATCATGAGTGGACCCAGTCAAGATCAGATCAGCAAATGTAGCCTATAACAGAGCCCTACCTGGTTTGCAGATTCAAGTATATACAAATTACTTTTGCTTTAAGCTACTGAAATATTGGGGTGGTTTGTTATGTAGCAGTTAGATTTGTTATGTTATCAGTTAGATAGTTTGCTATCTTATCATCTTACTTAGACAATCCTTTAGGACTCCTTAATGTATAAAGGATAAAGTTAAAACCCCTCAGCATGGCATTGCATACCCTTCAAATTCCTCTCTATCCTCATCTGCCCCACCTTTCTTCCCATTCTTCCCTATTCTTCCCATCCTATACTTGCCATTCACCAAGTCTGTCAAGTGCTTTCCCCACCTCACTGCTCATTCTGGCTCCAGATTTCTGGATCATCCTCTTCTCTACCTGATGAAATTCCATCAGCCTAGTGCAATAGTCATTTTCACTGTAAAAGTATTTCTCTGTCAACCGTATTAAGTGTCACACAATAATTAATCCCTCATTCCTTTATGCTTTCACATCACTTGATTCCTATTTTTGTCACTGCTTCCAAATACTGTATTAGAGAAAAGTAGATTGTTGTGGCAGACTACCTAGTTGCCCACCCAAATCTGTGTTTCCCCAGTCTTCTTTAATGCTACAAGTCCCAATTTTGTTCAGGGTGTCAACGTTCCCACATAGCCCTGAATGCCTGTCCATGTTTTCAGGGTTCTATTGAATGACTGCAATTCTGATGGATGCAGTGGTTTTCATTTCAGCTTTTTCCAAAAGGCATGACCTTCCATAAGGGCCTAGGAACTAAATCCTAACGATTTTTGCATCTTTAACACCAAGCAGAATGGTAGGCACAGTAAATCCTCATAAATACTTGTTGAATTGATTTGAAATATTCACACAACCGGGGAGCTGAAAGTTTGCAGGTTCTATGTCTGAGTTTTATCCTCTAAATTTTTTAAATGTTAATTTAAAAGAGAGATAGAGTGAGAGAAAAAAAATGAGTGGGGGAGGGGCAGAGAGAAAGGGAGACATACAGAATCTGAAGCAGGTTCCAAGCTCTGAACTGTCAGTGCAGAGCCCAATGCGGGGCTCAAACTGTGAGATCCTGACCTGAGCCAAAGTTGGACGCTCACCCTACTGAGCCACGCAAGTGCCCCAAGTTTCTGTTTTCTTAAAACACAACAACTCCCCCACTCCTTTTATGACTGGTCACTCTCCCTGATGGCCATCCCTTTTTATTTTTCTCCCTTTCTCTCTTATTGTGGCTCCAATTCCTACCCATCCATTCTCTTCTCAATTTGCTGAAACCTGGCTTCAGTCCCATGGTCTATTGTAATGGCTCTTGATAAGGTTTCCAGTGAGTTCCATGTTACCAAGCCTGTTGGCTCTTTTTTTCATCTTAATCTTCACCTTTCCCCCATTTCCACTTGACTGTTTGAAATAGTGGATGGGTGACCCACTCCAGGCCCACTTCTCCCGGTAAGATTGCCATGATCATTGCCCATGGTGAGCTCCCCTTTCTCAGCAGAAAACACTGAGCAGTATATTCACCATATATCTTATGGATATGTTTCTTCTTCTAATACATTACAGGCTTCTTTTTTTTTAAAAAAAGTTTTGTTTATTTATTTTGAGAGAGAGAGAACACAAGCAGGGGAGTGTCAGAGAGAGAGAGGGAGAGAGAGAATCCCAAGCTGTCAGCACAGAGCCTGATGTGGGGCTCAAACTCATGAACCATGAGATCATAACCTGAACCAAAATCAAGAGTTGGATGCTTAACTAACTGAACCACCCAGGCGCCCCTACATTATTGGCTTCTTGAGACAGAGACCAAATGTTGAGGAATTTGGTCTCCCTATGGATGGAAGAACCTAGCACAAATATGAGTTCATGAAAGATGCTTAATAGAAGCTTAACATTCTCAATATTGATCAGTTTAATGCTCTCATTTGTCTCTCCTTCATCAAATTTTATTCATGTTTAAATTTATCCTAAGTCTTTTCTCCCGAGGTCATCCCTTCCAGCTAAAGTTGATTAATTCCCTTCTAGAGCATTGATGTTATTGAGGACTGTGGTAGGCCAAATAATGGTGCCTCCCCCAAATCCATGTTTTAATCCCCCAAACCTGTGAATGTTACCTTATATGGTAAAAGAGACGTTGCAAATGTGATTCAATATCTTGAGATAGTAAGATTATCCTAGATTATTCAGGTGGACCCTACATGTAATTACAAATGTCCTTATAAGAGAGAGGTGGAGGGAGATTTGACTACAGAAGAGACAGACGTGTGTCCAGGAAAGCAGAGATTGGAGTGGTGTGGCCACAAGGCAAGGAATGCTGGCAGCCACCAGATGCTGGAACAGGGCAAGGTACAGGTTTTCTCTTGAAGTCTACAAAAGAAACCAGCCCTGCCCACATCTTGACTTTGGCCCTAGTGCAACATATTTTGGACTTCTGGCATCCAAAACTGTAAAAGAATAAATTTGTGTTGTTTTAAACCACCAATCTGTAGCAATTTGTTACAACAACCATAGAAAACTAATACAAGGACTCTACATACTTCAATATTGCCTTGGCATTTCTTTTGATTAACTCAAATAGGAGATTTTTGCTTCTCCAATCACACTGAAGGCTCCAAGAGGTCAGGACATCCACCCATAATTTCTAACCCAAATTTGGGCACAAAAGATTTTTGGGGTTGAATTTAGTTTGAATCTCTCAAATAGGTAGATCTGCCTCCTAGGTAGAAATATAGTGCTTAAGTTGATCAGAACATGAAGTTGATGGATTTCACTGTGAATTATTTGTCAGTGTAGTTATGGAGAAGACTTAAATATCAGTGAGGTTTTCTACTAACTAGATGCTCTCAGAGTTCCTCTTGATTTCAAGATACTTTGATTCCAAGAGACTATGGTTCTTTGAATACTGATAGGTGTTCCCTGTGTTGCAGTGATGATGGCCTCCATAAATCCCAGACCTGAAAGTTCATGCCCTACAGCCAATGATACCATTGTTTACATTGTCACAACAAACCTTCTCATGTGAAAAGTATTTCATAGCTTTCAAATCATTTCCCATCCATGATCTCACTTTATTCCCAGAACAAGTCTCTGAGGTGGCATGGCAGGAACTATTTTTCTGCTGAGAAGTTGATCTCCACCAAAGTCAAACACCTTGCCCAAGGTCATGCAGCCACAGTTTTATAGTATCAATGGCACCAAATAGCAATTTCAGTCTGATAGCAATCCTGCCAAACAATCAGGGAGCCATAATAAAGACAGAACTTGAGAACCTATGTCTCCAGCACTGTCCATCTTGGTGCTCTGAAAGGCAAATTGAACACTTTGTCTCTGCCTCAGTGAAGTACAAATAGAAGAATCCTGAAATTCTAGGACAATCACTCTTCGTCTTGGCATGCAAATGTCTAACAATACAGTATAGAAGATTGTCATCTGTTTTGTACTGTTCTTTGGGGTGAAAGGTCATAGTCAAATGTCAGTTTAAATTTCCATTTTATTATATCACATCAAACCCTTCAGTATATCCAATTTCCATTAATCTTGTTTTTGACTAAACTCATATTCTTTTGAGGGGGACTTCTGTAGCCATAAAAATATCTGATTTGCATCTGTTCGAGATTGAAATTTGGGGTGAAAGCCATTAGGAAATTATTTCCCACTTTTGTGAGAACATATCTCTGCAGTGAGAAAAAGAAGGAAGTAAGGAAGATGAAGGAAACTTTCACTTCCATTTTCTCTAAGGCTGTGCAAGGATGTAATCCCTTTAAATTACCTGTAAGCTTTATTGTAATGTATTTTAAGGTGTATTTAAGTAATATATTCCTTTTTAAAACAGCTTTATTGAGTTGTGGTTCATATACCATACATTTCACCCATTTAAAGTGGTTGAAATCTTTTGTTTTTGTTTTTTAGTATATTCACAGAGTTGAGCAACCACTATCACAAACTACGTTTAGAACATCTTATCTCTCTTTTTTAAAATATTTATTTATTTTTGAGAGAAAGAGACAGAATGTGAGTGGGGGAGAGGTAGAGAGAGAGGGAGACACAGAATCCAAAGCAGGCTCCAGGCTCCGAGCTGTCAGCACAGAGCCTGATGCGGGTTTGAATTCCTGAGCAGTGAGATCATGACCTGAGCTGGAGTTGAACACTCAACTGACTGAACCACCCAGGTGCCCCACATCTTATCTCTTTTAAAAGAAACTACTCATTAGCAGTCAGTCCCCTATCTTCTCACCCCATCCCTAAGCAAGTACTAAATACTTCTATAGTTTGCCCTATTTGAGACAGTTGCCCAATTTGGAACATAAATGGAATCATACACTGTGTGCTCTTGTAATTGGCTTCTTTCATTTAGCATAATGTTTTCATCCACATTGTAGCATATAAGTTCTTCATTCCTTTTTTACACCCAAATAATATTCCATTGCATGGACTTACCACAGTGTGTTTACTCATTCATCCATTGATGACTATTTGAGTTGTTTCCACTTTTTGGCTATTTGAATAGTACTGCAATGGACATTCACATGCAGGTGTTGTGCAGCCATGTGTTTTCAGTTCTTCTGGGTAGATAATCTGGAGGTTGAATTGCTATTGGGTCACATGGCAGCTATGTTTACCTTTTTTGAGGGACTTCAAAACCCTTTTCCAGTATATTCATTTTAAAGGATTGCATGAGAACTTTAGGAGAGAGAAACAGAGAAGAGAGAGAGGAGAGGCCCAGAGGAGAGGAGGATAGGGACGTTCTTGGCGGTGGGGCCTCTGGGAGCTGTAGAGGATGCTCAGCCCAGAGCATCAGGTCCCAGGCTGATTGCTGTCATGGAACTGATCCAAGTTAATCTACAGAAGTGCAGCACATCTCGAGGGGTGTTGGTTGTGCTTTGCCAAGCCCAAAGAGTGGCCTAGAATTAGATCTTTTGATTGGAATAAAGATGGAACAGAAGGTTCATTTTTGACCTTGGAGTGAGATGGGGAGACCAACACATTTTGTTTGTTAGCCAAGGAGATGGCTGTAAACAAGGGGCTCATTGCCAAGTCTCTCTTCATACCAGCCCACCCCACTCCATGGCAGGCTTGGCTGGGATAATGTTTTCCGGCCACCTTTGTCCTTTCATCTGCTTAAGCTAGTTACACTGTCACTTTGAGCTCTGGCTCTGCTCTCTCTGGCTCTGATTCCTCTGGAAAGGCTGCTGTCCAGATGTTTAGGTATTTAGCAAATGCACTTTTCTGATGCCTTGGCAGGGTTACTCTCAGATAGGGATGAATATTTGATGCTGTTGGCTGTTGGGAACATGTACACTGAAATGACCAACAAAGTCCCTGCCTTGAACTCCCTGCATATCTAATTTTTTTTATAGTGACAGCTGATACATCATTGAAAGGAAACTCACCAGGGAGCAGACGGAAAGCCACTCCTGGATTTTTTTTTTCTATTTGCCTTCCTGCATGGGTGCTACACAAACTCCCTCCCAGATTTTAGAGAAGAGCACTATGTGTGGGTCCCTTCACATTTTAGAGAAGGACAAAATGGCTATTTCTATCTTTGTTTGGAGTTTTCTTTCACCTCTTTTCACTCCTTGCCCTTGCATATAAAAATTCCTACCCACTGTGATGCACTGCCTCACTCACTACTTCCATGTTTTTTACCTTTTTTGACCTAAGATCTTAGAGAATATTTAGACCATCCTCACATTTTACAGATAGATAAACTGATGCTGGAGAGGGGAAGAGACTTTTTCAAAGCTAATAATGGATCCGTGACAGATCTATGTCCCATAACCCTTTCTACTGCCTCCTTGGCCTCAGGCTTAACCCATCACCATCCTGAGACTCTTTGGTGTTATCCGCCATTATATTCCCAAGTATCTAGCTCAGTCCCTGGTGTGTGTTTCTGGGGCCAGACTGTCTGGGCTTGAATCTTGGCTCCAACCTGTGATACCTGTGTGTTCTTGTAGAACTGACTTAGCCATTTGCGTCTCAGATTAGAATAGTGCCTTTTACAGAGTAAAAGCCCAATAATTGTTGGTTCTTACCATTATTATTGAATGACTGAACAAATGAATGAATGAATGGTTCTTTGCTGATCCCTTCAGGGGCCATCTTAGTGTCTTCCAATCTATTATTCCCTTTTCTAAACAATCATGTCCTACACCTGGGCTGGGAGGCTGGGCTAAGAATGGCAGATCTGTAGGGCTAATGTTTTTGGTTGGAAGCCTTTTGGGTGTACTCTCTTGGATGTTAGTCCAACTCTGAGTACTTTCATGAGGATTTCATATGGATTAAGAGGCAGAAGCATAGCCTTTGAGGTCTGGATGCAATTCTTTGTTTTCATTTATCACCAATCTGTTATATAGTAGATATTATCTCAGGCACTTCATTCATGCAAAAGCCTTTGGACACTTAACATGATTTTGTGAAGGTTTCTAAGTCCTTTGCGCTTTACTTAGGAACAAAGCAAACAAAGTTTTCAGCATCTCAAAGGGAGGCTTAAGCTGATAAAAAATTGAATTGTAGGCAGCTAAAGCTTTGTTGAACATTTCACTTCTGGGTATGCAGAGCAACTGGTCTAACACAAATCTTGATATTTGGAAGTTCCCTTGACGCATGATGACCAGTAACCTAGCTGCATTGTGTTCAGGGGCTTGGGGGTCTGTGCAAGAGGGTGTGTGGCCAACACTCCTGAAAAGCAGCTCAAAATATGTAGCACACACAGGACTAGGTAGGGCAAGGGAAGATTGGACAGAGAAACCTGTTTCTGGCACTTTCTCCTCACTGACTGCATCACCTGCCC
This sequence comes from Panthera pardus, assembly GCF_024362965.1. NCBI lineage: Eukaryota > Metazoa > Chordata > Mammalia > Carnivora > Felidae > Panthera > Panthera pardus. The sequence goes on along the minus strand of NW_026526743.1, from coordinate 33,209,367 downwards.
ATCTCTCCTCTAATTCCATGAATTCATAGATATCTGGGATGAAAGGGATGGATGAAGTCATTGGACCCTTGGACAGAAACCTTCCAAATGAGGATGCTATGGGGCAACGAATGGGCCCTAAATGTTGACGTTTCAGATGTGACCCTTACACCAGAAAGAGAGGAGCTGAGCCTTTCTGAGACTCTTCAGCTTTTAACATGTAACAGGTACCTGTGGTTCCTAATTATCAGCCTGGGGCCTGGCTGCAATGGATTTACTTGGGAAGGTTTTGAAAACAGATTTCTTGGGCCCTAAACTTTCTGATTTAGTAAATCTGGAGTAAAGTTTAGGAATCTAAATTTTTATGAACGTTCTCCCAAGTAATTCTGTCACACAATCAGGTCTGTGAATGCCTAAGTCCATGTATCTCGTTCCTAGCTGGGGAATTCCTGGCAGCACTGCCTGGGGAGCTTTTAACATTTTAACAAAGTCCTGTTGCCTGGGGCTCGCTTCCAGAGTCTCTGATTCAACTGATTTGTTGAGGGAGAAGGCCCTGAGAATTCATTATTTTTTTTAAAGGCTACCTTGTGAATCTAGGTGCAACAGTAGTTGAGAATCTTCAAAAAATAGACAAACAACTACTCCTTTTCTTAGTAAGGGTGGTGCTGAGCTTGGCCACTAGCAGTTGTGGCAGTCAGACACAGAGGGAATCCAAGCCATAAGGGGCTTAGAGAACATCCAATCTAGTTGTTCCCAGTCCTCTCAATTTGGTGGACTAGTATAATTGAGACAATATTTTCAGGACAAAGGGTTGAAGGTTTGTTTTATCTTGTTTGACAAGTTAAGACAATAAAAACAAAACAAAGCAAAACAAAACTCTACTACCATTCATTTGCATTGTCATTTAATTTTTTTAAAATGAAGTTTTAACGCTACATATAGGAAAGACCTAAGGTCAAAGTCAAGGACAGTCCTTTAGACTGAATACATTTGGCTCTGAAAGGACTCACTGTATGTTCCCCATCTTTCCTCATTTCAGTAAGAAATTGGTTATGGACCACAGTTGGTTCAAGCGCAGCCTGTTTTCAAGCCAAAGTCATAATTTTACAGATGTGGATATTGAGACCTGGAGAATGGAGGAAACTTGGTTCAGGTTCCCACTAAGGCAGCAGCAGGGCTGGGACCAGAACCCACTCTCCTGATGTCTGGTCACATCCCCTCTGCAGGGTTTTGATAGAAAGCCTGGCATTCCAGGCACCTCCCACTGTTAACATACTTGGGAAAGAGCTACTGGGTGTGCCTGCTCAGTCTTCCTGGCCACAGCCTGTATACTAAGAGCAATACAAAGCTAACACTCAAAGACATGAACTCTGTTAGGAGGGCTTCATCCTTGAACCTCCAGAAGTGATGGAGAGTGTCCAGGTCTGAGTGACAGACGTTCATTTGCTTTTGTTGTAAAATGGGGAGCACATTGTTTGAAATGGGGAGCACATTGTTGCTCCATCACGATAGGGTACTGTGCTCTGAAAGCTACAAGTTTTGAAGAATTACTTTCTTGATTGTCTCCTATAAAGTCCAAGCCATCTCTTTCCATCTTATGCTGTTATTTTTAATAAGCCAACAAATTGGCTAATTCTCCTGGAAATGCTTTGATTTGAGGAAATGTGCATTTCACACAATTCCCTTAGAGAAGGAGGAAAACAGATTTCCAAATGCATTACCAGCAAGCAGGACATTTGGGCCCTGTGATCGGAAATGGAGAAGATACAGTGAGCTCTTGGGTTCAGATGTTCAATTCAATATGCGAAGGAGATGATGGAGAATGGGCACTGGCAGTACGCTCACTCCCTCTGGATGACTGCAGCACTCTGGAAGGGCAGGCTTAAAGCCAACTTGGATCTCAAGTCCACCTGAACTGGTGGCTTAGAATTATTCCCTAACAGAGGCAGGAAGGGACATTCTCGAGTGTGGGCTTTGGAGCTGCCTCTTTTGGAAAGGGCCATGTCCTATTTTGTCCACTGGCACAAGTCTGTTCCCGTGTAGATAGGGATACCTATTTGTTGAAATGAAGTGGCTTTTAGGGACCCAAAGGCATTTCCCTACACTGAAATCAGGTGACATCTAGAGAACTAGACTTAACCAGGGCAGTTTTGTGGGGGCGGGAAGAGTGTGCCTGAGAGCAGTCAGGAGGGAGTTGTGTCTGTCACGAAGCCATTGGATGGCTGTCCCGAAAATGGGTCATGAAGGTGCCCTCGATGGGAGGGAGAAACATAGAACAGAAATGTCACCGACCTCATAATTTTGTTGAAATCTGGCCCTGCTTCCCTCAGCCCATCCTTCTAAAGCCTATTTCCTAAGCAAAAAATACCCCAGGTTTAATACCCCACTCCAAATCCCTCCATTAACTCAGGCTCCTATGGGATCCCACCTAGCAGAGGTAAAGACAGAATGAATTCAGTTTCCTTTAAAAGTATCATCTGACTTCCTTTTGACCTCTTTCCTGATTTCTAATTTAGTCAAATAAACCCAAACCCACATACCTTAAAACCATGCCCTGCACCCCACAGGTGCTTAAACTCATTTTAAGTACCTTTGGAAGGGAGGAAGGGAGCTCCTCAGCCCAGCTGGCTTCCTGTACTTGAGCACCTCTGTTTCTCAGGGACTATAGAGGGGGCACCTCTCTGTCCTTAGGAAGATGAAGGAAGCAGGGGGAGCACAGAGCCACAGAGGTTAAAGTGTGCACAGAATGAGACCAACATTCTCACTTCACATTAGAGACAACTGGAGCGAGAGAAATGACAGGCCTCAGTCACGTCAGAAAGTGTCAGGAATGGGGCTAAAATGGGGTTTTGATCCCTACATAGAAGCAGCCAGGTCATTTGACTACACGAACTCCTGGCTGCCTGGTGGAATGGACCCTTCTCTTTCCTTTGTTTAAAAAAAAAACTCCAGACTTCCTAACTTTGAACAATAATCTTATTTTGGGGGGGAGGTGTTCAATATATAAAAGGCTTAAGCTACAGTAGTTTGCAGGGATTCATTTGGAAAATCCCCCCCCGTATGTGTGTGCTTGCGTATATATGTATGTGATTGTGTATGTATGTATATATGTGTCCCTATGCCTGTGTGTGTGTGTATTTTGGCCTGGGTGTGGTGGTGGTGTAATTGTGGTTGGGGGGAAGGTGGTTCAGCAGGGCCAATCCCCAGTATCAGAGGGCCAAGCCCATGCTCCTGAGCAGCTGCTCTGAGCACACACCCAGGAGGGCCTGCCACACCCCTCCAGACTGGCCTGGGTGTGGACTGCAATGAGGGCACCACTGCCCTCTGCTGTACTGAGAGATGAATATTGCTGATATGCCTGCCTCACCTTGTCCCAGGCGGGGTAGGGAAATGGAGGAGATGAAATAAAAGGCTGTGCCCCATCACGAGACTCAGCTAATCTACCCCACTTGGGGTCTTTCCATTCTACCTTTGAAGTTCTTAGCTTCAGGTGGTGAAGCGGAAGTACCTGGTGCTTTGGTTGCAGGTGCTTGATTGGGGCAGAAGCAGTCATTGCCCCAAGGTTTTCCCAGAAGGGTCTGAAGATACAGGGATGGTTCTAGCAAAGCTTGCATTGCATTTCTTACCTTCTTGGCCCCATTGGGATCAACATTCAGGATTTTTTCCAGTGCTACAGATTGGATACTCTTTAAAGGTAAAGCCCCTGTTGGCCTTGGGCCAATCCTTTCAATTCTGCAAACACAGTGCCCTGGGGGAAGAAATGTAAGTACTGCTTTCAGATAAGTATACCCCACAGTTGCACAGTGCACTATAATTTGTCAGCTGTGTTCCCATAGCTGTCTCAGTGATCTTCACAAACTTGTGAGTTAAACAGAATAGCAATTATTATTCTCATTTAACAGATGGGGAAACTGAGGTCCAGACGTTTGTCATTCTTTGATTGCCTTGAATTTTAGCTAAGAGATAAAATGTACCTCCAGCTGGAATTGAATCTATCAGTCTTTAGATTAAAATAAAGCAAGGTACAAGGTAGTAATGCCAAGCAAAATACACAGTAATCACTCAGGTATTATGAGGGGAGAATTCACAGCAGTGCTATCTAGTCACTTTCCAACAACTCTGGAGACTTTGCAGCTTAGCCCCTGAGTTCCAGAGTGTCCATTTTTAACAGGGTCACTGGGATTTCATGGTTGGTGACTAAGAGCTAACAGCTTAACAGCTTTCCTTCCAATATTTCAAATGTTTATAGCTTTTGGTCTTAAATTTTAAAATAATCTATCTTGCTTTATCCCCCTAATATGTTTGTAACGCAAACGGGGCAGTAGCTACTCTTGCTCCCATTTTGCTGATGCAGAAACTAAGGTCTGAAGAACTTTCATACCTTCGTTCAATCAACATTTGTTTGGGTGTTTATTCTGTACCAGTCACTCTGCAGTTCAGAGATTATAGTGAACAGGATGGCCATGGTCCTGGGTCCCATGGAACTCACAGTCAAATTTGGAGGGAGACAAATAGATAAGCACCTACTACAGTAGATGATGAATGTACATACAGTGAGTGCCATGAAGTTGAACAGGGTGCTATGAGTACAAATGGCTGGAGACCTCACCTAGTTGACGCATAGGGGAAGCTTCCTTGAAGTCAGATGGCTAATTGGAATTGGCCCAGTGTGTGTGTGTGTGTGTGTGTGTGTGTGTGTGTGTGTGTGTCTGTGTGTGTGTCTGTGTGTGTGTGGCAGGGCACTTCAGGTACAGAACAGTCCAGGCAGTGTGAAGTTCCTGAATAAGGAGTTATTTGGGGGTATTCAAGAACCTGAGTGAAAGCCAAATGAGCTAGAACCCAGAAAGAAAAGGAGAGAGTGGTTCAAGATAAAGCCCATGAAACAGAAGTTAATCTTTGAGCTGAGTCCCATAGCTAGTTAGAGGCAAAGTGGGGGCTATAATTGTGTCTTCTTCCTGCCAAGCCGTAAATCTCTACCTTTCTTTTCTCCCCTGATTCTTCTTCTACTCTCTTTCCAAACCTGATTGCCTTGATTTTCCAGGGCCACAGCTTTTCCTTCTGTGTCATTGCTCCTGCTGTGCTTTCCACCTGGTATGCCTGCCTCCATATCTCCCCAAGTCAAAAATCCTACTGACCTTGAAGCCAAGAATTTTAAACACAAATTTATCAGCAGGTGAGGTAAAAGAATGACATGGCCTAATATATTATCAGGTGGTAGGGAGTTGCCTGGACAGGCATGCCTCCATCATGTACAAGCTGAATGCTGTACAACAGAACTTTTTACAGTGATGGAAATGTTCGATATCAGTAGCTTCCAGTCATATGTGGCTAGTGTAACTGGGGAAGTGAATTTTTAATTTATTTGATTTTAGTTAATTGAAATTTAAAATTAAATAGTCACATATGGCTATTGGGCTATCATATCAGACAGTGCAGCTCTGGCTGCCTCTTTCTATTCTGGAGTGTGGTCCAATATTGCCAGCTATGCCAGCTTTTTAAAGAGAAGGCACATCTCCAGATTCTTATTTGAAATCTTTTTGATTTTTAAATTTTGGCAATACATTCAAATTTTAAAGATATACCGTGGATGACTCCCACCTGTGGGAAGATGAAGTAGACATACTTTTCTCTATTACTCCTGCTAAGTACAACTGAAAACATGGACACTATATATAACATAAGAATATGACAACTCTAAAAAGTGGAGAGAAGAAGACAGACTGGCTAGGAATCTTGGGACCAAAGGAGTGGCACAGTGTGAGTTCCCTGGGTTTTCTTTGTAGGTCATATATCCCAGGTTTGGAATTGAAACAGCAGCCCAAACACCAATGAGCACAAACAAAGCCTCAACAAAAGCCTTCTTTCTCTGGCCAAAGTACTAGGAAAGGGACAGTCTAATAAGACAGAATACTTTTAGATAATAACCAATCTACACTTCAGCCAAACACCATGGGAAAAAAAAAACTGTGGTCCTACCCAACATGTGCCAACACAGGCCAAGTGAGGAGTCTTGACTAACATCCTCATGAGGCAGTAATGAAACACCTAACATCCCTGCTGGCATGGTGTCAGATAAAGCCAAGTAGAGGACTGGGACTTTCATCCCTGTGATCTGGTCACAAGCTCGTGCCCCTCTTTCCCTCTGCAACCATGATGTCAGTGGAGACCCTTGGGGATATTGGGAGCTTGGACTTCCACTCCTACCTGACAGTGATAAGGCTCCCCTTCCCTCCTCCCTGGAACGGTATTTGAGGAGTTGTAGTGGAAAGTCAGGACTTTCATCATCACCCATTGGTAATAAGGCCATACCACTATGGAGACCTTCTGGGGAGCCAGAGCTCCTGGCACTGCCCATCAGTAACAAGGAGTTCCCTTACCACCACTGCCACTTTGTATGTCAACAAAGGCTGACTGGGAAACCTGGCCTTTTACTTCCAAATGGCAGTAACAAGCAGGTGCTACCCCTTCCCCTTCTGGAGTGGTATCAGAGAAAGGCAGTTAAAATGGAAAGTTTACATAAGATCCAGAGTCTCATAACTTAATACAGGTGTCAATAGAAAATCACATACCAAGAACTGGAAGATCTCAAATTGAATGATTAAAAGACAGTCAATCGATGCCAACACTGAAACGATAGAGATCTTTAGAATTATCTGACAAAGATTTTTAAACATCCATGACAAAAATGCTCAGTGAGAAATTATGAGCACAGCACACTCCAAACAAATGAAAGATCAAGAAGTCTCAGCAAAGAAATAGAAAATATAAGGAAGAACCAAATGGAAAATGAAAAAGAAAATAACAGAAGGAAAAATATCTTAGTGTATGGGCTCAATAGCAGAATAGAGAAGACAGAGGAAAGAATTAGTGAACTAGAAGATAGAGTAATAGAAATAACCAATCTGAATGGCAGAGAAAATAGTCTGGAAAAAGAAAAAATTCAAACAGCAGAAGCTTGGTGACCTGTGGGACTATGATAAAGCATCTCACATTCATATCATCAGAATCCCAGAAGAAGAGAAAGAGAGGGGCTGATGAATCACTCAAATAAGAAAGGCTGAAAAACCTCCTAACTTTAGTAAGAGACATACACCCACAGATTCAAGAAGCTTACTAACCCCATAATAGAATAAATCCAAAGAAATCCATGCCAAGATGCATAATAGTTGAACTTCCGAAATCTAAAGACAATGGAAAAATGTTGAAAGGAACTAGAGAATGACACCTTACTTGTGGGGGAAAACAAATGGAATGACACAGATTTCTCATTTTAAATCATGGAGGTTAGAAGAAAGTAGCACAGATTTTTTTCCCTCCCAGATATGGAAAGAAAAGAACTGTTAACCCAGAATCCTATACCCACTGAAAATATCCTCCAAGACTGAAGGAAAATCAAGACATTTTCAAGTGAAGGAAATTTAAGAGCATTTGTTGCCAGGGAATTGGGGAGGAAATCACAAATGGCTCAGTACTTGGAGAGGATGTGCAGAACACTAGGAATGTTTTAAGCAGCCAAGATTGATTACCTTAGAAATGACACTGAAAAGATGTTAATGAGAAATAAACACATCTTGGTGAGGAGAAAGGAACATTCTAGGATGCTGAAAAAGTTTATGAGGAAAATTTGAGGAAAGTAGGATTAGACCATGTTGCATAAATGACTGGGTGAGAGGAGGTATTTAATGATCATCTTCAAGGATACCTTGAGAAATTTTATATTTTATGATGCAATCACCAAAAAATTTTCCCTAGTACCAGTGTGATTTTTTTCCCTAGACCACTTCAAAAGCAGTAATTTTCTTCTGATGAAATACCCAAAGACTATGAGAAGCATAGAATGATGAAGTGATTTGCCTCAGGTACCACTGACCACAGCAGAGAGACTAGAATATACCTTTTCATCCACTGTGCTTTTCATTACCAAGGGAGTCACCATGTTCCAGCTCCTCGAGTATGGAAACAAGCCTCACATGATTAAGATGGTTTTAAGATTAGATGAGAAGATTTTCCTATATATGACAGGTGTGAGAGAATGAATCTGGCCAGACAACTTCTCTAAATCTTTAAGATTAAGGTTCTGGGCTTTCAGGACTGTATGCCATATTTTACTTAAAGGCAGGAAGGAGAGTTGGTCTTTGGGAGAAAGAATTTTTAACTTCAGATACACTTGCAGGATAGTTTTTAGAGATAGAGTATTGGGGTAAGTTGTGCTAAAAACCTTTCATTTTCCTCTCCAGGTTCATTATCCATCATTCTCTGACTCAGGAGAATAATTTGTGTGGACAAAATCTAAGAGCTTTCTTGTTCTCTGGCTGATGGGAAGCCTTGCTGGAAAATGCTGAGGGAGGGAGAGAAAGCGGAGTCAGAGTATCTGTTGTCTCCCTATGGTTTCACCAAATAGAAGGCTGCTGCCTTCTCCTGAAAATCATACCTTTTGTTAGATGGTCTTCTCTACATAATGGTTTTTGCTTGTGGATCCATGACTGGTTCCTCTCCCCACCCCTAAAGTTGTGGGTGGTAATTGCCCTGTTATTATTGGTCCTGGGGTACTACATTATCTCTTGTGGTTTTTCTACACCTTGGTCACAGCTATGTAAATATTTCCCTTATTAAGCTATCTCTAATTTAACATGACATGTGTGTGTGCCTTCTATTTTCCTCCATTACTCTGACTGATACGCATATTCAGCCAGGTGAAAGTTCCCAGTGACTGTATTAGAAAGGATAGAGATTGTAGCAAGGGTCTCACCAACTACAAAGTAAATATGAATATAATGCTCTTCCCTTTCTGAAGCTGGGAACTTCTGGAGAAGACACTTCAGGAAGGCAGAGTATAATGTTCTAAAACAAAAACTATCTGTTATCTGACTCCATTATCAAAGTTACAGTAATCAGATCATAAATCAAAAATCATTAACTGTCTTTATCACTTTTAAGCACTTAGCAATAGTCATCAGTAAGGAGAATGATTCTAATGTCCTCCATATTTAGGGGAATTTGGAAGACTGGAAGTAGAACTACTTTAGAATCAGGATCCTTGAGCTCTGTCTTGATATACGTGGTCCTGGGCAAGTAGGATGCTTAATTTCTCTGAATCTTCTTCTACACATTTGTACAGTAGAGATATTGGGCAAATGATTCTTAAATTCTCTACTAGCTCTAATCGTCTATGTGATTATGAGGAGGTAGAGGGGAGGGTATCGTATGGTATATGGATGGGTAGTGATGAGGAGTATAGCATGTGGACAGGGAGAACTGGGGAGTGTGGTGTGTAAGGACTCTGCCCTTAGGTCTAGGAACTGAGGTAAAGAATGGTGCTGAAAAGTCCATGTTGAATGGATATATTTGAGATGCAATTGGGATATTTCTTGATGATGCTGAGCCAATCAGGACAATGACACCACTTCTGATTCCAACTAATACTGGGGCCAGAATGAAGAAATAATTATTGAATTATTTCATGTGGAAGTTACAAGGAAGATTGTAGTGACTCAAGGTTTGCGGACTTGATTCCTGCCACAGGTGTATGAACTGGTCAAGTCTTTTTCCTCTTTGAGTTCTTGGCTTGAAGTAAATAATACCAAATAATCTTTGAGGTCACTTCCCAAGTATAGAACCCTAGAAGCCCATAATACAAAATCCATGTTCTCAAGTAGTGTGTGATCTAACAGGGTGATAAGACAGATTCATATAAAGCAAGAGGTGGGAAGTGGGACTGGGACCAAGGGAAGAATAGTGGTGGGGGTGCAATAGTCTTCATCATCCTATTCCTCAGGCTTATTTTGAGAGCCAAACACTATCTTTCCCCAGGTTTGACATCACGTTGGAAAAGCAGTCACATACTAAAAGACTAATTTCATTTAGTCAATCTTATTTATTCACTGAACCTATTCACAAATATTCCAGTACTCCTTCCTGTACGGGGCACATTCAGGTTTTGTGGGGCCTACAGCTTGTACCAAACACTAAAGCATATTTTACTTGCACATGACCATGTAAACACGTTATATTGGCCTCCCTTAGGGACCTGGAAAGGTCCCTGTGTGAGTGAGGGGACAGGAGCTAAGCTTTATTAGTTTCAAGATACATCTACCTTTGTTCCAGGCTCGTGGAAGAATTGTACTTCTTTATATGACTTGGTTATATGACTTGATGTAGTCAAGAATGAAATATGAAAAGAATTGATATGTGCTACTTCCAGGTGGAAGATTTAAGACCTGTCATGATTTATCACATCCATTTTCCACTGGCAGGAGGACTGTGGAAACAGTTGTCACACAGAACCCTCACCATCTGGGTCCCTGGGACTAGGAAGAGTTGAGCCCCACTGCCATGGAAAATGGAGAATGAGTGAAATAGACTTCTGTGATGTTCACTCACTGAGATTTTGGGAACTGCTTCTTACTACAGCACATCCTAATGAAGCCTGACTAAAACAATATATTATGAAGTATTTTCATGGGCATAGCCTCTTTACTTTGTGGGAAGGACATGGGCATTTCTCGTCCCCATTTTTGAGACTGAAGTCTGAGACTCAGAGAGGCTGGGTATCTTCAGGGAAGGTCAGAAGGTAAGTGGGTGGCATGCCTGGACTGGAGCCCAGACCTTTTGGCTCTCAGGCTTTATTCTATCCACAATGGGATACTCGTTGTTGCGGTTCATTTGTGTGGCATCTACATTCCTCATTTTCTCCATCTGCCTACCCCAATTCATGATCCCTGCAGAAGCCCCAGCTGCCACTTGGGGCAAATGCCTCAGTTCCCTAAGTCCCTGGTTTCTGTAGGGTCCATTCTCATGAAGCTCAGATGAAAAATCCTAAAGAGGGGCCACAAGACAAGAGAATCCTTTCTAGAGTCCAGATAGATTTTAATGTGTGCATTTATAATATAGAAATATCTTGATAGTTAAAAGGACTTTTCTCCTATTTATTTACAGAGTATAAATTATACTTTCATATAGTACCTTATCAACTTTTTCCCTAAACACACACACACACACACACACACACACACACACACACACACGCACACACACGCACACACACACTTACATGGAAAATTGGGATTAGATGAACACTAGCAATTTAATTGCATTGAAGAGAACAAGCCTTGGTTTGAACTCTTAGTCATTACTAAAATGTTTATTGAGTGATTGGGATGACTTTGACTTGGGGAGAAGGGGTATGTCTTAGTCCATTCTGGCTGTCATAACAAAATACCATACTGGGAGTCCAAGATCAGGGTGGCAGCATGGTTAGGTTCTGGTAAGGGCTCTTTTCTGGGTTTCAGACTGCCTAGTTATTGCTGCACCTTCACATGGTAGAAGGGGCAAGGGAGATTTCTCAGTCAGCTTTTATAAGCTCATTCATGAAGTTTCCATCCTCATGACCTAATCACCTCCTAAAGGGCCCACCTCCTAATACCATCACCTTGGAAGTTAGGTTTCAACATATTAATTTTGGGGGAACACAAACATTTAGACCATAGCAAGGTAATTTAGGGTAAGAGTCACTTCCATGGAAATGTAATACAAACCTCCACGTGTATATCCTGTTCTAATGATAAGGTAAGGGGGAAACAGGTGAGAGAGAAAAGTACTCCTATTTGGCTGAAGGGTGGTTAATATAGGGCATTGATCAAAACACTTCAGTAAACAGCACACACACAGCTTCCCTGATCATCTGGCAGGAGATCAATAGACTTGAGCTGAAATGAAAACCATCTGAAAAGCCAAGAAATATTGCCTGTAGAATTGCATTAGACAGCATTATACTCAATAAAGTTTGGTCTTATCAGCTACTTGCCTTGCCTCAACTTCAGGAAGACTCTTTCTTATATTGGAACTGCCATCGCTGAGGAAGGCAGTTGGACGCATGCAGACTCTTGCTTTATGAGAATTGGATCAAGCCCTATAAACTGTCTGGGGGTGGGGCTTACAAATCCTTTCACTTACAGGTGGGAACTTGATGGTATAGGACTTACTAGAAGATGTATTACTGTTGGCTCAATTTCCTTCTCCCTCTGTCTCCATCTTTCTGTCTCTGTCTTCCTGTCTCTCTCTCTGTATATATCTCTGTCTCTGTATCTCTCTCATTCTCCCCTTTTCTGTCCTTCTCTTGTGTCCCTGAAAGCCTATCATTAGGTGAGACTTGCCACACCACATCTTGTAAAACATTGTCCATGGCAACCCATATAATATAAAACACAAAGCTAGAGCAAAAGTTAAAACTCAGGAAAAATTGAATTTTTCTCCCCACTATACCCTCTCTCTTTAAAAAAGTCCATGACAAACCCAAATAATTCTTTAGTAATAGAATAAAATTCCCATGATCCAGAATAATTTTTAAAAATGCAATATTCTGTTAAAAGAGGACTGTCATGTATATTACACACAGATTGCCAATGTCCAAATAATTATACTACAATAAAATCTGCTGTATAAAACCCTGAGGACTACTTCTGGTGATTCAGAAGGCCCATCACGGTCTAGTAGGGCCTTGTTACATCATTATGAGTAATTCTCATTATTTAAGACTCCAACTGGGCAAATAGAGGAGGCTGAACTGAACCTTTGCTGACATGTGGACTCCCAGGGGAAAATTTGTATATAATCTGTCTGATGTAGGTTTGATTTCTTTGACATTTATCTCTTTCATGAAAGTAAAAGGCTGATTAAAAAAAATGTCTGTTTATTTTAGCTTTACTGTTGTTTGGGTTCTGAGAAGCAGGAGGCTTATAATCCTCTGAGCTTCTTACCATATTCCCAATCAATCATTTTCTCATCCATGATTTCACTCTATTGTTCTATCTGCCTCTGAGGCTAGAAAGAGGCAATTAGCATCATCCCCACATTATGGATTGGAAAGTAGAGCTCTTATCATAAGCGAGGTGTTTCCCAGGCTCTTCCCCACTTTCCTCCCCCACCCCTGCCCCTGGTCATTTAAATTGGGCCTCTTCATCCATTGCCTTATCATAAAAAGCACAGTGGTACAGAGACATCCTTTCTTTTTCCAGGTTCTGTACCATGTGTCCCAACACTCTGCCACTTGGACAATTGGTCTGCAACCTTGGGAACTCTTACTAAAGAGGCAACATAGTGTAGGTGGAACAAGCACTAAGCTAGGAGTTGGGAAATCAAGTCTCAAATCCTGGCTTTGCCTGAAACTTCTCAGCCTTTACCAAGAGCAATTTACCAAAGACAAGTTCTGATATAAAATGAATGAGCTAATTGGCAGGGAAACCTGTGCAGGGCTAGCTGAATGAGAGGGCTTGGTCTTTATCTGTCTCTGGGACCCACTTTGTGGAGTTTCAGTGGGTGTCAGGTTCTCATGAAGAGGTGTTGGGAGCTTGGTCTGAGCTTTAGCATTTTGCAGGCACTCAGCTGCCTGAGTGATGAAGCGTCTGTGAAGAACTCCCTCTTAGTTGAGGTTCACATTCATCTCTTGATGGGGGTCTGGTGAGGTATGGAGGTCAGTATCCCAGGGAGACTGACCTGACCTCTTGCCACTTAGCTTCTGTCGTTTACTCTGACTTTGCAAGTGGCCAGGTCTCACCTACAGATGCAGCATGTGAAAACTCAAGAGGTGTGATTTGAGAGCCTACAGAAAGTGCTTTTGTTCACATTATCTGCCTATCCTATCTGAATTACACAATCAATGTCAGCACTGTCCTAAAGAACTTTCTGAGATGGTGGGAATGTTCTTAATTGACCTGTCTGATACAGCAACCACTAGCCACATGTAGCTATAGAATACTTGAAATCTGGCTAGCATGACTGAGGAACTGAATTTTAAATTTTATTTCATTTTAATTAATTTAAATAACCACACATGGATATTCAGGTAGTGTTTCTCCTTTTCAGTAAGGCATTGTGTCCAGAAGAGCCCTGTTAAATTGTTTGTGTATTATTGTTATTATTTTTAAGTGAGGCCATATGGCCAAAAATGAGGTTCTGACATGTGCATGGGGAAAAGGGAAGGGGAGAGGAGAGGAAACTTGCAAGGAAGGCCAGCTTGCTGGCTCCCATGAGGCCTGTAGGGGAACATCTGGCTCTCAACCTTGCAGGCTGAGAAACCTTATTTTTCAGGGCATGAAGAATCAAATTGATCTTCAGAGTTGTAAGCCCTTTCATAAAGTTCCCAAAACTGATACAATCAGTCAGAAAGCTAACACGTGGAAGTGCAAGGAAACAAGTACCCACCTAACCATGGTTTTCTGCATGGAATCTGGAGTCTGCAGAAGAGGTGCTTTGGTAAGCATGGTCCCAAAGCAGGTGTCCATAAGATGATTCAAATGGTTGATGGGGCCATGCACTCACTGCAAAGTAGATCTTATCTGTCCTGGGAATGTTCTGTTTCTGTTTCTGACTACAGTTCTCTTTTCATAAATGGTGGTTGGGTGGTTATCCACATTTTTTTGCATCAGACCCTATTTTCTAAGCTTTTATTGTTGAATACCCCACACCTATTGACACATTATTTCTTTAGTTATGTCCCACATACAGTGAGGTTTCTGTCTTGTATCGCACACCTGGGGGACATTTATCTCTTTAAGACAACTTAGCCTGCCTCTGCTCTGCACAACTGTGGGTTGACTTCACAGTTTAACTCTCAGAGGAGAGTTGTGTTTCCCTTGCTTCCAAAGTCCTGACTGACTACATGTACTTGCTGCAAGGGGGAACATATTTATTAGCATATTGAAAAATAGCTCGGTGTGCTCAGGGGCTGATAATAGAAATGCTTATTGGGGCCAGATAGTAACTGAATGAATGAAGAAGGCATAATGGTGGGCTTGTTGGTGTGGATGCCTTAGAAGTAGACAGCTGGAGCTTAGCTGAGGCTGTTTATAGCAAGACTGTGGGCCCAGAGTTGCTGGATCTTCTGATGTTTAAAGAGAAGTTGAACATCTGGAAGTTAATGTGGAATCTCCTGATTTTTCAGGGTTGGAAACTAATTCAGTAAAACCCAACACTGGGTACAAGCCTAATAAAATATATAACCAAGGTGGATTGAACCCATGGCCACCATCTCAGAATTTCTGGGTGTCATGGGAGGTCCTGGCCTGGGAGTGTGCCTTGTTGGGTCCTGGTCTGAACCCCGAACCCTCTAAATCGGCATGAGGTCTTGGGGAAGGCACAATACCCTTGATGCTCAGATTCCTCTGTGATTCAAAAATGTCAGGTGGGACAATCTCTAAGGTTCCCTCTTGCTCTAAAATTCGTCAGCCAGGGCTGCCATAACAAAGAACTACAGATTGGATAGCTTAAACAACAGAAATTTATTTTTTTCACAGTTCTGGAGGCTAGAAGTTCAAGATCAAGGTGCTGGCAGGTTTGGTTTCTCCTGAGGCCTTTCTTCTTTGCTTGAAGTTGGGCACCTTCTAACTATGCCCTTACATGGCCTTTCCTCTGTGCACATGCATCACTGGGATCTCTTCCTCTTCTTGTAGGGCCATCACCAGTCCTTTTGGATTAGGGCCCCACCTGTATAACCTCATTTAATCTTAGTTACATCTCTACAGGCCATATCTCCAAATATAGTTACACTGAGGGTTAGGGCTTCAACATAAGAATTTGGGGATGGGAAGACATGATTCAGTCCATAACATGCTCTTTGAGTGGGTACCTTTTTAACAAGGTCACTGAGGCTAGACCATGACTCTGACATCTGTTCTTCCCTTTGCTTCTCCAGATATGCCCTCCACCTCATTCCACCGTGCCCTGAACCTGGGGAGACTGACTGGATGATATAAGGGGAGACTGGATGATATCAGTGGGCTTCCTTGCGCTCTGGCTCTGGTTAGGTTCAGCCAATGGAGAAACCGAGAAGTAGATTGGATGGTGAAAAGAGAGTGAAGGTGGAATAATTTGCCCCCCGAGCAACCTTGCTTGAAGGTTGTCATGGTCTAGCTGTGCCCCTTGTCTGAAGATCATTGCTCTCATCAGACAGTTTCTCTGTCTCCACTCTTTCCCTGGCCCTCAGACACAATGGGTGGTAATGCCTCTACTGTTATGCACCCTGAGACATAGCACCACCCCTACAGCTTCCCTACACCCTACCACACTCTTGAGAAGGGTCTCTTTATTACACTTTTCTCAGATCTCTCAATTTGTGGGTGCTGGTACTTTCATACAATCAGAGTATGAAAGAATCTCATCCTTGGGTCATATGTCTATCCCCTCTTTTTGCATCCTCACCATCGTTGCTCCAGTTTCCTGACAGCTCTGCCTAAGCCAGAGGTTTGGCTGGCTTCCCTCAGGCCACACATTTTTTTCTCTGAGGTGAACCACATCATGACTTTTGCTCTCTCAGTGGGTTTGCTATTATCCCATCACAGTTCCTTTAGAGAAGGATAGAAGAAAGAGCTGGAAAATGCAGCCCTCTGCAGCTGGGCTGTAGGCTCTGTCTGGCTGAGGTGACTGTAGCTTCCTGACTCCTTGCACCAAGCAAGTAGGCATTGCTCAAGGCCTATAAAATGTATTTAGAATGAGATTTACCCTGTTCGCTCTCATGGTCACAGACCTCTGGGAATAGATCAAGTTCTTTCCTTCATCTAGAATACTCACATTGACAGCCTCCCTCCCCACTTGTCGAAGTTCCCTCCACTAAAGTTTCAGAAACTGTGCTGGTTATAGATATAGATGGATACAGCAAAGCTGATAATGCATTCACTAATCTGAGTGAAGGAAAGGAAGACAAATGCATAGAAGGTAATTATAATACAAGATGGAGGTAAAGTAAACAATGAGTTAGTCAAGTGTTAGGGGTTTGGTGTAGCACCCAGGAGAGTGATTCAAAGGTAAGGGCCCCAGACTCAGGTTTCCTGAGTTCAAATCCTGCTTCATTGTTGAATAATCCTAATACCTTGGGCAAGAAGCCCAACTTCTTAAACTTTGTTTTCTTAATCTGCAAAATATGGGCTGTAATAGGTTGTTTTTGCTAGGAATAAATGATGTATAATACCTATAATGTGTTTAGCCCAGTGCCTGGCATATCCTAAGTGCTTACTAAATGTCAGCTCTTATATTTACTTAGCAAAATTTGTACAAACAAGGATAAACTTGTTTAGGAATTATTAATCAATCCAGCTGCTATATGAGATGATATTTATTAGGAAAAAGGGCAGGAAAAGCAGGTATAAATTATATCAAAGAGGACAGTGAATTCCAGGGTGAAGGGTTTGTATGTAATTCTATAGGCAGTTGAAGAGCCATTAAAAACCAGGGTTTTAATCAGGGCTATGTATGCATGGGTAAATTTTAAGAAAATTAATCTGGACAGCTTTGTATAAACTGGGTTGAGGGTGGGGGAAAAAGATGTAAAAGTGGGCATTGAGTCTATTATCCAGAGAAATAGTAACAAGACCTTCATTAGGGAAAAGCTGATAAATTATGATCAAACGCCTAATACCTAACAGAACTAGTTTGGCAGGAGGCAGAGCAGCTGGAAACTGAAGTGTTTAGAGCCATTCACAGTCAGGGGACAATTGGAAATTAAAAGGAGGCACTTAAAGCTAATGTCAATCCATGATAAAGTGACAAACACTTCACAAAATTCTATTTTAATACATAATTTTTCAGGAGTGAAACTACAGAGCTCACCTGTATTGCCACCAAGTGGTGCTGGCACTAAGGAGTTGAGAACCCTGGCTTGGAGAGAGGGTAGGGAAATGGGGCATAAATGCACATTCTCTTATGTGGGCAGCCACATGTAACAGCATGTGGCAGGAACTCAAGAAGCTGACGACAGTCATCAAAGAGCATGTACACATGTTTGTTCAGCCCCCCTCACAGCTCCTGCCCCATTCTGACGAAGAAGGCTGTTAACATTTAGTCAGTGTTCTATTTAGAAAGATAGTGCCTTGGCTGGTATTTTCACTTGTAAGAGCTGGCTGTCCTAAATGCAGTAGGAAACTGCCCTGAAACCCACACACCAGGCCAAGAAAGGTACAGGGTAGGGCCAGATTAATTTCCCTGAGAAATGAATGTTAGTCAAGAAATACAGTCTTTAGGGTTGGAGCCAGAATAAAGAGCCCTAAGCCCTTTATACTCACCTGGAAGGAAGAAGGATCTCTAAAGAATGGTCAGCTGGAGACTTAGCCACAGGATACTGAAAAGAAACTCAAGTATCTAATCCAGCAAGACTTCTGAGCACTTAGATCCCTCTCTTAAGCCTCACATCCAATAGGGCGCACCTTCAGGCAGAGATGGCTTTCCTTGCCGCAAAGCCAGAGATTGTCTAAGTGGTCAAGGTCCTCCTTTTCAGAACCAGATAGTCCTCCATAAAGTAGGGTTACCTGGTAAGGCATCCAGCAAGACCTCGAAAATGGCTGACTATAGGAGCTGTCCATGGTGCTGTAGTTACCCTTGCTTGAGCCCATTGGATAGTTTGTATTAGCTGCTGTCTGACAGGTGCCGTGCCAGGTACTTTACATACATGGTGTCCTTTAATCCTCCTGGCAACTCTGCAAGGTTAATATTGTAATCAGCTACCTTGTTTCTACAGATGAGGAAACTAATACTCTGAACGTCACTTTTTTTGCCTTATTCAGTGTGAACAACCTGAATAACTTCTTCAGACATCATATTTGAAGACTTCCAGCCTAACGAAGAGAGGATATCTACTTAATACCTTTTCTCTTGTCTGTGTAAAGAGATATTGTTCCTTTCAAAGGTGGTGGCAGTGGAGATATACACCAAAGGTGACAGAATTATGTCACAGGGGAGTCTAAAGTTACTGAGATGGGTTAAGCCTGTATAACCATATTTTAGCCTGTTGTTTAGAAAGGAGTACAGGATCTTGAAACCTGCTTGCCAAAAGAGAAATAAAAATCAACCCCTCCTAATTAGGAGAAAGCGAATCATGGCTTTTTTGTGAAGATTAGCAAGACCTTGTTACTCTTTAAAATTTTTCTCCTTTTTCTTTTCCTGGCTATAGGGTGAAAAAATAATAGGTGCCAAGGCAGACAAGGTATAAGTCAGACAAAGGCTATCCTTCATTAAATTGGAAGAAATCTTTGCTAGGGCGGTTGAAACCATAATAAAGGAAAATGCACGTGAGCTTTTGATGCCAGACATTTCTAAATCTCAGGTCCTGACACATTTTTGGGGTTAGGGAAGAAGTTTTCTCAAACTCTAATGTTACAAAGACTCAAGGGGAGAAGCATAGGATTTAAGATAGGACTAGGGTGGAGAACCAAGCCAGAGGTTCTCAATCTGGGTCCATAGACCCTTAAGGTGGGGGTAAGAAGAGAGGTTTATGAAATGGCTCCATGGGATCTATGCAAACCTTCAAAATGTGACAAAATATTATTTATGGATGCTTTTTTTGCAGGAAGTGTTGATAACTTCCAAGAGATTCTCAGACTGTCCAAGAATATCTATAAAGTAGAGAGCCATTGGTTTAAATAGTCCACAAAGTTAAGCCTCAGTGAGCAAAACTTCTAATTATACCTACATATTTATATATCTGGGTTTGAAATAAGCATCCCATTTAAGTATGATATTTATGCTAATTCAAATTAATGCCTATACTTGTATATTTTAGTAAGGAGCTCTAGTTTTATACAAAACATATCTAATGAAGTAGAAACTGTGTGTTGTTCTTTTCAATTGGACGTATTCCTTGAGGAGCCTATAGAGTGAGAGAAAACATCAATCAGTCAGGAAATATTTGATGAGAGCTTATGATGTGGGAAGGCTATCACTCACCTGCCTAAAATTCAATAAAGCTTCCCACATAAGACATTCACATTCTAGTACAAATGCTGGAGGTCACCCTATATCTCCATTTATCACCAAGTGGCTCATTAACATTGCCGACACAAGACAGCAGGGGAAACACCAAATGTGGCCCACTCTTCTTGTTGCCCACTCAGCACAGTTGCTTACTGAACTCTGATTGCCAAATATTTTACTCAGCTTAATGCAGATAAGAGTCAGGAGTCAGCTGAATTTTTAAAGCCCACAGATTCAACTTGAAGGAAGAATGGGTGAGTGCATATAAAATTCTCCTCTTCCTGCACTTCAATCCTCCATCATTTCTTGACTCTATATGGTGATTTAAAAGGCTGTGTGTGTGTGTGTGTGTGTGTGTGTGTGTGTACGTACGTCTGTGTGAGGTGTGTAGCAACACCATTTACAAAGAATATTTGATTTCTCTCAAGTGTCTTTGACAGCTCAGTGAGCTGACATAACCCAGAAAGCATATGCTGTTATTTTGGGCAGGGAAGAAAAACAAGTATAGTTTAGTCACCTTAGAGCTTCCCCTGAAAAGATCTTACTGAAGGCAAAAGAAGATGTGATCAGTAGGCTGTGATCCATGGGGTCCAGAAGATTTTGGGTACCTATGAAATAGGTGGGGATTCCACAAATGTGGCAGATTTATAAAGGACACAAGCCCTTCAGCGCCATCACATCATGTTAGGACAGAGGCGGGTATGAGTTGGAGGAAACTGTGACCTGGAATAAGTTCAATCCTGTGTAATGAAGTAGGCATGAGAGCTGCAGATCAGGATTTTCAAAGGCACTGCAGCCATGATGCTCAGCACCTCATTTCCCAAGACTGGTGTTGGGCAAGGATGCTGGGCTCCTGGATGTCAGAGTCTTAGAACTGGGAGGAACCATGAAGGCCATCCAGGTCAACCTCCACAGGGATTACATGCATCATCTAAGCCAGAACTGGGGCTGGAACCAAGTGTCTTCACTGTCCAGTCATTACTGTTGTCACTGCCCTGCATGTCTTAGGTCCTACTCCTAACTATCCTACTTCTTACTCCTCTTTCTTGGCTCAGGAGGACTGAGGCCAGGAGCTGTTCATGGCATGTGTATTTCCCTAGTGAGAAAGACCTGGAAAAGTTATTCTCGTTGGCTGGCTACAGTTTACTAGGAGACAAACCAGTGTGGAGCCAGCTTAATTTTAGGGTTATCTTGGTAGCTTCAGAAGTCCCAGAGCAACAAAATAGCAAACGTGGAATATGTGCCAGGAACTTCTCTAGCTTCATATGTGTGATGTCATTTAGTCATCCAATAGCCTCATGGTAGTAAGCACTGTTACTCTCCCTATTTTATTGATGTGGACACCTATGAACAGAGAGGTTAAGTAATGTGCCTGACTTCACGCTGCCAGCAAGTGGCAGAGCTGGGCTTCAAACCCAGACAATTAGGCTCCAGTATTTTAGCCACTATTCCTTGGCTCTTAGCCACCATTTCTTCATTCTTGGAATTGTTTCTTGATTCTTGGAATAAGGCATTATACTGTCCTTTTTCTACATGGCTGTCTTTTCCTCAAACAAACTCTTGTCCTTGCTTACCCCAAACTCTCACTTGCTCAAAGGAGAAAGGAAGGGAAAGCTTTTGGGCGTACATCAGAGAACACATCAAAGCAAAGAGTCCAAAGTAAACTTTGCTTGGGTGGTCCATTTTAACACTACTTCCCACAAGTCAGGAATGGTGGACCTAGTGGCATCCCCTATTTTCTTTTCTGAATCCTACTCGATTGTTCAGCAAGAGAGAAAAGTAATTCATGGTGCTGACTCACCTGACACAGATGAGGATAGCAACCCATTGAGATGATAGAAGGAGCATAATTTCTTTTTTTTTCCCCCTTTCTCTTTATTTATTTTTAAAAATTTACATCCAAGTTACTTAGCATATAGTGCAACAATGATTTCAGGAGTAGATTCCTTAATGTCCCTTACCCATTTATCCCACCCCCCCTCCCACAACCCCTGCAGTAACCCTCTGTTTGTTCTCCATATTTAAGAGTCTCTTATGTTTTGTCCCCCTTCCTGTTTTTCTATTATTTTTGCTTCCCTTCCCTTGTGTTCATCGGTTTTGTATCTTAAAGTCCTCATATGAGTGAAGTCATATGATATTTGTCTTTCTCTGACTGACTAATTTCGCTTAGTGTAATACCCTCTAGTTCCATCCATGTAGTTGCAAATGGAAAGATTTCATTCTTTTTGATTGCCGAGTAATACTCTAGTGTGTGTGTGTGTGTGTGTGTGTGTGTGTGTACATATACACACACCACATCTTCTTTATCCATTCATCTGTCGATGGACATTTGGGTTCTTTCCATACTTTGGCTATTGTTGATAGTGCTGCTATAAACATTGGGGTGCATGTGCCCTAGAAGGAGCATAATTTCTGAGGGAGCATGGGCCGACCACATCCTAGTGTTAGCGAATGGTCCTGTTCTATCTGCACCCCAACCTCTGAGGCAGGGAGCCCTTGTTGATATATAGGAACACGCATCTCAATACTCAAATCTGGGGGTATGGGGGGCCTGCATTGTTGTGAAGTGTCATGTATTCTTAAATAAAACTGCTACTGTCTCCTCAAATTAAAGAACTGAGAACCCTCAGCTTATAAGTCAGTGAGTGGGCAATTCACTTTCTCATGAGCATCATGACTTCTTGCTTATAGTAAATTATAAGCCCTTAATAAGCTACTTAAGAATTAAGGTGAAGCTGAATATTGTTTTTCAAAATCATTGATATAAATGTACGGTGTGGTAAAATTAAGTTATATTACATTCCCAAGAGGGAAGAGAAAAATTCTGATGAAGAGAATTTCCTCTTTCTTAGTGAGTTCTAACAGTGTGTATGCACGATATTAAATCTAAGTGTATTATTACATGTCAGCATGCAGTAATGAAGTTTGACCTCAAGAATGAGATATACAGGGAGAAACTGGGGTCACGGTTTCCAGAGGCTCCGGAGAAAAGTCCATTGTTGGGAATCTCAGATTTAATCTTACTCTCAGCCTAGCACCAAGTCATGTATAACACTAGCCAAAACTGATGACGTTATCACTTAGAATTCTGTGAGTGCATTTGAAGTTGATGGCAGATGAGTAAGATTCGGGTCCTACCTCACCCCTTTGGAATCACGAAGTGTCAGAGCTTCAAGCAATCTCAGAGATACTCTTCATTGTCCAGATGGAAAAAGTAAGGCTCAGTGAGGGAGAGTGATTTGCCCAAGTTCGCACTGCAAGTTACCAGCAGGGTTAGGAATCCAGGTTAGCTAACACTTTGGGAGCAATGCCTGTAATCCTTGTCTAACTCCAAATTCAGCCTTTCCCTAGAGGTTGAAATGGGATCAATTCTTTCACCCATTAACTCTGAGCTATGATCATGCTCTCCCACCTAATAGCAGCTTCATGGGCCCATCAATATTAATGGGAGGTGAGTGTATGGACTTTGCAGAGCTCATAAATGTAATGGGGGCTGTACTTTATGCACAGAAAGATGTGCCATTTGAATTCTTTGGAGATTTATTTCGATTTGATCCTGGCATTCTTTAGTCTCTAGTCAGCAAAGCAATGAGCTTGTGAGGCTGAAACAAATCAGTCACTGGTCTGTGGCAGAGAACATAGATCACACTGACCCTTGGCCTTCAGAGACATATTGGCAGTGTGGCTCAGAAGGCTACCATTCAGAAGTACCTGCTCAAAGGCCAGATCTCAACCTTCCCAGTCAGACTTACTCCCCACTGTTCTCTTTAGGACTCCTTACTTTCAAACTGGAGGCCTTCCTCTTCCTCCCCTTGCCTTCTCCCTGTGGTCTCACTTCAGTGGCCTTGCTTTGATCATCTTATTCTCATTTTCTTCGATGCTCTTACTCCCAAACATGCATATATTCAAGTCCTATTCACCTGGCCTGTCTAAATTTAAGTAATTGTGCCATGTTTATGTAATATATTGATGCCTTTGATGAAATACAGTTTTTTCTGATCCACTTTGCTATGCCCCTTGGCATCTGCCACAGTACCTTATACAGAGGTATTCTTCATTGTGTTTAAGTTGGATGAATGAATGATTAAAGAAATGATTGAACAGAAACACAGTCCTTCCCAGAATCTTGAAGCAAATCAAGGACCACAGAAACTGAAGTTTTGTGATCTGACTTAAAAAAAAAAGTTTTGTTGCTACATTACAAAACATTCCAAAACTTAGTATCTTAAAATACCAAGTTATTATTTATTTTGATTCTGTGAACTGAATTAGTTTAGCTTGGTGTTTTTCATTTGAGGTCTGCCATACAGTTTGAATCATGTGGAGGCAGGGGCTGCAGTCATCTGAAGGCTCAACAGGGCTAGATGTCCACAATAGTACAGTTGTATGGCTGGTAGTTGATGCCAGCTATTGGACCCATAGTTCTTGACTAGACTGGATCACCCAGTGATCTAACAGTGTGTATGATCTTAGCCTCTCTGTGTGGCTTGGATAGCTCACAGCATTATAGCTGGGTTTCCAAAGATAGCATCCCAAGAGTGAGTATTCCAAGACTGCTGGGAGGAAGATGCAAGGTTTCTTATGACCTGGCCTCAGAAGCCCCAGAATGTTACTTCTGCTATATTTTGTTGGTCAAGCAGGTCACTAAGGCCAGCCCAATTTTAAGAAGAGGGAGTAGCATATGTGCATGGAGAAGGAAAGCATTAATGGTGTCCATTTGCTATCCAGCAAATATATTATCCTGGAGAACAACCTACCTCTGTAAGCTCCTTCCTTCATCAGGTTAGCTACTTCACTGCAGAGCACTGGGGAAGGCTTTAATACTAGGAAGTATTTTGGGAAAGTAGTTGGCAGGAAAAAGGAGAGCAAGAAGTCGGTAGTTTGAGATAACAGTTAAGGAAATAGGCCAGGGAGAGATAATACAGGGTGTAAAATGAGGATATTAAGGAGCGGGTGTGGGAGAGCGAATGAAAAAAATTGCCTCCTTGTTTTATTGGCTCAACGTATGTTAGGAGTGTGTTGGAGAAAAGCGTAAGTACAGTTGATAAAAGTACTGCAGAATGCATTTATTTATTATTTTAATCACATATAATTATGATGATTCTTTTTAAAAAAAATTTAATGTTTATTTCTGAGAGAGAGAGAGACAGAGCATGAGGGGGGGTGGGGCAGAGAGAGAAGGAGACCCAGAATCTGAAGCAGGCTCCAGGCTCTGAGCTGTCAGCACAGAGCCCGATGAGGGGCTCAAGCCCACAAACCATGAGATCATGACCTGAACTGAAGTTGGACACTTAACCAACTGAACCACCCAGGTGCCCCTATAATGATTCTTTTTAAAGATGGAAAAATCACCTATGATCCCACCCACTGGTTACAGTTATATTCATTTTTCTTTCCAATCTTAATTCCTCCTATGTATATTTCACATCTCTGTCATTGTCCTGCTTTATGCATGGGTTCTCTACTTTTCATCCAGACTCATTTTATAAATGTTTCTCCATGTTAGCTGTTGTCTTCACCTGCCTTATTTTAGAGGCCGAATCCAATTCTGGCTGAGGAAGATTTGTCATGGGCCAAAGAACTGAGTGTGATTAGCAAGGACGACTCAGGTCTCCTGTGGTCCTGTCATCCACTGGTGAATGGGTAAGGCTCTGGGGAAGTTGAACCGGATTCTTCCATGCCTTGGGGGACTGTACCTGCCCTGGTTGCCCTACTGGGGATGAAGACTTCCGGGTGCTTCATAAATGTTTATAGGTGCCAGTAGGAAATACTCTTCCTTTAAGAGGGGAGGCAAGCCAGGTTTTTTCTTCCTTCTCTCTTCAACCTTCCAAGGAGCTTTTGGTTTCTTAAAACAGTTAAGCTAGGGCACAAAGGTTTAGGTTTCTCATCTCTTACATGAGTTTACATTTCTTCCGGAAAGGAGATTTAATTTTACTGCTGTAGCAATTTTTCACCACAAGAATCTGCTTACTTCTTTTCCTGATACTGAGATGCCAGGCTTGGCACATTCTGGGAAGGTGGAGGGCATCCCCCTCCAGCTGCAATGCCCTCTACTTTCTGCCTGGTTAAATACCACTTCCCGTCATTTTGTGTCCTCCTTGAAGCCTTCCCTGGCCTTTTGCACCTACACTCAGATATATGACATCTGAAAGCATTTA
The DNA here is from genome assembly GCF_024362965.1 of Panthera pardus. Classification (NCBI taxonomy): domain Eukaryota; kingdom Metazoa; phylum Chordata; class Mammalia; order Carnivora; family Felidae; genus Panthera; species Panthera pardus. Next base: position 33,183,496 of record NW_026526743.1, on the reverse strand, counting down.
CTATTTTCTCATAGTGACATTCTCCTAGAGGGCAGCATGATGTCATAAACAGACCCTGGACTGGAAATCAAGATACTTCAAATCATGTCCCATTGCTAAACCATCTGTGTGACCTTGGCGAAGTCTTTGCACTCCTTGGGCTTTAGCTTCTCCAATTTTAAAACAAGGGGTTGATCTTCATTGTTCCTTCCAGCTATGATTTTATGATCTGAGTGCTTTGACCCTAGAGGTCACTCTTGTACACTCTAGAGACTGCAGAAATTTTCCTGGTCAATTCATGCTCATTCTCCCCAAAGACTCTGAGTCTTCCTGCTCATAAGACATCATCTGGACAATGCTGAAATGCGTATGGCGATTGAAAACATGGATTGGGTCTCTTCCACAATCTGCCTCTTGCCCTATGCTCTATTTATCTGCTTCTTTTCATCCAATAAGTAGACTTCAGACCCCCCCCCCCTTTTTTTTTGGTGGAAGCTCTCAGCCTCTGATTATGATAAAGTACAACAAATAGAAGCCTACTTTCTGAAGGCCATACTTCAAACACTCTATTAATGCAACATGTCACATATGAATCCCAATAGAATGCCCACAAACCAATTTGATTCTCCTTTGATGAGGCAGAGATGCAAGGCAATAACTACTCCTCTAAGAGGGAGAAGTGATTAGCTGGAGGGCAGCTGAGTCTCTGCTATCTCTATCACCAGAGCATGAAGGCCCGTGGCAAGGACAAGCAGTCAGTCCTGGAAGTCCATGTTTACTCAGATCAAAATGGCTGAAGATTTGGTTATGCTTAAGAAAAGGATTATAGGAACACTGCTGAAGGTTGAGGGAAATAGACACAGTTTGGCCTAAAATCAGAAAAAGCCAGAGCTTTCTAAGGCGGTTTTTATGTCTTAAAATGTGATGTCCTCTGGAGAAGCCACCATTCTGGTTAGCCAGTGGCCACCAAATGATAGGACCTCCTCAATATCCAGTCATAAGCCCAGCCTATCTATATGAATTCTAACACATTCCCTTATCCTTCCACCCAAGACACACACCCTACAGTTCTCTGCCTCCAAGTGTTTCCTCACTCTCTTCCCTCTGCTTGGGATGCACTGGTCCACATCACCCCTTATTAACATTCTGTTCACTCTTTGGGGCAAAAAGGAGTTCAAATTATGCCTCTAACATGGGCTTTGGAGTCTGAATTACTTGAGTTAAAATCCTAGTTCTTCTACTTCTAGGTCAAATTACTCAGCTTCTCTTAGCCTCAATTTTCTCATTTGTAAAATGAGACTAATAATACATCTTGTGGGCTGTTGTAAAGATAATATGAGATAGCAGAAGGCTTGCAGCACTGAACACAGTGCTTGACATGTAGTAGGGACCCAATGAGTGGCATTACCATTATTTTCCATTTTACCATTATTTTACCTTTTTAGAGCAGTAACGTAGTATTATATGTATACAGACATAGAACTTTATCCCACTGCAAAATAGAAAACTTGTTAAAGGCAGAATTTATTTGACACTCCTGTTTATCACTTTTCCTCAGAGAACTTTGAACAGAGTGGATTCTAAATATATTTTGTTCAAATGAATTAAAAATTAATTACTATTATTTTACCTACCTTTTCCTCTTGGTGATACCAAATAAAGACAAGAGAAAGTCAACATTGAAAACACAGGTCAAGAAATTATTTCTACATTTTTAGGTCACATTATATAGAGTTCAGCTTTGGGGTCTTGCCTCTAAAGTTGTAAATTCCTGGGAATGGGAAGGGGATTGAGACCATGACCTTTTATGTGTACTTTTGGTATTTAATGCTCTGCAGGGCACTTGCTGAATATTTAAGTGTGTTTCCATTCATGATAAAAGCTTGGAGCAGAAAGACAACTTGGTAATGGTTTTCATCTGAGGCAAATACAGGAGAAAGACTGCTCAGGATTGTAATTGTCCTAACTACTCCAGCCCCATTCTAGAATCCTGTTTTCCCATGCAGCTCTGGAGTTTCTGGGTTTCATTTTTGTCATGAGCCCCCTGGACCTCTCTCCTGCAATTAGAGGCCTGGTGGTTGGGCACCTCCTCTCCTGGCATGTCACAGTAATGTCTTTTGGGCAAGAATTATCTACATTCTCTTTAGGAGTGTTCCAGACTGTGAAGAAGCTGTTACCCAAACTGACTTTGGGCTCCATGTTGGTGACCCTGAGAAAATAAATAAATTTTGGGGCTCAGCAGAAGCAGTGTTTCACAGTGGTTAAGAGCATGGACTCTGGAACCAGGTTCCCTGGGTTTGCATCCCAGCTCTTCCATTTCCTTGCTTGGTGACCTTGGGAAAATTATTCAATTTCACTGAGTCTCAGTTTCCCCATCTGTCAAATGGGGATGTGATAATAAGCATGTCCACCTCATAAGATTGCAATGAAGATCAAAGATATTAATGTGCATAAATTACCTGGAGCTGTGCCTAGAACATAGTAAGTGCTCTATAAGTGTTGGCTATTATTATTTTTGAGCTATAAGGGCTATTCTCTAAAATTATATGAAAAGCATGAATCACGTGCTTCTTTTGTGCCTCAGCTTGGCTGTTCCTCATCCCTATGCAATGAGGTTAACATGGAGGTGGAAAGGGGAAATTTCCACAATGGTACAGACAGGAGACAAAGTGAACAGTGGCAGCAAGGATAACTAGAGAGAACAGATTTGGAGATATATAGGAGGAGCCATGGTAGTTACATATGCAGCTGAGGAATGGGAGGATCCAGGGGTGGTTCTCATATGACTGAGACACAGGATCTGTGGGTGGTGATGCCATTAGCGAAATAGGAAGAGAGGTTCATATAGGGAGGGCTTCTCAAGTTTGAGAAGCCAGCAGAATATAGGGATAGTAGGTGAAAATGCCCAAAAGTGCTGCAAAGTTTGACTCTCATATTTGAAAGAGAGATCAGATAGAGCTATAGATTTAACAGTCACCAGTGCTTGCAATGAAGGCCAAGAGAACCAGTAAGAATCTTCAGACAACTTTCAGCCAAGTGCCTACTGTCTAGACTAAGGCAGATAGTAAATATTTCAGGCTTTGCAAGCCATATGATCTCTGTTGCAAGTGTTCAGCTCTGGTATCTTGGCTTGAAAGCTGCCATTGACAATACATAAACAAATGGTGTAGCTGTATTCCAGTAAAATTTTATTTATAAAAACCCATGGGCCATAGTTTGCCCACCCCGATCCAGACTAGTCTTACATATAGTAGGTATACAATTAGTATTTGTTGGATTAGTCTACTAGCAAGTGACACAAATTAGAAATAAGCCATTGAGTTGCAAAGTATACAGTTGGAGACCTTTTCTGAACTAAGTCCTAGGTCCTCAGCCAAATATGATCAGACTGGTGAATGACAGGGTGATGAGCGACCCATTTGATGTTAGACCCCTTGAGGGCCAGGGCTGGTGGGTAAGGCAAGAGGCCTCGGCTTCCAGGAGAGAGAACTCTTAGAGCCCTCAGGAGCCTAGATGGCTCCCTTGTCCGGTCTGGGAAATTGACTGCAAATGTGTTAAATAATTAAGAAACTGCCTACAGGTATTTGTGGCTTCCAGTGCAAAGAAGTGGCGATAAGAGGAAATAGAAAATCAAACAGTAGATAAAGAATTGAAGCCATGAGAGGGAGTAGGCATTTTGCATGCAGGGAGCTAGTCATAGAAAAGTTGAGAGGGAGGGAGAGAGAGAGAAAGGCCCCAGCCCTTTCCTTCAAATGGCAGGAAGATATAGCAGATGATGAGTGGTAGTTAAAACAGCTAACGCCAGGGCTGAGGGATTCGGCTACTAAATTACTGCTGAGCCATCCGGAGGGTGTTCCCACTCTTTCATGTCTTGTACTTTCAGTTGGTGGATCAAACTTCCCAAGTCTGTCTCTTGCTGTTGAAGACTGAAGTCACGCAGCTCAATTCCCTGGCCAGCTTTCAGGAGATTATTTCAGGGTCTTGGATACCAAGGAAGGGGAGAAAGTCTAGAGAAGAGAGCTGATATTTGACCACAGGTTGTGAATGACTCCTCTGTGTGTTTCCAAAGAGAATGTGTGAGAATGTGATGAAGCTCATAGTTCCTGGGTGTCTGTGTGATTCTCAGGTACAGGTTGTTGTCTGTGGCTGCAGTGCTGGCAACAGCTGCATGTCAAAATTGCTATATATACGCATGCATGTATGTATGTATGTATGTATATGTACGTGTATGTACGTATATACAGATATGGGTATACATACATGTATACATGTATGTGATATATATATACATATATATGTGTATATATATACACATATATATATGAGAGAGAGAGAGAGAGAGAGCACACGAGGGGCAGGGAGAGGGAGACAGAGGGAGAGAGGGAGAGAGAGCAGTATTTTTTAAATGCTTGAATTGGTTGCTAACACAAGGATCCTGCATGTCAAGATCTGTCCTATCTCTGATTTCCAGTAGTAAGTGCTCAGATACAGATGAGTGGGTGCAAGAGAGCAAGCAATTCTGCATTTGCTTCCTGGGTTTGGACAAGGGATTGAAAGGAATACCAGATTTAAAAACCCAAGATATTTTTTAAAATCTAAAGATTTAAAACTTTGTATTTCTGGGCCTGCTTTCCAACATGGCCATGCCCAGTGGAGCTGGGCAGGGATAGCTGACATGGCTTCAGCCTCAGCCCACACTCCACAGTCTGCATGGGCCTGCCTGGCTTGCTTCTCGGATTGGCGGTACCTGCTTGCCCTCAAGGCTTTGTGATTAGTCCCTTGGCTTCCATGCTCAAGCTCATCTTCCTCATTTTTCCATCAGACTGTTATTTCTAGAACCCCGTTTAAGCAGACCACATCTTGCTTTTAGGGCTCCCCAGTCCTTAAGACTAAGCTGGAGCTCCTTGCCTGGTATACAGGATTCGCCTCTCCTTCATCCACCACAGCCTGCTTCTTCTCTTCCAGTTCTCAGCACTTCCCACCACATTCTCTACAATCCAACAACATTAACCTTCTGACTCTTCTAGGAAGTGGCCCTGCTCGCTCATTGCTCATTGGACCATTGCACAGGCTTTTGCCACTAACCTAAACTCCTGGTGGATTTCTACTTATGCTTCATGACTCAACTTATCTGCTACCTTCTGTGTGAATGTTTGCTTTATCTCTACTTCCTCCCCATGCTCCCACAGTCCTCTGTTGATGTTTCTTTAGCGTGCTACTTATTAATATATTGTAATTATCTGAGCAACTGGGGTTAAATCTAGATTTGAATCTTAGCTTTTCAGCTTTCTAGCTGCATGACTATTGACAAGTTACATTAACTTCTTTGGGCCACAGTCTTATGATCTGCAAAGTGTGGCTGTTCAGACCCATCACAGGGTTTGTTGGGAGGTCTGTGTGCAGTTATGTGTGTCAAAAGGCTTACTTATCACAATGCCTAGAATACAGTAAGTATATAGTTAATTTTAACTTTTCTTCTTTTTCTTCTCCACTTGACCTTGAGCTTTTATGGAGATCAGGTACATGACTTGAATATCTTTGTAACCCAAGTTCTTAGCTCTGTGTCTAGTGTATGGCTGGGTTCAATTTTGTTGCCTTGCTTCTGATGAAAATGCAACCCAGTGGAGAGTAGGAAATCAGTGCCCATTTGGTTGAATGGTGTGGTAATTTGAATGATTGATCCCAAGTTTTTATTCCCTTATAGCAGATAGCCATACCCTTATCGTGGCCTCATGATATTCTCCATTTCTTGACTTTGGAACTATCCACATAACTTTTTGGCCATTGGGATATTAGAAAATGTGATTCAAGAGGCTTTAAATGTCTTGTGTGAGTGGGTTTACCCACCTGTGCTTCTTCCATTGCCAGAAAGAAGTCATGTCCTGGAGGCTGGTCTCAGAAGAATGAAGATTATTATGTAAAGCATGCCTGATTCTAACCCACGGCCTGGAGTCAAGCCTAGTTGAGTCCAGTCTAGATCAAGCAAGCTCTGCCCCATCTTCAGTTAACTAAGTGATGTGGTGGTCTCTTACATAGCAAAGGCTGAATTACACACGCTTCTAGTCTGAGGAAAAGAACTGACTGCTACCACTTAGTTTTTGTAGACTGGCTTTAAAAACTAAATCATATACACATGACACAATAGCAAACAATACATGATGGGGAAAATTGAAAAGGTGGCGCTGCTGAAATATGGGAGTGGGGTTGATAAAAAAATGTATTGAAATTCAGTTACATTAAGGGTGATGGCTGAGTCCCCTGTTTGAATTCTGTTTCCTTATCTGGATGAACTCCTCCAATAGCTAGAGTGAGGATTGATCCTTTTCTGACTACCCGTTCCATACATGGACTCTTAGAATCTCCCTACTGGGAGAGATGTCCAGAGTTCATCTAGCCTAGCCTCTTGTCCCCTGAACAAATGAATTCTGTAGCATCTCTGGCAGAAGCTGATCCAAATTTACTTGCTGTATAATCTTGGGTAAGTGCAAAGACTGTGGGGTTTTTGGGGTCAAACAGACTTGGTTCAAAATCCCAGCATTGTGACCTTAAGAACATACCCCTCTCTGGGTCTCTTACCTCCACTAGAAAATAGAGATAATGAGAATGCCGTCCTCACAGAGCTATCAGGAGAGTTAACTGGACAACAAAATGGCACATGCTACACAGCACCTGTCACCAAATGTGAGGTCTCCCTTCTCGCTTTGGCGTAGCACAGAGTACATCATCCTTTTGCCATATGAAAGCCCTTCTGACATCTCTATAGAGAGGGGGTGGAAAACTATGCTGAGCTCCCAATTGGAGCTCCAGGCCAGATGCTGAACGTGTGGCCTGAATTAGCTGTCTCCCTCCCAGCTCACTTTATGGGACATTTCAATCTAAAATTGTCAGTTGTCAGCACATTTAAATGTCCCAGGACTAAGAAAACATCAGAGGCAATTATTGACCATTTTATTGATTTAATCAGATGGTTTTGTACAAATTATGGTCCATAAAATTCTGGGTTCCCTGAAGTCTTCTACAAGCTGAGTTTCAGTGTAACTTAAAATGGAAACTGCCCATCAGCCCTATAAGGTAGGATCTAGAAGAGCAGAGATGGGTCAGTGTGAGCTGAGCTGATGCAGAAAGTGGGGTGGGGGTTGTTCCGAGAACAAAGAGAAGTTGCTAAGTGAGCTGGTCAGTGAATCATCGGGGAGAAGAGAAAATGAGAAAGGGAGGTTAGGGCAGTTAAGGAACACCTTGAATAACGTGAGGAGTTTGAACTTCGTAGGCACTAGGGAACCACTGGAAGTTTTTGAACATGGAAAGAGCATGGTCAGAGCTTGGCTTCAGGAAGGTAACTCTGGCAAGAAGGTGAAAATGAATTGCTTTGGTAGGGGACAGAACAACCAGAGGCAGGAGAATACTTAGGAGTCCATTGCAATTGTCTGGATAGGAGTTGATAAAGGTTTTGCTTGGGTCCTGGAAAATATGAAACATACTGCAGTGCAAAATCCACAGGACTTATTAACTGACCAGGAAAGGCAAAGAGAGAAAGAAGGATGACTCAGGTTTTAAGCCTGGGGAAAGAGACCGAGTTACCTAATTTAACATACAGGATGTGAAGCATATCCATTGTCACCAGGCTTTTCTCATTTATTCTCAATGAATATGTTTTTGCATATATAGTTCTGTGCACATATTGAGCAGTATAAAATAAATCAGTAGCCTAATATCTTATATACACACATGTACACACACTCACTGTATTGCATTTCAATCTTCATTCACTTTAATTGTATATAAACATGTATGTTGGGCAATGAAGGTCTGAGGCTTTCTACTTTCATCTGAAAAATTAGTTTCCATACTGACAATGTAGGGGATATATTCTAGGATCTTGAAAATATCTAAGCTAGTCCTGCTGATCATAGTAGCTTAATTGACTAAGTGTTTATGTGCCAATGTTTTTCACACATCACCTCACTTGTCCTCCCAACATTCTATGAGATGAGCACTAGTAAGTGTCTCCCCAAGCCAGTCACAGCTCCATCTTCCCTTCCTTCCCATGGTAAAGACTGACTTCTATTGCAGCAGGGGTGGGCACATAACCCAGGTCCAGACAACAAGAATGTAGATAGCATCTGCTTAGAGAGTTCTAGGTCAGACACTGCCTGGCTGGGAGAAGGTAGCAGCATAAGAGGAAACAGCTGGCACTTCCTCTGTTCCCTCCTTCCTGGCCTGACCATGCTGCTTGTGATGGTTAAAGCTGGGACAGATCCTTGTAACCACAGATGACACACATGAAGGTGAAAATCCAGTGGCTCAGTCTATCAGAGCAAGAGACAGAAAAGGTGTGTGACCTCAGTGACATCCCTGAGCCACTGAATCAGTCTCGGGACCACTATGTCCAGGTTTCTTGAGAAGTGAAACAGTAAATATCTGCCACATTTAAGCCACCATTGGTTGATTTTTCTGTCACTTGCAGGCAAATGTATCCAGATGTTCAGTTACTTACTTGAGGCCAAGCCTGGAAATAGTGGAGCTGGGATTCAAATTCAGAACTTTCTGACTCGAGTTATGCTATTGACTTCTGCACTTTTTCCTTCTTCAAACACCCATAAAGAATAGTGTGCCGGACTTATTTTATTATATGTGATGGGTACATCTGCTGTCCCTCCAATGGTCTCCCTCTCTTGCTTCTTCCTCCATGGTTTTGGATATCTCCTAGGTGTCAGACACTGAAGCAAGCCTTAGGAAACAGTAAAATGATTATAATTCAGTCCCTGACTGCAAGTTGTTCATGATTTAGAGGAGGTATTGGCAAATTTTGGCCCATGGGCCTATTTGGCCCACTGCCTGTTTTTGTGCAACCTGCAAGCTAAGAATGTTGTTGTTTTTTTAATATTTTCAAATGGTTTGGAGAAAAATGAAAAGAAAAATAGTATTTTGTGAGCTATGATAATTATATGAAATTCAGATTCATGTTTCAGTGTTCATAAATACAATTATACTGGAACACAGCCATGCCCATTTTCTTATGTATTGTCAATGGCAGTTCTTGCACTAAAACTGCAGAGTGGAATCATTGCAACAGATAGAATTTGGCCTGTGAAACCTAAAATATTTGCCACCTGGCCCTCTACATTTGCTGACCCCTGCTCTAGAGGAGTGGAGTTTGGAGAGGGATTTAAAAAATGACCAATTCATTCTGGATGAGAGAAAAGGTGTATACTTGAGATACTTAGAAAAATTTCCCAAAGTAAAAGGAGACTCCAAAGTGTTAAGACTTATCTCTAGACTTTTCCCTTTTAAAGATAGATTCTATAAAAGAGGTTGGGGGTGGGAGTAGACTGGGATATTTGCCAGGTTTAGTTACCTTTGTCTGCTGAATGTCTTGTGTTACTTGTTGTTCCTTAGACCCAGAACTGTATGCTTCAGTAAGTTTGAACTCCACCCAAAAGGAGAAAACAAATCATGATTTTTTTTAGTGCACACTGTAAAATTGTCTTGGAAAAAATTGATTGACCTTTTAATTAACCCTCAGAGACTCCCATATAATGGCTTTTACCTGAAACTCTTGTGTGTTAGATATTTCTGTGAGTACATGAGCCATTCCTCTTGGATCCTGGTTCCGGTCAAGCAAGTCCTGCTGTCCTGGGGGATACCACATACTTTGTACACACCCCTGGGTTAGTGGAAAAAGACCTTTCCATAAACCCAACTCTAAAAATCAACAAGAAAGAGTGTTTAATTTTCTTTGTGGTTTTTTTCCCCAAAAGAAAGTAAGTGACAGGAAGTCTCCTGGAATAAAAGTGGTGCTTGTTGTTTGCACAGTATTATCCAACTTAGAAAGCACTATTCTGTCTGTTTTTATTCTGACTCTTAAGCATGACACAAATAATTTGATTATAATGAAAAATAATGAAACTATATAAAAATATAATTCTGATATACCAACAAAAGAGGCCTTTTGAAATCAATGAACTCATGTCCTTTATGTCTTCATTTTATAGAGGAGGAAACTGAGGCCTAGCAAGGAAGGCAGCTAATCAATGGCAGATCCAAGCATGTGCTTTCTAGTTATGATGATAATGAAGGCCAAGGTTACTTGGCATCTTTGTCAATCAAACATGTGTGGTCTATAGGTGGGGTGACATTCTATAATTTGTTATTCAAACTGAAATACTTTGGCTCAACAACCATAAAGCAAAACTGTTCACAGAGACCTATGTCACTTTATATATAGATTAAGCAGGTACAATAAGCCACATAGACCTTTGACTCCTTCTGATAATGAGATGTATCTCTAAAGTTTACTTCTACCTCCAGTCCTATGGATCTTGTAACCTTTGCATTTGATGAGAGCCAGGACTCTGGAACAATTTCTTTTCTTTTTTTAATTTTTTAAAAATGTTTTGTTTATTTTTGAGGGAGAGAGAGAGAGACAGAGACAGAAAACGAGTGGAAGAGGGACAGAGAGAGAGAAAGACACAGAATCTGAAGCAGGCTCCAGGCCCTGAGTTGTCAGCACAGAGCCCGACACAGGGCTTGAACCCACAAACTGTGAGATCATGACCTGAGCCGAAGTCAGAAGCTTAACTGACTGAGCCACCCAGGCGCCCCTGGAACAACTTCTTAGTAGAAATGCAGTCTTGGTTTTTACCACTGATTACTGGTTTTATGGCACCTCCAGGGCCTGGGCAATAGAGAAACCAGGAGTTGGACCTAGGAGGAGAGTATTGGTGTAACATGTGTTCCTACATTGACATAACCATTCTCTCTCTCCAAGGTGTTAGGATTCCTGTCTTTAGGTCCAGGGAAAATGTTTTAAAACAGATGTGGTGTCTGGTTCTAGACGAACAAGTTAGGGATATCCAGATGGAAGAGAGAAGAGAATGAATTTTTTCTTGACATTGTGTGTATGTGTTTTATTGTGTTTTGTTTTAGAAAAAAGTAACAGTTAATCGATATTTATCGATTATAACAGTGTCCTCATCTTTGAGCTATGTGGAAAAACTAAGAAACATGACAGGGGAAAGGAAGGGAAAATATAACTTTCCCATTATTGTTTATGGTAGGTAACGAACTAAGAAAATAGAGTGTTAGAGCATTAAAATAATACTGTAAGCAACTATTAGAATAAACATACAAATCTTCCTAAACCTCAGAATAACTATGCATAAAAATAACAATAGACTACATTTTCAAAAGACTAAGAAATAGCACTATTCAACAGCATCATGGTACCAATAATATGATAGAACAAAGATGAAACATATTTGGATTGTTAACAAAAGTAAATCTTTATTAAGATGAAATAATTTTCAGAATGGACCAAAGCAAACACAGCTCTAAAGAGACACATTTAAAACATATCTTTCTAAAGAGATTCAGAGATTTTTAGTATTAAAGGATTGACAAATATATACTGGAGAAATACAAATACAGAGAAAGCAGGAGTTGCTCTCCTAATATCAGATAAGGTGGAATTCAGTACAAAGATCATTACATGAGGCAAAAGAGTACATTATAATGTAAGGGGTATAATTCAGTAAAGACAACTTTCTTCCCCAGCTTTATTGAGATACACTGACAAATAATAAAATCATATAAAGGTATACAGTGTGATGATTTCATATACATGTATTTTGTGAAATGATTATAGTAAGATTAGTTACATCCATCCCTTCACATAGTTACCTTAGTATATGTGTGTGTGATAGAACATTTAAGATCTACTGTCTTAGCAAATGTCAAGTATACCATACAGAATTGTTAACTGTAGTCACCATGTTGTACATTAGTTACTCAGAACTTACTCATCTTATAACTGGAAGTTTGTACCCTTTGACCATCATCTCCCCATTTCCCCCACCCCTCAGCTCCTGGCAACTCCCAATCTACTTTCTGTTTCTATGATTTTTACTTTTTTAAAAACAACATTTATAAATATCTGCACACCAAATAATATGTCATGCACATTTGTAAAACAGAAGGTACAAAAGACTCAAGAAACAGGCAGATGTACACTAGTAGAAAGGGAATTTAATTCACTTCTCTAGGTTTATAGTAGACTAAAAGGACAAAAGTCAGTAAGAGTATAGAATACTTAAATAACCAATTGATAAGATAGACCTGATTGAGTCATGTAACCAAAGAATAAAGCCTTTCTCTCCAAAAACTGAGAATCTTTATAGAAATTGATCATATATTAACCCATAAATAAATCTTCAACGAATTCTAAAAGTTAAATGTAGCATGGATAGCATTTTATAACTAGAGTTCCTTAAACTAAAGAGTGATAATAAAGAAGAAAACAAAAAACTCCTTCCATCTGGGAATTTTTGAAAACACTCTTAAATAACTTTCAAAGGGGAAATAAAAACTGGAATGGAAGACTGTCTTAGGAACCATAATGAAAGTACCTTTTTTTGAAATCAGAATTTGTGTGATGAAGCTTGTTATGGACTGAATTGTGTCCCACAAATATTCATATGTTGAAGTCCTAACTCCCAATACCTCAGAATGTGACCTTATTTGGAGACAGGATCTTTACAGAGGTAGTCAACTTAAAATGAATTCATTAGAATAGGCTAATATGACATCCTCATAAAAAGGGGAAATTTGGACACAGAGACACACACAGGGAGACTACTATGAAGACGAAGGTGTAGATTGAGGTTAATCTTCTGTAAGCCAAGGAGCATCATAGACCAACAAAACACCAGAGGCTAGGCAAGAGGAGCAACATGCTCTTCTTCACAGTCCTCAGAAGCAACCAGTCCTACTGCCACCTTGATCTTGGGCTTCTACCCTGTGGAGCTGTGAGACAATATATTTCTGTTATTTAACCCCCCACCCCCACCCCTCACCCCAACTAATGATATTTTGTTATAGCAGCCCTAGAAAACTAAAACACAGCAGACCAACGTAAGAGAAAAAAATCATAGCCTTAAATAACAAAATAAAGAAACAAAAGAAAGACAAATTAATTAAGCATTTTACTCAAAAAGTCAGGAAAACTATGCCAAAATAAACTGAAAGACACCGGAAGTCATTAGTGATGATAAAAGTAGAAATTAATGAATTGGAAAACAGATAAACAGTACTAATAAATAAATCCTAAATGTAGTTCTTTGAACCAATAAAATAGATAAAAACATTAGATAAGATAACCAAGAAAGAAGGATCAGTATATAAATATACTGAATGAGAAACTGAAAGGGATAGGAAAACTTATCATAATAAAATGTCAATTCTCCTTGATTTAATTTATACATTTAATATTACCATAATAAGATATGCAGGGGTTTATTTTTTTAATCAGATGAGCTTATTTAAAAGTTCACTTGAAAAAATAAACTAGAAGTGCAACCGATTTCTGTACATTAATTTTGTACCCTGTGGCTTTGCTGAATTCATGTATCAGTTCTAGCTGACTTTTGGTGGAGTCTGTCAGGTTTTCCTTTGGGACTGCAAACTGGTGCAGTTGCTCTGGAAAACAGTGTGGAGGTTCCTCAAAAAATTAAAAATAGAACTACCCTATGACCCAGCAATAGCACTGCTAGGGATTTACCCAAGGGATATAGGAGTGCTGATGCATAGGGGCACTTGTGCCCCAATGTTTATAGCAGCACTTTCCACAATAGCCCAATTATGGAAAGAGCCTAAATGTCCATCAACTGACGAATAGATAAAGAAGATGTGGTTTATATATACAACAGAATACTACTTGGCAATGATAAAGAATGAAATCTGGCCATTGCAGCAACATGGATGGAACTGGAGGGTATTGTGCTAAGTGAAATAAGTCAGGCAGAGAAAGACAGATACCATATGTTTTCACTCATATGTGGATCCTGAGAAACTTAACAGAAGACCATGGGGGAGGGGAAGAGGAAAAAAAAAGTTACAGAGAGGGAGGGAGGCAAACCATAAGAGACTCTTAAATACTGAGAACAAACTGAGGGTTGATGGGGGCTGGGGGATAGGGGAAATTGGGTGATGCGTATTGAGGAGAGCACCTGTTGGGATGAACACTGGGTGTTGTATGGAAACCAATTTGACAATAAATTATATTTAATAAAAAAAAGAAAAAGGAAACTAGAAAATGAGAAAAATACAGAGAAATGACTAGCCTTACCAGATAGAAAAACTTATGATAAACGTTTAATAATTAAAGCAAGGTTGTTGTGGCAAATGAAGCATGCCCATGAAACAATACAGACAATCTAAAAAAGAGATATAAATACTATGGCAATTCAGAATATGATAAGATATTTCAAACTATAGGGGAAAGGACGAACAATTCGGTAAATGATGTTGGGATAATTGAATAGTCATTTGGAAAATTTTCAAAGGTAGCAAAGGTTTAAATCCTAAATATTAAACCATAAAGGTACACAAAGAAAACATGAAAGAATTCCTTTATAACATTGGAAAGGGAGAGCCCTTCTAACTCTGACTCAAAATCTAGAAGCCATAAAAGACTGATAAATTAAATTTCATTAAAAACTCAAAAGTCTTCATGGGCAAAAAATATGAAAACAGCAAACTGGGAAAAAGTATTTGCAATTCTTAACAAAGATATAGTGGTGATTTCAGTTATTTTTAAAAGCCTTATCCCTCGTACAACTCAATAATAAAAAGACAAAATGTGGGCAAAGGATCTGAATAGACATTTCTCCAAAGAAGACATACAGATGACTAATAAGCACATGAAAAATGTCAACATCATTGCCATCAGGGAAATGCAAATGAAGACCACAATGAGATACCACTTTACAGCAACTAAGATGACGATAATAAAAAAGACAGAGGATAACAAGTGTTGGTGAGGATATGGAGAAATTGGAACCCTTATGCAATGCTGATGGGAAGGTAAATTGGCTCATCCACTTTGGAAAAGTGGTCTGGTAGTTCCTATAAATATTAAACTCAGTTACTCTATGACCCAACAGTTCCACTCCTATGTATATATCTGATAAAATTAAAAACATTTGTGCACACAAAAGTTTGTATGCAAATATTCATAGCAGCATTATTCATAATAGCCCACAGGTGACAATATCTCAAACGTCCATCAACTGATGAATGGATATAAAATGTGGCATATCCGTATAATACAATGTTATTCAACAATCAAAAGAAAGTATTGACAGATACCACCACGTGGATGAACCTTGAGAACATTTGCTAAGTGAAAGAAGCTAGTCACAAAAGACCACATATGGTATGTTTCATTTATATGAAATATCCTGAATAGGCAAATGCATAAAGCAAGAAAGTAGATGAATGACTGCCTGGGACTGAGGTGGGAGTTGGGGGAAAGTTGGAGAATGGTGGAGAGTTAGAGGGCAATGGCTAAAACGTATGGGTTTTCATTTGAGGGTGATGAAAATGTTCTAAAGTTTATTGTGGTTGTGGTTGCACAAGTCAGAATATACTAAAAACCATTGAATTGTATATTTTAAGTGCATGAATTAAATGGTTGTGAATTATACCTCAATAAAACACAACTTTTATATAGAAATTAAAGCTGTTAGGTTACCAAAAAGGAAAAGCCTTTATTCATGGTGTCATCCAAAATCATCTCGGTACCACTAAACCTCCCCCACATATATCAGCAGTGATATACATCCCAATGTTTGGCAAACATTGAGTACCTAAGTAAAAACATAATGGGGTACACTTAGAACAACTGTTTAAACTGACTCTAATCATGAGGAAACAATCAGACAAACTCAGAATGTGAGACTTTGTATGGGACGCCACACCTGTGTTCTACAGAAATATCAGTGTCATCAATGATTTAAAAAAAAAAAAGTAACTATTCTAAATAAAAGAGATACAATATATGTGACGGCTAAATTCAGTGTATAATCCTTGAGTGGATCCTAGATTTTTAAAGAAGCCATAAAGACACTTTTGGGGAAATTGAAGAAGTTTGGATATGGACTTAATGTTATATAATATTATCAACGTTAAACTCCTTTTATGTGATAATGGTATTATCAATATTTAGGAGAATGTCCTCATTCATAGTAGAAATATAGTTGACTAATAGGGACTAAAATGTCATGATGTCTTCCATTTAAGTGGTTCAGCAAAAAACCCCTCATATATATAAATACATATATATGTGCAATATATGTGTATTATATATGCACAAACACATGTATATAGCAAAAGTGGCAAAATGTTAAACAGTCAGTGAATCTGTTAATAGGTGAAAGGTGTACAGGTGTTAACATGTATATGTAAATATACTATTCTTTCATCTTCTGTAGGTTTAACATTTGTCAAAATAGAAAGTTGGAAAAAATAAATTGAAATAGATTTAAGTATGAAAATATGAAGAACCAAAGCAGTGATAGCCTTTGGCTCACATGAGTTAGATAATTGTCTTAATAGTAGGCTCACTTTTCCTTGTGTGTGCATTTCACGTTGTATGACATAATTCTCATTTTTGTTATCACTTTATGAAAAAATATTGTAATTTTATTACCACTGATTCTCCCAAGTTTAACTTGAAAGTAGTTTATTATTACATAAAGCTATATCTTGGAATCCAAGTCATATAAGCTCTGCCCCCCCATATTATATGACCAACTTCTTGAAAAAACTTGGGTCAAGTTGCCTCCCCATTTTGGGCCTTAGATATTCCATCTCTTAAAAAGAGTATTAAGTGAGTGAAACAGCAAGACACAGAGAGGGAGAAGATATTTAAAATATAATATCCAGATTATATAAAGAACTCCTACCAAATTGAAAAATAGACAAACAATACAAAAATGTGCAAAAGACTTGAACAGGCACATCATGAAAGAGGATATCCACATGGCTAATAAACACATGACAAGGTGCTCAGCCTCAATAGTCATCAGGAAAGGGCAATTAAAAATACCACAAAATACTTTTCCACACCCATCAACATGACTGAAATAAAGATTTACAAAATCAAGTTCTGGCAAGGATGCAGAGAACTGGACTCCCACACACTCCTGGTTCAACTACAAATTAGAGCCATCACTTTGGAAAATAGTTCCAATATCTGATAATGCTGAATGTTCACCACTCTCTGACCCAGCATTCCTCTCCTAGTTATATATTCAACAGATATCTGTGTACATGAAAACCATTATTTGTATTATCCCCAAACTGAGAAAAACCCACATGTCCATCAACAGTACAATGGATAAATAAATCAAGGTATTTTCATATAATGGGATACTATACAACAATGAAAATGAATAAATGACTCAACGCAGAACAGTGTGGATGAAGTCCACCAATATGATGTTGAAAGAAGCCAGACCAAGAGCACACACTGTATGATTTTACTTATCAAAGTTCAAACACTGTCAAACTTAGTCTATGATATTACAAGTCAGAGTAATAGTTACTTTTGGGGAAAGGGGTGGTAGTAGTGAGCTTGAAGGAGTGTGATGGAGGTTTCTGAGGGGCCATTAATATTCTAATTATTGATCTAGGTGGTATGCGTGTGTTCACTTTGGAAAAATTCCAGTACTTTATGTATGACATGCTGTAATTTAGTGGAAATTTATTAAAATGAAATTTTAGGGGGCGCCTGGGTGGCTCAGTCAGTTAAGCATCTGACTTCTGCTCAGGCTGTGATCTCACAGCCTGTGGGTTTGAGCCCTGCGTCAGGCTTCTGTGCTGACAGCTCAGAGCCTGGAGCCTGCTTTGGACTCTGTGTCTCCCTCTCTCTCTGCCTCTCCCCTGCTCACACTCTGTCTTTCTCTCCTTCAAAAATGAATAAACATTAAAAAAATGAAAATTTAAAATATTTATTGAAACAGAAGAAAAAAGATTTAAACATTTCTTCTATCAGATCTCACAGGATTACTTGCATCAGGGATATGAAAGGGCGATATATTTTAGTTTGAATTACACACTTATAACATACATCCAGATTACTTAGGTGCATATTTATTTTGTGTATACAATGTATAATGCATAATTAATAACACTCTTGGAACAGTTGCAATTTCCCATTCATTTTCTTACTTAATTCTCATTTAAAAATAGTGTAACAGGAAGGCCAGAAATTATCTCAGTTTTACAGGGGACAAAATTAAGACTCAGAGAGGTTCAGGGACATATCCAAGGTTACCCAGCTAGAATTCGTATGTAATTTTAAAAAATTATAGGCAATTAGCTAACGGTATATAATCCACCGCATGCTTTTTAATCTTGTCTCACAGTTCAGAAATCCCAGGCACAAGGAATTTGAGAGCTGAGAGCCTTGGGTGCAGTTCTTCCCCTTTCCTAACACAGCCAGATTGCACAATCTTTCCATGTTGCAGTTGATACCCACTAATAGACTCTGGCTGGAACACGACATTTATCTCCTTCTCATTTGTACCACACAAATGAAGTTAGAATAATGGCACTTTGTTGGCACAAAGGAAAGCCAGTTCCTAAGTGTCCCACTTTTTCTCCTCTGTTCAGTGTTCAGAGTTGACGCAAAATAACAAATGCCCTGGCCCAGTTTGAGAACACAGCCCAGTCCTGTAATAAAAAGACCAGAATTTGTCCTTCCAGTGAGTGCTTAGTCATGGGACTTCCCATCCTATGTGGACATGCCACATCCCAGCCCCTTGGAGAGTGTCCTGAAGTAAGCATCTATGAGGTCAAGTAAGAGGGGGAGACTGAGCTGGCGACTAGGCAGAAGGTCCCACTGAGGCCCCAAGGGAGGTAGTGGGAAGGAGCCTGGATCAGAAGTTGGAGGACCCTGGTTGAAGTCTACTCCGATACCCGCTAACTGTGGGAACAGGAGTAGACATATCATCACACACAAACAGGTCCGAATTCTGACTGGGCATCTTGCCAGCTACGTCACCTTGGCCCAATATGTCAGGATTTCTAGATCTTTTTCCTCATCTGTAAACTGAAGGGGCTGTTTGGATGCCCTTGAAGGAACCATTTTCTGCTAGTTCATATTATGATCTCCAAGGATCCACATCTTCATCTGTGAAATGGAGAAAATTATTCTTGCCCATTTAATAGGTTGTTTGGAGAGACAAGGGGACCAGCATGTGGTAGGTGCCTGGTAGGTTTTCTTAGTACTCAATGTATTTGGCTTGAGAGTTCTTCCCTAGATTCTCAGCAACATAACCATTAACGCTGCCTCCTTTTTTTTTTTTTAATTTTTTTAATGTTATTTTTGAGAGAGAGAGAGACAGAGTGCAAGCAGGGGAGGGGAAGAAACAGAGGGAGACACAGAATCCAAAGCAGGCTCCAGGCTCTGAGCTGTCACCACAGAGCCTGACATGGGGCTCAAACCCATGAACCGTGAGATCATGACCTGAGCTGATGTCATATGCTCAACCAACTGAGCCATCCAGGTGCCCCAACCCTGCCTTGTTTTATGGTCCCTTTGATAGGCTGCATTTTGTAGGCCGTATCTTACATTAGCTGCCTTTATAAGGTCTATTCATTCTTCAGGGGAGAGGCAATTCAAATTCATCACATGGAACCAGCAGAACACCATTCCACTGGCTACCACAGGGAAGGAGAGGTCCTCTTGTTTCCAATTCCATGTATTCTCTCCTCTTTCACTGCTCAGCCAACTCATGCCTAAGTAGCCCAGAGACCTGGTCTATGGTACCCAGCTCCACAGGAGACTCTAAGAAAATGATCCCTGTCCTCTACACACACACACACACACACACACACACACACACACACACACACACACTATTGTCTGAAGTTTACTGGGTTGTCTGGGGAGATAGTGAAAGCCAAAGTTATGACCCTCCGCAGAAGGACCAAGGATTCCTTGCAGGAAGTGTCTAGAACAACCAGACATGTGGGAAAGAAGGATGCTGGCTTCAGTGGTCTCCCTCTCTTGAGTTCATATGACTTCAGGCATATCCACACCCTTGTGGTCGGTCTGGGTAGTAGGGATCTTATAGGGTCTCTGCCCTGTGGAGATGGACAGGAGCAAGGCAAGACCTTCCCTCTGAACATGAGGGGACCATCAGATTATCTGGCTATCTGTAAGTGTGTGTGTGTGTGTGTGTGCGCGCGCGTGTTTTAAAGGAGGCACAGCGCCCCCCTGAGCCCAGCATGTTAGTTGCAGGAGAGGTCAGAGAAGGTCCCCAGGCTATGAGGCCCAGCCATGCTCCCTTATGGAGAGTGTCCCATTGGAGTCCTTTGAGGCTGTGCTGAGTTGATTAGTGTCCTCTAAAACTTCATGTCCACCTGGATCCTAAGAATGTGACCTTATTTGGAAATGGTGTTTTTGCAGATGTAATTAGTTAAGATAAATTCATATTGGATTAGGGTGGGACCTAATCCCATGACTGGTGTCTTTTAAGAAGAGGGAAATTTGCTCAGAAGAAAACATAGAGACAGAGGGAAGAAGGCCATGTGAAGACAGAGGCAGAGATTGGAGTGTTGCAGCTATAAACCAACCAATGTCAAGGATTTCTGGCAACCACCAGAAGCTAGGAAGAGGCAAGGAAAGATTCTTCCCTAGATCTTTCAGAGGCACCTGACCCTGTCAACACCTTGATTTTGGACTTCTAGACTTTAGAGATGTGAGAGAAAAAAATTTCTGTTTTAAGCCACCCAGTCTGTGGTGCTTTGTTATGGCAAGTCCTGGGACACTAATAGAGTCCAAACTTTGATTCTTCTTGTAACTCTGACTATAGCCTTAACCCATGCTTCTCCCACTCTCTCCTGAGCTCTGATTCATTTCACTGGAAGCCCATACAGATATAAATCTGCCTCCCCCAAATCCCTCTTCCAGTGGAGAAAGGCACCCAGTTGCCTGTGGATCAGCTAGCACCGTATCATGGCTCTTTGAACATAAATGAAAAGAGGGACTATCTTGTCTCCACTCTGCTCCCCACTTTGCCCTCATCCTTGCAGGTTTAGGTAAAATCTCAGGGTTCATATAGACCTTCAAGATCCCTGGTCCACACTGATTGCTTGACTTCTCTTGGCAATATCCTCAGCAAGAGGTCATGCTGCCTCCTGTTTGGGACCTTCTTGGATCTTTGTAATGTCATATTGCTCCTTCTTTCTCCCTCTTTCCTTTCCACAAATATTCACTGATTACTTATGCAGTTAACAGACTCAGTCTCCTCCCGCCCATGAGGTTTATATTCCAGTGGAGATTTAATACTAGAAAACTCTTCCTTTGCTGGGCCCTGATCTGCCACCAAAGCAAGGCTGTTCTTAGTCTAGCTAGGTGGGGATTGTGGTGGTGAACACCACAACACTCCCTTTGAGTCTGGTCACATCTTGTTTTCACATCTAGATTGATGCAGGTGTCAGGCAAGGGAAAGACTACTGAAATGGCATCTGCCTCCCCTCTTGTCAGCCTGAATTGCTGTAATTGTTCTAAAATCCATTTCATAAGGCAATTGGTGTTTAAACACTGTAACCACAAGAGATTGGCAACTTCCATGTTTTAGTTATCCCCAAATCAAATTAAGTATCTATGTGTATACTGGAGGGAATCATCACTTTTATTATGTGAGACAGACATTGTCATATCGTTTTGAGTTTATTAGCACACATATATTTGAAAAAATGCAATTTACATGATGTAAATTATACAATATGGTCTACTAATTAAATGGATGGTTTCAATATACTACATCTTTTATTATATGAGATAAAATATTTGGCAAGTGTATCAAATTCATTGAACAATCTGAAGACATTTCATGGATGTTTAAAGCTGACAAGAACCTTAGTAATTAACTAGGCTTCTCTGATTTTTATGACAGAGGAAACCAAAGTAGAAAGAACTAAACTAACTTGTTACACAAATAGAAATTGATTGGCAACTCAAACTCAGATCTCTGGGCATCTTCCCAGCAGCCTAGTGAGATGGATTCCACTTTGTAAATGAAGTTGCTGAAGTTCTTGAGAAGTGAGGACTTAACTGGTTGGCCAGGATCATGTGGCTGGTGTTTCTATATATGTGAGGTGGACTATGCTTGTTTTTTGAGATATCCACCTTAATCTCAGCTGGATAGAGACTATTTAACATGTGTTTCGTTTTTACTTTAAAGTTGTATGGTGGGAATTGGTCTTCCATTGATGACAGAACTCAGTGGAGAGGGGACCAAACTGACTGTGAGTAGGTCTTCTCTCCACTGCCTAATGTAGTCAAGATGGGTCATTCATTTGCTCTCAACAGGATGGGCCATGTGCTCAGAGAAACTCTCAGGGTTAATGGGATCCCTTAGCAGGAAACTAGCTCAAGGAACCCATCCTCACGAAGGAGGTCCTAGAGATTATGAGGAATTCAGTTTGTATTATGCTGCTGGTCCAGAAACCAGTTGCCAGAGCTTTGTCCCAAGACCTCTGCTGCAGGGACAAGGCTATAGCTCCTTCCAGCTTCTGATTTGGCTCCTTCAAGCTTCCAGACTGGTGATCATACATGGTTGCCAGAACAGTGACTGAGAGGGTTGAAATGGGGGTAAGTCCATGGATTGTTCTGGGAAAGTTTGGTACTTAACATAGGTGAGGCAGTGAAGTGGCCAATTCATTTACTTATTTGATTTATCCATTCAACAAATGTGTACTGAGTGTTTGCCGTGTACCATTCATTCATGCTTCAGGATGCTGCTAGATAACTGCAGTGAACAGACAAGATCTCTGCTCTCATGAGCTCCAATTCTAAAAGAGGAGACAGAAAATAAGCAAGGAAACATTTTCATGTACAATATATTATCACAAAGTGGTATATGCTATGAAGAAATGCCAAGCACAGTGGAAGTATAGAGATTAATGAGATGCACAGGTTTAGATGGGATGTTCAGACACCTTTTAAGAGGGCACAGTCAGACAGAGAGCTGAATCAAGTGAGAAAGCAAACTGTAGGTATATTTGGGGGAATGACATTCTAGGCATAGCAAACTGGATGTGTACCGAGAGAGAAGGATGCTTGCTGTGCCAAGGAATAGCAGAGACACATGTGGCTGGAGAGGGGTAAGCTGGGACAGAGGCAGTAGGAGCAAGGAGCAGAAGCACAGCCTTATTGTGAGCAAAATGGGGAGCCGTTGGAGGATTTTGAGCAGATTCTCTGGCTGTTGCATGGAA
Organism: Panthera pardus; assembly: GCF_024362965.1. Taxonomy (NCBI): domain Eukaryota; kingdom Metazoa; phylum Chordata; class Mammalia; order Carnivora; family Felidae; genus Panthera; species Panthera pardus. The sequence continues at coordinate 33,160,450 of NW_026526743.1, read as the reverse complement.
AAGAGACCTCCGGGGGCAAGATGAGAAATGAACATCAGCCTAGGATGCTCTGAAGGCATCCTGTGGGTTAGTGGCTGGATGAGTAGAAGTAGTTGTAAGATATTTGGAGGATCTTGTTTTGTGTGAAGAGATAAAACCATTTTCCCTGCTCCATCCTGACAGTTTTCTTCCAATAACTTTTGACATCCACCTCTTCTCTGAAGCCTCCCTGGGTAGGACAGGAGAGAATCAATGGCTTCCCACTCCCTGTGCTCCCTTTGTTCTTCCCCACGGTGGGCGGAAGGAGTACCAGGCAAGGGGTTAGGAAACCTTAATTCTGTTCCAGTCCTTTTATACCTGGCCCATGAACTTGGGTACATCAATCACCATTTCCGAGCCTTCATTTCAGCACTCTTAAAATTAGTCTTATCTTCTCTTTGTTTCTTACCCCAGGAGACGGTTGTTAGTGTCAAAGGAGCTAATGTGAGCATAAGGATTTTATAAACAATTAAGAAGTAAGCAAATGAAGGGGCACCTGGGTGGCTCAGTCAGTTAAGTGTCCAATTCTTGGTTTCAGCTCAGGTCATGATCTCATGGTTAGTGAGTTCGAGCCCCAAGTCAGGCTCTGCATTGACAGTATGGAGCCTGCTTGGGATTTTCTCTCTCCCTCTCTCTCTCCCCCTCCCTGCCTCAAAAAAATAAATAAGCCTTAAAAAAAAAAAGTAAGCACGTGTAAAGGACTTTGGTCTTTTGTTTATTTTATCTGTATCCTGGCTATTCAGAAATAACCTTATCACCTGATAACTCGATGGTGAAAACAGTTACAAGTTATAGTCTCAGTGAAGCAAACTAACAACTAAATAACTAACTGTGAACTAGTTAAACAGAGTCTTTTAAGAACATGGAGATAAGAAAAAGTGTGTTGATGGGAGTTTGGTATTTTTTCTTTAAGTTTTAGAGAATTCAGCTCCAACTCCCCCAAACCTCCCAATCTCTGGGGGTAGATGGAATCAGTGCTATTCAGAACAATGGTCTTCACTACCCATCATCGAACCAGTATTCCTTTACAATCCCTGAGCTCTGTTAAGTGAGGAAGGAAAGTGATCTTGACTTTATCTTACAGAATCTCAGTAAAGTTTGGAAAGGAAAGCGACTTTATGCCATCTTCCATGTTAGAATTTGTTATTTGTCCACAATTCTTCCTTCTCTGTGTCCTGGCCATGGCTTTTGTGTGGCTCTAGAGTATTTCCCTGACCCTTCAAGTTGGGGTTTGGTCATATGACTTGCTTTGGCCAGTTGGGATGTGGATGTGGACTTGCTTTGGCCAGTTGGGATGTGGCCAGTTGGGATGTGAGGAAGGAAAGTGATCTTGACTTTATCTTACAGAATCTCAGTAAAGTTTGGAAAGGAAAGCGACTTTATGCCATCTTCCATGTTAGAATTTGTTATTTGTCCGCAATTCTTCCTTCTCTGTGTCCTGGCCATGGCTTTTGTGTGGCTCTAGAGTATTTCCCTGACCCTTCAAGTTGGGGTTTGGTCATATGACTTGCTTTGGCCAGTTGGGATGTGGCCAGTTGAGACTGTGAGAGGCATGGTAAGTTTCTGCCAGCCCTCTTGGAGCTTCTGTTCTACATTTAAGAATAACATGCCGTAGCCCTGTAGGAAGACACACAGAGCAGATCTGAGCCATCCCAGCCTGTGGGTCCAGTCTAGTTTCTTGAGCCCAGCTAAGCCTCCCCGAGAATGGCCAACTCCAGCTGACCCATGAGTAGAAAATAAATACTTATTGTTGTAACCTAGTAAGATTTTAGGACTGTTTGACATTCAACATTATTACAGCAAAATCTGACTCATACCTTCTGAGATGACAGAAAGCTCTGTTAACCACATTAGCCTGTTCCAAGCTATTTTGATTCCTTGAGGTTACTCTAAGCTGTGTCAGAAGCTTCTCAGGCTTCTGTGGCTTTATCTTATCTATTCACATCAATGAACTTTTACTCCATAGAATAGTTTTAAAGAGCAATCTCCATGCCTTTTCACAAGGCAGCGCCTCAACCAGAATCAGTCCCATGTTGATACCAAACTAAAAGCTTTAAAGTTAAGATGACCAATAGAATGTTTGGAGATGGAAGGCCAGACTGCAAGTGTATCAGGCCCTTATGGATTCAAACAAGAAATAGATCAAGGCAGTCCAATAAAGAAAGACCATAGAAAATGACCTACAACTGCAATGTCACCTTCCTGTTTGAAGAGTGACTCAGATCAAAAGCTTTGAGACTGGGTGAATCTGGAAATAACTTACCTCTTGTCAGAAATTACCATTAGCTATTGGTTTAAACAGTGAAATTTGAATCTGCAGCCCCTGTATGTCTGGCTATGCCTACCTGATGGAGGACCTAGTGGGTCCTCTAGCTTATTAGAACTGGATAGCTTCCCACAGAACTGACAGTGCAGGGAGAATGTAATGTGCCAGCCTGAAGGCATTGGAGATCCCTGGACCAGTCACCTTGGAATTCTCTGGTCTCCAGGACAACTGAGTCATAAATCCCGGGCATTTCAGAGCTGGAAGGGGCTTAAAGATCGTCTGCCAACTCCCTGTCCTGATGCTTGAGATCCTTAAAAACATCTGAGAAAAGTCAGGTATCCATTGCACTGAGAAAAACATATTCCTTTTCAAGGCTACATATATCATCTTTGGATAACATCCTGTGCTATGGAATGAATGTTTTTGTCTTCTAAAATTCATATTAAAGCCCTAATCCCAGTGTGGTATTTCCAGATGGGGTCTTTGGGAGATAATTAGGTTTGAATGAGGTCATGGGGGTGGGGCCCTCATTATGGTATTAGTACCTGCATAAGAAAAGACAGGAGATATCTTCCCCTCTCTCCTCTGCTCTCCACCGTGAACATATAATGAGAGAAGATAGCCCTCTGCAAAGAGGAAGTGGGCTCTCACCAGACACCAGATCTGTCAGCACCTTGACCTTGGGCTTCCCAGCTTCCAGAACTGTGAGAAATAAATGTTGTGGGTATTTCCCCCCCAATCCACCCAGTCTATGGTAATTTGTTATAGCAGCCCAAATGGACTAAGATACTCTGGTTGTGGAGCAGTTCTCTCTTCTACCAAGATAATCTGTCTTACTCTCATTTGCTCATTCTCTCTTCACGTTTTTGAAGGCTTAGAATAGGAGTTGGCAAACTTTTGCTGCAAAGAGTCTAAATATTTTAATCTTCGTGGACCATTCGATCTCTGTCACTACTACTCAACTCTGCCATGTAGCAAGCGAAAGTAGTCATCAATATGTAAATGAGTGGGCATGGCTGTGTTCCAATAAAACTCTATTTAGAAACACAGAAATTTGATGGGGCACCTGGGTGGCTCAGTCGGTTCAGCGTCCGGCTTCAGCTCAGGTCATGATCTCACGGTCTGTGGGTTCGAGTCCCGTGTTGGGCTCTGTGCTGACAGCGCAGAGCCTGAAGCCTGCTTCAGATTCTGTCTCCCTCTCTCTCTGCCCCTCCCCTGCTCATGCTCTGTCTCTCTCTCTCTGTTAAAAATAAACAAACATTTACAAAAATTAAAAAACACACAGAAATTTGAATATAATTAGATTTTTACCTTGCACTAGATATTACTCTTCTTTTGATTTTTTCCCAACTAGTTAAAAATGTAAAAAACCATTCTTATCTTATGGGCTGTACAAAAACAGGTGGGGGCTGATTTGGTCTGCAGGCTATAGTTTGCCAGCTCCTAGCAAAGATTTTTCCTCTTCTTCAAGACAGCCTTTCAATTACAAATAATTTCTGCTCCATCCTGGACACTTATCCAATAAGTACTGAGCACTCACTATGGGCTAGGGAGCAAGTTTGCATCAGGTGCTGGGGATACGCATCTGAAAATGACATGGTCCCCACCCCAAGGGGACTGGGTAGAGGCACTTTCTAATTGGACCTTCACAGCAGTCCTTTGTGGCACATGCTGTTATCATACAGAAGAGGAAATCAAGGCCAGAAAGGGTAAATAATTTGCCCAAGGTCTAAGAAGTGACGTAGCTTGGACTGGAACCCAGGCAATCTGGGTTCAGTGTCTGCCCTGCTGTCCCATCTCTGCATGGAAATCAAGACAGTCAGCTATATTTTGCACATCTCTTTTGGGCTGGGCACTTTGCTCCTAATGTCTCAATCCAAATGACGTCTTAGGAGGTAAACGTTAGCATTCAAATTTTACAGATGAGACTTATACAAGGCAGTGACTTGCCTGAGGCTATGCAGAGCCTTGAGCATTCCCTACATCCTGTCTGTCTGTCTGTCTGTCTGTCTGTTCTTAGCCCCCCACCAAGGGATAAGAGAGAAAAGGACTCAGAGCTGCCCTCATAACACATATAGTCCTGGTAGGAGACAGATTTACCCAACCCGCCATTAACTTTTGACATTTAGGATCCCTCACTAAGGTATGGAAGACAAAGTGTGCTCATTTCTGTGGCTTCATCCTATGCAGAGACTGGAGAACACTGGGTGCTGGTGCCTGATGGGTGGATGTTGGGATTTAAAAAGAAGGAGAAGGCATTATAAAAGGGTTATGGACTCTTGCTACATAAAGTGTGGTCCCCAAATCAACAGCACTGACACCATCCAGGTGTACAATCTTCTGAAGGGTCATCCCCTGCAATGTGACAGTCATTCCAGGGCACAGAGCTCTTTCTTGGGTGCCACTGGCCATGCTGAGCTGAGCTTGGTCCTTCCCCACCCTTTCCTTTCTCCTTCACTTGCCCTGTAACTTGGGGCAAGTTCTAAACCTTCTCTGGGCCTTAGTTTCTCTTTTGTAAAATGCCCAGATCACTGTTCTTTTCAATCCTGACTGTTCTGTTGTTACTGGGGAATTTTAAAATATTTTAATTCTGATGTCCAGGGCCTACAGCCAGAAATTCTGATTTAACAGGTCCTGGGTGAGGCCCAGGAATCAGTGCTATTTAAGATCCCCAAGCGGTTATATCGTACAGCCAGTGTTGAAAACCGAGAAGCCAGATCCCTGATTCTCAAATATCTGGATGCGTCGGCGTTACCTGGGTGCTTCTTAAGGATTCAGATGCCCAGGCCCACCCAGCACTTCTGAGCCAGAATTTCCCAGTGAGCGGCCCTGGGGCTGGGCATGAGTGTGTTTAACAAGCTCCCAAGATGATGCTCACAGGAAAGCTTGAGAACTCCTGGAATCAATGGCCTCCGAGGTCTCTTTCAGCTCTGACTCTGAGATTCCCCCAGTCAATGATTCTGTTCTTTCTCCCTGTGCTGGCATCGCCTGCTGGCAATGAGCAGAGGCATCATCAGCTTGTAAGCAAAGCTCCAGTGCCCCCTGAGAATGCAGCCAGCTGGCAACAGTGAGGAAAAGCGATAAACACATTTGACTTTTCTTTATCAGCTGTGCCATGTACATGATGTGCAAGAAGACTGGGTCTCTGTGTCAAGGCCGTCTGAGGCCTTGTGTTAGGACCAAGGACAGGCCTGGGCCCTGCTCTGTTTGCCTGCTCCCTGCTTTGGCCCCAGGGTGGGTACTAGTGACAGGCTGCTACTGCCTAGATGCCAGTCCCCAATCCACTTGAAAGAGGAAAATGAGCCTTAGAGTAGATGCGAATTTTCTCACCTTTCTTTGCCTTTCTGGGTCAGCCCCCTTGGTAGGCTAGATCAATACCTTGACTCCCAGGAGGATCCACGGCTGGAATGAGGAACCCAGAGCCAGGCTTAGAACAAGCTCTAGGACAGGGCTCTGACCTTGCCCTGGCTCAGGGAGGCCATTCTGGAGTCTCCATTCCTTTATGTAGCATGTGGCGATTTAATGGCAGTGAAATTTATTGTGGGTAATGGAGTGTCAAGCTCCTTATTGCTAATGGATGATTTCAAACGTGGAGAAGGATTTATTAAATAACTCAAGCATACGCCTCCAAGAGACGATTACTGTGAGTAAAAACAATTATGTAGTTAAACAAGGAGGAAAGAAATTTTAAATTCATCTTTTTAAAGTTCTCTAAATCGGTTTAAATGTGTGATTTTAGAAGGTGGGGGGGGATTAGTTTCAACAAATTACTCATCAAGTTTTTTTTTTTTTTTTTTTTTCCCCTTCAATTCCACAGAAACCAATTGCCCTATTTGGCTGCCATTTAAAGAGGTTACAGATTGGTGTTTGGAGAGAAAAAAAAATAAGAGAGTGGGACCTAGTTTGGTAACTTCCTGCAGTTCCCAGGTTCAGATTTCCTTGGTGTATAAGTGGCTCTCACCCTGAAATGGAAGGAAGGAGTCAAGGAGGCAGCAGGAACTGTCATGCAAAGAGAAGGATCAGAGATGTCTTCCTGATACTAGACAAGGGCCTTAGAGCTGGGAGGACTTTGGTTTTTTTTTTATTTTTATTTATTATTATTATTATTTTTAATACATGAAATTTACTGTCAAATTGGTTTCCATAAAACACCCAGTGCTCATCCCAAAAGGTGCCCTCCTCAATACCCATCACCCACCCTGCCCTCCCTCCCACCCCCCATCAACCCTCAGTTTGTTCTCAGTTTTTAACAGTCTCTTATGCTTTGGCTCTCGCTGGGAGGACTTTGGAGGACCAGTTTCATCGTGCAGATGGAGAGGCTGAGGCCTAGAGAGGGAAAGTGACTTTGTGAAGATCACACAGCTCGGAGATCGCAAGGCTAGAAGCCAGAGTGCCCCATTGGTCTCTCTGTAAAATGGGATTATAAATAGTGACCTCACAGGGCTGTCTGGAAGGAGACAGGAAACAGGAGGGAAAGTGCCGTGGGAAGTGTACACGTTTAGTACCCAGAAGGGGCTGTTTAAGGGGGAAGGATTGGCTGTGAACCTCTGTGGTGGTTCATTTTGGTGAAGGGCTTGCCCCTCGGTCGCTTCAGACATTCTGCAGCCAGGACCACAGCTGGCTGAGGTCCTTGGCCTCCTTTCTCTCCCACTGCGCCGAGGAAAGGCACAGGCAACCACAGTCCCCTGACATTTTCTTTGAGATGGTGACAGCTGGTAGGACTTTTGACTAAAGGCATAAAGAGCAAGCAGGGAAAAAAAATAAGTTACTGTGTTAAAAAGTGGTTTAAAAATGTGCTCTGCCATCTGTTTGGCCACAGTGGCTTTTTGGGGTGGGTGGGGAGAGGGACAGAAACCTTCCCCTCTCCCATTCCTGGGTCTTTCTGTGGTCAGGGCACACATAAGAAACTTGATCAAGTCTGCAAGTTTTGTTTTCCATGTTTCCTTCTTTCTGCTCCATTCTGCTCCTGACGCAGGCCCTCAGTTCTGCTTCCTGAAAAGACATTTCCTTAATTGCCCCAATTGCTAACGAAGTCCACCCTCTGCCAAAGCCCTGCACTCAAGAGGCACGGTTTTTTGGTTTGGCCTTTTGCTGAGTCTGGTCCTAGTGTAGAGAAATGGGATTTGAAAAGACAGGTATTTAAGCTCTGCTCTACCTTGCAGTATTACAGCCTTTGTATTTACGCAGGTTTTCCCTCATGTCCTAAAGCTTTTTACTTTTCTCCTGCTGATATTTCTTACTGAGTTTGTCAGAAGCATTTTTCAGGTTCTGTTTTCTCCTTTTGTGAATAGGGTTATAAAATGCATATTCTAATTAGCCATTGCTGTGTAATACGAAAGTTATTAATCTTGTGCATGGATTTTTATATCTATCGCCTCAATGAATTCGTATTTGATTATAATCACCCTTTGGTTTCTGTGGATTTTTTAGGTAAATGGTTATATTGACTGCAAATACTAACAGTTTTATCTCTTTCTGTTCAGTGTTACATTTCTTATTTCCTTCTCTTGTTTTTCTCCATGGGCAGGCCCATGCTACAATATTGAAAAGTAGCAATGATCATGGGCATCCTTGCTTTGATCTTGACTATGATGGGATTACTTCTGGTAATTTACCATTAACTATGATGTGTGCTGTGGGTCAATAGTAGAAAACATTATCAAGTCAAGTCAAGTTGTTGTTGTTGTTGTTTTTAATCAGAAATGGGTACTGAATTCTATTAAACTTTAGCATCAATTGAGATGATCTGCTGAGATGATTTCAATCTAGTCAGAAACATAGATGATGTTCAGATGTTGAACCATTCTTGTATTTCTGCTCATAATGCAGTACTGGTTCTGATTTTCTAATACCTTACTTAGGATTTTTGTATCTTTGCTCATAAATGATATCGGCTTGTGTTTTTTTTTTTTCCTTTTGTCTGTGTTTTCCTTGTCCAGTTTTGGAATTGGGTTATGTTAGTCACATAAAATGAATTGGGTGGTTTCTATTTTCTATGCCCTGGAGTATGTATTGCATGGAATTTTGGATTTCCTGAATGTTTGGTGGGATGTTCAAGACTGTAAACTTTTTTGCTTTGTGCATCTTAGCAGGATAGAGCTTTAGTTATGATTTCAATTTGTCCTATGATTATTAGTCTTACTTGATTTTCTTCTTTTTGAGCCAATTGTGATTTATTGTTCTCCAGAAAACTATCCAATCCCCCTAGATTTTCAAATGCTTTGGTATAAAATTCTCTTTACTTTAAAGTATGTGTTATCTTTTCTGTCTCATTTCTTATTCTTCTCTTTAAAGTTCATTTATTTATTTTGAGAGAGAGAGAGTGAGCATGTGAGCTGGGGAGGGGCAGAGAGAAAGAGGGAGAGAGAATCCCAAGCAGGCTCCACACTGTCAGCGCAGAGCGCGGTGCAGGGCTTGATCTCATGAACCGTGAGATTAGTCAGGACCTGAGCCAAACTCAAGAGTCTGACACTTAACCGGCTGAGCCACCTAAGCATCCCACATTTCCCATTCTTAACATTGTATTTTTCTGTCCCTCTCTCCCAACATACCCTTGCCATAGACTATTCTAGTTTATTGGTATTTTCAAAGAATCAACTTTTAGTTTTATTAATCTACACTATTGCTGTGTTTCCTACTTTGTTAATCCTGCATTTTATCTTTATTAACATTTCCCCAAATTTCATTGTTTTAATTTTTTTAACTTCTTGAAAAGCTTAGTTACTCTCCTTTTAACATTTTTTCTTTTTTCTGAGAACTTTAAGACTATAAGTTTCCCTGCATTAGGTATATGCCTCAGAATTTTGATATATGGACTCTCCTTGTCATTAATTTCTAAACAGTAATATTAATTTTACGTAACTAAGAATTATTTAAAAGAAATTTAACATTTTCAGATGCAGAGGAATTTTTTGGCTATTTCTTTGTTATTAACTTTAAATTTTACTGCATTTTGGCCTGAAAGTAACTTGCTTGACTTCTTTGTTATGGGATTTGTTGAGATTTCCTTTGTGACCTAATACAGAAGTTAATTTTTAATGTCCCACGTATGACAGAAAATAATGAGCAGTCTTTTATTAACATCTATGTCTATTAAATCATGTTTTAAAATTATAGTATATATGCTATTCACATCCTCTCTGTACTTGATCTATATAGCTACTTGATCTAAGTGAGTGCTGAAAGCTAACTAACAAAATCTCTTATGATGATTGTGAATTATCACTTCTCCTTGTTCATCTTTTAATTTTTGCTTTATGTATTAAAACTATGTTATTGAGTGCATAAAAGTTTATGGCTGATATATCTTTTCTGTAGAATTTATATTTTATCTGTGTAAAATGTCTCTTAGCCCAGTCCCTTTCATTGTTCTTTGCCTTGATTTTTATTTTGTTTGATATTATTACTACTCTACCTACATTGTTTTTATTACTATTTGCATGGCATAGCTATTTCCATTCTCTTATTTTTAACTTCCAACCGTCATTTTGCTTTTGTATAGTTTACAAGCAGCGTATACCAGGCTTTTATTTTTTAAACCTAGTTTAAGAGTTTCTTTCATCTGGGGTGCCTGCATGGCTCAGTCAGTTGAGTGTCCAACTCTTGATTTCAGATTAGGTCATAACCCCAGGGTCATGGGATCAAGCCCCACATTGGACTCCATGCTAAGCAAGGAGCCTGCTTATGATTCTCTCTCTCTCTCTCTCTCTCTCTCTCTCTCTCTTTTCCTCTCTCTCCCTCCCTCTGCCCCTCTCCCCTGCTCATATGCTCATGCTCTCTCTCTCTCTCAAATAAAAACATTAAATTTTTAAAAAAGAGTTTCTTTCATTAAATAGGGATTTAAACCAGTCATACTTATTGATATTATTGATATAGTTGGATTTACTCCTGTAATTTTTTCCCCTTTTTTTAATCATGAACTCTTGCTTTACCCCCCTTTATCTCTCCTGCTCGCTTTCTTTCTTTCTTTCTTTCTTTCTTTCTTTCTTTCTTTCTTTCTTTCTTTTTGGTTGGAGGGTGACTTTTTTGAGTGACTTTTTGTTTTCATTTTCTTCTCTAGTGGTTTGAAGTTATTTATTCTGTTTGTATACTTCCAATAAATTATTGTAATACATCAGTGCTTTTTTAAAGAGACATACTGATATCTGGAAATCAATCACTATCTAGATCCTCCCAGTGAAAAATACTAAAACCTTTTACTTTTTTCATTACTTGATTTCTCTTACTACTCTTTCTTTCTCCTTTCTTATACTTACCATGTTGATATAATTCGGTATTCTAGTTACAAAATATTAATTATTTTGCTTTAATATAATCATGTATTTCAATTAGTAAAATCTTAATTTCTTTAGTTGTTTTCTCTTGTTTGTTGTTTTGTTTTGTTTTCCTTAACATTAATTCTTATAACCCGTGTTTTTCTCTTTGATTCATTTTTTCATTTTATACTGTTTTATCCTGTCTAAGAATTCTTTCTGGAATGTTTGACAATATCTTTATTTTCCCCTTTTACTTCAAAGATAGTTTTACAGGGCATCAAATTCTAGGTTAAAAATAAATTGTTTCAGATATCCGAGATTATTATTGTTCTATTGTCTATTGCCATCTATGGTCCCAGGATGAATTTTGATGATGCTTGATTCTCATTTCTTTGCAAGGAATCAGTTCTGTCTGTATGGAGGAATTTTCTCTTCTGTGTAAAATTTTCCACATGATACCTAAATGTAGATCTTTTTAAATTTAACTAGCTTAGCACTTGATGGACTTTTAAATATGGAGACTTTCATGTTTTTTTCAGGAGTTTTTTTCCCACATCTTACTTGAGCATTTCTTTTCCATTCTCACTATACCCTCTTTCTAGTCTCCTATTACATGGATTTTGTCACTGTTTTGATTCATTCTCCATTTCCCTTAATTTTTTCCTCTTTATCTCTGTTGCTTTCTATGCTTTGCTCTGGGTCAAGTCCTTTGTTCAATCTTGAAGTTTAGTAATCTGCTCTTTAGGTGTGTCTATCCTGATACTCCACCCATATATTGAGGTTTTTATTTCAATCCTAAAATGTGTCATATCCAAGACCTCTCATTGATTATCTTATATGTTTACAAATACCTGCTCACATGAAAATACTAATTAAACTTTTCTAAAGGCTTTTTCTATTTGTTTTATTGATTCTTTCCATGGGTTTTAGTTCTTCAGGTTGTTATTTAGTTCTTTTTGTTAAATTTAGCTCCTCAGATTGTTAAATTTGGTACTTTTCTTTCATGGTGTTGATTTTTTTTTCAAGACCATTTACCCTATCAGTCATCCTTGGGTCCTCCTGCTGACTTCGGTGCCACAAAGCTGCTTTCCCAACTTGTTTGCAAAAATTCTTTCCTTTGTGCAACTGGGATGTGGTTTTCTTCTTCAGTTTTCCCTGTCTGCCTTGCTTTTTTCAGGGATTTTTAATAATCTTTGGTCCACAGGGGGCACCTCTTCTTTTGTTGCAACACTGTTTGGGATTTTTATTATTATTTCTTCTTCTTATATATATTATTTATTATTAACTTATTTATATTGTTGTCATCAGCTATTATTGTTATTGTTATCATTATTATTATTTCTTCCCCTTTTTTTTCCTAGGAGTCTAGGGTAAGAAGGAGAATGTAGAGCTCTGCATAGTTCACAATTGTTACCTGACCTCCTAAGCTTTTTATATGTTGAAGACTGATGTTTTACATCAAGACTCCAAAGGTGAAGGTGAGTTGCGCAACTACACTTAACCAAAGTTGGGTCTGCCCTCTGGGTCTGGCTGACAGCTGCACTGATAGACTCGGGGTCCACAGCAGTGTCCTTCCACCAGGAATTCCTTCTGTGTTTGTTTTCCATTGTTGGGACGTTTTCCTGCCTCACGTCTGGCTGGAAAACCCATGAAGTTGGACAAGGTTTCCATTTGCTGGCCAGCCGTGAATAATGAGTATGGGGGAAGAACTGGACTTGAAGCACTAGCCTTCCTGGTGTCTGGCACGAGGGAATGTGGTGGACATTGTGCTGCACCCCCCAGATTCCCCTTCTGGAATAAAGAACCTAGCTGTTGGCCTAGCTGTAGTTTCCCTAGCTGTTGGCCATGTCTCTGGAATACAGATGTCAGCTGTCAGCCCTTTAGGGGTTGCCTCAGATAAAGAGAGTGACTTTGCTTCATGCCACATCTTCCCACAGGAAGCCAGTGACCCTGTTGCCTGGCCTTCTTGCCCCAACTCAGGTGGTTCTGAAGGATCATCTCATTTTCAGAATTCCCCACACTTCCACTGATACTACATCATAGCTCTGTGTCTCCCTGGGCCCACTCTGCCTCCTTCCCTTCATCCCATGGGTGTTGATCTCAAGAGCACTCTAATAAACCTCCTGCATGCTAACTTCATGTCAGAGTCTGCTTCCTGGGGATTCTGACCTAGGACCAAGAATTTACTGGAAATTACTACATCTATCAGAGGAAAGCTGATGTTTAGTTACAGAAATGCTTTAACCTGCCCTGGGCTTAGGTAGATGAGTTATGTAAGGACAAACACAGGAAATCAGAAAGCAAAGGAAACAACGGCCTCTTAAGCATGCCTGATTTGCCCACCCAAATCTGCTCCTTCTACAGCTTTCCCCAACTTAGAAAATGGTGACATCTTTTCAGTTGCTCAAGATGAAATCTTGGGTTCTTTTCTGATCTTGATCTCTAACACCACATTCACAACCCATCAGGGAATCCTCAGCTTTACCACCACAACTGGTCCCAAATCTGCTTCTTCCTTACCACCCAGAATGACAACCCCCGGTCCCAGTCCCCACTCCTTTGGATTACCGTGATTGTCTCCCAATGTGACCCTCAACCTCAATCTTTTGCCTCTGCAGTTTGTTCTCAACACAGCCAAAGGGATCTTTTAAACCAAAGTCCAATCATGTGTTTCCTTGGTTCAAAGCTTTCTGGTGCTTGCCGTCTCATTTGAAGCAAAACCCTAAGTCTTTCCATGGTCCCTGTCAGGGCCCACCAGAGAAGCAGAATCAGTAGGATCCAGATAGATACAGATGATGGGTATAAAGAGGAGATTTATTATAGGAATTGGCTCATGTGGTTATGGAGGCTGAGAAGTCCACAGTCTGCCATATGTAAGCTAGAGAACCAGGAAAGCCTGTAGTATGATTTAGTCCAAGGCTGAAGGCCTGAGGCCTAGGAGGCCACTGGTGTAAATCCCAAAAGCCTGAGAACCAGGAGCTCCATCCAACATCCCAGGAGCTTCACTGTCTGAGAACAGGAGAAGATGGTTATTTCAGCTCGAGAAGAGAGAGAGGAAATTTGCCCTTACTTCATCATTTTGTTCTGTTTGAGCCCTCCATGGATTGGATGATGCCCATCCACACTGGTGATGGCAGGTCTTTTTCACTTAGTCTGCTGAATCAAATGTTAATCACTTCCAGAAACACCTTCACAGACACACTCAGAACTAGTGTCAATACAGTCAAATTGACACGCAAAATTAATCATCACAGCCTTCTAGGCCCTACCCCCACACTGTCTTGCTGCCCTTTTCAGCCTTCTCTGTGCCAAACCTGTCCCTGACTCAGGGCCTTTGCACTTGCAGTTTCTTCTGCTGGAAAGGCCCAGATATTTTTCTCATGGCTCTCTAATTACCTTTTTCACTTCCCTGATTGTATTAGTCTGTTCAGGTTGCTGTACCAGAATATTGCAGACTGGGTGGCTTATGAACGACAGAAATTTACTTGTCAAGTTCTGGAGGCTGGAAGTCCGAGATCAGGGTGCCTACATGGTTGGGTGAAGGCCCTTGTTCAGGTCGTAGACTTGTCTTCCTTACTGGACAGAAGGGCGAGGGAGCTCTGTGGGGCCTCTACACTCTTAGTATCATTATTTTGAGGATTAGGATTTCAATGTATGAATTTTTTTAACGTTCATTTTTGAGAGTGAGAGAGAAAGAGAGAGAGAGAGAGAGAGAGCAGAGAGAGAGGGAGACACAGAATCCAAAGCAGGCTCCAGGTTCCGAGCTATCAGCACAGAGCCAGATGTGGGGCTCAAACTCATGAGCCCTGAGATCATGACCTGAGCTAAAGTCAGATGCTTAACCGACTAAGCCACCCAGGTGCCCATAATTTCAACATATGAATTTGATGGTGGTGGGGGAGGGCACACAATTATTCAGACCATAGCACTGATCAAATGTCATCTTCTTTGTGAGACCTTCCTTGACCACTAGCACATGACCCCAACCTCCTTTCCCTACAACCCCAACTTGCCCTGCCCTGCTTATTTTTCTCATGGCACTTACTGCCATATGATTAATTCACTTGTTTACTTATTTATCATCTAACCCTTTCCTCAATAGAATGGAAGCTTCGTGAGGGGTGTTTGTTTACTTCTTTATTCCCAACACCTACAACAGTGCTTGGCATGGAGTAAATGCTTAATAAGTACTTGTTGAATAAATGAAATCTTAATTACCTGGCTGTTTGAAGATGTCTCTAGTGGGAAAACTGCATAAGCACGGGTTGTATTCCTTGTTCTGCTGCTTACTTGTCTAATGACCTTCCCCAAGCCCCTTTTCCTCTCTGAAAGCTGAGGAGGCAGGATAAGAGGGTCATCCAGAATCCCTTCCCAAGTCTGATCTTTTTTAAAGCTGTGATTTTTTTTTAAAGCAAACAACCAGCTGTGGCAAAGAAGAGATCGGAATCCTCTCATGTGGTTTTTCTCACTTGGAGATGGGGAGAGGGAACATTGAGAAAGTTGGGGTTCAGGCTGTGGTGTGCTGTGTAGTTGGAGATAGTTATGTTTTATTTTTTTCTGATTTACACTTTCTCCTTCCCTATAACCCTCCTCCCCAAGGAGATATTATTGCAGCTATGCTTCTATTGCTTGAGTGACTTCCACATGAAGCCTGGCTCCAGGATCCTTCTCTGTGTCATCCTACCTGAAGGAGTAGCTCCAAGGTGCTTGACTCCTTTTTTTCATCTTAAACTTCCTGCCCCTCATGTGTGTTCTGTGACTTGTTTTGGCCTCATGTCAGGCGGAGTGAATGTCCTTGCCTTTTGATCTGGTCAATGGGATGTGAGCAGATGTGGCACCATCAGTGGCTTGAAATAAGCTTGGACTATGGACTTGTCTTTGTGAGCTTCTTCCACCAACATAAGAGAAACACACCCTGGCTAGCCCAGTGGTCCAGGAAGGATGGAGGGATACCCAGAGCAGACCTGAACCAAACCCAAGGCTGGGAACCAAACTCAGCTGAGCCGACCAACCCACATATGCATGAGTGAGCATAAATTATTGTTGTAAACCACTGAGTAGTGGGGTGGTTTCTTACATGGCATTATTGTGGTAATAGCTGACTGATACCAGTCTTAACAAAACCCAGCCCAGGGTACTCACTCTTCCAGAAAATATTCCCTTAACGCAGATTTGGCCAACAGTAAGAATTTCAGGTATGTTTCAAGTCAGTGGGGCCACTCGTTTGTGGGGAATGAGAGAGGGACTGTAGCAGAAAGAAGGGAATGGGAGCAGCCAATATTGCTCAGTTGTACCATCTGATGAGTCTGAAAACAGGAAGAGCAAGGATGGAAAGGATTTATAGAGAAGCTGGTATGATGAGGCTGGTATTGGCGTTGTGTCTTGGGGCTTCTTCCTCAAGGCCTCCCTCCAGGTCATGGGGCTATTAACCCTGTCCGTGGCCTGAAAGGTAGTCTGACCTAGGGCTCCTGGGTATTTCACACTGGAGCAGCAGGGCACTGCTATTCTGGCAGTGGAGATTATGCCTTCCACGTGGACATTGTGGACATTTAGAATCAAGTCTTGTTAAAATATCCTGATTTGCATATTAAGAAAGTCAATAGAGAAGCTACTTTTTTTTTTTCTTCTTACCCATTGAAAAGATGAGCCTTAAGGAGACTTTACTGCAACTACGTTTTTAGGGCTTAAGTGAATTCCAAATGCTACTGTAAATTCCATTTATTATTTATACAGCTTCAGCTCCCTTGAGAAGCTGAGTGCCTTACAGGAAGGAAGGAGAGATCAAATCCATGTGGAATGGAGAGGTCCTAGGGGGTCAGACTGTGTGGCAAAGGGACAGGGTCTGTGGTGTTGATGGAGGTGTCTGTAGGGAGATGGGTCAGGAACCTGGTTGAGTAGCAGTGGGATCAAGATGGACAGAGCTAGGAGAGTCTCTAAGATCATCTGGGCCTAGGATGTTTTGCTAACTTTTCTGGTTCTGAGAATCATGAGTTACTTGTTAAAAATACAGATGTCCAGATACCTCCCTTGGAGATTCCATTTTAGCAGTTCAGAAGTAGGGTCCAAATATACATACTCTTAAGAAGGAGACCAGGTGATTTTGACAACTAAGCATGTGTGGAAAATAGCGATCTATCAAGATGCCTGTTTCATAAATGAATAAGTTGAGGCTCACGTAGGGGTCTTGCTCCAGATCCCAAAGGCCCAGTGAATGCTAGAGTTGATGTAGGACAAGGTCTCTGAGACTTGAATGGCATGGTTTAGTATGGCCAATTTACAGCCACTCTGAGACTGGCAGTATAGTCTGCAGGTTTGCTAGTCTTTTGATTCTCTGACTTTTGTTGCTCATTTTCTCTTTAAGAGTAGCTGAAGGCAGAAGTCATGGAGCCAGAACCCAGTTCAAATCCTATCTTTACTTCTAACTGCTGTGCCACCTTGGGCACATTGTTTAACTTCTCTGAGCCACTGGTGTGATCACTAAATGAGATAATGTACCTATGCATAGCAGATGCTCAATAAATATTATTGCCTACAGAGTGCCAGGCCCTATTCCAAGCACCATAATAACCAGCGTAACTCATTTAATAATTTTTTTTATTAATCCCATTATAAAATTAAGTGATGAACACAGAATGAGACTGGCTTGTTCAAAATCATGCATATAGCAGGTGAGGGGCAGGAGGAGATTCGAACTCAAGCAGTCTGTAGTTGTCCTTTCCTCTGAGGGCTGGCCCAAGTCACTCTTACTCAGTACGCCCCTGGTGTAAGTAGACAGAAGTGCCCGATGAACTCAATTGAGATTTAAAAGGCAGGACAAGAAATGCACTTCAAGTGTGCTTGAGGGTGGGGCAGTTGGAGAGGGACGTCCAGAGGCCTTGGGGGAGAAAGGCCTGTACTCCCAGAAGGTTGGGCAGGGGCTCCAGAACCAATTCCTGGGTGATAAAGACTGATCTCAGGCCAAGTAATTAGTATTGAAATGCGCAGAAGCCAGGAAGTTTCCTCGCATTGTCGTCCGCAATAGAGAAAAATCCAGACTGAACTGGCTGCTTCCATTAGAAGTGATGTAACGAGCCGGCTTTGGCCTAGTTTTCTTAAAGCAGGCGGCCCCCTGGCTCTCCCACACCCTTCTTTCTGGATCTGCAAGTGACAGCTACCGCCATCTAGCGGTCCAAGCGGCACTGCACAGGCACCAGGAAAGAATGGTTGGTTCTGGATCGCAAGGATTTAAAAGATGACTCTGGCCTGACTTAAAGATAAGAGCCCCTGATCTTGGTAGGGAGCTTTATTCTGCTCAAAGCACGTTGGCGATTTTTACTTCGTTAAGTCTTCTCAACAATCCAGGGAAGTAGGCAGGGACCATTGACTCCATTTTATGGACGAGGCAGCAAGTCCCTACAGGGGAGGGGTCTTTCTTAACAGCTGCATTGCCAGCTATTAATGGAACTAGGACTGGGACCCACGTCTTCACGACTCCAGTTTATTGGATGAGAAGTGACACATAGAGGCTGTCAGGTCCCTTGAAGTCACTTTGGACAGGGGAACAGAAGATGATTCTTCCTGGAGGTCCCAGGTACTTCTCAACATGGAGTGGGGGGGGGGGGGGGCGTGGGGGGGAGGCATGGGGCTCCTCTTCATCTCAGTGACTTATGAGAATTTTCTCTGGAATGAGCATTAAGGTGGATATCTGGGCTGATAGTTTTCACACGGGAGGTTTTGAGAAGAGATGAATACTACCTTTCCAGCTCTAGACCCTAGTGCAAGACAGCTGGATCTTGTCTAGTCCGGGGCCCTTGTAGTAAAGATGAGGAAACCAACACACTGAGATGGGGGAGTGACTAGGCTGACATCACACAGTGGCAACACCATGATTAAGGACTTCCTCTCCAGCTGTTCTTTCGGGTTTCCATTCTCTGATGTAACAGCTGGAAATGCACCATTCCAGGCAGATATAACTGTTTTAGCCCAGAGTGAAAATCAGATTCCAGCGTCTTGCATGTCCTGCCACAAAGGGTGCAAAGGAAGAGAGGAGCCCTTGGACATTTATGTTTGTTTCATCATCTGTAACGTCAGCAGTTCTCAGACTTTTCACATTAAAGCATAGGCAGGACTTGAGTAGGTGGAGGGCATAAAAGTGGAGACAGAGGTGGAAGCAGACAATCACCCTGCCCCAGGCAGCTCTGCAATGCCCAGGGGCACAGGAGAACACAGGCTGAAAGTCGAGGAAGGAATGTGTAAGGAGCACTGTGGAGTCCCAACACCTGGGCTCTGGTCCTTGCTCCGACACAGGCTGTGTGGTCTTGGGAGTCCGTTTCTCACTCTGCTCCTCTGCCGGTTTCCTCATTCATAAAATAGTCCAATCTTCCCACTTCCCAGGGCTGCTGAGAAGATCAAATGGAGGGAACAGGGGAATGGGTGTGAAATGTTTTATAGAAAGTCAAGTGCTATATTCATCGAGGATTTCTTTTCTTTGTACTAAATTGAGGTAAAAAGTGTATACAATAGAAATGCACAAGTCTTAAAATGTTCAGTTCTATGAGCTTGGACAGTTGTAATCAGCTGTGAAAACATTACCCAAAACAAGATAGAAAACATTTACACCAACCCAGAAAGTTCCCGTGGGCCCGTTTCCAGACAACCTTTCCCTCAGGCAAGTACTGTTGTGATTTCTATCATCTTAGCTCAGTTGTGCCTGTTCTAGAACATGGCATGGATGAAATCACACAGGATGTAATCTTTTATGCCTGACTTCTTTTCCCCACCATAATGTTTTTGAGTTTCATCCAAGTCGTTCTTTCCTTCAGTGCTAAATAGTATTCCTTCTGTATGGATGTACCTTTGTTTTTCTCTTTTCCCATGGAAAACATTTGAGTTACTTCTAGCTTGGGGGTGTTATGATTACACCCACAATGAGCAGTCTCGCACATATCTTAAGTGCACACATGTATGCATTTCTGTTGAAATGGGAGTGGAATGTTGGAGCATATTATAAATGCTTAACTTTATTAGAAATTGCCACACAGATATCAAAGGTGGTGGCACCATTTCACATTCCCAACAGCAGCACTTGAGACTTCCAGTTAGTTCATAAACTCCACCTTGGTATTGTCAGTCTTTTTGACGATAACCATTCCGACGGGCATCCATACCTGTTCCAAATCTAAGGGGAAAGCATGCAGTCCTTCACCGTAAAGTATAATGTCAGCTGTAGGTTTTTTATAGCTACCCTTTATTACATTGAAGAAGATTCCTTCTAGTCCAGTTTCACTGAGACTTCATTATGAATTGGTGTTGAATTTTGTCAAATACTTTTCCTGCATTAATTGATATACTCATGTGGAGTTTTTTTTTCCTTTTAAAGTTTAACTATGGGAATTAACTACATTGATGGATTTTTCTAATATTTAACCAGCCTTGTATTTCTGCCTTAAATGTAACTTGGTTGTGTTTTTTCTTCTTTTATGTATTGCTGGATTTGGTGGCTATCATTTTGTCAAGAAATTTTGCTTCTATGTTCATGAAAGATATTAGTCTGTAGTTTTCTTTCTGTCACTATCTTTGTAAGTTCTTGGTCCCACGGTACTGCTGGCTTCATAAAGTGCATGGGGGATATGTTCCCTTCACTTCATTTTTTCTGGAAGAGATTGTGTAGAATTAGTGTTATTTCTTTTTTATTTTGTAGAATTTGTCAGTGAAACCACGGAGCCTGGAAATTTTTTTCTTGAAAGATTTTAAACTACAAATTCAATTTCTCTATTATTTGTAGGACAATTTAGGTTGTCTTTTTCACCTTGAGTGATTTTGTTTTTTTGTGCTTTTCTAGGAAATGTTCGATTTAATCTCAGTTATGGAATGTACATGTATTGGTGTGTTTGTGGTATTTCCTTATTATTCTTTTTAGTGACTACAGGATCTGTGATGATATTCCCTTTTTCATTTTTGATGATAATTTGTGTCTTTTTTTGTGATTCTTGCTACACACATTTCTATTTTATTGATTATTTAAGAAAAGAACAACTTTTGGCTTGATTTATTTTCTCTGTTATCTTTCTGTTTTCAATTTTCTTCACTCTGTATTAAGTTTATTGTTTTCTTTCTTCTCGTTGCTTTGGTTTTATTTTGTTCTTCTTTTAATAGGTTCTTGTGGAAGTTTAAACTACTGATTTGAGACCTTTCTTCTTTACTAATGTAAGTACTCAATACAGATCTTCCTTGACTTACAATGGGGTTATGTCCCAATAAACCCATTGTAAGTTGAAAATATCATGTCAAAAATTCATTCAATACATCTAACTTACCAAACATCATAGTTTAGCCCAGTCTACCTTAAATGTGAACAGAGCATTTACATTAGCCTATAGTTGGGAAAGATTATCTCATCCAAAACCTATTTTATAACAACATTTTGAATATTTAATGTAATTTATTGAATAACATACTAAAAATTAAAAACAGAATGGCCATATGGATACAGAATGGTTGTAAGCATATCGGTTGATCACCCTCCTGATCATGTGGCTGACTGGGAGCTGTGGCTTACAAGAGAGTGTTGCCAGCCCTGGAAAAGATCAAAATTCAAAATTGAAAGTAAAGTTTTTGTTGAATGCATATCTCTTTTCCACCATTATAAAGTTGAAAAATCATAAGTCAAACCATTATAAGCTGGGGACTGTATGTACTATAAATTTCCCTCTAAGCACTGCTTTAGATGCGTCCCACACATTTTGATATGTTGTATTTTCATTTTCATTTGGTTCAAATATTTTCTAATTTCCTCTGAGACTTCCTTTTGGACCCATGAGTTATATAGAAACATGTTGTTTAATATGCTAGTGTTTGAGGTTTTCCTCTTCTCTTTCTCTCATTCATTTCCAGCTTAATTCCATTATTGTTTGAGGGCACACTTTGTATGATTTCAATTATTTTAAATTTGTTAAAGTTTATTATTTTAAATGTTCATTTGTTTTTGAGAAAGAGGGGGGAGGGGCAGAGAGAGAGAGAGACAGAGAATCCAAAACAGGCTCTGTGCTGTCAGCGCAAAGCCCAGCATGGGGCTTGAACCTACAAACCGTGAGATCATAACCTGAGCTGAAATTGGACACTCAACTGACTGAGCCATCCAGGTGCCTCAAAGTTTATTTTATGGTCCAGGATATGGTCTATCTTGGTAAATATTTAATGTGCACTTGAAAAAGATGTGTATGATGCTTCTCTTTGAAAAGACAAGAAATCTGTAAATGTCAGTAAGATCTAATTTGTTGTTGGTGGTGTTCAATTCATCTGTATTTCCTTCTCATTTCCTGAGCCAGAACCCAAGAGCCTCTCCTAGAACTCTGTAGGAGCTAATGCTCACTTCAGGGTTTGGCTGTGTTACGTTCAGGTCCAGGGATACCAGAGGGGGGAAAGGTGTCAGTGGTACTTTGAATCCTTGTCTTATTCCCCTTTCCACCTGTTATTACTTATTTCACAGAGTCCTCAGAATGCTCCATGCATTCTGTCTAGGTTTTAAAACGGACTTTTAGTGGGGGGATCTGAACTACCCCTGTACACTCTCAGTTCATCAGGCAAGAATGGGGGGCCCTCATTCTCAGTTCCATGTGCCCTACTCTAGCCAGTTAATGTATTCTACCCTAAGGCTACAACAGTTAGTTGAGGAATGGCCATGTGACTCAAATTATGCAACAAGAGTTATTTCTGAGACTTTCATTGAAACCAGTGGGAACCAGAATCTCTTTCCACTGGAATTAACTGCTAGGAGAGAATCTTGTCAAGCTTGGGCAAAGTTTGCCTGAGAGCGAAAGAGCACATAGAGAGGGAGAGAGACAAATACCCAATGAGCTTACTTAAGCACCTAGATCCAGCCATTCCTGAAGCTAGTTGGGATCCCCATGTTCTGGACTTTTCATCTATATGAGCCACAAGAAAAAGTTACCTTCTCTGTATTAATCTATATTAGTGTTCCTATCACTTAATACTAAAAGAATCTCAATACATATCTTAAGTTTCCTTTCAAACCACTTAAGTTCCTTAATCAAGATTCTAGGGACTCATTGTCCCCTTCAGCCCTCGGGTAGCATTCCCTTCCTTGAGCAAGCAAATAGCTGATTTCATAGTTGTCCAAACAGAAATGGTTGTCCTTAGAGAATCTCAGCATGAAAACTGGCCAGAGAAGCTGGGTCTCAGCACGGAGCCAGAGAGTGTGTGTGCATCTGTTGGCAAGATTAATGTGCAAGGCAGGCTGTGGGCCAGGGTTTATTTTTAATAATCAGAAGCCCTTCTTTCTTTTGCAAAATGCTACAGCTTCCTGTGACGAAAGAGAAAAGATCATTCACCCCTCCTTTTCTTTCACTCCCATGGAATCTAAATTTCTGAACATTTGGAGATGGCATAACTTATTCACCCCTGAGACTCAATATTTAAGAAGGAAAAAAAATGTGTGAGGGTGGAAAAAGACAGACGTTTTAAAGATGGGAAAAGGAATATTTGTTTCTCTATAGTGGTTTGCTGCATTTGCTTAGGTTCATCAGACACCCAAGTAATGGGGTAGGTAACATTTTTGGCATGTCAGTGAGCCAGGCTTGGTTGTCAGGATCATACAACTTGAGAACCACAGAGACCATGAACTTATAGCCCAAGATTTTCCTGGTGGAGGAAAAGAGAACCATTGAGGGAAAAGGATGTGCCCCAAATCACGTGGAAAATTAACAGTAGATTGGCATTATGTGCCAGTGTGGATTCCTCCGTGTGTCCCCAAACCTTCCCTTTGTAGCCTGCACAATACAGACCTCACTTACAACTTTCCCACATTACTGGAAGTGTCCCTTGTCGGGGGATTCCCAAGGTGTGGATACGCTTGGTTACCTTCCGCCTGTCTGTCACTGATCCATCTAGCAGTCCCCATGGGGGTCTGTCTGACATAGCTGAGTTTTATCAGGCAAGGTCCGAGGTGTGAAAAGTGCAACCAGAAGCATGTAACTTGCTTTGGGGAATGGAATGTGAGTAGAAGTGACATGTGTCACTTCAGGATGGAGGCCTTCAAGTAAGCCTGACTTACTGCTGTGTCATTCAGCCAAGGGGTTATTGAGGACCTGGTCTGTGCCATGCTCTGTGCTGGGAAGGCCCTGGGTGCACTGTCTGCCTCTGCTCTCCAGGAGCTCACAGCCCAGTGAGGGGGGGCAGGCACGGAAGCCGTTGTTACACTGGGTGATCAGGCTGGGTCAGTGCTATGCCCCAGTCAAGTGGGTCAGCAAAGAGAGCGGCCATTTCTGCTGGGAGGTGGGGGTCACAGGAGGCTTTTCCAGAAAACTCAGACCCTGAGTTGGATCTTGAAGGATGCATAAGATTCTTGAGGTAGGCAAGGCAGGTAAGGGAATTGCAGCGAGGGACCTAGCCCCTCCACTTTCCTCTTCTGTGGCATATATGTTACTCTGTCCTTGATATCACCTGTGTGTAGGCCTGGTGACCATTTGCTGCTGTACTTAACATCTTTGTGCCTCAGTTTCTTCATCTGTAAAGTGAGTGTAATAACAAATGCTCCTAATTAGAGTTGTTTTGATGATTAAATTGTTTAATATGTATGAATATGTATGAAGCATACCAGGGGAGTACCCCATGCACAGGAAGCACTCGGTAAAAGTTAAAGCACCATACTTTATATATAATATATGCTCAAAAGATATTTTCTTCCTTAAAGTTTACCTAACTTCCATAATACCTCATCTAAACTAAAAACCTGACTCTGGCTGTTGGGACCTTCGGTAGCCTCATGCCTATCCTCAAAGGGCATGCCTTCCTTGAATGAGCTAATTCTCTGATCTGAATTTGTGTCACTCAGTGGTCAGCCAGGACTGAAGTAATACCTACTTCTAAAAGTCAAGGAGACACAAAGGAAAAATTCTCCAGCCTGGCTCTAAGACGTAAGGGCCAGCTGGAGAAACACAGCATATAGGTGGGCCCGACCACAAAAAGATACCATAGAACCAGCTGGATTTCCAGCTTGTACATACTTTCACATCAGTGCATTATCACCAGGAAGGTGGGCATGGGGAGTTATCAGATTGGGCAGAGAGATCCCAGTGGCTTCTCAAATGGATTCTTCAGCGAGCACTCTGAATAGACCCACTAAGAAAGGGAAGACGTTGGCCTGTGGAGCTGCAAAGACAGCATTGTGAAGAGTAAATACCAGGTCTCTTTTTTCTTGTTCTCTCCCATTAATTCTTTGAGGCATGGGAAATAGATTTCCAAATATGATAGGAAGTCAGGAGTGCTGCTGAGGATGATCCAGAAACAACAGCACAGTTACTGGGGTCCTGGGTGGACTGGAGATGGCAAGGGCCTTGCGGAGATAGGAGAGTTGAGATGCCGCCTCAGGGAATGCCGAACTGAAGTCCTGAGAACATGGGCTCTCCTTTTTGGTGACAGTGAAGGACCCATCTACAGATTGGAATTTTGGCAGCAAAGGCAATTTCAGCTTTTGTGTGTCATTTCTCTGACTCAGTGTTTTTATATGTTGCTTCCTGTTTATTAAATTCTATTCCTGATAATTTTTGATGAGAGTGTTGGCAGGCACGCCTGTCTCATAGTTTATGTGGTCCCAGGAGGACTGGGTGGAATGTGTGTGGAAGTGAGGATACGCCAAAAAAGGCATGAATCATTGAAAAAGATCACCAGGAGAGTTGATGGAAAGGTACACTGACAGAGCAGTTACACGCAAATATCTACCAAGAGAGAACCTGAGGTTGCCTGAGTTTACCGCCCCCCCACCAAAAAAAAAGATGTAGACTTTAGACCTGGGAGAGAGTAAGCTGGATGGTTCTGACTGGGCCTTGAAGGATGGGTGGAATTAGGTCATTTGAAGGAGAAGGGATGATATTCTAAGATGGGGAACAGAATTTGTGAAGCAAAGTTGTCCTAAACGAATGCTTACTGAGACTCTAATATGGCTCAAGCACTGTGCTTGTCATTTTCTGTGATCTCATTTCACCCCTAGGCTCATGTTGTGGGAAACATTTCAAAATCTGGCCTGTGGATCAATCTTGTACCAGTATTTATTGAGCATCTACTATGGGCGAGAGTTTTCTCCATCCCACCCGGTGGGATGTTCACATATTTGTTTATTTGATCAACAATTATTTACTTAGTGTCCACTAAGTGCTTGTAATGCATCAGAGGACAAAATAATGGTTCCTGTCCTCTTGACGTTTACAGTTGAGCTGGGAGAGACGGAACGATCAACAACAGATACAGCAAATAAGTTGACTAGATAGTATGTGAGAAGGTGACAAATGCCATAAAAATGCTGAGTATAGTAAAGGATTAAACATATTGAGGTAGGGTTACAATTTTAAATAGGTTAGTCAGTGAGGCCTTACTATGAAGGTAAAATTTGAGCAAAGAAGGGAGAAGGAGGTGAGGGAGTGAGCCAAGCAGATGTCTGGGGGACCACAGACCAGGCTGAAGGAACAGCAAGTGCAAAGGTCCTAAGATGAGAACATGTCTGCTACATTTGGGGAATGGTGAGGAGACTGGTGTGGCTGGCCAAGAGTTTGTGAGGAGGACCAGAGTAGGAGGTCAGGCCAAAGGTGAAAAAGGAGAGGTCAGAGTGTGTAGGGCTTTGTGCTCCATTGTAAGGAATGTGATTTTAACGCTGAGACAGGAGCCCTTGGAGGGTTTTTAGCAGAAAAATGACTTAATCTGCTTTACATCGTAACAGAATCACTCTGACCCCCATGTGGTCATGGTCCAGGGGAAAGATGGTGGGGAGATGGGCCAAAGTAGCAGCAGTGGAGGTAAAGGAAGTGATCAGATTCTGGATATGTCTGTCTATCTATCTATCTATCTATCTATCTATCTATCTATCTATCTACCTATCTACCTACAGCTTTATTGTGATATAGCATACCATATAATTCACCCACTTAAAGTGTACATATTCAAGAAAGATGCCAAGGTATTTGAGCTGGGCAACCAGAAGCACGGACTTGCCAACAACTAAGATGGAGGAAGAAACTAGGTTCATGGTAGGGGAAGAGCAGTTTCTTTTTGGATGTGATAACTCTATACCCGGTTGCCAAGGCCAGAAACCTGGGAATTATCCCTGACTCTTCCCATTGCCTCCCCACCACCACCTCCCACCCCCACACCTGGTCCATCACGTCAGATCACCTCGGTCTCCAAAAATAAATACATTTCTGTGGTCCACAAAGTGCTCATTGGATAGCTCACATCCGTATTTGCCATTTTGCAGATGGACTCATGTGACTGGTTCTGGCCAATGAATTATGAGCAGAGGTGACACAAGGCACTTCTTGGGCAAGGCAGTAAAGAACCGTGTGCCTCCTTTGCCTCTCTCTTTCCCTGACACGATATATTGGAGGCCACATGTGCCAGGCTCCAAGATGAAGGGCTGCCCTACCCACATTGAACTTTTGTGTGGGCGAGAAATAAACTATATGTACATGTGCTGAGTGTTAATTAACCACTGAGATTTCAGATCTTTCCCTAATACAATTTTACTTCTCTACTTCTACCTGAACATCCACCATTGTTACTGCATTTAGTGGAATGGCCACCTAGTGTCCCCACTTCTGCACTTACATCCCTGAAATCCATTTCTCACATAGCAGCCAGAGGGATTAGAAGTCAGAGCTCTTCAGTGGCATCCCATTACAGTTGTGTTTGCCCTCCAGTCAATATGTTGTGATCCTGATCGCAAAGGCTTTGCCCTCATCATTTCCTTTGCCTGGCTCACTCACGGCTGGCTTCTGACCCTTCAGGTCTCACCTAAGATGCCACTTCCTCAGAGAGGCCTTCTTGATGACTCTATCTACAGCTGCCCACCTATTCTCTATTTATTTGAAACACTAATAACAATCCATCCTTTAATGAACTAATTAAAACATCTACTCTGTCTCTCCTATTTGAAGTAAACTCCACAAGAACAGGGACCTCTATTCATCACTATACTGCCTGGGTCTGATACGTATTTCACAAGTAGTAGATACTCCATCGCTATCCTATGATTCAGCATCAGAGATCAGAGGTGCCCAGGGCAAGGTCTCTGTCCTCCAGAAGCCCATGGCGGAGTAGGGAAGCAGGCCATTAAGAGCTCTGAGTGAGAGGCCAGGGTACCTCCCAATCTAAGGGGAGGTTGGAAGGGTTTCCTGGAGGAAGGAATGCCTGAGGCAGGCCCTGAAGGACTGGGGACTACTGTCCTGATGAAAATTAAGAAAAGGGCATTTTAGAGGATAAGGGTGGATGGAATGCATGAGGTGGAATATGGTGGGCTCAGTCCAGAAATGGCCGTGATGTGGAATATGAGTTGGAGCAATAGGGAATGAAGGTAGAGAGAGAGCAAGGACTGGTATGTCATACTAAGGAGCTGGGACTTGACCTAGAAGCAGTGAGCAGTTATTGACTGACCCAAGTGTCTTGTAGTCTTGGGCTAGCTCATTTTGGGCATCACAGTGAGGTAAAAGACCTCTGATTGAAGACTTTGTGTTTGCTACCCATTAGCGTCCTGGGCTTTTCTTCCCCCATGGCTCCCTGATCTTTTCTTCATGGGGTATTCACATTGGTGATCATGGCCTTGCCCCCTCTCCAGGGCTAAGGGAATTTATAGATAGGATAAGAACACAGCGAGTGTTCCCTTTCTCCTCTAAAACCCTTAAATATTGCCAAATTATCCCTTCAAAAAAATTTTTTACATCACTTTTACTCCCCAACAGAGTACTTGTTTCACTACATCCTTATTTGCCAATGCTGAGTAGTCACAATTTTTTACATTTTTGGTGACTGAGTTACAATGATCTCATTGTTATTTTAATTATATTCCTTGAGTTCTGGCAAAATTAAACAACTTTACTTGTGTTTATTGACCGTCTTTATTTCCTCTTCTGTGTATTGCCCATTCATATGCTTTGCCCATTTTTTGAAGGGAGGGGGTTCTTTGTCATTTCATTGATTGATAGGAGCTCTTTACATATTATGGTGTTATCTGTTATTTCTTGCAAACACTTTCTCCCAGTTTTCCAATATGGCATTGTACTTTGCTCAGGAAGTCTTTTCCCAGCCCAGATTTTAAAAAACTTCCTAAATGTACTTGCAAAAGCTTTTAGGGTCAGTTTTTGTTTAGGTGTATATTTAGGTCTTTACTTTGGCTGGAATGCATGCTTTGTGTGTAGTGTGAGGAGGGGACTGTAATTTGAATAATTGTCCCCACTAGGTTTATTAAACATGGCATAGGATGAGGCCAGACAGGTGGCTATTGAGAATATTGCTTGGGCAAGATCTGGGGGTCCTGAGTTGGTCAGGCATTGATCCTTTGGTTGCTGGATTGTGGGAGGTTCTGACAGGATCCTGTGAGAGGAGCTAGGATGACAGGGGACCCTTGGAGTGAGGTGCTGGTGCTTCAGATTAGGAAGTATTCCAATATTTTAACAACCCCTATGGCCATATGGGTGTGTTCCAGCTGGCTACCAGTGGTTAGGATGGAACAGTGGGCAGAGATCCAATCATGAGGACTTAGAAGAGTTTTGCTTGTATCTTGACAATATTGGGAAGGCACTGCTAGGACTGAGGAGGGTGAGTGACCACATTTGGGTTTGTAGGACCAGGACCAAGATGAGGAAGGTGAGGTGCTTGCCTTGGATGAAGAATTTAAGGGGCATCTGGGTGGTGCAATCATTTGAGCATCTGACTCTTGATTTCGGCTCAGTTCATGATCCCGGGGTCATGGGATCAAGCCCTGTGTTGGGCTCTGCACTGAGTGTGGAGCCTGCTTAAGATTTTCTCTCTCTTTCCTCTGCCCCTTTCCCTCACTCACATGCTGTCTCTCAAAAAAAAAAAAAAAAAAGAATTTAAGTGGGGGCCAAAAATCAGTAATTAGAATAAATATTTTAATGCAGTATTTAACATTTTTTTAATAATGCAAAAAAATCCATTATGGACGAAATACCAAAAATTTTTTAATGAAGGCATCTACCCCTGTACTTGTAGGATGAGGCCTTAATTTGCCTTAACCCAAACCCCACCTGTCCAAAACTGTCTTTTGTGTAAATTTTTGATATTTGCTTATCATGCATATTTTTTTGCATTAATTTTGATTTTTAAAAATATTGCGTGAAAATATTACTTATCTTGTTTGCTGAGTAATTTTGGCACCTACCTAAATTTTGTGCCTCGCCCACCTCACCCTAGTCCCAGCCCTGATTTTGAGGTGGTAACTGAGGCTAGTTGGGGCTGGGGACCTGCAGGGCCAGCGTGGTTGGGAGAGATCAGTGGGGGTGGGGTTCACGTGAGAGATGCTGCCAGGTTGTGTGAATGTGGCGTGGAAGGAGATGGTGCGGGCAGGCCTGCGGCTCACTCCCCCTTTGGAGTTGTCTGAGGAGGGGGCAAGAGGGGGATGCTGTCAGCAGCCCATCTGCGCTGCATCCCTGCCAACCAGGCCTGTGAGCCAAGCGCCCACTTCCCTCAGCAAGGCTGCTGGAGAACCATTTTCTCTGAAAGTAGGAAGCGCCTTACGGTTGGACTTGGCCTTGCCTTGGGGTTGATCCCAGGTGGTCCTCAGGAGCAGATGGGCCCCTCTCTGCTCCCTTCCAATGCCCCCTCTGACCCACTCTCCTCCCCAGTAGAGCACATCTGAGCCCTGGTCCTGGCTATGACTTCTCTCATGTGGTCTGTGTGAAACCCTCCAGCCACAGGCCCTGAGACCCCATGGGCAGGTGGACCTGCTTGTGTCACTGAGATCTGAGATTGTACCCAGACCTTGAACATAACCTACCTCTGTGGTCCTGCAGGCTGTGGCTGGAAAGCAGAGCTTGGACATCCACAGAGGGCCTCGAGTGCATGGGCCTTCAAAAGTCATTCTCTGATGCAAGGTCAGAGTCACGTGGGACCTCTGAGTCTTGAGGTCATGCTTGTCAAGACAGTGCAGGTCACGAGAATGTTTTCCGAGGCTCTGAGTAAAGAAATAAGAGGGGCGGAGGGGATAGGGGAAAGACACTGGCTCAGAAGTCAGCAGGCAGTTCTACTTCTGCCTGCTGGCCTACCTACTCAGTGTGATCTTAAACAAAGCTCTTGTTTCTCTGAGCTTCAGTTTCCCGATCTGTCATATTGAGAAATTAGAATGGAGGAGTCTTGTTGTTTTTCTACCTGAGTGTACACGAGGTACTGCTTGGGGAGCTCAAAAGGAAAAGAATTTCTTGTCCCATTTTTGAGGGTGAATTATTAAGCTGGTGTATTAGCTACTGCCACCGTGATGCTGTGTGACAAAACAACCCCACTCAGTCTCAGTGACTTGACACAGCAATCATTTATTCTCTTGCTCACAGTCTTGCAGATCAGCTGCCTCTCAGCTGGGCTAAGCTGGGCCCCAGGCTCTAGGCTGAAGATTGGGTACAGGCTCATTCCACATGTCTCGTCTTCCATAGGCCAGCAGCCACTGGGGACATGCTCAGGATGTGTGCTCTACTCCATGGCCACCGTGGCACAAGACAGTAAGCCAAACTGGGCAAGCAGGTGTCCAGCCTCTGCTCACTTCACATTTTCTGATGTCTGTTGGCCAAAGCAGGTCACGTGACTAACCCCCAAATCATGAGGTGGGGAGGTTCACCCCACCCACTATGGAGCTATGGCAAAGATGTAGATATATAACATTGCTGCAGGGGAATGAAGAATTGGGACCAATTCGCCACAGTTAAGGAAGAATAGAATAACCCAGGGAATTTGAAAATGTACTACAGCACATCAGGGTGTGGTCACTTCATCTCTATCCTCTCCTTAGCAAATCCGCCTGGTGGCATTGGCATCACGAGCCCGCTCAGACTTTAAGGACACCCAGGTCGGGCGTGGGGTGATGAGACACTTGGAGCCTGCCATGTAGGAGAAAGTTCCAGCTTGTCAGGACCATCCCACCGTGTCTTCATTCCTCTGGCAGCCTTCGTATCACTGTGTAGAGCCTGGGAATGAAGCCAACACGAAGTGCAAACTGAGCAGTTTTGAAAAACCAGGTCCTCATACATCATCAGAGCATCTAGATACAGCCTTGCCTGAAGCCAGGACTTCCAGTTACATTAATCAATAAATTCCTTTTTTTGTCTTAAACCAATGTTTGAATTGGGTTTTCAGTTACTTGCAATGGCGAGGGTGGTCTGTGCTGAATGCAAGAACTTACCTACCCAGGAGGATCTGATGTCAGTGAGTGGATGGCAGGTACTTTCCAGATGCAGCGTGGTATAGAACCTCACCACACTCAGTGTTAGCATTGCTTGGGGGCTTGTTAGAGATGCAGAATCTTGGGCCCTTCCCAGACCTACAGAATCAAAATCTTCATTTTAATACATTTTAGCTAGGCCCCCAGGTGATTTCCATGCATGTTAAAATTTAAGATGTATTTGTATGAAAGAGCAGGACGAGTCTCTTCACCTCCCTGGGCCTTCCTTTGTGACTGGGTGTGACTGAGCAATTGACTGGAGTTGGTGACCAGGGTTCAAATTCTGGCTTTGCTACTTAATATGTTGAGGGGCAATGAATAGGGGTGTTTTAAAATATCTCTGAGCCTCAGTTTTCTCTTCCGGAGAATGAGGATAATAGCAATAGTTGCCTCCCAGGACTTTTGAAAGAAGTCAGTGTATTGAACTCACAGAAAGCGCTTGGCACACCTCTAGGCAAAAAAGAAGAGCTCAAAATTTGCCAGGTATGGTTATTTCCACAACTCTACAGTGGAGCTCCTTTGTGTTCAGCCCACCTAATAGCTTTTGATCGATCAACAGCAGATGGGAAAACATTTTTGGAATGTATAAATTGATTAAAAAGTAGTGATTTTTCTAAATCTTAAAAGAAGATAATTCATGGGGCACCTGGGTGGCTCAGTTGGTTAAGCGTCCAACTTCAGTTCAGGTCGTGATCTCACGGTTCATGAGTTCGAGCTCTGCCATTGGGCTGTGTACTGACAAATCAGAGCCTGGAGCCTGCTTCAGATTCCATATCTCCCCCTCTCTCTGCCCCTCCCCTGCTTATAGTCTCTCTCTGTCTCAAAAATAAACGTTAAAAAATTTTTAAAAAAAGAAGATAATGCACAAATGTTGCTTAACCACTATGTAGTTAATGGTTGTTTTTGACCTGTACCTCTGGGCAAGGGTATGAGGCAGTAAAAGGGTAAGGAGAGGTCACCAGGAAGGGCGACACTGTTCTGAGCTGAGTCAAAGGGGCAAAAGGGCCCATGTCTCCCAGGGAGAGGGAGGATCAGAGCATTTGTACAGTGAGTCCTGGCTGAAGACAGACCTCAGAGAGCTCTGACGGTAGGCGAGGATGTTGGGCTTTACCCAGCAGGCGCTAGATGAAACTAATCATAGTGACACTGGCTTCTCTGTGGCCCTTTGACTTGCTGGATTACAAGTCTGTTTCTCCGACTGCATAGCTTCTGAGTTGCATAAACCTCAGAAGAGTGCCAAATGAAGCTCCTTGAAGGCCTGACGCACCCCAGCCCTACTGCAGGCGAACACAAGATATAGTTGCCTGCAAGCGGGTGAGGGCCTTGAAGAGGGGAGGCCTGCTGCCTGGGAGTCGCCTGGCCTCTGTGATAAACACAGCCCAGCTGCAGGTTTGGTCTGTGGCCTGGCGCCTTGTGTTGTTGATTTGGTGTGGGGTCGAGAGATGGGCCACCAGCCCACCTGAGACTGTGAGCTGAGAGAGGAGTGGGGTAGAAAGAGGCCCCGGCAGGGCACTGCTCAGGGTCCAGAATGAAATCTGCCACCTAGTCTTGGAGAGGACACATGGATCCTCGGCTCAAAAGAATCCTGAGCATCCTCGATTCTACTCTAGATCCTCCCCAGGGGAGATGGCTCTTGAGATCCGTTGGGGCAGGCAAGTCACAGTACTGAGTAAACGCTCAGTGCTCACAACCAGTGTGAGGTACTAGTGATAAAGACACTGAGCCAGATGTAGAGAAGCTCTCCCAATGCCAGCTTCAGGCACAGGGAGGTGTTATATGTGATGAAGAGAATGGAGTAGAAGTCAGGCAGCACTGGGTTCTGATCCCCCTTTTACCATCTGTTTCATGGCTTACTCTGTGGGATCACGGGAAGATCTCATCACCTCTTTGTGCTTTCATTTCCCCATCAAAAAAGTAGGTATAAATATGCCCTTTTTGCGGAAGCATCCATGGCAGCACAATTACACAATATTGTGCAGATGAGACATAGTAAAGTGGTAAGGTTGGCTAATAATGATCTCATTCAGAATCTGATGGTCTGAGAAATTGGAACATGGACAGGGGGGTGAATTTAGGAAAGGCCTGTCTGAGGAGTTGACACTTCAGTTGAGAGCAAAAGGAGACAGCAGTATGGGATAAAGCATTCATTATAAGAATTCATTATCTTATAACGGGAGATCCTGGGGCAGTGAAGTTTGGAAGGGGAAGGGTGAATTGAAGGGTCAGAGAAAGAGCCAACAACAGTCCTGAAGCCGCTGTGTAGGTGAATACATTGGAGCAGTGGGGACATCCAAGAAATCAAGCATATCCAGCTAGCAAGATGAGGCCATGAGGAGACTCACGGAGAGGGCTCTGGGGTGCTGTTGCCTCTGGGAATCTGCCACCTCCCTGGGGCCACAGCCACACATCTGGACGTGGGCCTGGAGTAGCTGTTGGTCAGTTGTTGGCCAGCAGTTAGGAAGATAAGCTGGACACAAGGCAGAGGAGATATGGACAAACTGCAAGGCTCCAGGTACCTCTGTCTGCTCAGCAGTATATGTGACTTACACGATCTTTCAATAATAATGACTGATGCTTCACTTCCTTCCTCCAAATTCTGTGCCGGTTCCCTCTTTGGCCAACTCTATCCCAGAACCATGCACGAAGGAGATTCTGGGAGATGTAGTTCCAGCTTATCCAAATTGATAGTACACTCCATTCCGATGCTAGTGCACTAGTTACTAAGATAGAGAAAATACGGAGAGGAGCAAGTTTGGGGTGGGAAATGTTAGGAGTTCTTTCATGGGCACGTTTAATTAGAGATGCCTATTTAAGATGGCCATCAATGATCCTGCGCTTCATGCCCTGTGTGATCTTCTCCCCTTGGGGTGGGCTGGATTTAGTGACTCACTTCCAACAAACAGAATTGGGCAAAGAGGATGGAATGTCACTCCTGAGATCAGGTTACAAAAAGACCCTGGCTTCTGTCTTGGGTACCCCTCCTTGTCCTCTTGCTCACTTTCTCTGAAACAAGGCAGCTGCCATGTTGTGAGTTTATGGAGAGACTCCCATGGAACAGCCATGTGAGTGAACTTGGAAGCAGAACCTCCCGCATCACACCTTCTGATGAGACTGCAGCCCCCACTGACAGCTTGAGAACATCAGCCAGAAGCACCCAGGTAAGTGGCATCCAGATTCCTGACTCACAGAAACTTGAGATAACACGTTTATTTTTTCAAACTGTTTACATTTGGGGGTAGTTTGTTACGCAGCA
Source organism: Panthera pardus (assembly GCF_024362965.1). NCBI lineage: Eukaryota > Metazoa > Chordata > Mammalia > Carnivora > Felidae > Panthera > Panthera pardus. The sequence continues at coordinate 33,125,450 of NW_026526743.1, read as the reverse complement.
ATAGATAGCTATAGACACCAAAGTGGATATTTATGCTTGAAGCTTAAGGGGAAGGTCAAGGATGGATGTGTTTGTTTAGGAACTATTAGTGTTTGATGGCATTTAAAGCCATGGAACGGAATAATGTTAAGTAGAAACAGTAGTCAGAGAAGAGCAGAAGTCTGAGGAGTGAGCCTTGGGGATTCTCACCGTTCAGTGGTCAGACAAATGCGGGAGATTCAGCAAAGCAAGTGGACACCAAGTGGCTAACGTGGAAGGAGGAAAAACAGAAGGGTGTGGTATCAGGAATCAAGAGAAGGTCATGTATCAAGGAAGTGGGGGGGGGGGCTCAATGCTGCTACAGGTCAGTCAAGGTGAAGGCAGAGAAGTGCCTGTTGGCTCTGACCACGTGGATTTGGTTAGCAACCTGGACAAGGCCGTTTGAGTGGAGCAGGAGCTCACGTGGACAGGACTGAGGAAGGTGGGGGGTGTTCTGTGCTTAGCTGTGTAGCATGAGGCATGCCCAAACAAATGGGGACTCCCCCTTTCGGTTCTACTATCGCTGTGTTTGCTTCCCTCTCTGGTTCTTGGCTTTGGGAGATGATGACAGAAGATGACAGGGGCTGAGCAGAATGGATGGTGGCTTTGAGGAACAGGAGCAAGTTTGGTAGCACAGCTGGGGAGCTCAAGTGGACATGTTCGTTCGCTGAGATCATTTCTTTGTTTGGCCTGAGCTAGAAATTTGAGTGAAAATCAGTCATTTGACAGACCCTTACTGTGTGCAGAGTCTTCCAGGCAGGAGTGATCTGTCATCGAGTGAGACATTACCCCGAAAGGAGCGGATTCAAGGTCCAGGGGGAGGCACATGTTTAAATAAACATTATAGGACCTTGTGATTAGTCATGTATGACAGAGGTACGTCCTGTGCTGTGGGAGAGTAAGAGAAGGAGGGCCTGAGCTTGCTACAGGGGGTTGGGAGTGGGTGGGTAAAGAATGAAGGCTTTCTGGAGGAGGTGGCCCTGGGGCAGAGGCTTAGAGAGTACCCACTGAGTTTTTAAACTTAAAGTCTGGGAAGATTATTCCAGGTCCCTTCTCTCATCTCCCTTCCAACCCACCCGCTTGCCCTCCTTTTCCAACTCATACCCCTGCCCCTCTCTCCCTCCTTCTCCTCTTCTCCTTCTCTCCCTCCTCCTTCCCTGGCCCATGATGAAAGGCTTTAGTGGCCTCCCAGTTAATGAATTATGCATGCCCTTCAGCGGGTGTGCCTGGCATCCAATTAGGGCCTTGGCCAGGTTGATAACATAGATTAAAATGTAATTCATTGAGGTTGACATTTAAGCCCCAGTGTGAGTGGCAGGAAAGAGAAGCAATGCTTCCCCAGGACCTGGTGTTTTGGGTGGGGGATGGAGGGGCTCTCAGCTACCAGCATTTGCTTAACTAATGCTGGTTTAGAGTCCAGCCAGCCTGCGGGCTGAGCCTTTTGATGCACCTTTGTGCCAGGGAAAGGTGCAAGGCAGGCTTTGGGTCAAAATAAGCTTTTTTAAAAAAAATTTTATTTAGAAATAATTTGAGATTTACCCAAGAGTTGTGATGATAGTACAGAGAGTTCCCATATACCCTTCACTGAGTTTTCCCTCATGTTAACATCTTATGTTACTATGGTACAGTGATCAAAACCAAGAAATTAACATGGGTACAATACCCATTAACTAAACTACTAATGTTTCTTCAGATTTCACCCAGTTTCCCACTAATGTCCCTTTTCAGTTCCAGGACCCCGGATTGCCAGGATCCCATATGTCAGTGCAGGCTTTGGTGACTGCGTCTCAGCATGGACAGCAGTCCCTCTCCACGTGCCAAGCCAGGGGTTCTCAAACTCTTGAGTCCAGGGAGTTTCTGGGGATTTTGTTGAAAAGGCACACTCTTCCCTAGACATTCTGATTCATTAAATCTTGCAGAGAGCCCTGACATCTATATTTTTAACAAGCACCCCAGGCAATGGAGAACTGTTGACCCTGACCAGCACTCCAAGCAAAGTTGGTTTGATTCCTAGTTCCTTTGGCAACCCAGTTGTCAACCTGCAGATTTCCCTCATCCCCCAACTGAGCCTTTGGGCCTCGCAGGGTTATCCTCACCCAGACCCTGGGGGGAGGACGACTAACACGCTGGGCAGGGCAAAATCCCAGGTAAGTCTTATGAGAGAGAAGAAGGAAGAATATTTATCTGCCAGTCATTAATATACAAGTTTTCTCGTTTAATCCACACAACAACCCCTATGAGTAGATACTACTGTCCCCATTTTATAGATGAGGAAACCAAACAATCATGATATTAAGTGTGAAGTTGCCAGATTTAACAAATAAAAAAATCGGAGGTCCAGTTAAACTTGAACCTGAGATAAGGCAATGTTGGGGTTATACTTATATTTTGAAAACATTGTAGTTCATCTGACATGCAAATTTAACTGGGCCTCCTGTATTTTATCTTGCGGCCCTACTAATATCCTTTGGTTGCAGAGCTCACTAGTAGGCTTCGACCAGATCTGGCTTCAATGTGTGTAGCATGGGGCACCCTGTGCTTACCTGTTTAGTGCCCGTCTCACCTGTTGGACCACAAGCAACAGGAGGTGGGGGCCATATGTAATTATCCCCTGCTGTATCTTCAAAGCTTGGCGGTGTGGCAGTAGGTGCCTAGTAAATATTTATTGAATAAATGAATGGCTAAATGCATGCACGAGTAGAATCTCTACTTCCTTTGTACCATCATGGTGGTTGACAGAGAGCTAAGCTGGTGAGGTGTCATGTGATCAACTTGCTGATAGAGATGTGGGAGGAGTTAGAGGGTCCAAGGTATCATGCCCACATCTGGAACCCTAGCCCTTGCACCCTGAACAAGGACAAAGTGCCAGCTCTTCTCATCTCATCCTCTCAGGGCCTCTGCTCTCCCAACTGGGAAATGAGATTGGGTCCCTTCCAGCTCTAGGTTTCGGCGATTCTGTGATTCCTAACCCCACCCTCCCGTGGAGATAAAAAAAATATGGCCAAATAAGAGGATGTGCTGCCGACTATATTTACTTCCCAGCTCATTCTTATCTCTCCTCTTCTTCCTCTCCTCCCTCCTCCTCCATAATGATTTTCTCCGCACCCCGTGGTGCCTGGCTTTGGGTTCCTTTCCTCGAATGCTCCCTTCCGCCCTGTCAGACGAAATCAGAACCCCAGAGAGACCCGGCACAGCACAGTTCTTCACATTCAAGGGAGACATTGGGAGCGCATTGTATCTTTTAAAATAGACCCGTTGTCGTCGGAATGTATTTTTAGCTGTGGGAGAGATTGGCATGCTCTCCGTGCCACCATCTGCCAAAGGCAGTTGCTAGGCAACTGACACTGACGACAGCAAGGGGATGACTTCATGGAGGATCTGGGGACCCTGATGGCCCCATCCCTCTCCACTGTCTAACTCCTGCATGCGAACAGCCAGGCCCAAGGGAATAAGCACTCCTTGCTTTCTGGGAGAGGCCAGGGAGCTGGTTCAAGGCCTGTGGGCAAAGTACGGGAGATGCTATACAGGTAACAAGAGACAACGGGCCATCACTGCCACCCTGACTGGTGGATTTTCTATTTAGAAATTTAGATGCTATTGTGATTTAGGGCTGGGATCTGGACTCAGTGAATCCAAAGGATACATATCCTTCTTCTCAGCAGCCCACAGGCACTGGTCTGAGTCACAGCAGGAGCTGTTTAGAGGTCATCAGCCCAGAGCAGGATTCATGGATGAAGTAGCCAACTGGTAGCCAGAACCCCTGGGTTTTTGCTCTCTGAGTGATTTGGGGTGAGTCTCTGCCCTTCTGTGTCCCCCAGTTTTGTTATCTTCAAAGTAAGGATATTGAGCCAGATTATAATTCACGGATAGGGATAAAAAGCAGAAGAACCACAGAGTAGAAAAACCCACGAGCCAGACGTCGGTTTGGAGCCCAACTTTGCCCCTTAAAGCTCACGTGTGACTTAGGTGAGATGCTGAACTTGTCAGTACAGTCTCAATCTGCGAACAACGGCAGTAATGGGCTCATTTTGTGTTGTGGGCATTCAGCAAGGCAGAGCCGGGAAGGTACGCAGCAGGACGCCTTCACTTTGGGGCCCGGTAAATGGGCAGGTAGATTCCATTTCTGCAGCAGAGCCTGTAAAGCATCTGCTGCAATTATTTCCCCTCATGCATATTAACACTTCATGCTGGGCACATTTCCAGCCTCCCTTGCAGCTAAGTTCTCAACAAGGACACGTGAAAGGAAGGGACGGCTGCAATTTCTACCTCCCTCACTTAGAAGAAATTGCTTCCCTGGATGTCCTTGCTCCTTTCCTTTCTGGAATCCAGGGCATGGATGGGTCCGTGACACCACTTTGACCCTGCGGAGCAGGACGATCTGCTTGGGGTAGGGGAGCAAGGAGAGCAACAAGATGAAAGGACCCTGGGTCGATGTTCTAAGAGGACTGAGCACATGTGGTTTGTTTGCTTGGGGGAGGGCAAGAGCACTGGCAGGTGAGTGGGGAGGCGACAAAAGGAAGAGAAGGTAGTCAATAAAGGCCAGCCACCTCAGCAGGTGACAAGAGCTTAATTCCCTGGGGAAGCTCTGCAAAACAGAGTAGGCCAGGAGCTTCAGAGAGAGCCGAGGGTGAAGGAACTGGGCCATGTTGCCCCCCACACCCTTGATCCCTGGACCACTCTTCCAGTCTCCTGTGTGCCCATGGGCAGAGTGAACGCCCCCAGCCTGAGAGCAGCCCTTTGCCATCAGAAGCCAGGCTGGTGGGCATGGCAATGATAAGGGGATCTGAGCGGATGTGGCACAGCAAGAGAGCAGCAGCTGAAAGAGAAATAAACTTCTGTGTTCTTCAGGCCACGTAGTGAGGATTGTTTTTTCGCAGCTCAACTTTTACCCTAGCCAATTCAATTTCCAAATGCTATGCATATTAGGAAGTCTCAGTTTTATGTAATCCCTCTAAGCTCCTAGACTCCATGCGACATTCGTGGAGGTTACGTCATGGTCGGGAAAGCAAGGTTAATGCTAAGGAGCACAAGTATCTCAACGGAGCGTGCGTCACATGGCACCGCTGGGATTTGGGGAGAAAATGACGTAGGTCCTCAGAGAAGGGCAGATGAGTATAGACCAGCACAGTCACAGGAGTCTTCTTGGCGGAGGTGAACTGAAGCTGAGCACTGTCGGCTGGGGTGGAGGGCACCCTGGCTGAGCCCCGGGTAGCTCTTCCGTGAGGTATGGGGCAAGCAGGTACCTGGCTCACAGCACCGCCGTGTGGTCTCCACCAGTGGATGCTGGGTTTAGCTGCACGGTGCGTTTAAGGAGTGGGCTGCTTGGTGCCTGTTAGCTGGGAGTTCTTCCTGGTGTCTGACTGCAGTCAGTCCTGCTTTACTTCAGGTTTTACTTTAACCTCTAAGCATGGGTTGGGTTTGACGATGACTGCGAGGAGTGGGTTAAAATTAGCAAGCCCATGTCACCCCCATTCTCTGTGGGAAAGGGGGTGTAGAGAAGAGTCCAGCCTCCCCCCCCTACCCCCATGGATTGAGGACAAATAGGAAAGAATGAGGCAGTCCACCCAGGCTCCCAGAGCCCCAGTCATCCCCAAGGCTGGGAGAAAGAGCAGAGGGCAGCGTCTCTTAGGCGAGTGGACTGTACGGCCTTGATCCGAACGCAGGTAACTCAAACTCACCCTTGCCTGCTTGTTGCCAGTGCCACCACCAACTCATGTCTGTGAACATGGGGCATTTCCCCCCCCCCCATTCTAGATTTTCCTGGCATTTGATTCTCTTTGAGAAAATAAGAGCAGCTTTCTTTGTTCTCTTTGGGAAATATGTGTGGAATGGGGAGAAAAGAAGGGGTGCAGCCTTTAGAACTGAGGGCAAAAGGAGGGTCTCTCTGTAGCTAGTACTAATTCCCTGTGCCCAGGGAAGATGGGGACATAGGAGGCTCCGTGAAGCATCCTGTCTCTGAAGAGTAAGAGCCATAGGCCAGGGTACTTATGGCCAATACAAGACATAAGATGGACTAAACTGCGGGGCTTGGGGCCCATCTGAATATACCAGAAGCAAGAAAGGAAAGATTGGGGACACCTGGGTGGCTCAGTGGGTTAAGTGTCTGACTTCGGCTCAGGTCATGATCTCACGGTTTGTGAGCCCCACATCGGGCTCTCTGCTGTCGGCACGGAGCCTGCTTCAGATCCTCTGTCCCCATCTCTCTCTGCCCCTCCCCCACTGGTTCTGTCTGTCTGTCTCTCTCTCTCTCTCAAAAATAAATTATTTTTTTTTTAAAAAAAGAAAGGAAAGATCAGTGTGGACTATAATAGAGAGGGCACTATGAACGAGAAATGTTCATGGGATGCTGACCCAGAGGATTTGGGCAGGAACAAGAAGCTGGAGTGTTTAGGGGGAGCAGTGAACACAGCAGAGGCCCCCTGCTCTGAAGGAGTAGGAATGGAGCAGGAGAGTTAAGCTAATTCCGGGGGTGAATGCAGGGTGCTGAGGGAGGGGGAAAATTGGCAAAGAACGAGGCAGGGAAGGGAAGGGAGGGGACGGTTACCCAATGCCCAGGCCAGACAGGAGGCCATTCGGTCAACACTTCATGGGCTGGGAGTATCCATATTCACGTCCCAGGAGCTTTGGGGAGTGAGTGCGGATGGAGAAGCCCAGTGAGTGGGGCATAAAGAAGAGATACGGACTGTCCCTGGTGGATTACGATGTGCCTCAAATCGCAGGAGGCCTGGAGATGTCCTCGCAAGTCCCACACAGCATGCACATGAGGGACAGTGACAGGGGCTGGATGGCAGGGGGGCCTCCTCCTGCCAGGTTGAGCTCATGTCTCTCCACCCTGCTCCAAGAGTCCCTGCAGTGAGTGAGCTGGCCTTGCCATGTCTCAGAGCAATACCTTTACCAAGGCTGTGGGGGGGGGGGGGCTCACCTAAAAGTAATAGGCGTGGAATCACTGTGCTGAGTCTAAAAGTCTTCTGTCTGCTGCACTGTCATTCTGGAGCTGGAGAATGAAATTGTCCATTCTTTCCCATACATAGCATTTGAAGCTGTCAATAACTTGGATCTCACCTCATTTTTCATTACTGTCTTCCATCGTCATCGTCATCATCACCATCATCATCATCATCATCATCATCATCATCATCATCATGTTAATAACAAAATTAAAATTAACTAGCTTTTATTGAGTATCTGTATGTGCCAGGAACTCTTTTAAGCATTACAGATATAATAGCATTTAATCTTTGTGGCAGCCCTATGGGTAGGAACTATTTTTTCTCCCCATCTCACAAGAGGCAACTGAGGCACAAAGAAAAGAACCGGCCTAAGGTCTGTACACCAGCATGTGACAGGACAGCGGATGTATCAGACGCCAGAACGTATTGCATATGGTGCACATTCGTGCCCCCAGCCTTTCTGCAGGCTGCCCACCATGCCTGGACTGCCTCCCCACTTCTCAGCTTCTCATTCACCTGATGGACAAGCATGCAAACCCTAGCCAGCAAGACCTAGCTTAAAAGTCACCTCTTCTAGAAAGTCTTCCCTACCTCCTGGGGAGCAACTTTCTTTAAGCTCCCCCAGCACACCCTGATTATGGTGTCAGTCACATCACGTTGCTGGGTTTTGTTCGTGTGCTTGTTATTTCCCACAAAGGAAGAAACCACTCTTTTTTTTTAATCTTTGCACTTTGTAAGTAAACAATTAATTGATATATAAAGAAGCTGCATTTTTGTTCCAGTTCATGCTTTCCCTCTCCCTTCCCCACCCAGGTCTGGTGTAGAGCAAGGCTGCAATAAATATTCATTGAATGGAGATGTCTTTCTGCCCCCACTCAGCTCCTTTCCTGACCACCCTGTTCCCGACTCTTTGCTGTGTGGGAGAATCCAGACATCTTGTACAGCTGCAGCTCAGTGTGGCCCATTTTGGCTGGGATTCAAGGAGTAATTGCAGACAAATAAGTATTATTACAACCCGCATCAATCAACATCCCTCTCCTCAAATGCTCTTGCCAGGAAACAGGGGATCTCAGTAAGAATCTTTCTTGTTTAAGCTTAAGCATCTTTCTGGTGCCCATGGAGTATGTGATACTCAGAGGGTCACCAGCACTGACCATCTGCAGCCGAGTTTGTAAAACATACTGCCCATATTATTTGAGATTCCAGGCCCCTAGAGGCAGACATACTTGGATTCAAATCCTGTCAGTCACTGTATCTCTCTGTGAACTTCACAAGGGGCTTGCCTTCTCTGGGTTTCAGTGTTCTCACAGGTAACATGGAATCATTAATACTTCCTGGGTATATGTTGCAATGATTAAATGAGATAGCACGTTTGAAGCATCAGGAGATTTTCTGGGCAATTAATAATTGAAAACTTTCTTTTTCTCTCACTTCTTAGTTAATAATTTCATTCTTTGTACTTTATTGGAGGTAGGGCTTTGTGTCAGCAGCTAAACGTTAAGTTCCAACCCTATCTACATTCCAGAACTTGCAGAGCCCAGAATAACCAGTGTAGAGAAGCTGTCCTGGAGAAATAGGGGCTTGATCTGGGCATGGGAGGAAGAATCATGTTTAAAATAAAATTTATAGGGGCACCTGGGGGCTTAGTTGGTTAAGTGTATGACTCTTGATTTCGGCCCAGGTGATGATATCACAGTTTCATAGATTCGAGGCCCATATCGGGCTCTGCACTCAGCACAGAGCCTGCTTGGGATTCTCTCTCCCTCTCTCTCTGCCCCTCCCTCACTCATGCTGTCTCTGTCTCTCTCAAACTAAATTAATAAACTTAAAAAACGTTTGAAAAATAAATAAAATTTATAGATCTTTTGTGGGGTGCTAGAGTATTCTGGAGACAAGAAAAACAGGGAATTAGAAGACCCCAACCACAAAACTCCCCTCCCTTGACAACACCTTCAGAACCATCCATGATATTTCTGCAGAGGAAGTTGCCTGAATGATGAGGCCTGGAAGGTGGGTCTGGGGACACTATGGATGTCCAGGGCAGCACTCTGAAGCTAAAGGAGAAAGAGCTTTCCCTGGGTCACTGGCTCATCTAGCAACCTGTTTTGCAAAATAAGGTTTTAAAACTTAACATTCAAGTGGCCAAGTGGCTCTGTTTGCATGGATCGTGCTTGTGTGTGGTAGAATTTGGCTTCTTTTTGCCGATCGTTCAATTCAGTTGAATAAAATGTCCTGATTACTCTCTTTGGGTCAGACATAGTGGTAAGAGTTGAGGATCCGGGGCAGGAAAGACAACTTGCCACTCTTGTGGTGCTTACTGTCTTCTAGAGTGATCTATGGGAAGGCATGAACTAGAAACATGAGTGCTGACTTCTGCCTGGGGGCAAAGGGACACCTGACCTGAGATTTGAACGATGAGTGATCGGTTATTATTATGTGTCAGGTGAGTGTTTTCAGTTCATTGGCCAAAAAAAAAAAAAAAAAAAGAAAGAAAACAGTGTCCTTTGGTCAAACAAACCTGGGTTCAATCCCAATTCTGTCACTTATTAGCTGTGTCACTATAGGCCAATCACTGAATTTTTCTGAACCTCAGCTCCTTTTCTGTATAATGAGGATAGTTGTAAAAGCTCCTACTTGAAATGGGTTTTGTGAAGATTAATAGAGGCATATATGTAACACACTTACACAGTGCCTGCGTAACCACTCGATAACTGGTAGTGGGGATGGTGGTAGTGATTTTACCCTGAGAAACCGAGGAATGGAGGCCCAGAATCTCAAAGTTAATGTACAGTTGGTGCTTTATGATGTGTTTTCCACTGGCCTTCTGATATTTTCTATGAAGCTCATAAATTCTCTTCCTCCTCTGCCATCAATAACTGGCTGACTCACTGCAACTCAGTTCAGATGTTCCATTATCTGGGTGATCATCCGTGGCAGGTCTAGTAAAAGAGTTACAGAGAAAAAGCACAAGCACAGACACATTTCATTTTAACTTGTACTTTGACCCCAAATTCCAATGAAATCATAGTGAGTTGGGCTGGACCCGTCTCATGATCAAACCCTTCATCTCCACAGGGTAACTAAAATCCAGAAGCCTCCTATTCCTCAGTTTAAGCCATTATAGGTTTCTTTCTGGGGTGACCAAGTACAATCGGGTTCCCTTATTTAGCAAATACTGTGTTGTTCAAATCATCTCACTATGAGTATAGACTTTTGCAACTTCCTCATATTTTTCTGTCAGTTAACTCATTGTTTTCTCCCTTATTTGGGGAGGGTGTCAGGTTATGCTTTATATATTTTGAAGCTTGTTAGTGGGTGCCTACAAGTTTTTGATTGCATTAAAATCTTAGTGGATTTTTTTTTAATCATAGAGTTCCCATCCTTATCCTTATTCATGTTTTTCAACTTAAATTCCATTTTGTCTGATTTCACTATTGTGAAATACCTTCTCTATCTTTTCATTTTCTACACTTTTCTTATTTTGTTTCAGGTATATCTTTTGTAAGCTAAGTGCAATCTGGTGACTTCCAACTTTTTTTAATTGAATATATTTGACATATAATGGGTAAATGTAAGGTGTACAGTGTGTTAATTTGATACATTTATGTATTGTAATATGATTGTCATTGTAGCAATATTTAGCACCTTTATCATGTTACATAATTGTCTTTCTTTTTTAATGGTTGAGATAATTAAGTTTTAGTCTCTTAGCAAGTTTGATGATTGTAGTACAATATTATTATCTAATTCATTATATAAGGAATTAGATCTCTATGGCTTGTTTATTACTCACTGCAAGTTTGTACCCTTAAACAACATCAGTCTTATCATCCAACCCCCCAATCCCCTAAGCAACCACCATTTTGCTCTATGCCTTTTATGGGTTTGACTTTTTTAGATGCCAAAATAAGTGATATCATACAGCACTTGTCTTTTTCTGTCTGACTTATCTCACTTAGCATAATGTCTCAAGGTCCATCCATGTTATTGCAAATGGCAAGATATCCTTCTTTCTCATGGCTGAATATTCCCTTGTATTACATATGCAAACATATATGTCACTAACATTTTTAAATGACCTCTGACTTTTAATAAGTGAGTTTAAGCCATTTACATCTATTGTGATTACCATTATATTTGGTTTTATTTTCGCAATCTTGTATTTACCTCACCTGCTTTCCTTTTTTCTTCTTTTACTTCCTTTTGTTTGTTAATGTTTTCTTTGTTTTCTCCTTTTTCCTTCCTCTGCTAGTATAAATTCTCTTGTTTCTTGCCTACCTTTTCTTGATATTGTTTTGTGAGTTCACATTTGTTGGTGAGAGTTTTTGTTTTCTTTTTTCTCTCTGTGTTCATCACTGTCTGTTGTGTGTGTGTGTGTGTGTGTGTGCATGTGTGTGTGTGTGTTGCTTCCATTCAGCTCTCCTGGCCTTTAGATTCAGGCCTTATATAATCAGGTATGTGTGTAGGTGTCTTACTCTATATGAATATTACAAACTAAGTGACTGAGCCAGCAAATCACTTAGATAAGTCCATGTTGCCAGGGTTTCTATGCCTGTCCAGCCCCATTTCAGTCAAATAGCTTAGAATGGGGCATAGCCCTAGGCAGGAAGAATACCTTTCCCTAGCTCAGATATAGGTCTGAGAGCCTGGCTTTGGCCTCCCAGAGTTCATTGCCCCTCTTAGGCTTCAGGAGTTGAACTTTTTGCTTATTTCAGGTCTGGGAGTACAGCAGGTCTGCAACTTCTCTTCATACCTTTATTCTCTCTCTCTCTCTCTCTCTCTCTCTCTCTGTCTCTCTCTCTCTCCCTGCAAACCTTTAAAACAAGTCCAGCTTAGGGATCTATATCCAAAGGAGTCTCGATTAAGACTGATGAGTAGAAGGAGTAAAATGACCTTCCCCAGGCTGACCTTTTGTCAGAATTGTGAAAGAAGCAGTTATTCTTTGTTACCTCCTCTTTCTTATATCTTTATTTCATCTTTCCTCTCTCAATTCCCTTCTTTCACTACTTCTATATTGACCTGGATTCTTCTGGTCTGAAAAACTCATCCCCCTCATCTGGGGGCCTTGAGCTTCACCACCACTCATTCTCCCCCAAGGTATTCGTGTTGTAAAGAAGAAATGACCAATGGTGACATTTGAAGTAACAGGTGGAGATGGAAATTTGGATGATACTCTCCATGTTTTATTATAAATGCAGGGGCATGAGGTTGTATCTGGTGGGGGCTACTCTTTTGTATCCTTTGAGTCCCCTTCAAAGGCACTGGGCTAAGGACTCTGACAGCTGTGGATGATGCCTCTGATAACCCTATATATTGTGACTATCTTCTTGGGAATGTTTGAATAGACAATGATTTCACAGAATGTTGGTCAGGACTGAGAGAAGAAACCAAAGTGATCTTTTCTTTCATTTGCTTCGTGTCTTCTATTGAGCAGGTCTCTAGGAGGCCAGTCCGTGTCTTCTGTGGGCAGGTTTCTAGGAGGTCAGTCCTAATGGTCAGTGAAGAAGTTGTGCCATCTCTTTCTGCCTGAGGGTGGAGGACAGCCCTCCTGCTTAACCAAACTGGACATAAGGCAGCATGATAGAAAATTTCTACTGTCCATTCAAGGCCCCATTGATCATAGCCTCCCCAAATGTCCAGTCACTGTTAGAAAGTAGATGTTCATGTTTCTCATTCCCTACCACTGGCTGTCCTGACCTGCCAGGTGGCAAAGTTTCTGTTTCATTCTAAATGGAGCAGAGGATGTGGAAAATCTTTGGTGGCTTCTGGCAGGCAAAGGATCAAAGCAGTGTTTAGCAGCCAAAGGCACAATCAGAAAGGCCAAGATCAAAGGGGAAGGGCTTCATTTGAGAGTAAACTCTTCTGTTCCTCATTACAGTCCTTGCCAAGGCTTCTATCATTCTGTGTTGAAAGGAACAAGGATGAGGAATTTGGGCTGCGGCTGGCTGCTGAAGCCACGTGCTGACAGACAGTCCTGGAACAGCTACAATTTAATTGTAAACCTTAAAATTAAAATAAAATCCACTGACTTATAAGAGGGAAAGAGGGTCAACACTAGTGGGGTCAGAAAAACCATTTTCAAGAGCCCTTGGGTTGGCCTAAATTCTATATATAAAATGGAAGGTGAAAGTGTTTGCCATGGAAACCATCAGAAGGAAGATGGGGGAATTCAGGTCTTGGTAAGTGATTCCAGTTTTTGTTGTGGGCACTCAGTGCACCAGGGGAAATAATTGAGGCCTTGATAAATAGGAAATCTGGAGAGGCTATACCTGAGGCTTAATGCATTTTTTAAGGGGATGGATTCCTCACTGAGGATGGGGGACCTGCTTCCCAAACTCTGTGGTGGGTAGCTTAGGATATTTTGTGTTTGTAGGGGTTTATTTTAACTTTATAGGGTAGTTCTCTCTCTCTTTTTTTTTTTTACAACTATGACCAAAAAATCTTTGAATAGGATGCCCACAGGTATCTGCTTGCTGGATTTTTTTCCTTTCCTGTCTGAGAAAGGACCCTAGCTTGGGTAGGGGTGAGGTGAGAAGCTCTTCTCCTGACTCAGGCAAACCTCTCCCCTCTTTGTGCCTCAGTTTCCCTATCATCCAATGGAGATGTGAGATGAGATGAGTGCTTCCTGGATGCAGTTTTGAGAAAAGTGAACAAAACTTGGGCATGGCAGTGGGTGGATGGGGTTTAAGTGTCCAAGTACTAAAACGAGGATGTGCAGGTTAAATTCAAGTTGGCACGCAAAATGCCACAGAGCTCCCCAGCTTTTGGCTGCAGGGTGAGGGAAAGCTTGACTCTTGTTCCTCATCCCAAATCTGCTTCACGCAGACCATCTCCCAGATTCTTCCCAGCTCTGGAAAGCAGAGCTCTTTGACAGGCTGTGTGTCCTCAGCCTCTGGAAGTGTCTGTGGCATCACAATTGCATTTTTCCTGGAGGACAAGTTCCCCTGCAATCCTGCAGGCCCCTGTACAGGCCTTATTATGGGATGGCACCGAGCTCATTCTTTCAGAGTGAAAGGTTCCCTGTCCATCTGAAGCGAAGCTATTATTCCTCGATAGGAAAGCCTTGTCATTCTCAATGTGCTTCTCATATGCCTTTTCTCTCTTCATCAACGTGAGCGGGTATTAATCTCACTTAATTCCCTGCAGCTGGCCTCACTTTGCATGGCTGTTTGGGGATAAGGTTCTTTTGTTCCCCTCTTCTTTTTTCTTAGGCAAACAGATTTTCTTTTGAGTTCTGGATGAATGTCACTCCAAGTTTTTGGTGGGAAGCAGCCCTCTCAGAAACAATTTCTCCTGGGGCAGAGCATTAGAGCAGCAAATAGGGAAGAAGCATTTCCTGTGGTTGTCCTGCAGTGGAGGCCAGGCTTCTGTGGTAACAGAAAGGGTTAACAGAGGTGAAGGGGGCCCATGTTCAGGTCTGGATCCATGCTTGTTTGCTGTGTGACCTTGGGAAATCCCCTTCTTCTCTCTGAGCTACATTCTGACTGTCTTGCAACAGAGATTTGGATTTAATCATTGGCAATGTTTAAGACTACTTTAGAACCCTCTTTTAATGAAAGCTATAGAAAGCCAATATGAATCATGTGAAATCACTGCTTTTGTAAGTCAAAAATGTCAAGTGTATCATATGGTTTATCCCAGGGTTTCTTAACCTCAGCGCTATTGACTACGGGGGTGGATAATTGTGGAAGTCTGTTCTAAGTAGAGTGGTCAGTAGCATCCTTGGCCCCTACTCACTGGATGCCAGGAGCACTCCCCAAGTTTTAATAATAAAAATGTCGTTAGACATTTCCAAATGTTTCCTGCAATGGGGAGGGGTACAAAATTGCTCCTGGTTGAGATCCATTTTTTTGTTTTGTTTTGTTTTGTTTTGTTTTGTTTTGTTTTGTTTTGTTTTTGTTATGAGAGACAGTGAAGGAGGAGGAGGAGGAGGAGGAGGAGGAGGAGGAGGAAGGGCAGAGAGAGAGGGGGACAGAAGATCTGAAGTGGGCTCTGTGCTGACAGCAGCGAGCCCGATGTGGGGTTCGAACTCACAAACCACGACATCATGATCTGAGCTGAAGTCAGATGCTCAACTGACTGAGCCACCCAAGTGCCCCAAGACCCACTGTTTGATCTAATAAAATAAAATAAAATCTAATAATTGAGAGGTGAGAGTGTCCTTGGAAGTCGGGGTGGGAAGGAGCATTACCTCAATTGGTTCTCTGTGGCTCCAGAGGCTGTTCTGATATACCAGTGTTTTAGAAGACACAGTTTAAAAACTGATAGACTCAAAGCCCAGAGTGTCTCTCAGCTCAAAACTTCCAGATGAATCCAGGGTCCTCTTTCCAAGTTAGAAATTTAATGTGAAAGGCAGGGGAGGCAGCTCCTGAGGGATAGCCGGCAGCACCCTTAGTGCTCCCAGCTTCCATTTTGGAAGGATGTATAACAGTATAAGCTGCTTTTTCTAGGCATCCTCATTTGGACACCTTCTCCAGGAAGCCTTCCATCATAACAATGAGAGAACATGCTCTTGACTTCTATATCTGTTCTGAAAGGGACCTGTCCATTCTGTTCCACCAAACCAAGCCTTCTCTTCCTACAGGCCCAACCACTGAGGCTCTTTGAGATGTTGGCATTGGGACCTAGGGCAGGTACTTGAGCATGAGGATCTCTAGAAAGGCAGGTCAGGCACTTGATGTGCTTGCCCAGGCTTGGGGCTTGGCAGGAAACAAATCCATGGTTGTATTTGGATCCACGCTGAGTCATAGGCAGTGACTCTAAAGCCCTTACGGCAGGACCTCTGTCCCAGCCTCCACCTCATTTTGCCAGACCAGCTGTGGGACCTTGGATGAACCTTGCTTCCTCATCTGCAAAATGCAGCCATCAAGATTTCTTTTACATGACGATTGAGAAGAGTAAATTTAGATTACCTACTTAAATACCTACACAGTGCCAGGCACGCAGCAGTCTCTTTGAAAACAATCACGAGTGTGATGATTCCTCTGAAGATTTTAGTGTTGGCAGTCCAGCCCAGGCACCTGGGTCAGGCTATCATCCCAGGAAGCCCCTAGCCCCCCTCTCATGCTGAGAGACAGCTGGCCAGACTAGGACAGAGATTTCTGGGCTCTGGGTGCCCCCCAGGGACACATCCCTTCGTGAAGACGAACCTTTTCTTCCATAATTGGAGATGAGGCTTCAATTCTTACTTGTACTCACTGGATCTCAATTTCCTGGTTTAATGAAACAACCTTATGGGGTCAAACATCTATTCTACAGGTAATTACAGAGTGTCCATGATACAGCACTATACTTTACTTGGAGCCTTCCTCCTTTGTTCTTAAGGATTATTTGCTCTTATGTTGCCTTAATTCTCTCATTCCTCAAATAAAAATAGCCATTTTTTCTGATTATAAAAATAGTACATGCTCATAATAAATACAGTTGCAAACAATACAGAAAAGTATGAAAAAAGTAAAAAAAAATCACTCCAATTTTTGTCTCAAGATTTTGTCTCTCTTGATATCTTGTGGTGGGCCTTTTAGAGTTTCTGGAAGCACCTACACATGATTTCACATGCACACACTCAAGGAATATTCACTATTTGCTTTTATGTTTTAATTTAAGTATAATGTGCAACATGCATATAGAAAAGTGCACAGATACTTAGTGTACAAATCAAATCGTCACAAAATTTTGCTCATGCAACCATACCACCACATCAAAATACAGAGCATTTCCCAGAACCCCCGAAGTCTTGCAGTCATTACCCACGTCCCCGCTATTCTGACTTCTGTCACCATAGGTTAGCCTGACTAATTTTGAACTTTACACTATGGGAATTATGCAGTATATACTCTTTTGTGTCTGGCTTTTTAAGTTTGACTTTGGGAGATTCATTCAATCCATGGCCTATAGTAGCACTTTGTTCTTTTTCTTCGCTGTAAACTATTCCACATATATTGTGGATATACCACATTTATTCATCCTACTCGTACATTTATTTTTTCTACTAATGCTGGGCTTTTGAGTTGATTCCAGCTTTTGACTATTAGCAAATAATGCTGCTATGCCTGGTAAGTTAATTGTCTAAACCCTGATGGTAAAGACACCTTGTCATCTCTAAGTACCTCTTAAGCAAAAAGGAAATGTGGAAATACCTGCCCTATGCAGGATCTTGGCTTCTCTGTGGTACATTTAGAATCTTGGAGGAGATAATCTGTCGAGGTTCTTCCATCAGGAACATGAGGGATTTAGGGATTGCATCTTTATATTCAGACACATGCTTGATCCTTCTCTACTCGAAGGTAGATGTATTATTAGTCAGGGTTCTCCAGAAGAACAAACCCAATAGGATATATGGAGATATGGAGATCTATATCTATATCTATATCTATCTATCTATGGAGAATGATTGCAGGTCAGTGGTTGTAGAGGTGAAGAAGGCTCATGATCTGCTGTCTGCAAGCCAGAGAACCAGGAAAGCCAGTGGTGTCATTCAGTATGGGTCTGAAGGCCTGAGAGCTGGGGTGGCTAATGGCTTAAGTCCCAGTCAGAGTCCAATGGCTAGGAGGTCAGGAAAAGCTGCGTGTCTCAGCTCAAGCAAAAAGCAAAGTGCCCATCCTCCATTTTCTTTGTTCTATTCAGGCCCTCAACAGATTGGATGATGCCCACCCACATTGGTGAGGGCAATCTTTTTACACAGTCTACTCATTAAAATGCTAATCTCTTTCAGAAACACCCTCACAGACACTCAGAAATAATGTCTTACTAGCTATCTGGGCACCCTTTCATCCCTTCAAGTTGACATATAAAATTAACCATTGCAGCAGGCTTCCTTAGGACCTGCCCCTTCTATTTGGGTATTGACCGACATCTTCTAAGTGAAACAAAGTAACTCTTTATCTTGCCCCCACTCTAACCCTGGGTCACGTAAAGGGTCCCAGCACCATTTCTTCCCCTTGCAGAAAACCTCTGCCCGTGACCCCCAACCCTGGAGGTGCCTTGGCCTTTTGGCCAGAGGAATGAATAGATCATGACCCCTATCCCCCGCCTCCCCCTTGCGTGCTGGTTCTCCCCTCCCCCCTCCAAGTGGTTTGTTTCCCAGTGAGGATAGCAGGCAGTGGTCCCTGGCAGTTAGATGCTGTTGGCATGGGCTTGGGCAAGCAGAACACTTAGCAGTCCCCTGGAGACACAAGCTGGAGAAGAGCTTTTTGCACACAAGTGAGCAGGAGGGCCTTAGGCAGGCGCCTGAGGTGGGGCCTGGAGAGGTGGGGGCTACTGTAGGCATGTGAGAAACCTCCTGGGGCCCCAACTAATAGAAAATCTTCCCTTGCGAATTCATTCCCTGGGATGATTGCCACTCCCCAGGCAGGCAGAGTAGGAGTTAAAAAAACAGGCTTCCCTAATAGAGTGTTACTTTCAAATGCTGACTCTGCCATTCAGCATCCAGGACCTTGGGCAAGACAATAACTTTTTGAAACCAGTTTTGTCATATTTAAAATATCTCCCAGTGTTGTCATCAGGATGAAATGAGACAATGCATATCACCCTTTTTTTGCTCCACGGTGCCTGCACATTGTAAGGTCAGCACCGTCAGGGAGGAAAGTGAGAACCCTCTGTGTAGAGAAGAGTGGTCAGGAATCAGGAGCCATGGTCCTGGTGTGAGCCCTGACCCCTCTAACCCTCAGCGTCCACATCATTCTGATGAGGAGGCTGGCTTTGGTCATCTCTGAATCCCTCCTAACTGTAACTTTCTTGACATCTGTGTAGCCATGATTGCTGCTTCCAAAGACAAATTTGCAACGTAGGGGAATGGGTTAAACAGACTTAGAAGTCTGGGAACTAAATACCTAGTTCCCCTAAGCCTTAATTCTCTCATCTATAAAATGGAGTAGTAATACCCACTTCATACAGTTGTAGGAAGATTAAATAAAGTAACTTATGTAAAGCACTTAGCACCGCAGAAGTCATGATAATAGTAATGAAGCAGTCAATATTACATAATAATTATATAATATTAATATAACCCATAAATAATTTAAATATTTCCTCCAGTCGCAAGGAGTTGAACTTTTAAAGCTTGACTCCCATGGCCATCATTGAGAGCAAAGGAGTGTGTTGTAATGTAACTACCCCAAAGTAAGTCCAAAAGTATAATGTTTATAATTATAATTTATAATTCATAATTATTCTTTATAATGCTGTTAGGATGTAGAGCTCTCACTCCACCCAAGTGGTGGGAAAGCTTAGCCTGACCTTTTTCTGGATTCCCTAGGCCCCTCCCTAGTTCTGCAGATTGGGTCCTAATCCCTGGACCATCAGCCCACGCCATGGCATGGTTTAGGGGCAAGAGGTTTGCAGGACCACCTACTTCTCAATCATTGGTCCACAAAGGGTCCACCATCCATCATCCAGAAGACCTATGCCTTTTGTGAGTTACATTTGGGGCAGGGGACTTGGCCATTTGTGTGATGGCTTATAAGATCTTGTGCCTGGGTACATGTTACCATTCTGGCTTGGGGTCCAGGACTCATCTCCTCTCCAGCCAGGAAGCATGACGCAGATCAGGTTTCTCCTTCTCTCCACTCTCCTCCACCGTTCTCTGTTCCTTCTAGGGCATGACCTTTTGGAAACAACAGTGTGGAACTGAAATGTTTGCCAGACATTGATTCTTTTTCTGCCTTGCTACAGGCTTTTTATCTTATCGTAAGCAGCTAAGAGCACACTAAAGATACAACATTCTGTCTCAGGAGTTTTAGGGGTTTTTTTTTAGGCAGCATCTAACATCTACATACCAACTTCTGTCTCAGTTATATATTGCTGTGCAACAAACCAACCCAGAACATAGTGGCTTTAAAAAAATAACCATTTATTCAGCTCAAGTTTCTGTGGGTCTGGGCACAGCAATTTGGTCTGGGCTTACTCAAGCAGTTCTGTTGGTTTTAGCTAGCCTCGCTCATGCATCAGGTCTGCTGTCAGTCAGCTAGGAGACCCCACCATCAGCTGGAGCGATGGGGACACTGGTGCCCTGACTTCCATCATCCGGTAGGCTAGCCAGACTGGTTCACACATGGTAATTGCAGGGTTCTGAAGGGCCGAAAGAGAAGCCAAACCCATATAAGCACTTTTCAGTTCTTTGCTTGTATGATATTTGCTGTTGTTTCATTGTCCAAAGCAAGTCACATGATGAAGCTCAGCGTCAATGTAGAAGAAGAGTCAATGCCAAGAGTGTAGATATAGGTAGGTGTGGACAAATTTTAGCCTTTCCTGCAACAATCTTCCAGAACACCTTCCCACTCCTTACCCGCTCCTTAAAAAAATTTTTTTTTTAACTGTTCATTTATTTTTGAGAAGCAGAGAGAGACAGAGCACGAGCAGGGGAAGGGCAGAGAGAGAGGGAAACACAGAGTCTGAAGCAGGCTCCAGGCTCTGAGCTGTCAGCACAGAGCCCGATGCGTGACCCGAACTCACAAACTGCAAGATCATGACCTGAGCCGAAGTCAGACGCTTAACTGACTGAGCCACCCAGGCGCCCCACACCCTCTTTCTGGTAAGTGTTGAAACACTATTTCTTCCTTGACACAGCCCCACAATCGTCTGGGGTTAGGTATCACAGTTTTAAGGTCAAAGAGGAAGGATACTGTATGAACTACCCTCAAAGCTGTGGAGAGGACTAGGCTAGGAGCAGGGAGCTCCCTGATGAGGAGCCCTGAAGCCATTGGTCAACAGCTTTAGGTGCAAGGGTGAAAAATAAGGGGGTATCTGCCGTGTTGCCTCGGATTAATCATCTTCCTTCTTTGCACACCATCTCGGTCCAAAATGCAGTTGGGGCAATTACCATATTCTGTCTTCTGTTAGAGTTACCTACATTCACACAGTAACTCCCTCTAAGGTGAAATTTATGCCTCATTTTCCTCCTGCCCTTGTGCCCTCCTGCCCACAGACTCTTGGACGTACTAGTTTCTCAGCAAAGTTCACAGGAGGTCCCAACACTCTCCAAGGATGTGTGGAGGGATAGTATTTTGAAGTGTCACATTCTCCTGCATTCCTTGTACCTATTTGGCCCTTTCCTCATTCAGTTCGTGAGGCCATTCTGCATTCTTCTCCTCAAGGAAGGACGGCATGGCATAAGGCAGCCCAAATGGGAATCAGTTCTGAACTTCTGAGGTTCAAAAGCCTTAGCCTTCAGTAGCTGGAGAAGGCGTGTGCTCATGAACATTATTAAGTTTGAAATTTCTGGGTCAGCATATGCTGGGAATTTGTTTGTGCCTCGACATCCTCCTCTGGTCCAAATCCACTGCAATGACAGACAACACAGAAAGGGAACCTTGGGAAGGTGGAGCTCTGCTCAAACTCCAGGCCAGAAAAGGAGCAGAGACAAAGAGCAGTGAGCCAGGAGGGAGCTGCCAGCTTGGATCTGAAAACAGCAATAGTGGCAGGTGACTCCACTCTGCAGGGTGGTGACGGGCACGCAGTATAGAAATTCAGTTCACTTGGAGAAAAACAGAGTCTCATTTATTGTGCTGCCAAGTTTGGAGAGTGGGATTCACACACACACACACACACACACACACACACACACACACACACACACACACCCCTACATGCAGACGGTATAGTACACCTGGACACTTACTGATTCTTTCCTAGTGGAAATCAGAGACCTCACCTGCACTGGTGAATGGGCTTGTGCTGTTGACAGAGAGCTGAGCCATTCCAGGAAGTGCCCGGTGTGTTTTCAGGGCTGTGGCCTGAGCTCAGGGTTTAGCCACAGGATGTGAGGATGAAAAACTGACTAAATCCAGGGGTTGGCTTTTAGAGCACGTCCAGGGCGGAGGGAAGATGTGGAAGTCAGCAAAGTAGCCTGTCTAGCTGGGGTGCCAGCATACAAGCTATAATAACAGTGACCCAGGCTTGACAGTGAGTGAATCTAGAAATGGCCTTGACTTCTGACCCCCAGCAAAATCCTTAGAAATGAGACCTCGCTGATTTATCTTCAGCCAGTTGTTGAAATATAACTTACCTAGAGACAAAGCGTCAGTGTTCAGCTTCATACATCTTTACATAGGTTGACACCCATGTGATCACCAGATTAAGACACAAAACATTTGCATAACCCCCCAAAGTTCCCATGCCCCTTTCTGCGCAATTCTCCCCACTGGCATGACCACTATTCTGACTTCTGTTACCAGAGGTTAGTTTTGCCTGTTGGTGTCTGGCGTCTTTCAATCAAAAGAATGTTTCTGAGATTCACTCACATTGTACATTTCAGGAGTTTTGTTTATTTTATGGCTGAGTGGTAGTATTCAGTTGTATGAACACACCACAGTTTATCCATTCTCTTGTCGATGAACATTGGTCTCTAGTTTGGGGCTATTATGAATAAAGCTTCTGTAAACATTCTTGCACAAGTCTTTTTGTGGACACATACATTTATTTCTCTTTGGAGTATAAGTGCTCAGTCATAGGGTTGGTGAATGTTTACCTTATTGGAAACTGACGTACAGTTTTACAAAGTGGTTTTTACCATTTTAACCTTTCTCTCCTAGCAATGGACTCTGCATCCTTGCCAATACATGATATAGTTAGTTTTTTTTTAATTTTATTTTTTATTGTTATCCCTTTTGGTGATGTATAATGGTACTCACTGTATTTTTAATCACATTACCTTGATGGCTAATGATATGGAATACCCGTTCATGCGCTTATTAACTACTTGGCTAGGTTCTTTTGTACAATGCTTGCTCAAGTCTTTTGCCCAATTTTTAAAATTGAAGTATGATTAACATAGAACATTATACTAGTTTTAGGTGTACAATATAGTGATTCAGTTTGTACACAGTGTGAAACGATCATCGCAGTAAGTTGAGATACCATCCGTCACCGCCCATAGTTATAAAATTTTTTTTCTTGTGATGAGAACTTTTCAGATTTACTCTGTTAGCATCCTTCAAATATGCAGTACATATGGTTAACTATAGTCACCATGATGTACATTAAATTCTTAGGACTTATTTATCTGATAACTGGAAGTTTGTATCTTTTGACCTTCTTCATCCCTTTTGCCCAGCCCTCCCCCACTCTGTTTTTGCCCATTTTTAATTAGGTTATTTGTGGGAAATCTTACATATTCCAGGTATGATTCCTTTGTCAAGTATATGTATTGTGAATGTTTTCACTCAATCTGTGTCTCATCTTTTCACATTCTTAATGATGTCTCTTGATGAGCAGAAGTTTTAAATTTTAATAAAATACAATTTATAAATGTTTTTCTTTTCTGATTAATGCCTTTTGTTTCTCTCAGAAACCTTTGCCTATTCTAATATTATGAAAATGTTCTCCTACGTTTTCACATTTAGGTTTTGGTATGTCTAAATTAATTTCAGTGTATGACGAGGTAAGGGTCAAGTTACTTTTATAGTAAGTCTTGATGTCTGGTAGTGTAAGTCCTCCAAAATTTTTTAAGGTTTTACATTTTAGAATCAGTTTTTCAATTTATTTTTGAAAAAAAAAAAAAAAGAAAGGCCTGCTGGAGTTTTTATTTGGGTTGAATTCACTCTATAGATCAATTTGGTTGAAATGACATCTTAATAATACTGAGTCCTTGAATCCATGAACATGGTTTATCTTCCCCATTTATTTATTCATTTATTCCTCTTAGCATTGTTTTGTAGTTTTGAGTCAGAGGTCTTTCAAATCTTCCATTAAATATATCACTGAGCATTTGATGTTTATGATGCCATTATAATTTCATTTTCTAATTTTTTTAAGTAGAAAAAAATAGATTTTTCATATTGAAAATAAACATGTTCTCTCAAATTTAATAACAAATGGATTGTTCTATAGCTATGGTAGCAAGTAGCCACCAGAATTGGTTTTAAATTTGTTCAGTTGATCAATGACAACTTGCTTCAGTGAACATGCTATTGAAAATCACAGATCATCATTATTTGCTTGCTTTTGAAAATCAGCCATCAGGGACACACTCACTTCAGTAAACACACTTCTGAGGGGCAGCCAGTCAACAATAGTCTCACCTGAGTAAGGATGCTTCCAAAGATGATGTCAGTCCACTTATGGTATCTGAAAGTCCACCAATCCCTGAACTCCAGTGTCTAATTTACTTTGTTATGTGAAGGCGTGTTGCTTAATTTACAAGTGTTTGGAATTTTTCTAATTATCTTTTGTTATCAACTTTGGCATTGTGCATATATCAGAGAATATACTTATTTTAATTTAATTTTAATTCTTTTAATACTTTGCAATTTATTAAAACTTCATTTAGGGCCCAGAATATGGTTCCTGTTAGTAAATGTTCTATGTGCCCCTGAAAAGAAAGTGTAATCTGCAGTTGTTAGTCTAGCATATATCAGTTAGATCAAATTGATTATTAATACGTTGTTCAAGTCTCTCTCTTAACTGAAATTTCCCTGCTTATTCTACTAATTGTATGGAGAGAGCTGTATTAAAATTTCTAACTATGATTGTAATATTTTCCATTTCTTTGTATACTTCAATTTTTTTCTTCATTTCTTTTGGCTCATTGTTAGGTGCATCACAATTAGGATTATTTTATTTTGGGGCGCCTGGGTGATTCAGTTGGTTGAGCATCCAACTTCAGCTCAGGTGATGACCTCATGGTTTGTGAGTTCGAGCCCCGCGTCGGGCTCTGTGCGGACAGCTCACAGCCTGGAGCCTGCTTCGGATTCTGTGTCTCTGTCTCTCTCTGCCCCTCCCCCGCTCATGCTCTGTCTCTTCTCTCTCTCTGTCTCAAAAATAAATAAACTTTTAAAAAAAGGATTGTTTTATTTTTCTGGTCACTGTATTTTCTTTTTGTCACTAAAAAAATGCTTCTGTTTGTCTTTGGTAAGATTTCTTATCTTGAAATCTATATTGAATGCACTGAAAAACCACGGTCGCAACTTGTAGTGTTTAATCCGTTTTTATCAAAAGTGTTTACTAAAGTGGGTAGGCTGAAGTCTATCACTTGGCTGTTATTTCTTTCCACCATTTCTTTTGTAGTTTCCTTTATTCCTCTTTTCCTATTTTCTTTTAGATTAATAGAGTACTTTCTGTGATTCTTTCTTTGGTCTCTGCTGTTGAATTTTTTAGCTACATAATATAAGGAATTTAATATAATATTATCCCTTTTACCCCCTCCTCTCATGCTTTGTTTTGTCATATATATTACTTCTGTGTGTCTTAGAGCTCCGTCATACATTCGCGTTCTATTTGATTTATCATTTCCTTTCAGCCTGAAAAACATCCCATAAGATTGGTAGTCATGTTCCCACTTTCATTACTGACCTTAGTATTTTGAATCTTTTCTCTTTGTGTTTTGGTCTATCTATCCCAACAGCCCCATGCAGGGCTTGGCCTCATAACCATGAGATGATGAACTGAGCCGAAATCAAGAGTCAGTTGCTCAACTGGCTGAGCCACCCAGGTGCTCCAGAAGTTTAGATTGTTTATTCCAGATCTTCTTTTTTCAACGTAGGCATTTAGAGCACTGCTTTCACAGCACCTCATAAGTTGTGCTGTGATGTGCCTCTAACTCATTCATCTCAAAGTATTATTTTTTAAGTCACAAGTGTATACTTTCAGAGAACATCTCAAAGTATTTTTTAATTCCCTGGTGATTTTTTCTTTGACCTGTTGGTTGTTTGAGTGTCTTTCTTAGATTTCACATATTTGTGAATTGTCTGAATTTTCTGTTGTCATTGATTTCTGTTTTAATTCCATCGTGGTAGAAGATACTTTGTATGATTTCAAACTTTTAAAAATTTATTGAGACTTGTTTTGTGGTCTAACATATGGTATACTTTGGAGAATGTTCTATGTGCACTGGAGCAGAATGTGTATTCTGCTGTTGTTGGATATAGCATGCTATGCATGTCTGTTAGGTCTAGTTGCTGTTGGTTTGCAAACTGGCTCCTGTACATGGAAGGCAAGGAAAAGACCAAAGAAAGAGGCAGAGCACTCCAGATTGGTGGCAGGTTTAATAAGCAAGGGAACTTACTTTTCAGTCTTGTCTTGGGTGGCAACAAAATGAGTAGATCTTGGCATCCCCTCACCAGAATCTTACAAGTTTATATGTAGGTCTTAACTGGATTCAGTCATGTATACCATCCAGATGGTCTCCACAATGTCTTACTCTGTCAAGGTTCTGTCCTTCAAAATGGCACCCACTGTGGGAACGGTGGGCAGAGTGTGTATTTCAAGGACAGGGGAGGGGGTGACGAGCCTCCAATTGCCCAGGTCCAGTTCCAGGGTTAACTGGTGGTCACATCCTGTCAATGACCTCCTCTAGCATTCCATACCTTGAGACAGGCTCTTACACTCTTACACACCCCCCACTTCCTCAGTGTGCCTTGAGATGTCAACAAAGGATTTCACTTGCATGTAGGCTGTTGGTTTGGTGGCTATCTGGCTATACGGGAGGCAGATACCACAACAACAATAGAGGCATATGCAAGAGAGAACACAAATCAAGATAATTACCAAAATAAGTACCTTTTTTTTTTTTCTCCAAGAGCCCAACCACTGATTTATTTAAGTCCCCTAGACTGGGGGTTGATCACTCAAGGCATTTCACTTGTGTCCTCGTGTGATTTAATAAAGATGATACATTAGCAGCCTCATCAGGTATGGACACATAACATTCTATTTGGATAACAGTACAGGTGCCTCCTTGGGAGACAATAATAAGGTCCAAGGCCAT
Organism: Panthera pardus; assembly: GCF_024362965.1. Classification (NCBI taxonomy): domain Eukaryota; kingdom Metazoa; phylum Chordata; class Mammalia; order Carnivora; family Felidae; genus Panthera; species Panthera pardus. The sequence continues at coordinate 33,098,780 of NW_026526743.1, read as the reverse complement.
CTAATCTTGGAGGACAACTTTTCTTACTATAGACATTTCAGTGTTCGGTAAAGAAATGTTTAGTTGGCTATCATTTAAGGCTTGTTGGATGAATTTAGTAAGGGCTTTTACGTGTGTTATAATGTCCTCCAGGCCAATGGAGAAAAAAAGATGGTGGCCAAATGATCGTGCCAGTGGAAAACAGAACTTGCCCACCTGGCCTTGAGGAGTGTGGGGTTGACAGCTTTGGGAACTTAGCCTGGCTGTATATACCATACATGTTGACTGAGGGAGACAGCACTGTCAGGCATGAAGAGATGGACTGGAGACAGGATATGCCAGATCAGGACTACCACCCTCTCTCCCCTTTCAATGGTGCATGTTCTATTGCAGGCCTAGTACTTTTCAACAGCTCTGGCTTGCATCAGGAGAATAGGATCCCAGTGGAGACTGAGTAGTTCCCCCTCACCTAGGGGGTGAAGTAACTTGTCCATCCCAATGGGACGTCTTATTGCAAGTTCTAGTGATGATACCTTTCTCTGGCATGATGGGACTTGGTGTTCTTAGCAGCATATAACACATTGATCCATGGTGAGAGCCAAGGCAATGGCTGCCCCCATAGCTTCCATACCTTTACAGTGTTGGGTGTCTGAGCAGGAGTCCCTAGTGTGGCGTATGGGGCAACAAGCCCTACTGGTTGATCACTTAAGTGTATTAAAGCCTGGGACAGTACTTTAGTCCATCTGACCAATGTGTTTTACCTGTTAGTAATTTAACTTGCATCTTTAATGTTCCATTCTTTCTATCAACCCTGCTGCTTGCAGGTGATGGGGGGAATGAAACCTCCATTCAATGGCATATTCTTTTGTCCAGTCTTATATATCACGACCTTTGAAATGTGACCCCCAATCACTGTCTAGTTGACAAGGGTATTTGTATATGGTATTCAGCTGGCCCAAGTCCTGAGTGACATGAAAGGGTGCCGACTTTGAGTGGGGTCTGGAGAGGAAATGGCACCATGGACCAATCATCCCAGCTACTGAATGATAGGACCTGGCAGGCCTTAGGATATTGGAGATGTTGGGGATGGGAAAAGATGCAGTGTAGAGTTTATGGAAAACTCTAGTGGGAGACTCATGATATAGGTCCCTGGAATTCTGGAGTAAGTCCTTGCTAACTGCAGCAGAGAATTATATGCCCTTTCAGAAGCATCTATTGGAGTCTTACTGACTGGGTCCTGGTTGAGAAGAAAAACTAGATCATGGGCATCAAATGACCATGCATCTGGAATTTCCCATGATGAGGTGGGTCCTGGCTACAAATTCCTTTAGAGAAGGACTGAGGGAATGAATATATATATATATATATATATATATATATATATATATATATTTGTAATATATATATATATATATTTGTAATATATATATATATTTGTAATATATATATATATATTTGTAATATATATATATATATATTTGTAATATATATATATATATATATATATATATATATATATATATATTTGTAGTGTCATTACATAGTTCTTCTTTAAGAAGACCCAGAATCCTTTAATGAATGGATTCAGTAAGTTTGAGAGGTGGTTTATTTATTTAAATTTTTTTTCTCAACGTTTATTTTTTAAAAAATTTTTTAAATGTTTATTTATTTTTGAGAGAGGGAGAGAGACAGAATGTGAGCAAGGGAGGGGCAGAGAGATAGAGGGAGACACAGAATCCGAAGCAGGCTCCAGGCTCCAAGCTGTCAGCACAGAGCCCAATGCGGGGCTCGAACTCAACGAACTGTGAGCTCATGACCTGAGTGGAAGTCGGATGCTTAACCAACTGAGCCACCCAGGCGCCCCAACGCTTATTTATTTTTGAGAGAGAGAGAGAGGGAGCGAGAGAGTGTGCGCAAGCAGGGGAGGGGCAGAAAGAGAAGGAGACACAGAATCCGAAGCAGGCTCCAGGCTCCGAGCTGTCAGCAAAGAGCCTGACACAGGGCTCAAACCCATGAACCCTGAGATCATGACCTGAGCCAGTTAGATGCTTAGCTGAGCCACCCAGAGAAGTGGTTTAGATCTAGAAACATCTGGTAAGGCATTGTGATCTTTCACTGTTATGGCTGGCATGCAACTTCTGCTCACCAGCTCTTGGCTTTTTCTGGTTTTACAACTGAAGCAACATTCAAGTTGGCTGCCTACTTATTTCTAGGAATACCATGGTCTATTAGTCACTGTCATAGATCTCAGTGGGACAAGGCACCCTGGTTGCCACTGCCTTTGCTGTCCATTGAGGTAGCGATTTCCACGTTATCTCTGGTGGTTAAGTAACACTACCTGGCTTCTGCTATTCCAGATTCACTCACATTGACTGAATCGGAACGAAGCCTATTTTCATGGTAGCATTGCCTACTGTCAACCTTTACTTACCAAGAACTGTCACCATTGGGCTTCTCAAAGGTATAGGTGCCCTCTACACTGGTACATTCCTCACTACCCTAGTGAAGAGAGTCCCTGGGCACTCCTAGTAAATATCACCAGGTGGTGAGTTCCCTCATTCTAGGAAATAAATTTATTCTAATAGACCCATATCCCGAACCTTCTGATCACTTTATCAATACTTGGCCATGGCAATTCTAGCATTTCCATCTCATTTTTTTGTAGGCTGTCATCGTGTTCAAGCTTCAAGAAGCCATTCCTGCAGCATATTAGACCAGCTCGAGACATTCTTTCAGGACAATAAATCCTGAGTCCTGAGAATGTGCTGTTGTGTTAAATTCTCTCCTATCCAGTCTTATCTTCTGCTCCACCCTTCAGGTCCACCACCCTCAGGATTCACTCCCACACATGTTTTTCTCAGTTTTTACCAGGACATATTGGCCATGTTACGCAATTAATTCAGTGAGAAAGCCATTTCCTCCCAGAGAAGGGGCTACATTCCCTTGTTCAAGCTCTGCTGAAACCTGGCTTTCATGACTGGCCAGGGGCAATGCATGAAATCGGGTGATCTTGAAGTAGAAAAGCATTTCATGTGAGACACACATCACAAATCAAGTCTGTCCTCCTCTAGTAAGAAGGAGAGGTTGGTTTCTGCTCGTTTGGAGAGTTTAGGAGAATCTGGATGTTCATGGTTCTCAAACACATCCATCCACATGTCTCCACCCCAGGTCTCGGGGTCCTAATCATCTTACCTGGGCCCTGGCTTTAGTATAAGAGATCTTCCACAGCTACGCATTGAACCTTCTTTGTAGCTCTCTCACTCTTATGTTGAAATCTTGGGCCTCACAGCATGGCCTAACTGTGGTTCAAGGAGATAAGGTTATCTTTAAAAGCTGCCAGGAAGCCTACCAATTTTCACTCTGTATTGATAGCAGATTGACCAGAGCCTGTCTTTTTTTTTTCAGGGTTTCCAAGGCAGTTAATGAAATCCAGCCAACACCACAACCCTTGTAATTAGCATCACCTCTATACCTTAGAGATGCTAGGGTTAAGGCATACATCAATGGTCCCCTCCAGCTGGACCGCATCCCAACCCATCCCTGAGAGTCTTTATGACATGATGCTATCTGAATGGTGAGGGATCCACTCACATATTCCCACTGATAATCTACTTCCTAGGTCTCCTTCTGGTGCCCACTGACTTAGTTTTGTTCCCTGAGAGCAGAGCTTGGGGCTGGGAGAAGAGAGAGAAAAGACAAGAAAGGATGTATTACTGAGACTGCTGCTGTGAGCAATGAGAACTCAATTTTTCTGGAACCCTCTGCCTCCTGAGCAGCACACAGAATGCCTTCAGAGGCTGGAGTGTGTATCTCCCAGGCCTCGTTCTCCCTTCCTTGAGAGCGTTACTCCTGGGTTATTCTAGTTCCAATCTCACTTAGACAAAGTCAGAGGGGATATTTGTGACAAGGGAGAAGGCCCTGGGGCAGAAAATAGAAAGTCACATGGCCCACCCGTGCTTCAAGTGGTGTGCAGTCAGTGCAAGGTGAGACTGAGCCTGCACAGAACTGTCCACTGCAGCTGTGACTTAAAGCAGAAGTGGCCTGAGGTTATGTGACCAGGAGACAAGTGATATCGGCATCATCATCCTCAGCCTCATCATCATTTGTGGCTAAACAGCCACAGAACGAGGACGGAGCATTGTAAACCATATAATAGAAACATTGACAAAGCACACAGGAGGAAAGAGAAAACGGTTGTAGCACTTGAGAATAAGGGGCTCTGCATGGAGGAGACGGTGTTCCTGTGGGAGCTTGAAAGACAAATAGGATTTTGCCAGGTGAAGAAGTCAAGGCAAAACATTCCAGGAGAGGAAAATATAATTAACAAAGGATGGTTGCCAATGGGGTGCAGTGATGGGACCCACAGTGATGGGAATAAATGATGGTAGTATGATGATGAGGTTGTAGGGATGGGGTGAGGTGATGGGGGTGCAGGGATGGGGTAAAGTGGTGAGGCTACAGGGATGGGGGTGAGGTGATGGAAGCACAGTTATGGGGGTGCAGCAATGGGGTGCAGCGAGGCATCCATCTGGAATGGCAGGATGAAGCCAGATGGGAAAGGATTTGAACATCCTGTTGAAGCATTTGCATTGAGCAGCAATGTGAAGTGGGATTGAAGAAAGGCTGTGGGAAGGAAGCCCCAGGGTACCCAGCTCTGGGCCCGTGTTGGGTGACAGGGGGATTGCACCCTGTGACCCGAGTCCATCCCAGAGCACCCTCCCTTTGTTTTGTCCACCTGCAGTCCAGTCTGCACCCGAGGCCATTGGTAGCAGGGTCGATTAGCATATATTTTAAGCCAAAGCTGAGCCTCACACTGAGGTCCTCTCTCATTCCGGTTTCTCCTGCAGGGTTTCAGCAGAGCAGTTTGGGAGGACAGAGAGAGCCCATCAAAGGTCTGTGTCTCAGGGGCCATCCAGGCCACTGGTCTGTACTACTGATGGGAACATCAAGGTCCAAGGAGGTGACGTCAGGGGGTTACTCAGCTTCCTAGAAGATTAAATGATTTTTAACAGCCCAAGAACTGCAGGAGTCAGTCATGCTCCCTGACCTTCATTCCTCCTTCTTTCTCTTCTCTAAATGGCTAAGCCTGCAGTTTGGAAGCAGGAAGTCTGGGCTCAAGTCCCAGCTGTGCTGGCTTCTCAGCCTTGTGATATTTCGCAATTCCTTCTACCTTGCAGAGCCTCAGTTTTCTCATCTGCAAAGTGGGAATAATGGCATTAAATAAGGTAAGGGTTGCAAAACGTTTAGCCCAGGTTCTGATAGCCTAGAAAGCATTCCGTAAATGAAAACTAGTATCATTATTACAGGCCGTATTAGTTTCTCAGAGTGCAGGCCCTGTCCATTAGCGGGTGCCTGAGATAATCAGAGGTGGCACCTTGACAGAAGAGCAAATATAAGATACGCAGTTAGGAAGTCATGCCCTCCACAGTTCTCTTTCAGCGGTGGGTTTGTAGAAAAGATAGCATCAGTTTGCCCACAGTGTGTTTCTTTTTTTAATCTTTTTTTCAGTTTATGTATTTATTTTGAGAGACAGAACATGAGCCAGGGAGGGAACAGAGAGAGGGAGAGAGAGTCCCAAGCAGGCTCCACACTGACAGATGGAGCCCGATGCGGGGCTTGATCTCACTAACCAGGAGATCATGATCTGAGCCTAAGTCAAGAGTCGGACCCTCAACTAACTCAATCAACTGAGCCACCCAGGCACCCCGCAACCTGTTTCTTATATATATCTATAACACTTATTAGTTTTTCTTTCTAACAAAGAGAGAACACCTCATCCCTCGTGGTTAATGGTACATATTAACATTGAGCTCCCTCTGGTAAATTCAGTCCTATTCAATAATTTAAACAATCTCTTTAAGTAACATAAGCTTTTTCAAATAAATGCATGACCTCAGATTTGCTTCCCATCCTCCCCGCTCCTCTCCAAGATGGCATCTGGATGCATGAATTGGGGGAAGCTTATGTGACCACACAAATAGAAGCGTGGAGGGAGCCTGGCCCTACTTGCAATAGTCCTAGCATTATTGGGCTGTCCACAGCAACTTCCCTGTGCACCAAATTCCTGGGAAGATGATTAATTCTAACATGGTGAGCTTGTGGTCTATCCTGTTGTCTTGGTCAAAGCCCATGGATCCTCAGTGACTCAGTGCCCCACCTCAGCTCTGACCAGCACTCAGCACTGTGCTCCACCTAGGTCAGGCTGTGGTTCACTTTGTCCTCAAGCCCAGGAAGCACCTCTGTGGGTCCCCTGATCTCCTTCCTATCCAGCTCCCAACCATATTCCAAGTACCTCTGAGTTCCCTTCAAGGCCATGTTTGGGGCCCTTCCAAGGACTAACTGATCCAGGATAAGCAGGAGCATCACCTGAGGTCTCTCTTCGCCCAACCTCTTCTACTCGGTTTTGGCTGCCACAGTCTGGCTTAAGGATTTGGGGCACCTCTGTGGCAGTCTTCTCCTGGAGAAACAAGTCTGCCTTCAACTTCCCTGTCTAGCACATCTCCCACTTTTGGACTTAAGTCTAAGAGGGGCTCAGGGCGCCTGGTATCGCTCCCTGTTTTCCCTACCATTGTTCCGTTCTCTTTCCCAAGATCCATGGTGCAGGAGGGGCAGATTCTCCACTCTGTCTTTTTGGGGTCCTCTACACGATACCCTACAGCTTTACTATAATGGTTACCAGAGGTGGGGGGATGATTTTGCGGTATAGAAATGCAAAATATACTGATTTACTCCTTTCAAAACACTATTTCCATTGCATTAGCTATATACAAATTTCTTGATAATAAATCATTTTTTAAGTCAATTTAAAGAAAACTTCTGAGTGAATCGATAGTCAAGTTAGTAGTGGGAATGGTACCAACTGTGAAGTTACAAGGCCAATGGCTAAGTTGAGGGAAACACCAGGACCCACGGAAGAAGCTGTGACGGATACATAAATGGAAAAGACCTTTTGTCTAGGAGGAAGGCAATCCTATTCGCAGGTAATTAGGAAGCAAGAGGTACCAGAAAAGCAAAGTTCTAAGGAGTTCAGGAGAATCTAGGAAAGGTTCTTGAAAGAGGTGGGTGTTGAATTGAGTTTTAAAGGGTAAGAAGCTAGAGAAGAAAGGCATCAGCATGTGTGTGTGTGTGTGTGTGTGTGTGTGTGTGTGTGTGTGTGTCTTAATAAGCTAGGGTTAGATTCCAGTCTAGCAAATACCACTGACGACCTACTCTATGGCCCGGACCCAAGCTAAGGGCTTTGATGCCTAAAACACTGTAAGTACCTGAACCTAGCAGCAACCAGCATGTCTATACATAGGATTTTGGTATGCTTAATGTTGAGCCTAAACCAGTAAACTCTGCAGGCACATCAGAAACATTTTAGAAATTCCCACCCCATCCCCCATTCATCTCCCAGGATTTGTGATCACTTCAAAGGTGGGCAGTTTGAATATCCAGACGTCTGGTATAGGCAGTCTCTTTCTTTCTTACTCCTCAACAGCATATGTAGGGCCTGTTCACTGGATTTCAGGGGCAATTTGAGGGATTTTCAAGATTTATTTGAACCATAAGTGATTTTTGCTGAATTAAGAATCAAACCTTCAGAAAGGACTGCGCTCAAGTCCTGTTTCTGTAATTCCTGGTGCTGTCATAGGCATATCAGAAATGGAGCTGGAATTGAGGTGAAAGATATTATTTGCTGGAAGGCATCTATTCTGCAGAGGTTTACAGAGCACCTGCCTTTAGCCACATGCATCAGGCAGCCCCTTGCTCTGAGCTCGAGGAAGCCTTTCCTTGCCTATTATACAGAGTTCTGTAGCCAGCAGGCTCCTAATATGTGCTTGTGACAATCCTGCATTTCTCAGGAGGTGACCACTCTGGGAAACCTGTGCATTAGGTTGATGCTTCCCAAACCCACTATGGATATTGTCCTGCCCCCATATCTCCAGGGGGAGTGGAGCAGAAGGACACAATATCAACAAGTACGCCAGATAATTCTGATTCTACCCATCCAGCCCCGAGTATTTGGAAAACCCCATCCCAGGCCCTTTACCCTGAGGGCAGCGTGGACCCTGTTGGGAGCAGGATGGTGATGCTCCTGGGTCCTGAGCTGGATCTTCTATGACCCACCAGCAGCGCAGCGAGAACCCAGAATGCTAAGGACATGCTCCAACAGAACCATGCATGGTAACTTCACCTCTTTGGGCTTGTCTCCTCATATTTACACAGGGTGCTGGGTCTAGATCAGAATTGCAGCCAGTAGAAATACTGCATTGTGTTCATATCATGACTTTTAAAAAGTGAGGCTGCATATAAAAATTGAGAGAGATCATAGACTTCTGGTTTGGTGTACCTACATTGTCATAAGCCAAATGTTTACTGGAGTTGAGAAGCCATTGCCCCTTTAAGACAGGGCATGTGCTATCCAGTTTTCCACAGTCCCCACTGCTTCCAGTTGATCTCTCTTGGCCAGCTTCATTCACTGCTTGTTTGCTGCCTTCCTGACCTTTGCAGGCATCAGAGCTGAGGTCTTTGACTTACCTGATCCCAAATGTCTTTTCTATTTATATCATCCCATGAGCCCAGAACCTACCACATTATCCTTCACCAGCTCACTAGTTAATCATCAGCTTCTCCTTATATAAATCGGAACAGGAAAGTCTTGCTTGGCCAATTCCTCTGCAGATCTTGGTCTGATGCCTTTCTCCACCAACCCTGCATCCTGTGTCTGCCTGCTCAACATTTGTTGAGCCCTTTCTTTCTTTGACTGAAGCTCTCTGAGGCCAGCGGAGGCCGTGGATGTGCGAGGAGTTCAGGCGGTCCAGCCGGATGAGTGGGATGTGGGTGCACCCAGGCCAGACCCTGATCTGGGCTCTTTGGGTCCTTGCAGCTGTCATTAAGGGTGAGACACCCAGTGGGAGAGGAGGGCCCTCAGAAGATAGGGTAGGGAGATTTCCTTATCTTGGATTTTTTTTTTCTACTAGTGCAAACAAACTTATTTCTCAGAGGTCTCATGGTGCATGGAAAGCCATGTAGTAACCTCAGGGCACCTGACCAATCTCCTGGTGTCACTGAAAGCCCCCCAACAGAGTGTCCTTTGTGGGTGTGGGTATTGCACAGAAGATCCAGGTCCTATCCTTGGGTGCTCATACCTTGTCGAGGCTTGCAGAGCCCTCTGTCCTGGGTGCTGGGGAGGGGCAAAGGATAGAGCCCATGCTTTGTGGTACTGGCTGCCCGGATAGGACTTTCACTGTCACAGTGACGTTAGAGCAGGTAGCACCAAGACACCTGAGTCCTGCCAAGCAAGTAGCTGGGCAGTGAACTTCTCAATGCTCTATATTCTATGTGGAAACCAAGAAGCTTGCACTCTCGGTTTCCCAAAATGTCCTCCTCATATCCTGGAGGTGGATGAGCTGATGTCAGGTGGCATCTGTATGAGAACTTTTTATTTTCATTGACATCTACTTATTTTCACGCGTATTCAAAAGCGTATACTTAATTCATCAGAAGCACAGTTCCATAGATGTTAATGCTTAGGAATCCTCTAGGTAAGATTTTTTAAGTTTATTAAAATTTAATTTTAAGAAAAATTAAAAAGCTATTAGTCAGACAGGGGATGCACAGACATGCCAGCAAATGTGACGGTGAGTATGAAAATGACCAGCATGTGGGGACTCTGGGTTAGATGACTTTGTGGGACCCTAGGATCTGTAGCCCTGGCATGTATCAGTTCCAGAGTAAGAGAAATCTGTGCTGCAGAAGGGAGAGGCTACTTGTGCCCTAAGGTGACCGGAAACTTTTGTGGGTCGGTGCTATACTCCTAGTAGAAACTAAGTCGGTGTTCTTACGCAGGTGGCAATCTTGAAGGAAGCAATGGACCTGGGTTCATTGACGGGGAGTCTAGATACTTCCTGTTGCACCGCGTCTGGGCCAACAAAGAGTGCCCCCACTGAGGGGAGCTCCTAGTTGAGCTTATTCTGGTTCTCTACCAGGCCAGCATCTGATTCCTCCCTGTGTGTCCCCTCAGGGCCAGCTGCTGATGCACCAGTGAGGAGCACCAGGCTGGGATGGGTCCGGGGGAAGCAAACCACTGTACTGGGAAGCACCGTGCCTGTGAACATGTTCCTCGGGATCCCCTATGCTGCACCTCCTCTAGGGCCCCTGCGATTTAAGCAACCAAAGCCTGCTTTGCCCTGGAATGACTTCCGAAATGCCACATCCTACCCTAAATTGTAAGAGCAGGCTCGGTCCCATGGGTGGAATGTGAACTGGGAGTGGGGACACAGCACTGAGTGGGAATAAAGGTCATGCAGCCTCCTGGGAAAGGTGGGGAACAAGAAGGAGGAGGAGGGGACGGAGGAGGACGAGGAGGACGAGGAGGAGGGTGGGTACGGGAGTAGACAAGACCTTCGGTAATCTCATGGCTCCCCAGCTGGCTGACCAGCAGAATCAGTGGTGGTGGTGTTCAGAGCATGCAGATTTCTTGGGCTCCCTTCTTGAACTTCCTAAATTGGAATCTCCGGAGCTGGGCCCAAAAAACTAGAGTCACTGAAAGGTCTCTAGGGATTTGTGGACCAATCAGGTTTGGGAACCACTACGACGGACTTACTGAGTCTTTGTCCGGGTGATTCCATGTCACCTCTCACCCAGGCTGAGGGCCTTAGGGTGAAGAACCACCTTGCAAGAGATTTCAGCTCTAGCACTCTGTGCCCAGTGCAGGGAAATCCATAGACACCTATGGAATACGTGAGTGTGTTCTGGGCCAGGAGCTCCCAGTCACTGCAAATTTTCAAGCTGAGTGAGGTGGGTGAATCCTGAGAACTTGAGCATAGGTTGAGATGGAAGACTTGAAAATCCTCAAGAATCTTCTGAAACTCAGATTTTGTGAAGTCCTCACATTGGGCCACCCCGGTTCCTTGCCTTGGCGGTCCCAGGCAGAAGGAGTACCCTGGTTTTAGGAAGTGCCCTAAGCCACAAAGGAGACCCCATGTGGCCCAGCGACTGAGGACACTAAGCTAAAACTCATCTGTTCATTCATTCAGTTATTCATTCAACTAATATCCATTAAGAGCCAGCTCAGTAACTTCCTCTTCCATTAAGCTCTGGCAGATACCACAGTGGGCTGGTCACAGCTTCCCTGAAGGAACCTGGGGGCTGGTGGGGGTGGCAGGGGTGGAAATAACAGCAATAATTAAAATATAGAGTGACAAGGGCAACCTTAGGGGATCAGAAAATGGTGCTGAGAAGGAACCACCTAGCCTCACCTTGTGGGGAGGTCAGGGATGGCTGTGTTGAAAGCAGCGAGGGCTTGATTTCTGATAAACAACATACAAAAGGGCAAAAAGGCATAAGCACTTGTCTGGGGGTAAATTTGCAGTGATGGTTTCCCACCGCCTAATCCGTACACTATTTTATTAAAAAAACAATTAACATTCATGGAGCACTGAAGTATAGTAGAAATCACATATGTAGACTCCTTCAATCTTATTGCATAGCAAGCAGGCTCAGTGCTAGGGGCTATGAAGTACTGAGGTGACCAAAACAGAGTCCTAGGCTTTAAGCTGCTCCCATTTGAGTGGGAAAGCTGGTAACACCCATGTACAAGCCCAGGAGAACTTCTAGGAAAGAACACAGCATGTACAGCGGTCTCCAAAGAAGAGCTGTGGTCTAACTGGAGAAATCTCAGAAGGCTTCTTGAAGGAGGTGGCACTTGCACTGAATCTGAAAGAAAGGAAAGAACACGAGCAAACAAACATGAGGAGAGAACAGTCTGGGCATAGGGACCAGCTTGAGCAAAGGTTTGAATGCAGGAATCTCCTTGTACATATACCTCTATAGGTCCCTGGTAGAAAAGCCTAGAGGTGTCCTTTTGTTCCTCTGGGTGCAGAAAAGGGAGCTACTAGAGTAATACCCTTGATTTGCAGCCCAGGGTCTTGCCCTTTAGTTTGGGGAATTGTTGAGTCATCTTGAATCTCTATGTGTGTGTCTGGGGTTATGGTAGCGGGTGTGGGCATGGGTGGGTACTGGAGGTTAATGGCACAATTATTCTGCACAACATACTCTCCTACCCCCAAGCCAGATCAAAGAGAATCATAGTTTGTTTCTTTGTCTGTGCCACTATGGCGGGGGCCAGGGAGATGATTAGACTCTGTACCAATAGCTCCCATATGCCTCTTCTGCTCAGACATAGGACACCAGGCCTCCCTGCCGTCATGGGACCTGGCCCCTCCCAGGCAAGTGTGCTGACAGCAACTCTGAAGATTTTTCCTTTTTTTCCTCCAAGATGCTCCCAGGACTTAGAGTGGCTGGTCTCCTATCAACACATTCTCAAACTGCATTACCCCAAATTGGAAGCGTCCGAAGACTGCCTGTACCTTAACATCTATGCGCCAGCCCATGCGGACAATGGCTCCAACCTCCCTGTAAGGCTGCCTGCCATGCGGGGGGCTCCAGCTAGCAGGTTCTCGGCCAGGGACCCAGGAGGAGTGGCTGGGTGTCTAGAATCCAACCTACCCCCTGTTGGGTAAAAGAGAAATGTAATCACTTGCACATCAATAATTTTCTTAAAAAGTCATTTAATGACAGATTCCCTCTAACTTCCTTTCTGATTGCTTCTTTATTGGCAGGAACTTGACCTTCAATTTTTATTTTGTTTTGATTTTCCCCTCTGTTGAGTATTTAATGGTCTGTAAACATTTAGAAAGACTGCTTACAAGGACTCTGTTTGGGAAATCCTTTAAAGAGGATATACACCTTCCAATTTTTCTGTTTGCAACGAGGACAGGTAATAATACTAAGTATTTCATTTAGGAATGTAAAATATCTCTGTATAAGTGAGTAGGAAAGCCATCATCTCTCCCCCATGCCACTGCAATGAGAGACTCACTCTATTGGATCATAACAACAACATATATTGAGCAATTGACTGTGTGCCAGGCACAGTACATTATCTCATTTAACCCCCACAGTAATCATGGGTAAAGATTACTGGACCCATAGTACAGATTAAGAAGATGAGGCACAGGGATGGCCTAAATACCTTGTACACACAGTGAGTAGAAATTCCCGTGTCAAAGCCAGTGCTTTGTCTGGTTCTCCCTTATCCCCCATGGCTGGCCCAAGACTTGTAGTCCCTAATATGACCTTAAAAAAGAGAATGAAAAAGATATATTTGTAAGTATATGAATCATGATAGTACCATGTGAATGTTTTATGTTGCCCAGTCCCAATTTTTCTAATTGATATAGTAAAGTTTTCACACTTCTCTTCCCTTTTTTTTTCTCTCCTCGCTTCGCTTCTCTCTGTAGGTAGTGGAAAGAGTAAAGTTAAAACAGTTTAAGCGGATTTTGCTCTCCACAGGGCTTACAATGATTTCTGTCTTCGTGTGGGTCACAAGTTCAGTGATATTTGGTTAATACTTTCTGAGCACTTGAAATTGTTCTAAGAACTTAAATGCAGAATCTTGTTGAAATCTCATGATAGCCCATAAGATGAGATACTTTCATTCTTCACATCTTATAGATGAGAAAAATGAGCCTCAGAGAGGTTAAGTAATCTGCCCAGCATCACACAGTTTGTCAGTGGCAGAGCTGGGAATCAAACTCAGGCCTCCATGCTCACCCCTTGGCCTTCTTCAAAAGACATAATCTCTCATGCTTTTAGAAAGGAAAGTGAGACACCTATATTTCCCTAAAGAAGGAAGGTCCCAAATGTATGGGGAGGGGGTATGAATGCCTGGCAGGCCAACTGGAGGGTTCCTCTCCCTTCTACAGGTCATGGTGTGGTTCCCCGGGGGTGCCTTCAAGATTGGCTCAGGCTCCTTCTTCGATGGGTCCGCCCTGGCTGCCTACGAGGACGTGCTGATCGTGACTACCCAGTACCGGCTAGGAATATTTGGTTTTTTCAAGTAAGTGTCCCTGAGAGCTTGACACCCCAGGTCCCCGAGGCACAGCTGTATGGCAGCCACAGGGGATTCAGTGCCCAGCTGCGTAAGGAAGAATGAGCCTTCAGTGACATTGAATAACTGTGACCCGAATTAGTGAGGTAATCTTTGCAGCTATAACAGATAAACTCCTAAGTCTTGGTGGCTTAAAACAATAAAAATCTCTTTCTCACTCAAGTAAGGTCCAACTGAGTGATCCTGACTGACAGACATCTTTTCACATGGTCAGTCAAGGACCTGGCTCCTTCCCGTCTTGTGACTCTGCCCTCCTTTCGGGGCCTAGACCCTCTGCGTCTGGCCAGCAGATGGACGAACAGCAGGGAAGATCCTGCAAAGGAGTGGCCACCCACCCACAGCCTCCACCTTGAACTCCTTGAGCGGCAGGAAGCAGATTGCAGCCCACTGAGTATTCTCACCCTACTTCTGGCCCCAGCACAGGGGATGAGCATGCCCGCGGGAACTGGGCCTTCCTGGACCAGGTGGCCGCCCTAACCTGGGTCCAGGACAACATCAAGTTCTTCGGTGGTGACCCACGCTCTGTGACCATCTTCGGACAGTCAGCGGGAGCCATCAGTGTTTCCAGCCTCGTGAGTTCTTCTCTTTGGGATTTGAACAGACCTTGGTGGGGGAGGTTACAAAAATGAGGACCATGAATCACTTATAGCTGACTGGTGCTTTCCTGTGAAACAAACACTTTTATACACATTGTCTCCCTCAAGCCTCACAGAGAGAGTTAGGGGCTCTCTGTCATTTTGTGGACAAGAGCTGTCATCAGGAAGAGTTTAAATGAATTACCCAAGATCACATCCTGAGTAATAGTTTGAAGAAAAATCCCTTATATTTATAGGATGGAAGCCCTGGTGTCCAATTACCAGGACTGGTAATTACTTGTTTAATAGGAAAGTTCAGCTAAAACTTTTTAAAAAAAGGATGCATATAACATTTTATTTTTTTTTTAATTTTTTTAACGTTTTTTATTTATTTTTGAGACAGAGAGAGACAGAGCATGAACGGGGGAGGGGCAGACAGAGAGGGAGACACAGAATCAGAAGCAGGCTCCAGGCTCTGAGCCATCAGCCCAGAGCCCGACGCGGGGCTCGAACTCACGGACCGCGAGATCGTGACCTGAGCTGAAGTCGGACACTTAACCGACTGAGCCACCCAGGCGCCCCTATAACATTTTATTTTATTTATTTTTTATTTTTTTTAACGTTTATTTATTTTTGAGACAGAGAGAGACAGAGCATGAACAGGGGAGGGGCAGAGAGAGAGGGAGACACAGAATCCGAAACAGGCTCCAGGCTCTGAGCGGTCAGCACAGAGCCCGACGCGGGGCTCGAACTCATGGACCATGAGATCATGACCTGAGCCAAAGTCGGACGCTTAACCGACCAAGCCACCCAGGTGCCCCATTTTATTTTAACTTCAAAGAGAAAGTGTACATTTCTCTATCAGTGGTTTGGTATATAGTGTGGTATCTTTTCAAGGTTGGTCTGCTGGCTAGAGGTCCAGCGTGGTTCTCTGGCATAAACCACCCATTGGAATCATGGTCCTCTAATTACGGTTTCAGCTTCTTTACAGTGAGCATGAATTTTAAAAGATGCGTGCTTTGTAGTCTGTGAATGAGGTGCATTTATGGAATTTTCCGCTCCCCGCCGCCGCACCCAACGTATTTTACTCTTACCTTTTTCACACCTAATTTGCCGGCAGTATTTTTCAGCTACTTGTCTTTATCACAGGTTTCTTTCCCCCAAACATAGTTTTGTTTTCTTTTCTTACACACATACTTCACTGGTTCCCGCGGTATTTCATTGATTATGTAATTACAGTAGCAAGTGTAACTGACCAAACAAGTGAGGAAGCAAACACACCTGCCTCTTGGCCAGAAACTTGTGGGAATAGAAACCTGTGGTGGTGCTAGAAAATAGCCCACTGGCTCTGAGTGCTTGGCATCTCCAGGGTCACATGTTCATCACAAAAGTCAGTTACATAGAAGTGGTTTAAGAGAGCTTCCACGGTGTAGCACTTGACAATATACAAGATATTTTTGTATCTTCAAAATAATTCAGTAAGGTGAATTATAATAACTCAACTTTACACATATGATGACAACCCCCGTTTCGTGGGTGCATGCTGTCCGACCAGGCATTGTGCAAAGCCTTCTATATTTGTTACTTCTGCTCTATGCCACAGTTCTGTGATATGTGCTCCATTTTTCCTTCCAGTTTTGCAAGAAGTAAATTGATGCTCAGAAATGTGAAACAATTTGCCTGAGATTCCCCCAGCTAGGAAATGAACGAGCTAGCAAGCAATCACACACCAGGATGTTTGACCTCAAAGTTCCTGAGGCACCTGGGGCTCAGACAGGTTAAATAATTTGTCCATACATCCATGGCTAGTCCTTGAGTCCCCAAACCAGGGCTTTTTTTTTTTTTTTCTGTAAGCACAAAGCTTTTAAGGAGGCTTCCTGGGAAGGTTTCTTCAAGGAAAGGTGGGTGGTGTATGTGCTGGATGGAGAGTCCCCTGCATAACTTTTCCTGGTCTCTTGTGTTCTGTCTCCAGATTCTGTCCCCCATGGCCAATGGCTTATTCCACAAAGCCATCATGGAGAGTGGGGTGGCCATCCTGCCTTTAGTGATGAGATCCCCTGGTGATGAGAGGAAGAAGGATGTAGGTATCTCGTTAACACCTCTCCTCTACTTGGTCAGGGGAGAATGTGGTCAGGTGTCGATAGACCATGTGCTTGGCAGTCCTACTGACCATGGTCAAAAGAATCTGATGCTGGCCAAGGTGAACCTTATTGCTCTATGGGAGGCCTGGTTTGACAGAAAATAGGTCCCCAGTGAAATACTGTTGGTGTGCGTGAATGTGTGTGTGTGTGTGTGTGTGTGTGTGTGTGTGTGTACATGAGTGTCTATGTAATTGTTCTGACATCTTATTCATTATTCTTCGCTTAGGATATATAACTCAGTCCCCTGTGTTATATACGGCTCATGTCCTATATCGACTCCACTCTATCTAGAGTACTCTGTTAAGAAAGATTCTTAGGCTGTTTCCAATTCAGTGGGAAATAACACTGTGACTGATTCTTGTTGCCTGGCATGAGATTGTGAGGGGGCGGTGAGGCATATGCCCTAGACTTTTGTCATCTGTCATCTTGGTTAGTGCTCTAGCGGACAGTGAGGACCTGGAGACCAAGGTCTCTTGCATCTTTCATGTCCCGGCATGATTCCTGGTGCATACTAGGTGACTATTGCTGTTTGCTGAATGAATGAGTTAACAAATGAGCTGATTCGGTCAATGAAGATTAAGCACGGGGCTGTGGAGCCACCTCCTGGGGACTATGCATTTTCGTGGTGCATTTGCTTGAACACCTGATAGAAAATGACAGTGCACACCACAAGCAGAGACATGGAGTCATAATATTGTAAAAATACTCTCAATGCATCGGGAATATTGATTTGGGGAACATGACGTATCAACTTTCAGTTTGTGCCTCTGTTTGTTCATTTAGCACACGTACGCTGAGTGTCCATAGTCCTCCCAGCTCTATGCTAGGACCTGTGGGTTTATAAATGGGAAGGGCTACACTGACTTCAGAAGACCATAATCATTTTACGACAAAGGTTTTTAACCTGAAATCCATGGGTAGTTGGGAGATGGTCCTTGAGCTCCTACAGTTGTACGTTGTGTGTAGATTCTATATGTTTGTGCATTTTCCCAGGGAGAGGGTTTGTAGCTTTCGTTGGATTCTCAGAGCATTCATGACTCCCAGACACTTGGGGGGCCACCACTTTCAAGGGATGAGCTCCCACGGAAAGTTCGACGACTGCGCAAGGCAGTGTTTGTGAAAAGGCTAGGTAGAGAAGGTGGGAATCCTTGAGGTAACAGGAAATCAGAGGAGGAAGGGGTTCATGGGAGCTGCAGTGGTCTGAAAGGACATCTCGGAGGAGCCAGGGATGAGTGGAATTGATGTGAGACAGGAAAAGCTGTTCAGGGTATTCTAGGCTGTGGTGGGGATGAGGCTTAACAGAGCTGACAGGCTGGCACTGAGCCAGAGTCTTGCCTCAACTGACAGTTAAGTCATGCTTGCAAAGCTGCTCCTCACGCTTGGGGCTCCTGGCTCCACTCAGCATCCCAGAGTTGGGCGCCTGGACTCAGTGAGGCCTACTGCCAGTGGAGCCAACATCATCGGGCTGGTCTCCCCATGGCCAGGAATCTTGACTCTGTTCCACAGCCACAGGCTGACACACCACCTCCCCCTACTCCAGCGGTTGCTAAAGATGACAAGGAGAGTCAGGCAAGAGAACAAAGAGGTACAGTGCCCGCCTGTCCTCAGGGGGCGGGGAGGGGCAGCAGGCTTCATGTATGAAGGATCTAGGACTCTTCACTTTTCATTTTCTTGGCGACTTTCCATGCTGTGCTCTGACCTGGTCCTTCTCTGGCAACAGTTGCAGGTGCTTGCGCGTATCTGTGGTTGCCATGCGTCTGACTCGGCTGCCCTGCTGCAGTGCCTGAGGGCAAAACCCCCCGAGGAGTTGTTGGACATCAGCAAGGTGAAGAGGGGCGGGAGGGTTTGGGGGCAGGGTGGTGCTTGGAATGGAAGGGCAGACAAACCCCACCACTCTCTTACTTACTTTGATATGGGATTTGGAAAGATGGAGGTTGGGATTCATAGTAATGGCTGTAGAATGTACAGAACCATGATAGGTCATTTAAAGAACTTGATGGGCCAGGGATGCTGCCTAGCCAGGAGAAGATCCAGGAAAACACAAATGTTGTCTTTAAGTCACTGGGAAGAGGGACTTCCCCTGTTCCACATGCTGCCAGAAGCTAAAATCAGTGTCAAGAGTGTGAGTTCTGTTAGGAAGCCATTTTGGCTTGGTATAACCAGGAAATTTCTAAAAACTCTGAAAAAGGGCCAGCACCTTTAGAAGATAGTGAGGCACCCCCCTCTGTAGGTATGTAAGCAGAGTCTAGATGACCACTGACAAATTTCAGTCACTGGACTGAATCAGCTCTTTGTGCCCCTTCCACTAGTGAGAGCTTCTGATGGTCCTTGGAAGAGCAAGGTCATTATCTGTCAGATTCCAACAATTGTGAAATACTTTGTTGGCATGGATGAAGGGTCCGCTGTGAGTTGTGCTGGAGTCTGGGAGCTGGATAACAAGTCCTTGACCCGATGGAGTGTGAAAGGTCTTCTGTGTGCTCCCCGCCATCCCCACTCCCAAACAGAGACCCCCAAAAAACGTGGATAAAGCCTTGTGTTTCCTCCTGAGACCCAAGACTCAGCCAGATCAAAGGCACAGTGCTGAGGAGGACATCTCAGGAAGATGCGCATACTAATTCCCACTACTGTGGCCACTCCCCTGTCCCCTGCTCACCACTCTGCCTGCTGCATTTGGTCAGAGGTTCTCAAAGAATTGGAGCCCCTTTGCCTAAGCAAGTGCAGGGCCGGCCAAGCAGAACTGATACATCAGGATGGGCCAACTGTGGCTTTTTCCTTTCTTAATGTAGTTTGACCACTGCTCGGCGGGTTGGGTCTCCTTGGCTGGGGGCTTGGGGACAGCAGATTTTGTGAACGGAAGCAGATGCTGATTTTTCTCCTCTTCCTTATTCCAGAAAATCACGTTTTCCATTCCAGTGGTTGATGAATTTTTCTTTCCTGATGAGCCTCTAGCCCTATTGACTCAAAAAGCATTTAATTCAGTTCCTTCTATCATCGGAGTCAATAACCACGACTGTGCCTTCCTGCTGCCCACGGTAAGGATCCCAGCTGTCCTTCCTGTCGCTTCCTCAGCGGTGTGGCAGCTGTATGTGCTTCCACAGCTCAGCACTGCCAGCAAGGACGCCAAGTGTCATGCGGGAGCCCGGAAGCCAAGGACACGGTGATGCCCCTTCCCCTCTCTGAAGGAGGGTAGCTGAGGATTGAGGGCAGCCGGAGTCAGCATCTGCCCTGCTCCTCATATAAGGTTCATGGAGAAAGAAACAACTCTATGAAAAAAGTAAGAGAGGATGGATCCATTCGAGCTTTGTTCAAAACATCACAAATGATTGTTTCAAATGAGCACAGTTACTACTTCAAAGATGAATTTCATGCAGGTTTGGAAAATGTTCAGGCCTTTACATTTTCGTGTGCGGTTATGAAATTTTGACTTCCAAGAATGCTCTCTGGGTTTGTACAAGTTGCGAAATCACTGAATTGTCTTATTCATTCAACAAGTATGAAGCGAACATTTACTTTACGCTCTACACCCTGGTAAAAAGCAAGCATTCAACAGTGAACAAGTCACGCAGTCCCAGCTTTCTGCAGGCTCACATCCTACTGGGGAGGCCCAGATGAAATGGACAGTTGAAAAGATGGTTTCCGGAAGTGTAAGTGCTAGGAAGGACATAAACTGGTGGGAGAAGGTCTTTAGGGAGGAGGAGGGGTGGTCAAGAAAGGCTTCTCCAAGGAGGGGTTATTTGTGCTCAGGCTGAGTCCTGAGAAGGAGCCATGGTTTCTTGACCCTGCCATTTAAAGAAGACCCTGTTGATTTGAAAGAAACTTTTCATCTGTCCTCAGAAGGGTAGGAATGCTCAAACCCGTAACATCATCACAGCGCAGTCATGGAGACCAACCTCCTCCTTTCAAGCTGAGGGAAATGTGGTTATGAAATCCAGAGGCTTGTCAAGGTTCAAGGCTAGTTGGTGGCTGGTTAGAACCAGAACCCTGAGTTCATCGGGCTATTAAAGGCCTGTTCTACCATTATTAATGTGACTTACAGAGCAATGTTTTGGAGTAAGTGGGAGTGAGGATCTTTCTGCTCGTGTTGCAAATGAGGCATCTGAGTCACAGACTGTGGCTTCAGCAAGGCCTTTCGATGCTACCAGGTTTGTGCTAGAAAGAAAAAGGCAGGTGCTACCGATGACACCACCACCATAACCACTGCAGCCAGTCCCGAGCTCTTCCACGTGCCCAGTGTGTACCATCTGTCCAACAACTTGCAAATGGGCATTGTTATTCCTGTTTTTCAGTTAAAGAAACTTAGTCTCAGAAAGGCTAAAATTCCTTCCCCAAAGTCTCCCAGCTGGGGGAGGAGACAGTGTTGTGTAATTTCTTCATGCATTTAGGCTCTGCCATTAAATGCTGGGTTCTCTGGTAACCTGCTGTGTGACCTTAAGTGAACTGCCCAACCTCTCTGAACCTTCGTTCCTTAATCCGTGGTATAGGATGATCTTAACTACCTGCTTCACAAGCACACGTCAGTAAATGTTAGCTATTGGAATTATTCAAGTGGCAGGATGGGAGTTGGTGCCTGGGTCTGCATAGCTCAAAAGCCTGCATCAGTGTGGATAGTTCACGTGACCTCGCAGCGACATCCACTGCTGACCATTGGAGACCATAGGAAATCCTCCAAAATTCCCTCCAAATCCTTCAGCTGCTGAACATATAGAGAGGTTCTTAGTGGTTGAAATACACGTGTAGATAAATTGAATGATTCAGGAGTTTCCCTCAGATTCCAGGAGACAGAGATGTTTAAATATTTACCCTCGTGATTTATTATCTCAAGACTTTCAGCAGAAAATGTCAAAGCGAAATTCATTTGACAAGTGGAGAGTATTTCTACCCTCTCATGTTTTTAAGCTGTAATACTGGCCCGGGAGGGGTCTTTTAACAAGTAATTACTCCTAGCCCTTACTATGTACCAAGCATAGCCTATGTTCTTTTTAAAAAATATTTATTTATTTATTTATCTATCTATCTATCTATCTATCTATCTATTTATTTATTTATTTAGAGCATACGTGCATGACCAGGGGAGGGGCAGAGAGAGAGGGAGAGAGAGACTGGGCCCAAGCAGCCTCAGCACTGTTAGTTAGCAAAGAGCACGACGTGGGACTCGATCTCACGAGCTGGGAGATCATGATCTGAGCTGAAATCAAGAGTCAGACGCTTAACCGACTGAGCCACCCAGGCACCCAAGAAAAGCCTCTGCTCTTAACCACCAGTCTTGCCACCTCACTGGCTCTCTGCAAACTGCTGGCATCTCAGAGGCCCTAATTGTAAAGATCTCTAGAAAGAGAACAATAAACCAGTAGTTTGAGATTTTTCTGGCCTCTCTTTGAATGTGGTGTCAAAGCCGAGCTGTAGCCTGTATTAGTTTGCCCGGGCTGCCACAGCAAAACACCACAGACCAGGTAGCTTAAACAACAGAAACTTATTTTCTCACAATCCCAGGGGCTGGATGTCCAAGATCAAAGTGTCAGCAGGCTTAATTTCTTGTGGGGCCTCCCTCCTTGGCTTGCACGAAGCCATCTTCTCCCTGTGTCCCCACATGGTCTTTCTTCTGTATGCACACACCCCGATGTCTCTGTGTGTCAGAATTTCCTCTTCCTATAAGGACACCAGTCAGGTTGGATTAGGGCCCAACTAAAGTCCTCCCTTTGATTTCATCACTTCTTGAAAAACGTGGTCTCCCCTCTATCACACTCTGGAGTACTGGGGGTTAGGTCTTCAACGTGGGAATGGGGGTTGGGGGGCACATTTCAGCTCATAACACGGTCTTTCCACAGGGCAGCCACTCGGGCCCCACAAGGCCACAGGTATGGCAGGGAATGGCTGCCTTTAGCAAGTGTGAGAAGAGACTGTCATTGCTCCGACCCACTGAGGCCACTCCTGCATGTCGCCCCTTGGGGACTAAATGGGTTCCTGCTCTTCCCAGCCTCCCCTCTAAAAGGCAGGCCCCTCAGCCCTCAGCGAGACCACTTTCCCTTCTGGTGTATTGAGGTGCTCACAGAGGATGCCCTACTTCTCTCCACAGGAGTTTCCTGGGGTCCTCGGGGGTTCCAACAGGTCTCTGGCCCTCCACTTCGTACACACGTTCCTGGTAAGTGAGCCTGGGCAACTGTGACTCGTCAGAGATTCACCTATTTAACAGACCTCCTCGGGGCACACTCAGCAGTAGGGGCTGGGGCTACAGTCATTCCTCGTTCACTCATTCAGTGAATCTTTGCCAAATAGAGTACCACAGTCCCTTATTCACGATCTCAAAATCCAAGGAGCTCTGAAAAACAGCCTGTAGGACAACCGAAACTTCCTTAGCTGATAGGTGGCCCTTGGTATTTATTGTTCTCATCCACTTCATTCATCCCCCTATTCATGTGCTTCTCTGATGACATAAGTAGTGTGGGGGCTGGGGCAGCCGCCCCCAGAGCACGTGACATGACACGCAGCTTATATACTGAATTATTTATGCACAGTCAGCAAAGTTCTGAATTCTGAAACACACCCGGAACTAAGGACCTGTATTCACTCCACGCCAGCTGGGCACTGTATTAGGTTCCAGCGAGGCCCAGGATCCTGACTCAACTGTTTATTCATTCACTCCCTGAACAGATGTGTCAGTATCAGGTCTTAAGCCAGACACTAGATGTAGGAACGGATTCCTTTCTCTTCTTCCCTCCTTCTTGCCGTAAACATCCAGTGTGAACTCTGTACCAGGTTCCCTTTGTGCACTTATTCATTGACTGGCTGCTTCTTGAGAGCCCAGCGCTTCCCTAGGCACTGAGGTACAGTGAAGAGCAGACACTCCTTCTACACTTGCAGAACCTGGGGAGCGTGTGGTGGATGAAGTGAAGGAGGCACTTCAGTAGTGTCTGCAAACCAGAGCAGAGGAATGTTCGAGGCCCCATGTGGCTCACAGGAGGAAGCAGGTGGCTGCCTCAAGGAGAAGAGCCTTGAAGGATGAGTTAGGTTTGTCTGGCTGGTAGAGGAACAGGGGCCAGGGGAGCTGGAGGTCCCGGCCGGAGGACCCAAGATTAGAAGCAGAGGAGTGTGATGAGGTCAGCTGCAGGGTAGGCTGCAGTAGAGGAGGGTGCTTGCAGCTGTTATATGCTCTGAAAGGAAGGTGCAGTTCATCCCAGGGGCTGGGAACAGAGGAAGAGCGGCATGATTTGATTTCCATTTTGGAAAGAGCCTTCTGGCCACAGAGTGAGCCAGACCAGAGGCAGGGGATCCTTCGGGCCCCAAGGCCCAGAGGTAATGTTTGATGAGTCTTGGCTATCTAGTGGTCCGAACAGGGATTAAGGTTTGAGAGATACTTAAAATATATACACCAGACAGTGAGACCTCGCAGGCTGGATTGGAGATGGCCTCATGGAGGAGGAGGTGATTGATCTGGTTTAGGAAAGGGAAACATTTGAGCAGAGGGCATTTCAAGAGGAGTAGGTATGTGGAACCAGGTCCTAGGAGTGGGAAGTGGGCTTTGTGGGGAGGTGCAGGAGGACTGGAAGGGCACGCAGTCTCTCCTAGGTGGCAGAGCAAGTACTTTTCAAATGATTAAGTTGTTCTCTGATGCAGATGGCATAGCCTTGCTCTGGAACCCCAGGGGTCTGCACTGTGAGTATCCCACTGGGGCTCACCAGAGGGTCCACAGAGCATCCGGACCCTCCTTGGGTACCGTGAGCACCTAGGGGTCTGCTGGTCACATGGTCCAAGTCAGAGACACTTGCACCAGAGCCTGGACTTGCTCTGGGCCTGATTAAAAACACTCAGCCTTCAGAGGACCTGATGAACAAGTCTGAGTGTGCTGTATACTGCCTCCAAATTCCAGAGAAACATCTGCAGGACCATGCTTATTTTCATGTTGGGGGGTGGGGATGGTGGCTGAGGTGCCATAACTTATCCCAGCATTCCCTAGACCCCCCAGATCCCCGAGAACATCATTGATGTGGCAGACCCTGAATCTTCATGAAGTTTACGTTGCATCCTCTGGCATTTGCGCTGGGGGCAAGTTGAGGGATCGAAGACTGGGAGGCAGCCCAGTGTCGGGTCAAGAAGTCAGGGAATTGCCCCGTTAAGGGTTTTGGCAATAGGTGTTGAGGGAAACCAATAGAGCAGAAGACCTGCTCTGTGCCAGACAGCATGTTTCTTTCTTCATATCTCATGCGATCCCCAGCACGGCCTGTTTTTTATAGATGAGGGAACTCCAAGAGAGCAACTAGCTCGAATCAGCAAAGGACTGGAGGCAGTGCTACTACCTGAAGCCGGCCTCCTGGGTGTGGGACCTGTGTTGGCACAAAGGTCTACACTCAGAAGAGTTCTACACTTGATTGAATGCTATGTTGTCACCATCTTGAAATTGGTATCATTTTTGAACAACGTTGCCCTGCAAACCATGTTGCCAGTTCTGGCCAAGGGTGGCCGTTTCTGGAGCATCTCAGAGAGGCATGTGCACGGTGATTAGTAGCATGAAATTTGGCTGCAAGTGAAAGAATGGCTGTACCAGTTTGGACAACCCCTTAACCTCTCTAAGCCTCAGTGCCCTCATCTGTGAAAGGGGGCTAATTTTGATATTTGCATCATGGGATCACTGTGTGCATTAAACGAGGCGATGCATGTAAAGACCTCAGAATCACGTCTGCCCAGGCAAATGCTTGACGTGTTGGATGTTGCTGACCTGGATGTCCTGTGGCCATGATTTCTTACAGCATATCCCCACCCAGTATTTGCACCTTGTGGCTGATCATTACTTCTACAACAAGCACTTCCCGGTTGAAATACGAGATAGTTTTCTGGACTTGCTTGGAGATGTGCTCTTTGCGGTCCCTGGGGTGGTCACAGCTCGACATCATAGAGGTGAGTCTCTCAGCACTACCCCCGCTCCCGTCACAGCAGGGTCACAGCTCAGCAAGGCCAGTGGCTGCGGGAATTCTTGTTGCCTGATGACTGGCCCTGCTCCACCCTTCTGTTCCCTCAGTTAGAGGGAGTTCCCAAGGATGTCTGGGATACAACCCTGCAGGCTGACCTTTGCAATTGCCGTGCCTTTCAGAGTTCAGGGATGCTGATCAGTTTTTGTTGTTTCTGTTTCTCCTCCTTCGTCAGGACCATCCAGAAAATTCCCACCTCCCCATAATTTTATTTCCCATGTTCCTTTCTCTGAAAGTGTCTTCCCAAACATTTTAGGTATCAGCAGTAGTGGAGCAATCAGAAAGGGAGTATTACTTGTGGCGACACAAACCTTGTTTCCCTCCTTACCCCTGCCCTGCCCTTATTCTCTCTCCATCTCTCTCTCTCTCTCTCTCTCTCTCTCTTTCTCTTCCATTCCCCTTTCCTTCTGTTTCCACAATTTTTTATCAAGAGCCTACTATGTTCCTGACAGTATTCTGGGCCCTGAGGATACATCAGTGAACAAAACAAAGGCACCATGTAACTCACATTCTAGTTGGGGAGACTAACAAACAAGTCAAGTTAGAATATATATGTGTTAGATGGTAATATAAGTAAAAAAACACAGGGTGGGGGATAGCAGTGGCAGGGAACTATAGGATTCTGTATCAAAAGGTCTGCAAAGGTGACAAGGGAATGAGGACCAAGAACGGACTCTTGAATTTGGGAACACAGAGGTCACTGGTGACCTTGACAGGAACTATTGTGATAGGATGATGGGAGTAAAAGCCTGGTTAAAACGGATTCAAGAGAAAATGAGCAAACTGATCTCCAGAGAATACAATCCCAATCTCAAACTTTCACCAGTGGTTTTGGAGAAATGAATGAACTGACTCGAAAAATTTACATGGAAATGCAAGGATAGCCAAAACAATCTTGAACAAGAACACCAAAGTTAGTGGACTTACAAGTTATCTGATTTCAAGTGTTATTTTTGAGTACAGTCATTAAGAAAGTCTGGTACTGGCTGAAGAATAGACACATAGAACAGAGTGGAGAGTCCAGAAAATCGACAGTTAACCAGTTTTTGACAGAGGTGCTAAGATAAGTCAATGGAGAAAGGAAATTCTGTTCAAAAAACAGAGCTGAAATGACTGGATATCTATGTAGAAAAAGTGAGCCTCAACCCTCTAACTCACACTATACCCAAAAATCAATGTGAGTTGAGTTGTAGACCCAAATGCAAAAGCTTAACTTGTACTTAAGCAAAATAAACTTTTCAAAAAACACTATTAACAATGTTAGCAAAAGTGGTGGAGGAGGAAAGTCCAAAATCTGTCCCACCACAAAAGCAGTGAATAAATTGGCATGTACTGTCAGAATCAATTTTACCAGAACTCTGGAAATAAATCAAAGGTGTATAGCAAGCAAATGAACATTTCATCAAAATATAGACCCTGGAGTCTCAGTGAGAGTGTTTGTGGCATGTTAACTTACTCTGCACCATTTCCTGCCACCAGCTAGGCAATGGCCTTAAAGACAGCAGCCCATATTTATAGTCTAGGCTGCTAGTACTGGAGGGAGAAAAAAGAACCTATTCTCAAAGACTTGTGGTTGTTTGCTTTGACCTATCTGGTGGCTCCCTAAACAACTAAGCTAAAAGGGCTTGCTTTTATTTCCCCTAACATAGAGCTTTCTCAGGGATTAGACACCTACCTGGAGGGCATTTTTCATGAACATTTAAAGGCAAATGCATTTGCTGATACCACTAGGGGCAAGGGATAACAGTTGGAATAAATAAGAGACAACACTTAGGAGGAAAAGCTGGGCAATGAGCTGCTCTGGGAATAAAGGATTGAGAAGCTCTCCATATACCTGGGAATTTAGAAGGCCTTGTGCATATTCAGAGTAGGGAGCATGCTCATAAAAGCCCTGAGATGGCCCTAAGCTGTTATATCTGGCTGACTTGGAGGCTATCCTCAAACAGAAAGTGAAAACTAAGTAAGAGTTGTAAACTGTCTGGCTGAGTGTTGAGGGATGTTCCAACACACACACAATGTCCATCTTCAAAGACTGGGAGATTTTGTTTGTTTGTTTTAGGCTTTTATGAAAACCTCAGCTGAGCCATAAAA
Organism: Panthera pardus; assembly: GCF_024362965.1. Classification (NCBI taxonomy): domain Eukaryota; kingdom Metazoa; phylum Chordata; class Mammalia; order Carnivora; family Felidae; genus Panthera; species Panthera pardus. The sequence continues at coordinate 33,071,098 of NW_026526743.1, read as the reverse complement.
TTATTAGTTGACCACTAAGAAAACAGGAGAAAGACTTTGGTGGCTACACATGACCAAGAAACATTTATCTTTTTAATTTTTGTAATGTTTTATTTTATTTTTGAGAGAGAGGGGGAGAGGCAGAGAGAGAGGGAGACACAGAATCCCAAGCAGGCTCCAGGCTCTGAGCTGTCAGCACAGAGCCCAACGCAGGGCTCAAACCCACAAACTGTGAGATCATGACCTGAGCTGAAGTCGGACGCTTAACCGACTGAGCCACCCAGGCATCCCAGTACAGAAACATTTCTAAACAAACAAACGACCACAACCATAACAAGCAGTAACAACAAACTATGGAAAGGAGTTAGAATCTGATGTTCAGAGTTGCCACAATATAATATTCAAAATCTCCAGTTTTCAACAAAATATTACAAGGCATGCAAAGAAATGGGAAAGTATGGCCCACAGACAGGAAAATAATTAATAGAAACTGAACCTGAAGGACCCCAGACATTGGATTTACTGAAGACTTTAAACCAACTATTAAACATGCTCAAATAGCTGAAGGAAACCACATATAAAAAATTAAAGGAAACCATGAGAATGATGTTTCACCACATACAGAAGCAGTAAAGAGAGAATTTATAAAATTATAAAAAGGACCAAATAGATATTCTGGCATTGAAAAATACAACTGGAATGGAAAATTCACTAGAGGGACTCCACAGCAGATTTGAACATAGAGAAGAAAGAAACAGAGAACTTGGACACAAATCCATTGAGATCACCCAATGTGAGGATCAGAAAGAAAAAGGAATGAAGAAAAGTAAACAGAGCTCAAGAGGCCTGTGGAACACCATTAAACATCTCAACATATGCATGATAGGACTTCCAGAAGGAGAGGAGAGAAAAAGAGGTAAAAATAATATTAAAAAAGTAATTATCAAAATGTCTCAAATTTGATGAAAGATGTAAATATTCATGTACATGAATTTCAGTGACTCCCAAGTAGGAGGAAACTCAAAGAAATGTATGTAGAGACATATTACAATCAATCAAAAACCAAAACCAGAAATTCCTGAAAAAGGTAAGAGAGAATAGACTGATCATGTACAAAGTAGTTTCAATAAGATTAACAGCTGATTTCTCAACAGAAACCACAGAGGCCAGAATGGCACATTCAAAGTGCTGAGCTAATAATTATTATTATAACTAATAATTATAATAATAATAAAGTGCCTGCCAACCAAGATTTCCATATCTGTCAAAACTATCTTGAAAAATGAAGGAGTAATCAAGACATTGCCAGATAAACAAAACCTGAGAGATTTTGTCACTAGTAAACCTGCCTGATAAGAAATGATAAAGGGAGTCCCTAAGGCTGAAATGAAAGGACACTAGACAGTATCTGAAACCCACAAGAAGAAAAAAGAGCACCACTAAAGGTACTCACATTACTTATGTTTACTTGTAGAAGTCAGTATTAATTCATTTTTGGTTCTCTAATGTCTCTTTTCTTCCTATATGATTTAAAAGACAAGTGTAAAGAACAATAATTTTAAATCTATGTTTTGACATACAGTGCATCGGGGTGCAATTTGTGACAACAACAACATAAAGGCACAGAGCTATAAAGGGGGAAAGTTTTTGTATACCATTGAGACAAAGTTGGTATTCATTTGAAATACATTATTTTAAATTAGGATGTTAATTATAATCCCCAGAACAACCACTTAGAAAATAACTACAAATATGTAGAGTAAAAGAAACAAGAAGGAATCAAACTGGTACACTAGAAAATATTATCTAACACAAAAGAAAGTAGTAATGGAAGAATTGAAGAATAAAAAATATATGACATATTGAAGAACAAATAGTAAAATGGCAGAAATGAATCCTTCCTAATCAGTAATTCCACTAAATATAAATGGATTCTCTCAAAAGGCAGAGATTGCAGAATGAACGGATTATAAAAACAGAGTCCAACCGTATGCTGTTCTAAAAGAGACTCACTTTAGAAATAAAGATACAAATAGTTTGGAAGTAACAATGGATTCTTGGATATAATGCCAAAAGCGTAATGAAAAAAGAAAAAATAGATAAATTGGACTTCATAAAAATTAAAAATTATTGTGCATCAAAGCACAATATAAAGGAAGTGAAAAGACAACCCACAGAATGGGAGAAGATATTTACAAATCATATACAGTAAAACCTTGGATTGAGAGCAACTTGTTCTGCGAGTGTTCCACAAGACAAGCAAACATTTCTAATAAAATTTAACTTGATAAATGAGCAATGTCTTGCAATACAAATAGTACATGACACCAAACATCACATGATCACAGCTGAGCCTGATTCTTCTCTCTCTCTCTCTCTCTTGCTGTGGGATTGTGGGTGATCGTCTCCCATGCTCAGATGCTCAGTCTCAGGCCAGAGTGTTTGGCAGAAATCAGTGATTTTTCAAAACATTGGAAGGTGCCTACAACTGGCACTAGTATATTTTTTGTCCCTTCAAAGCACCTATGGACAGTCCTTTGCTTTTCCATACAAGAGTAAGCTTAGGAATGCTTTGCTTCATTCTAGGTCAGGCTGCCTGAGATATAGACCCTTTCCTCTGCTGCCTTGCCAGTTACATTAAATACAGTATAAGACAAGAGTTTATTAATATTGTGCTGTAGTCAACATCTGTGTGAACATAGACAATGGTCCCCATGCAGAAAAATGTTGAAAGGAAAGGCAGTAAGAAGGAGATGATTATGGTGGAAGTTAAGGAAATCATTGAGAGGTCAGAATGAGGTATGTGGGTGGCCGAAATTGCAAGATTTTATAGGAAATCTACCTTGAGCATTTGCACAATATTAAAGCAGAAACAAGAAATAAGGGGGCTAGATGCACCAAAAGGAGTCAGGAGAATATCAAAGCAATGGCCACGTGTTCTGGAAGATGTAGAAAAGTTGCTTCTGGTTTGGATAAATGGGAAGCAACTAGCAGGTGATACTGTGACCAAGAACTTTATCTATGAGACGGCAAATGCCTTGTACGCTGACCTCATAAGTAAACTGCCAGGTACGTCAACAGAAAATTAAAAAGTCTTCAAGGCAGGCAGGGGTTGGTTTGATAACTTTAAGAGGACAAGTGGCATCCGTAGTGTTGTGAGGCATGGAGAGGCTTTGAGTTCGGATGCTAAAGCAGCTGACGCGTTCACTACCGAGTTCAAGAAGCTCATGGTTTCCGAGTGTTACCTGCCAGAGTAAGTTTTTAACTGTGATGAGATGGGGCTGTTTTGGAAAAAGATGCCAAAGAGGACCTACATTACAGAAGAAGGGAATGCAATGCCCAGTCACAAGCCCGTGAAAGACCATCTCCCCCTCTTGTTTTGTAATAACGCAGGCTAGAGTTTTAAAGTCAAACACCTGCTCGTGTATCATTCCACGAATTCACAAACCTTCAAGAAATGCAAGGTGCAGACAAGCCAGTTAAACGTTGTATGGAGGTCCAACAGGAAGGCTTGGGTCACTCATAGCTTGTTCACTGAGTAGCTCAACGAGGGCTTCAGTCCTGCGGTGAAGAAATACCTTTTTAAAATAATCTGCCACTCAAAGCTTTGCTGATTATGGATAACGCTCCTGCTCATCCTCCAGGCTTTGAGGACGACTTACTGGAGGAATTCGAGTTCCTTAAGGTCAAGTTCCTTCCTCCCAACACCACTCCAATCCTCCAGCTCATGGATCAGCAGGTCATTTCAAACTTTGAAAGGCTTTACACCAAAGCACTATTTCAGCAATGCCTTGAGGTAACTGAAGGAACAAACCTTACCCTCTGAGCATTTTGGAAAAATCATTTCCACATCGTGAGCTGCCTCAAGATCATCGATAAAGCCTGGGATGGGGTCACCAAGAGAACCCTCAGTTCTGCTTGGAGAAAACTGTGGCCTAACTGCATTCTTGGACATGACTTGGAGGGGCTTGCTCGTGAACAGGAGCCGTCAGTTGGCCATGTTTGCGGGGAAGTCCATGGGACTGGAGGTGAATGAGGACAATATTCAAGAGCTGGTGGAGACACATGGCCAGGAGCTGACCACCGACGAACTGAAGGATCTGCATCACGAGCAACAACAAGAGGTTATGGAGGGGATCTCGTTGGCAGAGGAGGAGAAAAAGGCAGAGGAATCCCTCACTTCCCATGAGATTAGGGAGACATGTAAAATGTGGGAAACAGTAACATTTTGTAGAAAAGCACCATCCAAATAAGGCTGCAGGTGTGCGAGTGATGGATCTATTTAATGACAATGCAATGTCATATTTCTGTGAAGTCCTCAAAAGGAGGCAAAAGCAAGTGTCATTGGATGGGTTCCTTATTAAAGCTGCATGAAAAGAAAACGATTCCACTGAGCCAATGGATAGCAATGATTCTAATAGCGATAGTGAAATTCTTCCTACACAATAACCCTCCTCTAGTCTCCCTCACATCAGCCGTGAAGGTTTTCAAAGGTAAGTGCAGGTTACTTTGCTTATTTTTCTTTCTATTTTGTATTTTCTTTATTATTTTGTATTATATTATAGTATTGTAATCATTTTTATGTGAGTATTTTTGGGTTGTGGAATGAATCATCTGAGTTTCCATTATTTTCTATGGGGAAATTTACTTTGATATACAAGTGCTTTGGATTACAAGCATGTTCCAGGACAAATTATGCTCACCAACCAAGGTTTTACTGTATATGATAAGGGTCTGTTATTCGGAATATATGAAGGACTCAACAAAAAGCCCAAATAACTCAATTCAAAAATGGGCAAAGAACTGAATGGACATCTCTCTAAAATAGATATACAAATGACTGATGAGCACATGAAAGGGTGATCAACATTATTAGCCATCAGGGAAGGCAAGTCAGACCAAGTCACAGTAACATAGCACTTCATAACCACACCAGAGTTGCTGCAATAAAAGAACAAATAAACAAACAAAACCCAGAAAACCACGATGTTATTGAGAATGTGGAGAAACTGGAACTCTCATATACAGCTGGTGGGAACGGTAAATGGTACATGCAAATGTGGAAAGATGGTTTGCCTGTTCCTCAAAAACTTAAACATAAAATTACCTTATAACTCAGCAGTTCCACTCTAGGGATACACCCAAGATAACTGAAAACAATAGTGTGGCATGAATGTTCACAGCAGCCTTCTTCAGAGAGATCAAACAGTGGTAACAACGCCAAAGGTCCATCAGCCCATGAAAGGATAAACAAAATGTGGTGTCTATATACAATGGATTATTATGTGGCCATAGTGAGAAATGAAATGCTGATACATGCTACAACATTGTTGCACTATGAAAACATGCTAAGTGAAAGAAGCCAGACCCAAAAGGCCACATGTGTGATTCCATTTATATAAAATGTCCGAATTGGCAAATCCATAGAGACAGAAAGCAGTCTCCGAAGGAAGGGCAAATGGGGAGGGACTGCATAAAGGCTTCTGTTTGGGGTGCTGAAAGTGTTCTGGACCTAGATAGTGGTGATGGTTGCACAACATTCCGAACCTACTAAAAGACACTGATTTGCACACTTAGAAATGGTTACAGTGGTGAATTTTGCATTACGTGTATTTTACATTAAAAGAAAAAAAAAAAAAACAAACAAACCCAGAGTGCTGTTACAAAAATGAAGAGGCAAGCCACAGACTGGACCAAAATATTCACAACATAATTGTCTGACAAAAAAATTCATATCCAGAATGTGAGAACTCTTACAATTCAATAACGAAGAGACAAACAATCCAATTACAAATGGATAAAAGGCTTGAAGGGGTACTTCACAAAACAAGATATCTGAAGGCTGAAAAGGTGCTCAACGTTATTAGTCATCAGGAAAATGCAAAATAAACTTCAAATGAGGAGACCATTTACACCTCTGGAACGGCTAATATCTGACTCTTGGTTTTGTCTCAGGTCATGATCTCACAGTTCGTGAGTTTGAGCCCCACATTGGGCTTGCACTAACAGTGTGGAGCCTGCTTGGGTTTCTCTTTCTCCCTCTTTCTCTGCCCTTCTGTGCTCTCTCTCTCTCTTAAAATAAAATTTTTAAAAACTGAAAAAAAAAAAAAACACCCACAAACTATATACCCAGAAGTATTCCACATCCAAGGATGTGGAATATTCAGAAGTGTCATATACTTCTGGAGAGAATGTAAAGTGACATAACCATTCTGGAAAGCTGTCAAGTTTCTTACACAGTTTAATGTACATCTACCCTGTTACTCAACCATTCTCCTCTTAGATATTCACTGAAGAAAAGTGAAAGCATATGTCCTTACAAAAGACTTGTATACGGATATCCCTAGCGGCTTTAATCATAATACCACCAAACTAGAAAGAACCTAAAAGTCTATCATCAGACAAATGGATAAATACATTGTGATATATTAATGCAGTAGCATACTACTTGGTGATGAAAAAACAATCAACTACTGATACATGCAATAACGTGCATGAATCTCAAAAACATTACACTGAAGAAAAGAAGCCAGACACAAAAAAGTCTATATAATGTGTTATTCCGTTTACACGGAGGTCAAGGACAGGCGAAATTAATCTGTGGTGACAGGAATAAAAACATGGATTGTCTCTTGGTAGAGTGACTACAAAGACACACAAGGGAATTTTCCAGGGTGATAGAAACGGTCTGTATACCTGGGCATGGTGATGTCATGTCGTGAATGTCAGTGCATTTGTAAAATCTTATCAAACTGTGTAATTAAAATCTGCGTTTTTTATTGCCCGTAAATGATACTTCAGTTAATAGAGAGAAAGAAAGAGACAATGAGAGGAGAGGAAGCAGAGATGATGAGTAATGTCAGGTCTTGCTAGAAGGGATTTAGAGAGATAAGGCAGTAACCAGAAGGGAAACGGAGACCAAGAGTACGTGTGTTTGTGTGTGCCTGTGGGTGTGCATGTGTATGTGTGCGCATGTGTGTGTCGGTGCGTGTGTACGTTGCACATGTGTGTATGCATGTTAACGGGAGACTCTGGAAGCCTGTTGGCTACTGATGGCAGTGGTCCAGTAGAGAAAAATTGATGATGCAGGGAAGGAAGGGGGGATTACGAAGCAAAGGCCTTCAGCTGAAGAGAGATGAAACAATGTTGAAAGCAGGGAGTAACTTTGTTCGCTTTGTCTCCAGACAGCCGAACCAGAGTTAGTGACAAGAAGTCACAGGGAGGTAGGTCTTGGCTCAGTAAGAAAGGCTTTTAGAGAAGTAAAAAGCTATTGCCCTCTCAGACTGCCCGGAGGGGTGCTGAGCTCTTGCCACCAGGGGCGTAGGGGCTGCTGTGGCAGGAAGTGCTGGCCTCCGACAAAGAAGAAGGAAGTTAGCATGGTTCGAGTCACCTGCCTTCTCTCAGCCATCCCACCCGTGGGTCTGTGGAGCCAGGACCAGCCCGGGTGGGGACACAGGGCCGCCCCTGCTCCGCTGCGCATGCGCACCGGCCGCAGGCCCTTTCCTGCCTCTCCACAGATGCTGGCGCACCTGTCTACTTCTATGAGTTTCAACACCGGCCCCAGTGCTTAAACGACACAAGGCCAGCTTTCGTGAAAGCCGATCACTCTGATGAAATCCGCTTCGTCTTTGGAGGTGCCTTCCTGAAAGGCGACATTGTCATGTTCGGTAAGAAACGGCTTCGGGGGCTTCTGTTCTCGCAGGGACTGGAGCTTGGGATGAGCTGGGGAGAAGGCACTGTTAGCACGAAGTCCCTCAACCGCCCAATACTATGCAAGAGTCCAGAAGACTGGTGGGTTAGTATTTAATCTATGGTTAACAGACATAGCCATTCCCTGGAAAATGCCCTCCTCTTATTTTTAGGAAAAGGAGTTGCCAGCATTTGCTTGATAAGTGTTTCTCTTCATACTAAAGCCTAAAGGTGTGGGCCCTTGAGGGCACTCATGCAATCTAATTTTTTTGTTTTTAATTAGAACCTCTTTCTTCCTTCTCTCTGACCACTAGTCTCAACCCTCCTTGCCCTTTCTAGAATCACTGATGCTACCCAGGGCTTTAAAAGGAAAACAAACAAACAAACAAACAAACATGTTTTTCATAATTCCAGCCCAAAGTAGTGGGACCCAGGTGATCTAATGCAGATGCTTGCACACTGTTGCTAGCAAGGTTTGCTCATTCATTCCTGAATTTATGACCTATTCAGTGCCTCAAATAAGAAGCCAGTCATATGAGGTTATCAATAGAGAAAATATAGGAACTACACACTATAGATATCACTAAAATATTTTGTTTAAGAAATTGCACAACACAGGCTCGTAAGCAGTTCGCGCTGGCTTCTTGACAATGAGGACAGAGCCTCTGCCAGAGTATGCGCTCTGAGGTTTATTCATTATGTGATTTATTCATTCCCATCCTTGTAATACAGGTAATGACACAACTGCCTCCTACGTTGTCTTAAGGATTAAATGAAACAATTCTCATAAGGTATACAGTGAGTACTTAATAAATGTCCCTGTTACTATTACTCAGCAGCCATCACTGAGCTCATAACTGTGTGATGGGCACAGGAATCTCCAAATGGGAAAAAATGAACCGCATGTGTATCAAAGGCTAAATTCCTTAATATCTAAGGAGCTCTTGGGGCACCTGGGTGGCTCGGTTAACCATCTGACTGTTGATCTCAGCTCAGGTCTTGATCTCAGGGTCATGAGTTCAGGCCTCTCATTGGGCTCCACACTGGGCATGAAATCTACTTAAAAAATATAGATAGATAGAGGGGGCGCCTGGGTGGCTCAGTCGGTTAAGCGGCCGACTTCGGCTCAGGTCATGATCTTGCGGTCCGTGAGTTCGAGCCCCGCGTCAGGCTCTGTGCTGACAGCTCAGAGCCTGGAGCCTGTTTTGGATTCTGTGTCTCCCTCTCTCTGACCCTCCCCTGTTCATGCTCTGTCTCTCTCTGTCTCAAAAATAAATAAAGGTTAAAAAAAAAATTAAAAATAAAAAAAATATAGATAGAGATAGAGAGATATATGGTATACATATCTATAAATATATATGGTACATAATATATATAAAGAACTCCTAAAATCAATGGGAAAAGAACAACCCAGTCAAACACTGGGCAATATATAAATAGTTTATGGAAGAAGAAACATGTGACTTTTAAGCATGAAAATCCACTCGACCTCACCCATATCAAGAGGATTGAACGTTAACCTTGACTGAGGAATTCTCTCTCAACTATCGAGGTTGGGGAGAGCGATACATTTTACATAATATATTTCAGCAGGTGTGGGGAGACAGACAACCTCATATATTAATGGAAAATTTAAAATGCAGTTAGTCTTTACCCTAGCAGTTCAACTTCTAGAATTTTTGCACAATTATATACAGGCAAAGGTTTAGGCACACACTGAAGCATTGTTTCCACCAGCAAAAGATTGGAAACGATGCAAAGATCCACCAAGAGAATATTGGATGCCTGAATTATATATTCATAGATAACTGAATATATACATACTTACGTGTTATACATTTATAGAACAATAAATGGCAATGAATGGAAGGTTTATAGACAACAGTGTGGGCCTATCTCCTGGATACAGTTTTAGTACAAAGAGAAAGACGCAGGATATATGTTCGTATTATACTGAGTATGTAAAAAGGCATCTGCCAAAAACCCTTGCACGAGGCTAGCCTGCCTTTGGAGGACACTCAGGAAGCTGGTAACTATGGTTGCCTCTGAGGTTGGTAACTAACTGGGTGTCTGGAGGGAAGAGACAGGAGGGAAACTTACTTTCGTTAGATACCCTGCCTGCATTTTGGATTTGTCCTTTGAGCAAGTATTACTTTCTCAAATGGAGAAATGCCATAATTAATTAATTGTTTGAGGGGGAGTGGTAGAAGGAGAGAGAGAGAGGTGGCCTCTGACCCTAGGAAACCTGCAGCCTCATGGGAATTTCTGGAAGAGCACTGGTGAGACAGGGAAGCTGTGTGATCTGCCTCCTCCATTTGGAAGCCAGGATCCCTTGGGCAAACCCTGGCGGCTCTAGGCCTCAGTATGTGCAGACACAAAATGAGCCCAACGATTGAGGATTGAACGGTGGGCCAGTGAGAGGATCCCGGTGGGAAGGGAGGTGTGAACGAGATTCAGCAGGCCCGAAGCACCTTGGGCTTCTGGCAAATCCATGTGAGAGCCGGATTTTGTGATTGTCTCCTTCAGAAGGAGCCACCGAGGAGGAGAAATTGCTGAGCAGGAAGATGATGAGGTACTGGGCCAACTTTGCTCGGACCGGGTAAGTGAGCACTGCCTTGGTGCGGGCTTTCCCCACAGCCAGGTGTCTGGGGGTAGAAATCTCACCCCCATCTCTGCCCTCACTTCCAGGAACCCTAATGGGGAAGGTGTGCCTCTGTGGCCAGCCTACACCCAGAGCGAGCAGTACCTGAAGCTGGATTTGAATGTGAGCGTGGGACAGAAACTGAAGGAGCAAGAGGTGGAGTTTTGGACGGATACCTTCCCCTGATACCCTCCACTTCCACAGCCCTCCCCAGTCCTCCTTCTCCCTTACTCTCCCTTTCTCTGCTCCCTCCTGGCTTCTTCTCTTCTGCTCCATGGGAAGTTCTCTCTGTGTGATTTGGTTTTTCTTCTTCCACAATTTCACCCACGATCCTTAGCTCCGTTTCTGTGTTGAGCTACTTCGTGGAATCAGCTGCTTTCACCGATGTTTTATGGTCTTGAGGACGATTCTTAGGGGAATTCTTTTCAACATCAAACAATGCTACTGGCCTTGGAAGGCTACCAGATTTCTTCAATAAATCACCGTGATGGCTGGCGTATTACTTGGTATCATAATGACCTTGTTAGTCAGATGAAACAAAATCAGAATGTAAAATAATGTACAAGGAACAGAATTTAATTCTGTGTTCAGAACATGCTCACAACCCCCAGCATTCAAGATGATGTGGACTCCCTATGAGAGAAGGTGTCTGTGTGTGTTGAGTGAAATGTGAGTGCTTCAGCTCCGATCCAGGGGAGTTTCAGCCACAAGCCAAACATGGATGTCCTGAACACCGATGGCCTGAACCGGATCTTTCCTCCAGCTCAGGAGATATGTGTGTGTGGGGGGCGGGGGGGGGGGGCCGGAGAGCCTCCTCCTCAGCAATGGAAACCAGACATCCTCCAAGGTAAGGGGCCCAGAAGTCAGACGCCAGGCAGTAAGGTCAGGTCAGGGAGATACTGAGGAGTAAAGATGTTTGATGGGACTGAGACTAATCCATCCTTCCATAAACCTATAACGGGTGCCTGATGTGTACTAGACATATCCCCACTGGAGCTACAGTGGTAAGCAAGACACGTTCGCCACCAGTGGTAAGCAAACAAACAGTAAGCAAACATTCACACAGGTGAATATCTGATGATAGAAATTTGATAAGTTCACCTAGGGAGAGTAAGGTGTTTTATTAAAGTGTAACGGGGGACCTAATTTAGATGGAAGTCTTAGGAGGTTCCCTCTGGAGAAATGATATTGATCTTAAGAAAGGATGAATTAGAGTTAGCCAGTTGATACGTAGGGATGCATTTGTACCCTTGATATCCATATAATTCATATTAAAACCACACAATCCCTATTCTATTCATGTCATTTACCAGGGTAGTTAGTTTTTCCTTGTGATTGCTCCAAGAGTACATATGTGCATAGAATAGGAGGGTTCCTGAAATGTCAGTAATGTAGAGTTCCTCTGGGTCAGAGATCTCCTAATCCTAGCCTGAGTTTGGCCCCAAGAAATGTTTTGTTCAGTCCACACATGTCAAAAACATTTTGGAATTGGTTTCCAGTTAATATGAAGTTAGGGGAATTGCACTTTGGAAGCCATGTGTCCAGCTTCTCCAGAGCAGAAGAAGAAGGTGAAAAAAGGAGGTGGAGGTGGAAGAGGAGGAGCAAGAAGAAGAAATCTGGCATCAGCGGAGCTGAATTCCCACATGGTAACCAGGGCTTCTGACAGCCTGCACATCACCTTTGAGCCAATTAGAAGGCATTCTTTCTTCAAAACCCTCCACAGACAGACTTCCTCCAGGAAATCATCATTGATAAATAACTACGTCTATGATGTGAAAAATATCTCCTCTGAAGTAGTGCCCCTGTGCAGTGCACAACCTGCACAACTGTTCTCAATGACCCTGATAGAATAAATCTTCAGAACTGAGTAGAGTCTACCCCTTTACAAAGGCATGAGCTCTCAACTTTCTACAGTCCTCACCATTCCCCTTTGTCTTATGCCTGGTCCATTTCACTCATTGATATTACCTGGCCCCAGAAGGTGTTTAAGCCTGGGCCCCTGGCCTCTCATTTTACAGAAATCTATGGAGAAGTAAAGGAATTCATCCAAGGTCATTCAGTGAATTAGCAGCAAGTAAAAACCAGGCCTTGAGTCTCTTGTCTTTCCAGATCAGGACTCTCTGCCATGCTGCCTGCCTCCCTCAGCATATGGTTCAAATCTGTTGGATTGTTTCTGGCCTAGGTGGTTGTGGAAGGGGTAGATCAACAATCCTTGGGGCATTTTATGGTTCTAGGAAGAGGAACCAAGCCACACACAAGCAAGCTGGAAATTCAATTGCCTGTGCAGCTGCAGAAGGCTAATTTCTACATTGATATTTGGCTTAACTAACAGCTAGAAAACACCACTCAACTCATTTTTTAAAATACTATCATATTAAATGACATTACACTTATTTATATACTGCACACAGTCCCAGTATCCTCAAATATGATTCTAATTTTGGTAGGTGTCTTGCAAGAGGGAGCATATTTCCAACTCATCCAGATACAGGGCCCTCTTTCCTCCTTATTCCTGTCCACATGTGATCAGATGGTGTATTGAGTTAAAGTTGAAATATGAGTGTCAGTGGGCATCCTGCTTTTTTCATTTAATTCAGGATTTTCTATCAGAGGTGTAAGTAGAAGACTCACCCAGGGAGCTTTCCCAAAATTCCAGTGCCCAACCTACTCCCCCGTCCAAGCAAACCAGAGACCTGTATTTTCATTTGTTGGGCATTTGATGCACACCCCTGGTTAAGAGCTGCTGAGTACTCACAGTGTGGTGGATGAATTCCAGGTTGCTAGAGGATCGTCAGACACTCAGCTTACATATCTGCCTGATGTGGCTACATCACAATCTCTAGCTGTTAGTCTGCTCCTGGACATTTATGGATATAATTTGATAAGCAACTTTGGGAAGGAGTGCTTTTGCTTTTTTTTTTTTTTATTATTATTTATTTTGAGAGAGAGAGAGAGAGCAAGCAGGGGAGGGGCACAGAGAGAGGAAGACAGAAATCCAAGCAGGCGCCACGCTGTCAGCTCAGAACCCCATGTGGGGCTCGAACCCATGAACCGTAAGGTCATGACCTGGGCCTAAATCAAGAGTCAGACGCTTACCTGACCAAGCCACCCAGGCACCCCCGAGTACTTTTACTTTTTAAAATTATGTCTGGCATCTGGATTTGCAGCAGATGGACCCGGGAAAAGGCCCTGCCCTTTTTCAGTTGCTCTTATGGTCTACAAATGCACTTCCCCCAAAGGGTCCTTTCACTTCCTGCTCATCAACAGCACAGATACATGTATTTTGCAATCACCTCTGCTTTTCCATCAACATAAAAACAGAAAATTTAATTACTTTCTTACTGTAAATTAAACAACTTACTTTTTTACAGAAAATATATACTTTTTTCGAACAATCTTGGATCTGAATCACTAAATCAAATCAAATCAAATCGAACAAAACTCTGGAGACAAACCAAATATTTGCCTGTGAATTTCCTAATGTGCAGCAGAGGGCAGCATTATAAAAAGGGGAAAAAGTGCTTTCCTCCTCTGAGGCCCCTGGGGTGCTAGTAAGGTGATATTGCAGAACTTGGAAGAAAAAGAAAACCAAACGAAATAGTTAAGTTATAAACCAATACCATTTATCATTGTCCCTTTCCTCTGTAACACTTGGAAAGGGGAAAATTCCAACCCATTGCCTCAAAAGTCTAATTTCAATGACTGCACTCACAGGCAGAGCAGAGATTGGGGCCAGCAGGGTTTCTTCTTTCCTAAGTTTTATACTTTCCCATCAAGACCCCAGGAGCCTGCCTTAGATGGGCAGAAAGGTGTCCCTTTCCTGGTGTCTCCCTGTCCCTGCTCCTCTTCCCTCAAAGACCCTTTAGATTCCAGACCTTTCTGCCCAACCCCAAGGCCCAACTCCCAGCCCTGTGGCCCTGGCTACAGGTCACAAACAGGCAGAGGTGGGAGGGGGGGTGTGTTCTCATATCATGTATGACATTTATCCACATAGCATATGGTTATAGTTTTTTATCACTGCTGTAGAGTCGTTATTTGTGTGAATATGCCATAATTTACCCATTCTGCTAGTGATGGGCATTTGGATAATTCCTAGTTTCAGGTTATTATGAAAAGAGTTGCCATGAATACTTTAGGACACGCCTTTTAGTAACTACACCCATGCATTGCCCTTGGATATTTACCTAATAATGGCTTTGCTGGGTCACCAGGGTTGCATATGTCAACTTTAGTAGATACTCCTGTCATAAACCCTAAGTCTAACATTCTCTTTAGGACATCAAAGAGCAGGACGTGGGATGAAAAGCGAGAGATGGCTAATATCCAGGAAAAGACAAGAGCCCTGAATAAGGGTCCTTGCCCCATATTTATTAAGATTAGAAGGCTTACAAATGTGATGGGTGTGCACAAAGAGACAAAGAAACTGGGAACATTAACTTGGGGACGTGAGGGAAAAGGGGGGTTTTGAAGATATACGGTGTTTGGGGTTTGGGTCCATATAAAACAAAATCTTGGTGCCAGGCAGATGAGCAGATGTTTGTTAATGGCAGACAGGAGTCGCCATGTCTGTTTATCTTAGCTAGCCTAGGGGATAAGACAGATAGGGCAAATTACCTCAGGGTTAACAAGGCACCTTTTCTTATGTGAACCATCTCCACTCTAGGCTGCTTCCCCTGCAGTGCAGCGGTCCATAGTCCAATTCACCTGTTTACTTAACTTTGCCCTTTCCTCCTGTGAAAGCAGCTTTTCTGTTATAGTACTAAATTGGGGGGCATTTTTGCCCTGCATGCCTAATTTTGTTTACCTCATATACCTTTGTATTGGGAGCCTTTGCACCCGTTCCTATTTTGGGGCCTTTGCCCCTCCCTCTCTGTTCTGGGAGCTTTGCACCCCTCTCTATTCTGGGGTGCCTTTGCACCTCCCTATTTTGGGGGTGCCAATCTTGTTTATCCAAACTTGGGTGTGAGCATTCTATGGCTTTGTATTTCTTTATGCCTTGTTAACCCATTGGTGTAAGCCCGGGAGATTCCTAAACTTATTCCCCACAACTCCAAAAAGCTTTCCAGAGTGGGTGCGCCCTCATACCAGCAGAGTAAAAAATTTCTAGCTGCTCCATATTGTCAATACTTGGTATTTTCTCAAGGATTCTTTCACTTTTATTCTTATTCATTACTGTATTTCCTTGCTTAGCTTTGCTGTAATGCAACAATTGATTTATAAAATTGCATTCCTGAAAATAAGTTACTCAATGGGAAAAGTGGACCACTGATGGTCAGTTAGTAATATAAAGGCAAGGACAACTTTGTCCACCACCATGGCCACTAGTTAGGTGACCAGGCATTGACTTCATCAAGGGTCGTTTTTACTGCAGCCATTACCTTGAAACCTCAGGGAATGTCTTTTGACACTCAGCTCTCTGGATGGAAACCACACTATGTTGATGTTGCCAAGGCTCTTTTGATGCTGTCTTGTAAGCAAGTGATTGGATTCCCCAGATTCAACCCATTCTGGAACTGGCAGAGGCAGAGCACAGTAGGAACTTTGGTCTGGAGGTGGATCTCAGAGGGAACAGCCGCACCTCCATGTGCATGGGGGGGGGGGGTGTATCTGCATTCCCGCTCTCACAGATACACAGTAGCTCTAAATCCAGAGGGTTTATCTACTGCTACATTTTAAATGTGTTTGTCCAGCTGGGGGGAGGGTTCCTCCTCATGCATCGGGTTTCCCTTTCTCTTCTCTAAAAGCAGTTGTCACTCCTCTGTCTACCTTCCTACTTCTAAAATGTTGACTGATGTCATTGTCTCTCCTCTTCCATTCTGTTTGTACACATGCTTGTGGACGTTATTTTTTGACCTTTTAGAAGAATATGGGGAGGGAGTGGAAATAAATGCAGCCACTGATCCTTCTTTAGTAGGAAGGGGAAAAATGCTTTTTTAAAATTTTTTTAAATGTTTTTATTTATTTTTGAGAGACAGAGAGACAGACAGAACATGAGTGGGAAAGGGGCAGAGAGAGAGGAGACACAGAATCTGAAGCAGGCTCCAGGCTCTGAGCCGTCAGCACAGATCCTGACATGGGACTTGAACCTAGAACCATGAGATCGTGACCTGAGCTGAAGTCGGATGCTTAACAGACTGAGCCACCCAGGCACCCTGGCAAGATGCTTTTTTATTAAACAATTAAAAATAGGTATGTTTCTACATTTTTGACAGCCACACGGCATCCCATAATAGGAATACTTGATAAATTATTTAAACACTCACTATAATTGGTCATTCAAGTTATTTCACAGGTTTTACTACTGTTAGTATTACAGAGGTGGACAATTTGATGCATTCTCCTTTGGGCTCATTCATAATTATTCCTTGTTAGTGAATAACAAGAATGTGGAGATGCCCCTTTGAAGTGTTTGGATAGATTTTTCCAAATTGCCCCGAATAAAGCTTGTACTAGTTTATCACTCATAACAACGGTTCCTGTTTTTCCACACTTTTGTCAATATTTGGCACAAGCACTAACATAGTAGTGGTAGAAATCCTTGACAGTTTGATAGTGGCAATTTGAGTGTCTGCTTTTAATTTGCATGTCTTTTTTTAAGTTTATTTATTTATTTATTTGGAGCAAGACAGAGACAGTGCAAGTGGGGGAGGAGCAGAGAGAGAAGGATAGAGAGAATCCCAAGCAGGCTCCATGCTGCCAGTGCAGAGCCCGACAGGGGGCTTGAACTCATGAAACTGCGAGATCATGACCTGAGCTGAAACCAAGAGTTGGAC
The DNA here is from genome assembly GCF_024362965.1 of Panthera pardus. Classification (NCBI taxonomy): domain Eukaryota; kingdom Metazoa; phylum Chordata; class Mammalia; order Carnivora; family Felidae; genus Panthera; species Panthera pardus. Next base: position 33,054,016 of record NW_026526743.1, on the reverse strand, counting down.
ACTCAACCGACTGAGCCACCCAGGTGCCAATTTCCATGTCTTGATGTTCGTGTTTATTGATATGTTGAAATGACATTTTATAGGTGTATAGCTTCAAAGGCCCTTGGAATGTAGGTGATAAGATGAAGGGGGTTGACTCACTCATCCTTCCCTCCACCACAACCTTATGTTCACACCTGATGTGCTCCTGACCTGCTTCCATACAAAAACAAGTAGGCACAGAGCAGACAATGATTTGGGGATGGGGTTACATCTCCCCACCCCTAGCTGCCAACCAGCCCATTGGGCATCCTAAAGATTTCATGGCCCCCTGGACCTTCTAAAGTGAGTGCTGAAGGCCAGCCTTGGTAGATCCTGAGATTCGGGCAAACCATTGTGCAGTCCAGCATTTTGAAGAAGCTTATGTCACTATTCTTGCTGAGGCCTGTGGGAGCCCAAAGGCCAAGCTTTCTCACGCATGCAGAGAACTTAGCCTTCTCTGGAGAGCAGAACTCTCCTCCCACCCTTCTCTCATGCATGCAGAGAACTTAGCCTGCTCTGGAGAGCAGAACTCACCTCCAGCCCCTCCAGTGAATATTTAGGAGGAACCCTCTTGACCTCTCCAGTGGTTTGCCTGCTTCTGCCAGATTCTACTTTCAGAAACACCTTTTTTTCCTTGTCACTCCCAGAATTAAAGACTTTTGGTGGCTTCCTGTTGTTCAAGGTGAAATCCAGTTCTCCTTAGCTTGCCATTCAAGCCTTGTGACCTCCATTCACCCTTCTGGCCCAAATGTTCTCCTCAAGAGGCCCCCAAGTCTACCTTGCACCAGTGACCATGTGCTCTCTTCTCTGATACAACAAATCCTGTTCACCTCTTAATGCCCTCTACAATCAGAAAATCGTGGATGGTTTGGGCATTAATATATATAAACTCTAACAGAGCTCAGAGTAAGAAAACACACAAAACCCTTCTCTCACTCAAGGTCACTGTATCACCCAGATGTCTATTAATACAATCTATAATAATTTGAGTTTGCTGGACCCTTTCCAGAAGAATTTAATTCAATCTTAACTTTCTGGGGCCTCAATTTTTATGTCTTTCTGATTCACCCTTTTTCTTTTTTTACTCTTAGAAGGCTGAAGGAAACCTTTATAGCATAGCCCTAGCAAGCAAGGACTAAGTTTACAATCTTTTATTTAGAATTTAAATAAAAGAAATACACAAGCTCCTTGTTTACCAAAGTATAGTACACTTATTCCTAGAGTTATGCAAGATTACTTCAGATGGTGCACAAACTTCAAAGCATTATAAAAATTCTTTTAATGTTTATTCATTTTTGAGAGACAGAGAGACAGAGTGCAAGTGGGGGTTGGGCAGAGAGAGAGAGGGAGACACAGAATCTGAAGCAGGTTCCAGGCTGTGAGCTGTCAGCACAGAGACCAACGTGGGGCTTGAACTCACAAACCGTGAGATCATGACCTGAACTGAAGTTGGACGCTTAACTGACTGAGCCACCCAGGCATCCCCAAAGCATTATATAATGGTTATGTATTTATTTTGCTATATATTAGAAAAAAGCTCTAATATCAAATCTGTGATTTAATGGATATTAGTATCTGGCAGGAACTACCATTAAAATCTGTCTGACCTTCTTTGGCACACAACCAGACCATATTTCCTAGACTTCCTTGCAATTAGTTTGGCTGTATGGCTAAATTATTTCCAGTGGAAATTCCAGTGGGAATATTTCCAGTGGAAATTCCAGTGTCACTGTGAGTGACATTGAGGTATGCCACATTCAGGCCTGGCCCACCCACCCTGTTCACTCCTCTGTGCTTGCCCTCATTCCAGCTGCCTAGAATTGGCACCCGTAACAACATTAGAAACTATGAATTAAAGGTAGTAAAGCTGCCATGTTCTAGGTCAGGAGTTAGCAAGCTGCCCATGGGCCAAATCTAGCTGGCCACCTGTTTTTTCAATAAAGTTTTATTAAAACCCAACCATGCCCATTTGCCTAGGTATTATCTATGGCTGCTTTGGCTGCAATGGCAGATTGGACAGTTGCCACAGAGACCATATGACCCTCAACGACAAAAGTATTTACTATCTGGCCCTTTACAGAGAAACTTTGCCGACCCCCCTGCTTAGATCACTGGAGGGCAGCCACCTTGTTGACCTAAACAGCACCACATTTCTTCACATATACATGAAATAAGCCACTGAAATTCTAGGACGATCTGCTACCATAGTTTACCCTGCTCTCAGTATATTCTTACTCACAATTGTCAAGCTAGGCAGTCCCATGAGATTGCCTGATGGAGACAGCATGAATGTCAGTTGCTTGTGCCTTGTGGGATGACCATTTATGTCCATGGTGAGTGAAGCACTCCCCTCCAGAGCACACCCCCAGGCCAAAACTTCCCACAGGTGCTCTGCCTCAGTCTATCCTAGGACATATTTCTGGCTCATATTTCTTCTGGTGTTTGTCCTAGTAGGTGCTCTCCATATGTCTGTTGAGTAATTTGATGGAGAGACTGAGGGGGGGATAATTTGGAGGCCTCAGAGTTGTCTTCCCTCCTAAGACCTGCCTAAATGCTTGAGAGTTAAGGCCAGTTTCTAGGACTTTACTCTTTAGACCATCTCGCTCCACAAGAGAAACCTTAGGGAGTTTCCCACAGGAAAAGCAATAATCCCAGTCAAATGCCAATGAAACAAGAAGAACTGTATTATTTACAGAGCTAATGTGGTGCAAGGAGAGCGTAAACATTAAGCAAAATTGAGTTCTGGCATGAGCCTTTGTGAACTCCAGCCTCACTTGTGCAGAATCATCGCGAGCCAGAAATGGGCTTCCAGACTGCAGCCAGACATGGCAAGGTCTGGGAATGGCTTCCTCTGTTTGTAGAATTGGCCAGTGTCACAAGCAGGCATGTGATTAAGTGGGACTGGGAGAATAATTCATCCCCACCTTTTGTATTTTGCTAAGACAGCATCCTAGAATTTTTTTATGCTAAAAACCAGGGCTGTGTTCCAGGCTGCAAAGACCAGCTGGCCAGGTCAAAAGGCATAATGACTATGCCTTAACTGGTGTGTGTGTGTGTGTGTGTGTGTGTGTGTGTGTGTGTGTGCGCATGTGTTCTGCTGATTAGAAAGAGGCTTATTGTCTGCTCAGGAAGACAACCCAGATTGTCCCATGTGGATAGAGATGGGGTCCTCTTTCTTAGGGTGGTCTTTAGGACTCAGGTTTCTTTCCTGGATGAAAGGGAGGAACCCCAGCCCAGGTCAGTCTTCAGAGAAGCAATCACCTCTGGGGACTGACTCTACTGCTGTCACAATGTTCTCACCCCTATCCCCACACTGTCCTGCCACGGTGACTAGAATGAGTGAAAATTAATATCCTTTTTTGAATTTGAGTCTCCCGAAACTTCATTTCAGCTATAACCTGTGGCCTTGGCCAAGAACCTATGAGCTTCCCTGAGTGTCATGTGCTTTATGGCTGCTGGTTGCCCAATTTTCTCAGATGTCAATACTGGTCTGGCCTGGACAAGGGCAGCCTTGCCAGATGACACCAGGAAAATAGTGTCAGCCTGGAGAAGGCACGGCTGCCTGTTCAAGGCACCAGCCGGAAGACAGCTGTCCTCCACATCTGTTTCCTGTCCATTGACATCTCATGTCTCCAGTTCAATGCAGGGGGATCGGGGCATGCGATTTCTGGCTGGACAGCGACTTCTCAACAGCAAGTCAGAGCCAGCAGCAAACGCCTCCGCTGCCGGGCTACCTGTCCCAAGAGCCTGTTTCCACCGGTTTCAACCTGCCATCCCTCCAGGCAGCCTAAGGGCCCAGGAGGTGTCAGCAGGGAGTCATGGGTGCTTTGAAGGGTGGAGGTAGAGACGGTTCCAGGAGAGAGAAGCTACCGGAGCTTACCCACAGGCAAGTCAAGCATGTGCTTAGGGCACCAACACAGTCAGTCTGTCAACAAGGTTTTGACACCACAGCAGAATGGTTAAGAATAGGGGCTGTAACAGGGGTGCCTGGGTGGCTCAGTCCGCTGGGCATCTGACTTCAGCTCAGGTCATGATCTCATGGTTCATGGGGTCGAGCCCCGCATAGGGTTCTGTGCTGACAGCTCAGAGCCTGGAGCCTGCTTCAGATTCTGTGTCTCCCTCTCTCTCTGCCCTCCCCCACTCGTGCTCTGTCTCTCTCTGTCTCAAGAATAAATAAATGTTTTAAAAAAATTTAAAAAAAATGAATATGGGCTGTAACATTATGCAGCTTTTGTTCAACCCTCAGCTCTTCCTGTACTTGATGTTCCTTGCCCTGCTGAGCCCCGGGATATCATAGAATCAATTCACGGGGTTAATTTTGAGAACTGAGTGAGGTACAGAATACAAAACGCTCAGCGCCTCGTTTGCCACACAGAGAGCTCTCAATAAATCTCTGTCGAATGAAGTCCTGAAAGAATAGAAGTGGAAAATATGAAGTAAAAACATGATACTGCAGCCAGGAAAATGGCTGTGGTAATACAAATTAGATGTATAACCTTCCAGAACTTTTCCCACGCAAAGATCTGTTTTTACTAAAATGGGGTATTAGTATGGAAATAAAATTCATAGACCATACAATTCACCTTTTCCAAAGTGTGCAGCTCAGTGTTCTTTTAGTATATTCACACCCCCCCCCCATCTAAACCCAGAACATTTCGTCACTCCACAAAAAAGCCTCCTACCCATTCTGAGTCATTCCTTATGCCCTCCCTCCTCTGCCCCTAGCACCCTCTACTCTACTTTTTGTCTCGATGGATTTACCTATTCTGGAATTTTCCTATAAATAGACTTCTATAATATGTGGCCTACTGCTGTCCAGTTCTTGTTGCAACAAGAATCCGTGGTTCCTTTCTTTTCATGGCTGAATAATATTCCATTGTATGGAGAGATCAGACTTGGTTTATCCATTCATCAGTTGAATGGTCACTCGGGTTGTTCCCGCTTTGGGGTATTACAAATAATGCTTTTCTTTGTGTCTCATTTTGTATGGATATGTTTTCAATGATCTTGGGTATACCTAGGAGTGGAATCGCTGGGGGTATGGTAACTCTACGTTCGATTTCTGAGGAACTACTCAGTTATATCCTAAAGCAGCCGCAGCTATTTCATAACCTGATTTTGCCCCTTTTGCAATAGATCATGACTGTCTGTCCTTGTGTGCCTCACTAGTTTGAGTGAATGCATGCATAATATTTCCTTAGCCAGCTGTATCAGACTGTATTTAACAAATTCCCTTTTGTTGAACATTTAATAATCCTGTGAAAGAGTCATTGAGCGTCTAACTTGTGTCCCCAGCAGATACATGACACCTTCCCAGGTATATTCAGGGCACTTTGTATCCCCCTGTTGTAGTGCTTCCACAATGTGCAGTAATCCACTCTCCCCGACACCACGGTGTCGTATCTACTCCATGGTGAGGTCCTTGAGAAGGAACATCCCTTGAATTCATCTCTGTATCCATATCACCTGGCATAGCACCAGGCTTTTGGTAAATGGAGAATAAATGAATAGATGGAATAATGACTGAATGGAAGGAAGGATGAATGCATGATTAGAGCCAGGGAGTAGGGAGAGAAAGAGTTCACTTGTGGTAAGAGCTGTCTGCCCAAAGATCCCCACCTGGAGATGTAGTGAGTTCCCTGACCCTGGAGGTATGTGATAGGAAGCTGAGTCACTTGGAGAGAATATTGTAAAGTCAATTTAGACATCAGAAGGGAAACCGGATGAATTTAAGGTGCTTCCAAACTTGACAGCATAGAACTCCATAGAAAAGAAGCCCAGGCAGCTAAGAGATTTGTCGTGAGTTCCTTAGCTGAGCGGCTGTGAGGCTGGCAGTTGCTCTAGAAGTTTTCAAGTTTGTTCTGAGGACTTTGGACTAAAGCCTCTCTCTCCTTCTCTACAGGCATCCAACTGTTCATGCCTGCTTGTGAAACCCAGAGTACACTGAGGTTAGAGTCCTGCAAGGCAGAAACCCTTATATAACAGGCTGCTGGACGAGTCCGTGGCTATCTGTAATCGGAGAGGCAGTCCTGGCAGTTTGGACGAAGAGGGTAAACTGAGCGGGTGTGGCTTAGAGGCCCTGCCACTTGTGGAGCCACAGAGCGGTGGGGGCGGGAGTGGGACCAGGGGGTGGTACCCGCACAGCCTCTATAAGCGTCGTGGACACCTTGAGGCTCTGCAGCTGCAGTCCTTCCATGATGTGGCTCTTAGCTCTGGTCTTGACCTCCCTCACCACTTCCATGACTTGGGGTGAGTCCTTCTGAAACAAAATAGCGAGGGGCGTTTGGAAATTCTTGTCCAGGCACGAGGTGGGGGAGATGCATGAGGGCAAGGGTGTGTGTGGCAGGACTGGTTCCGCAGCAGCGCATGCCCTCCAGACTTGGCGCGCTTGGGACCCAGCGGGGCCCCGCCAACCCGAGACGCAGGGGAGCATGAGCACCCTGAGACTGCAGCTGTGTGCACAGGAGGGCACCCAGCTAACCTCATGCCTCATGGATGAGGGTTTCAGAGACTCCGTTTATTTTCCGCTTGATTATTTGTCTGAGTATGGCTGAATCATAGAGGGTGGCTTGGAAGAGTAGTAAGAGTACCCGTGGCTTTCTGCAAGTTGCATTAAGCCACTTTGCTTTTAGGAAAGACCTATATTGGTACCTGTTATCGTAACCCAGAGAAATCCGAAGAGGCTCTTCACTGTTCCGTTACTGTACTCACGTAGGTCTTTTCAAAAAAGAAAGAGGCCTGATGCAACTTGCAGAAAAAGAGGTGGGCGGGGGGCGGGGCGGGGGGTTGCTCTTCACTTCATGCCATTTCGACTTCGGAAAGATTTCATAGGAATAATCTACCTTTGGCTGGCACACAGAGAGCCTGGATGGACTGTATATCCAGAGTGCATGGGTTTGAATTACTAGCTGGGTGTCCTTAGACGCCCTGCTTTAGTTTTCTGTGCCTCGGTTTCCCCCTCTCTAAAATGGGAATGACAGTACCTACCTCATTAGGCTGTTGTGAAAGGTAAAACAGGTTGTTTCTAAAAAGTGCCTGCTATGGAGAGTGCAAATAAAGGATTCCTAAATAAAGAAGTTGTTTTCAAATGTAGTGCGGTTGTAGAAAACTTGAGGTATGTTAAGGCCAACAGATCAGCAGCCAGCCGCAATAGCTGGCTACTCACAGTTCCCAGGAGGGGGAGGCATGCCACCACCATGTCGCAGGGCAAGGTGATGCTCAGGGTGGGTGGGAGGAAGAGGGAGGAGGAAGGAATTTCGGGGAATTACCGTAGTTGCCAGGGGAAGGAAGAGGTAAGACAGGATAAGCAAGTTTAGGATTGGGAAACGAACCAATTTCAGGGAGTTCTCAGGCACAAGAGCGGCTGGCTGTTGTTGGGTACCTGGCCCTGGAGTGATTAGGGCAGGATGGTAATGGCTTGGCCTGGGAGAGCCCCATAAGGAGGTGGTAGGGGTACGGGTTCTGCTTGCCCAAAGGGAAGTTGGCTCCTGTCTCTAGAATTGGCTCCCTCTGAGAGGGGCAGTGCCTCCGGGGTCAGCAAGGCCCCAGATGTCAAGCATCAGCATACACAAAATAAAACGCGAGATAACACAAGAGTGTTGCACGGGACCCCGAATGCATCTGCGCCCGTTTACAGGCAGAGAAACAGACTCAAGGGAGGGAAACGTATTTGCTCAAGGTCAACGGGAAAATCACGCTCTGGAATCTGTCTGTGGTTCATGAATTGAGAGCCAGGGCTGTGACCATCAGAACTGTGAGGGTCCAGACCTCATCTGCATTTTATCTTCATTCTGATGGGGACACGGTGAGAAAACTGGAACTGCATATAAGGGCAGAGTAAGAACCCAATTAGGAATGGATCTATCCCTTCCTGCCGGTTACCCCCTGGCAAGGCCATCCCATTTCCATCCTCAGAAAGTCCATACTGGCTGCCTCCATTTCCTCAGCTTCCTCATCTGTAAAATGGGCATATTGTAAAGATAAATGGGAAATGGACCGGAATGCACACGTGGCACATAGTGAGCGCTCAGCATACAAACATTACATCTATACTTACGTCGTACATCGAGTGCGCACTGCTCCTGTTACCATAACCCTTATGCCTCTCCCTCCATCCACCCCCTTTTTCACCCTCGCCGATTGGGCTTCTGTCCACTTCATCTGTCTTGAGGATTATCACTGGATATTCTCCTATAAGACCAAACCTGGATTCTCCTTTTCTGTTCTGCCCTCACATTTTGAGGGAGAAGTTGGCCTTTGGTCTATGCCTAAAAGGGAGCAATTGGAAGGATGCCAGGCTAGAAATGGTTTCAGATGAGAAATTTACACACACAGGCTGCTTGGGGGATGGGCCGTGATCAAGAGTCTGAGCGGCCACTTGCACATGCAAATCCAGAAAGAAACCAGGACTGGGGTGGAAGCTTCAGGGAGACGGGTGCAGCTGGGTGGGGAAGAACTGCCTGCCCAACAAGGGTGGAACAGGTAGGAATCGGACCCCCAGTCTCCCCTCTGGACGACCCTGTGCAGAGCCTCCAGAAGAACCCCCTTCAAGCTGATTGGGTCACTCTGGCATATTCCTAGACTGTTCACTGCCTCTCATTTACCCACTAAATGAAGGCCCAACTGTTAGGCTGGCGCTGAGGCCCTCCCAGGACTGAACCTGACTCGTTACAGGCTGCCACCGGCTCCCCAGCGACTGCCTTCGCTCTTCCTCAGGCTGGCCTTGCATTTTGCTCTCAGAGCCTCGCCTAGGCACGTTCTCTTCTCTGCTTTATACCTTTATCCCCACTCTCCCCTCTGCTGCTTGTTGGGTCCCCCTCTCCCACTGCCAGTCTCAGCTCCAAGTTCACTGTCCCCATGATGCCACCAATCAGAAGGTCCCCCTGCCTCTTCTGACTCCTGTAGGGCCTCACTGGGACCTCTCTCAGGACACCAACCCCCTTGCTTCCCTCTGAGTGGAGTCAGGTGTGTTTATGACTCATTCTCCCTACAAGGTTCAGAGACACTGAGAGGAGGGAGTGCCTCTTGTTCATCCTCTCGGCCAGCATGCAGCTCAGCACCTGGGTCCTAATGGATACCTGTTTCTAGAGTCTTCTAAGGGTGGAATCAAAAGGCTTGATCCTCTCAGCAGCTCTTTTTCTTGCATTTCCTTTTTACTCGATGGTATTATACCTCCAATACCAATACCAATCCAGATAGCCCCGAGTAAGGGGCTGTTTACAAAGAAGAAACTGAGGCCCAGAGGGTTTCAGTGACTCATTCAAGGTCACATGCTGAAAGCGGAAAACCCACCTGCAGTCCAGGTCAAACTTTTCCTCTCTTTCCTCTGGATGTCCAGCAGGGCACCCGTCCTCACCTCCTGTGGTGGACACCTCTCAAGGCAAAGTCCTGGGCAAGCACGTCAGCGTAGAAGGATTTGCACAGCCTGTGGCCGTCTTCCTGGGAATCCCTTTTGCCAGGCCTCCTCTTGGATCCCTGAGGTTTGCTCCACCACAGCCTGCAGAGCCATGGAACTTCGTGAAGAATACCACCTCCGACCCTCCTATGTAAGCTGGCATCTTTTCAATGGGAATGTTTGCCTCAAAGTGATACAGGAAGGAGCCAAGGCGACACCCTGAGTGGCTTTGTTCTGAAATCTCTGAGCTGTTGTAGATCCTTAAAAACCTTGCAGAACTCACAGCATTCTAGAGCCCTTTATTCAACAAACGTTTATTGAGCATGTTCTGGGTTCCTAGGATCCATGCATGAAAATTATCCCTATGTTCGTGGCGCTTGCATTCGAGCAGGGAGAGTTAGATAACAAACAAAAAATATGCAAATTAATAAATTATGTACTATGTTAGAATATGATAAATGTCTTGTGAAAGAATTAGAAGTTGAGTCAGTGAGGGAGATCAGCTGTAATGATTCTGTTTATTCTCTTGTCTCAAACTTTGCTAAAATGGGGGAGCAGGATGGGTGAAGGAGGTTTGTGGGTGGGGAGTCCTGAGGGGAGTTGACTGGGAAAGTTCTCAACTCTCAGGTGTGTCTAAGTACCTAGTCATGAGCAGAGCAGTGGTTGGTGTGTCCCAATCACCCTGACCAAAGGTGCTCAGTCGGTTAAGCATCTGACTTTGACTCAGGTCATGATCTCGAGGTTCATGAATTCAAGTCCCGCGTCGGGCTCTGTGCTAACAGCTCAGAGCCTGGAGCCTGCTTTGGATTCTGTATCTCCATGTCTCTCTGCCCCTTCCCTGCTCGCTCTCTCTCTCTCTCTCTCAAAGATAAATAAGCATTAAAGTATTTTTAAAATGTATGCATGTTTATTTCCTGATTGCAAAGGTAATAACATACTCAGTACAGAAAAAGGAGGAAGCACAGGTAAGTAAAGGTAAGACAATGAAAATCATACACAATTCCGCCATAGAGAGAACTGCTGTTCACATTCTAGATTCTGCTTTTCTGGTCTTTTATCTATTGCATATTTTCTCCATTAAAAATAGAATCCATAAGATTCTGCACTGAATTCCAACGCGTGGGTTTCTTTTCCCCCACATCAAGAAACAATTCTCTGACACCAGCTGTGTGTCCTACAATTCAAATCATTCTTACACTGTTCTGCCCGGAGATAGTGTCAGATCCCACAGGTTAAAGACTCAGCCCCACAAGACTGCTGTCTGCTTCTGATGCCAATCACAAGTAGTCCAAGCTGTCAACTGTGCTTGTGACCTTGGCTCTAAATCACAGGTTCCCATGACCCCCTTCTTGGGTTCTATTAATTTGCTAGAGTGGTCACAGATCTCGGGAAACTGGTTTATTCACTAGATTACCAGTTTATTACAAGGTTTTTAAAGAGTATGTATCAACAGTTAAACGAAGAGATCCGTGGGGTGAGGTCCAAACAAAGGAGATTCTGTGTCCTTCTAGAGTTTGGGTTCTGGCACGGTGGCCTTAAAACATTCTGATTCAACAACTTGGGAACTCTCTGAACCCTGTCCTGTGGGTATTTTGGGGAAGGCTTTGTTATGTAGGCATGATTGATGAAACCAGTGGCCACTGGCCAGGATTCCACCTCCAGCCCCTCCTGCCTCCCCAGAGGCCAGGGGGCAGGACTGAAAGTTCCAGGCCTTTAATAAGTGTTTCATTTACCTGACAACCAGCTCCCATCTGAAGTGTGATCAAAAGTCACCTTATTAACACAACAAAAATATCTTTGCTGTTTTCTTCACAGAGGAGATGCCAGAGGTTTTAGGGAGTCTGTTCCAGAAATAGGATGGAGGCCAGATAGATATTTCTTATGATAAAAAACAATATCACCTCACACGATAAAGGTAGTTTAGATGCCTGCTTTGCTCATTTATAAATATATCATGAACATTGTTCTATGTCATTAAATATCATAGCCTAACATAGAAATAGCTACATTACATTGAGTATTGAATCATACTTTATTTACCCAATCTCTTATTTGGGGTCATTAAGTTGTTTTTGATAGTATAAATAACACTCTGATGAATATCCCGCAGCTAAATCTTTATGCACACCAATGAATATTTTTGGATAAGTTCGAAGAAATGACATTTCTGAGTAAAAGAGTATGCACCTCCTGTTAAATTCCTTTCCAGAAATGTTCCAACCACACTCCTCCTATTAATATATGAACACCTCCATTCACCAGAACTTTTGCAATGCGTGGGGTTATTAAAAAATACCTTTGGGCTGTTGGATAGGCAAAATAATAATAATTATTATTATCATTATAGTTATATATAATTTTGCTATTTATTCCCCATTAATTTGAACACTAGTGACGTTGAACTCTTTTCTCTCTTTTGACGTTTGATTTTCTTCTTTTATGACTATTAAGCTCCTTGTTCTGGTGATCAGGAGAAAGTTCCCTTACGGTGGAAATTAAGAAGTCACCGTTGGGGGCCCTGATTCTGCCACTTGATAGCTATGTCATCCGAGTGCCTCACGTACCTAATTTACATGCGGGGGGCAGTGATACCTGCCTTCTGGTACCTTGAGATCCAGAAGCGTTGCTTATTATGTCCTTAGAAATATAATGCACTACATAGTACAGATCTTTCCGGCTGCGTGACCTTGGGTAGTTCTCTAACCTCTCTGTGCTTCAGTTTTCTCAACTGTAAAATGGGGATAGTAATAGAGTCTATGTTATGGGCTTGTCATGGGAGGATTAAAGGGGTTAGTACATAAGGAGTGCTTAAAACAGCACCTGGCATGCTGGGAGGGCCATGAATATTACCAGTTTTAATCTATGTTGGAGCTTTAAGATCTGTTATTAGGGAAACCAATAGTGCTTGTCTGGGTTGGATAGATTCTTAGCATGTCAGGGCTGCAAGACCTTTTTTTTTCTTTTTTTTTAATGTTTATTTTATGTATTTTGAGAGAGAGACAGCACAAGCAGGGGAGGGGCAGAGAGAGAGGGAGAGAGGGAGTCCCAAGCAGGCTCCGTGCTGTCAGTGCAGAGCCTTAACGCGGGGCTCCAACTCACGAAGAGCGAGATCATGACCTGATCTGAAATCAAGAGTCAGACAAGCTTAACCGACTGAACCCCCCAGGTGCCCCTGCAAGGCCCTTATAGAAATCCCTTCCCTCACAGAGACCTGGCAGAGTCAAGCCAAAGCAGGCAAGGGATTCACCCTGGGTCTCCCAGAAAATTAGTGAGGGAGGCAGGACCGGAATACAGTTCTCCTGATATGGCCCCACACACATTTCACCCCTGAGCTGTTGTGGTCCTTAAATGCCTGCCATGTGAGTGACTTTGCAGGGATTATGGAAGTCTACCATGAACTAGAACATGCTCACCTGGTAGAGGACACGCTTACCTGGAACACGGAGAGCTGGGATGCTTCTGGGACTGTTTCCTCTGGCATTGAAACAGTCCTCTCCCAGGCAGTCAGCATACTGGCAGCCTCCTCTCCTTGACCCAGGGCACCTCAAAGCCTCCAGGAAGGGCAGAGGTGCTTCTCACCGTGCATGGTCCTGGGAGACCTTAGTGAGCCTCAGGCCCCCTACCCAGACTCTCCCTCACCGCCTCTCCTGAGAGAGTCTCCGAACCATTCCAATGTCTCCAGCCTAGTAAGAACAGCTTTACTTATCAGCCTAAACCCACCAGCCCAAGGCCTGGCCTGAGCGCAGAAGGCATTTGCTCGGCTCCGGGTGAACCTCACAAGCTCCTCTTTCTTGTCCTCTCCCTAGGTGTTCCCAGGATGCAGTGGGAGGGCAGGTGCTCTCCGACCTCTTTACCAACAGGAAGGAAAACATTCCTCTCAAGTTTTCCGAAGACTGCCTGTACCTAAATATTTACACTCCTGCTGACTTGAGGAAGAAGAACAGGCTGCCGGTAAGCAGAAGCTTCCAGCACTGCGGGTCTTCCGGTGTAGACCAGAAGAGCGAGAAGGCAGCTTGGGTGGGGGCTGTTTCAGGGACCCCCTGCTTCCCTTACCTCCCACGGTCAGACCTCATGACCCCAAGAAACACAAGCTCGCCACACCTCAGTCTCCCCTAGTGACAGACACGGGGCCTTTGGGGGAGTTTGCTGTGCCTCTGTCATGCACATTGTGATTTTTGCCAAATTGTTTCTTGCTGATAGAAGGACAAGAATGATTACTCTTAGAGTTAAGCCACCAGCCCAATCCTTCCTTTACAAGTAGAGAAACTGAGGTCCAGAATGGGGGAGGGGAGATCACGCTGGGGGATTGGCAGGATGAGAGCATAGGCCTTCTGAGTCTCAAACCAGTGCTCCCTGGCACAGACTGAGAAAGTGAGCCTGGGTGGCCTTTCCTCAGCACTTAACATGCTCCTCTGTCAACTTGCAGGGTCCCCTGAGAGATGTTAGGGGAAGAGCCTGGGGCAACCCATGAAGCTCTTTCTTTTGCCTCTGGCCAAATTTCTGGGATTTTATTGTAGCTAATCTCCTTCCTTGATTGTCTTTGGCACCGACCTATGACCCCATGAGTCAGCATTTCCACAATAAAAGAGGCCTAGAGGTGGGGCAGCTTCCAAACTCAAGCTGAAGCTTGGAGGAAGGTCTCCTGGAAAAGGAGGTATTCCCTGGGGTGGAGAGGCGTGGGGATGTTAGCACCCAGCCATCTCCCAGAAGCACACCTGGCATGATGCCCTGGAGTGGGGAGACGGCATCTGTGGACTTGTGAGCGAAACTAGCACTGTATATGCTCAGCTCAGTGAGATGGGACAATGTTTCACTCACTCATTCATTCATCCATTCTGTTACGTACTCCGTGCCCTCCCATGCATAGCTACACCTGGGGTTAGGACAAAGGAGGGACAAAAAAGCCATCACCAGACAGCCATTACTGTGGAGGATGGCTCCATCTGCGATGCTCAAACATTGACCAGCTTCTTCAGCGAGTCACTACTGACCAGCCCTTGCCTCAGCCTTCACGCAGATGACTGCAAACTCAGTCCCTCTCCGCAGAGGCGGGCAGGGATCAGAGGTGTGGGAGGAACAGAGGGAGGACCCCTACTTATGGACACAGGACTACAGGGTCTGGTCTTAAGCCTCGGTTCTGCCTTTTACTAGCAGAGAGACCTGGCTCTGTTTCCTTAGAATAGCATTAGTCACATATTCGATGACGCATGTCAAGCTTTGTCTCAGTGGCTGGTGAGTGTACAAGGCAAGTACTCCTGAAGCATTAGTTAGAGTTGAAGGGAAGATCTTACTCCTGTCCTAACGGCCAGCCCACTGCACCAGGCTGGGGGCCACACTGCGCTGGGTGGCTCAACAGATGAACTCCAGAGCCAGACTGGGTGGGTCAAGTCCTGCTTCTGCTGCTTATTAGTTGTGTGACTTCAGGCGGGTTAAATGCCTCAGTTTTCTTGCCTGTTAACGGGACAGCATTAGTCCCTACTTCATGGAATGGTACTTGGCACTTAGTGTTACAAAGTCTTTTTTTTTTTTTTAAGTTTATTATTTTTGGGGACACCTGGGTGGCTTGGTCGGTTAAGTGTCCGACTTTGGCTCAGGCCACGATCTCCCAGTCCGTGGGTTCAAGCCCCACGTCGGGCTCCGTGCTGACAGCTCAGAGCCTGGAGCCCGCTTCGGATTCCGTGTCTCCCTCTCTCTCTCTGACCCTCCCCCACTCATGCTCTGTCTCTCTCTCTCAAAAATAAATAATCATTAAAAAATTTTAAGCTTATTATTTATTTTAAGAAAGAGAGAGACAGAGAGAGAGAGACAGTGGCGGAGGGGCAGAGAGAGAGAGAGGGAGAGAGAATTCCCAAGCAGGCTCCGTGCTGCCAGTGCAGAGCCCAATGCGAGCCTTCATCTCACCAACTGTGAGATCGTGACCTGAGCCGAGGTTGGATGCTTGACTGATTGAGCCACCCAGGTGCCCACCCCCAATTTTTTTTATTAATAAAACTATTACAATATTATTTTTCAAGCACTCTTACTCCCTGGCTGTGTGAGAGCCTACATGCCAGAGCCGAGCATTATGAAGGGCCGTGTCTACCCTCATCCTCAAGGCTTATCGTGGTCCCTGGCACATAGTAGGTTCTCACATCATATCGGTCAAACGAATGACGACTTACTGGAGGAGGTGGCTTTTAGGCTGGGCTTTGGAAGATGGGTGGGATTTGGGGTTGCAGAGGAGGCAGAAGGAAGGTGTATTTGAAAGAAATCCCACTGGGGGCACGTGTGCTTCTTGAGACAGTCATTCATGTGCCAGAGCCGTTTAATTCACCGCACACGAGGTAAGTAAGATGAGGCTGAAATACAGGGCTGCGGCAGGCAGGGCGTGCAGGGCTGTGGGAACAGTCCGAGGACAATGGGAGTGTTGGGTGTTGGGGAGAACGTGGTACTCTCAACCTCGGCTGCCCCCATGAAGAAGTTCTCAGCGTGAAGAGCCTGGTGACACTGGAGCTGGGGACCCAGGAAGGGACAGCCAGGGTGTACTGAGTAGGGTGGTGGCCCAGGCCCCGGTTGGGAGCACAGAGGAAAGGAGCACCTGCCTGCTCCCACTTTGCTGGGGACTAGTGGACTTCAGGGATCGGCCCCCTTGGGTTACGGTCAAGAGGTAGGCGACCAAACCAGATAACCTGTTGAGGCCTTTCCCGGCTTTGCTTCCTCTAACCGGGACGGTTGCTTCCCTCCCGTCCAGGTGATGGTGTGGATCCACGGAGGGGGTCTGATGGTGGGCGGAGCATCAACCTATAGTGGACTGGTCCTCTCTGCCCATGAAAATGTGGTGGTGGTGACCATTCAGTACCGCCTGGGCATCTGGGGATACTTCAGGTAAGATACATTGGCCCCCAAAGCAAGGATGCAAGGATTCAGCTCTGATCATGTCAGCCCCCAAGGGGATCTTGGCCAGGTTCCCTAGTGAAGCATCCAAGTCCCTTCATAGTTGGGCTCCACCTATCTTCTCCTTCCCCAGCCACACGGGTCCACTTGCTTCTGAGCTTTTTGTAGGTGTATCCTCTCTACCTAGAATGCCCGTTCTACCTGATGGACTTCTTCCTTTTTTTTTTTTTTAATGTTTGTTTATTTTTGGGGGGGAGGGGCAGAAAGAGGGGGACAGAGGATCTGAAGCAGGCTCTGTGCTGACAGCAGAGCCTGACGTGGGGCTCGAACTCACGAACCGTGAGATCATGACCTGACCCGAGGTTGGACACCTCAACCGACTGAGCCACCCAGGCGCCGGTACCTGATGAACTTCTATTCATCCTGCAAGGCCCAACCCAAATGTTACACCCTCTGAAATACTCTTCTCTTTCTCACTTGTGCTGTCCCAGCACGTTGCACACATCTATCGAGACAGCATGCGGCGGGGCACTTAGAGGCTACCACATGAGAAAGGAAGGAAGGAACGTGGTCCGGGCAGGAACTCAGTGCATCCTTGTGGGTGAAGGAAAAGGAACGGGTGTCTGGAGCTGAAGGTTGTCGGTGCATCTGACTCCAGTGGACAGCCCCCCTGGGAGGAATGTCAGACCCACTCCTCCCGTTTCCTTTTTTGGAATTTGGCCCAAATGAGTGAAGGCAAGTGTCTTCCCGATTGAGTCTCCATGGGGCAGGGACCAGCTTCCCTGCAGGACACAGTTACCTCTGTGTTACACAGTCCCTCTGACCCTGAGATGGCTGAAGGGTGGGCCGGGGGTGGGCTGCTCCCAAGAAAGACCCCCAGGGCTGGAGGAGGGCTACCCCGGGTGAGTGCTGCCTCGGGATGAATCGCCATCATTGAGACCCCTCTCCTCTCTCAGCCGTGGCCCGTCTCTCTGCTCCCCGTTACAGTCAAACCGCTATATTAGCTATTTCTGCTGCTGCGGCCCCTCCCAGTCCGCCCTCTGCCCACCCCACCCCGGTCAGGGTTCCTCTCCAAACACACCACTGCGTTCTGGCCGAGGTCACCAGTGACCCAACAGCTCTTGGGCCAACCTCGGCAGCATCCACACACGACTCTTCACACGAGACCCTCTGACCTCCATGTGTATCTCTCTCTCCGTCTGCACTGGCCCCCTGGGTGACCTCAAAGCTCCCCGTTTCAGCCCCTGCCTCTCCTTGGAAATCCAGATGTGTAAGGCATTAACCAGTACCTGCACCTGCTGTCATCTCCACTGGACGTCTGAGGGGCCCCACACTCCACGGGGACACACGTAACCCTTGACCCCCACCGCTCCTTGCTCCGCACTTTCCTACTCTCCTGACAGTGCCTCCTGTTGGCTACTGGAAGCCCCTCCTTCCACCTGCTCCAGATAGAAGACTAGCGGGCACCCTTGACTTGTCTTCTTCTTACTCCCCACATCCAGTCGGGTCGGCAAATCCTCTCGGTTCCACCTTCGGAATATATTCAGGATCCAACCACTTCTCGCCTCCGCCCTTATGGCCCCTAACCAGCCCTCTGTGTCTCTCTCTTACTTAGAGGATTGTAATAACCACCTACTTTTATAACCCTGCTGCTTGGATGCTTACGTCTAATCCAGACAGTAGCCAGAGCGATCATTGAAGACATAAATGGAACCTCGTTGTTGCCCTGAAATGGATTCCCACATTGCTAACAATGACATCAAAGGTCTTACCAAGGCCCACAGAGCCCTCTAGCTGCATGTCCGACACTCCTACTTTTGTCCACTGGACCCCAGGGCCTTTGCACTGGCTGTTTTTTCAGCCTGGCATTCCCCTTCTTTGGATATGTGCAAGGCTTATGCGCTCATCCATTCAAGTATCTACTCAAACGCTACCACCTCAAAGAGGCCTTTCTTGATCATGTGATCTGAGATAGGACCCAGCTGCTCCACTCCTGCCTTTTCCCTCACCCTGTTTTATTTCTCCTGAGAATACTTTTACTATCTGACATCATATTCTGTATTTATCTGTTTGTGTGTGATCTGTAGTGTGAGCTCTGTATAATCAGAGATTTTGCCTGCTTCGTTGTCAGATGTGCTCCTAGCTCTTAGAACAGTGTTTTGCATGAAGTAGACACTCAGTAAATAGATCCCAGCTGAATGACTGTAGAGCCCTACAACAGAACAAGGCTACAGAAATGAAGATGGGAGACGACCCTTGTGTCAGGGTTGTGGAAGCCCAGTCTTTTACTAGAAGACTCACCTAGGGCCCCCAGCCCCATTTATGGTCCTGAGAGCCCTGCCATGAAGTCTGTGCTCCCGCCCCCACCCTGTTCTTAACAGCACAGGGGACGAACACAGCCGGGGAAACTGGGGTCAGTTGGACCAGGTGGCCGCACTTCGCTGGGTCCAGGAGAACATTGCCAACTTTGGAGGGAACCCGGGTTCTGTCACTATCTTCGGAGAGTCAGCAGGAGGTATCAGCGTCTCTATTCTCGTAAGTGTTCCTGGCCTCGGTACGGCTACTGATGAGACTCCTTGGAGCTTTTTGCCCTGTTGGCACCTTTCCCTACGAGATCTGGATCTAGGGCTGCCCCTACTCTGCACGGCGTTAGATGGTGGGGAGGGCTAATGGTCAAACTCTCCTTGGCCCCCGGGAGGCTCAGAGCCTAGGCTAGTGTCCTGGGTCCTCGAGAGTCTCCAGCCCCAGCCACAGCGGCGACATTCCTCCTCTTCTAACGTGGCTGAGCTCCAGCTCTCTCTCTCCTTCCTACTCATCTTAGCATTAGGATTCACTGCACTTCTCCTGGAAGGTAGGGGTGAGCATGGATTATGAATAAGAGTTGGACAGCGTCACTGTTCGGCCTGAAGCCAGGTCTGCCTGTCGGGGGATGTGAGCGCTCAGAGCAGGGCAGAGGTGGAGCCAGGATGGGGGGAGTGTGTGACCAGGGGAGGGGTGGTGGAAGTGGGGACGGGAAGGGATGGGGGAGCCGTGTGGGCTCCTGGGGCCCCTGGGGGCCAGGTGTGGGGAATGAGGCTGGGGAGCCGCTGAGAGAAGCAGGGATGGAAACCAGCTGACAAAGTGCTGGGAGCCATAAAACACCCTCCAGCCCCTTCACTGTTGAGGGTCAGCACCATTACTGTATTTTGAACGTATGTATTGGTTTCCTTGTGGAACACTCAGAAGGAAATGTTTTTATATCTTATTAAGTGGAGAAATAGGAAAAGTACAGACAAACCCAAAGAAAAAAAAGTCATCCATAGCCCCATTACCCAGGGAAGCTCACCATGGACATTTTGACACTTACTTTTCTAGTGTTTTCCTCCATGATTCGCTTACCCTGTTTCTCTCTCTCTCTCTCTCCCTCCCTCCCTCTCTCTCTCTCTCTCTCTCATCTATCTATCTATCTATCTATCTATCTATCATCTATCTCTGATTGATCTATCATTTATCTACCTAAGATTTTTTAAACAAAACCCTTCCTTAGCATATCTTATAATGGAAACATTTCCCTGAACATTAAACACTCTTCCACTAATATCATTTTGTTGTAGATTCCATGGTATTCCATGGTATAGATTTGCACAGTATTCCACGGTAAGAACGGAAAATGGTTTATTCACTCAACTGCATGATACTGGAAGCTTAGGTTATTCCCAATTATATTACAAACATTATGATCACTTTTCTTAGGATAAATCCTGAGTAATGGAAATGGGGAATCAGAACTGTGTCTTTAAATAGTTCTGATTGTTTAGTTTAGATTGTTTAGATAGTTCTGATTGTTATGATCAGTGTGATCATAACACTTCCCCTTCTCCCCTCATTCTGTGCTGCTGGCTCTCTCCAGCTAAGGTTCTCTTGGAGAAACCAGTCCCAGGATCGGCCTGGGACCAGGCCTGGCCAGGCAAGGACCTGCTGTGTCTACTGAGTGCCAGGGTCTTCAAGGGAATGGGCCAGAGTAGAGCTGTGGATGGGATAGCTCTTGAAAAGCCCTCCACACAAGCAGAAACTCTCTTTCCGTCCACTCTCCTGCCAGGTGTTATCTCCACTGGCCAAGAACCTCTTCCACCGGGCCATCTCCGAGAGTGGCGTGGCCCTCACTACTGCCCTGGTCAAGAAAGACATGAAGGATGCAGCTCAGGTGGGTCACCCTGGGTCACCTGACACCCTTTGCTCTGCTCCCCTGGAGTCTTCAGGGGACTTTCCTGCCAGGGCATCCAGAGTCATGAAACTGGAAGGGCGAGGAGACGTTGCAGCCAGCCTCCCAGTTTTACCACTGAGCAAACTGGGGCGGACAGTGGAAGCAGCTTGCCAGGGACCACAAGGGATCGGGGCAGAGCTGGGATTCGAGCACGTGGCTCTGGACTGCCAGCATGGTGCTCTGTCCACTGAGCACTCCTCCCAAAGTGTGCCAAGGCGGGCTGCCAGGCCACACAGTGGGCAGCGGACTGTCCCCACGTCTCGTCTCTCAGGGTCTCAGTTCTGGTGAACCCATTAGCAGGATGTGGGCCTGGAGTCGCTCCTCCTTAAGTGCCTCATGGCTGGGGTGGGTTCCTGGAGAATTCATTCATTCACTCATTCATTCATTCATCACATAATTTGGGGATAGCCAGACATCTAACAGCCACATGAATTTTGCATTGTAATGGAGGAGACAGATTAATGATTCCATAATCACACAGATTATAAAGTCTCAGCTGATAAGAGCAATAAAACAGAGGTGTCTGATGTCATAACGTAATCCAAAAGAAGCACCTAAGCTAGTGTGTAGGGTGTGAGGCTTCCTGAAAAGACATCTGAAACCAGGCAGTGTGGTTCTGGATTCCATGCTCTTACAGCCCCCACCCCCCGCCCCGATCCCCTGCCCTGCACTCCCTCCCTCTAGACGCTCAGCTTGGAGATCGTTACGCCCATTTTAACAGAGACAGGGGAATAAGGACAAAGCTTGTCTAATTGGCACGACGGGACCCAGGACCCCCACCTGCTGGTCTAGAGTATTCTCTGCTCCCCCACCACTGTCTTTAAAAATGAACGTCGGGGTAGAACAGCTCTTTTTTGATGGAGGGAAGGGACATGGCTCTTGAATTTTGCTGTTCCTTGTGATCTCTGCAGCAAATTGCTTTCTTTGCTGGGTGTAAAACCACCACCTCGGCTGTCACTGTTCACTGCCTGCGCCAGAAGACAGAAGAGGAGCTCTTGGAGATATCGCGGAAGATGGTAGGTGTATCCATTCTCGTGGCCACGTGAGCACCCCACCCAGGCTTCATTATTGCAGCAGTCCCCTTGACCTAGAAACCTGCCTGGGACAGTGTGTCTCCCCTGGGGAACAGTGTCAGCCTCTGGATATGAATGGGAATTTCTTTATTTTTTTTTTTCTTTATTTAATTTGAGAGAGAGAGAGCGCATGCAAGCTGGGGAGAGGGGCAGAGGGAGAGAGAGAGAATCTTAAGCAGGCCCCATGCTCATGCCGAGCCCAACTTGGGCTTGATCCCATGACCCTGGGATCATAACCTGAGCCAAAATCTAGAGTCAGATGCTCACTCGGCTGAGCCACCCAGGCGCCCCTCTTTTTTTTCTTTTTTATTATGAAATATCTCAAACATTTGCAAAGTTGAAAAACAGCACAATGAACAAATTGTATCATAATCTCTCACCTCTATCAAAACTTACTATTTTCCCATTCTTGTTTCCAAATGTATTTTTAAGAAATTAAGCATTACATATTCCCAGAGATAACTACTGTTCTGAATTTTGAGGATGGGATATTAAGAACAAAGATTTTAAGGAAGGTTGTCACAATTTATCTTGCTTGATTTAGAAATTACCTAGGGGCGCCTGGGTGGCTCAGTCGGTTGAGCGTCCGACTTCAGCTCAGGTCACGATCTCGCGGTCCGTGAGTTCGAGCCCCGTGTCGGGCTCTGGGCTGACGGCTCAGAGCCTGGAGCCTGCTTCCGATTCTGTGTCTCCCTCTCTCTCTGCCCCTCCCCCGTTCATGCTCTGTCTCTCTCTGTCTCAAAAATAAATAAACGTTTAAAAAAAATTAAAAAAAAAAAAAGAAATTACCTCAATTATATCCCGGTGGTGGCCCAATTTTCTGGCTTTTCTGAGACTCTGCCTCCATTGTGATTCTAGAACAACCATCCATCCATCCATTCATCCATCATCTCATTTGTCTACTCATCCACCAGTCTGTCCAATTCATCAATGTTCTTTTATCAGTTTAATATCAGTCCATCCCTAACTTTCATTCATTTCAGTCACCTCTACATTATCCAACCAGCACGTATCTTCACTTACCATTCACGTATCATCCCAAATCAATGATCCATCCCTCACCTAGTTGTTGTTGATCTACCCACCAATCCGTCCGATTCACCCTTACGCCATTGTATTGACCGACTCCATCCATCATCTACATCCATCCATCTATCTATCTGTCCATCCATCCGTCCCTCCCTCCATCCATCCTAGGTGTATGGAGAAGGGTAATTGGGTGGGTGTTGCAGACATTAATCAGATACAGTCCTTGCTTATGAGGATCTGTCCAAGGAGAAACACACTCATATACTTCATGGGTTAAGGGTGATGGGAGTATACAGAGAGGAAACATTCATAATAGTCAGTAGGGATGCTTCACAGAGGAGGGACATTTGAGGACTGATGGATGGCTATGACAGTGTCATCACAAGGACGCCCAGAAAATACAGCATGTAAGCCCAATGGGAACTATTCCGTCTGTGGGAGAAGGGCATGAATGTGAGCTAAGGTGTATCCTAAGCCCCTGGACTCTCATCTGAACCCTCAGCCTCTAAGGATATTCCCGGACCCCCCAGGGCTAGGCCTCTGGCCCTGGACTCTGTTTTATTTCCTGGCTTAACTCCAACGTCCAAAGCCTTGGGGCTTGGATCTTGGTTTCTCAGTCTCAAATAAGGTGATCAGTGCATTCAAAGAATAAAAACACAATTATTTCTGATTCCTGGAAAGAGGTAGGTTTATTTCAGCAATTCTCCATTGACTTAAGAAGACTCAGTTTATAAGGAGAGACTTGGTGATTTTGAGAAAACCCAGAGAAATTAACAGCCCATGTTATGTTTCTGAGTTGATATAGAGTGTCTCCCCAAAACACACCCACACACTCCCCCCCCCACACACACACAGGCACACAGACATACAACTCACTGACTGGTAGGGCTACAGCCCTAATAAAGAATACCTTACTGGTCACTTGCTACATTCTAGTGAGACCTGTTAGCTACAGTGTAGCAAATATACAGCAAAAAGGAGCATGGGTTGGGGTGAATTTCAGTGAGTTTGCTTAAGTCAAGACTTTCTTATACAAGAGGAGACTCCTCTCAAAATGCCTTGAGTGGAAAAAGAAATGTGTTGTAACAAAATCTTCATGAAACTAACTGAAAACTAAACCACAGTTGAGGAATACAAGGCTTCAGGCATGGCTGGATCCAGATGCACATATGATATTATTAAGAATATACCTGCCCTATCATTCAGCTTTTTTTTTTTTTTTCTCTCAGGCAAGTTTGTTCCCTGGGGAGGTTAAAGATAGCAACAGCATCTAGACTTACATTCCTATCCATTTAGAAACTTTCACAATAATTCCAGCAAAAACTTGGGGGGTAAAGTCTATTGGAGTAACATGGGCCTGTGCCCATACCTGAACTAATCTCTATGGTCAGGGAGATGGGGCACCCCAGGTCACATACAGATGCCTGGATTTATGGAGTGAGAGTGAGGAAGAGGGAGGTCCCCCAAAGGAATACTGGGGTCATGTTGCCTAGGGAAACAAGTAGGGGAAATGGATGGAGGGCAGGCACAAACAACAGACGTTTTCTCCAGCGCCTCCCTCCCCCATCCCACGCCTACACCTGTGCCCCTGCCCAGGGGAGCCAGTGTCCTGCCCACTTCCTCTCAGTCCAGCCAAGGTGGCACCAGGAGGGAGAACCTGACACCTTTGGCTCACCTCTCATGGCTTTTGTGCTGGAAGCCTTCTCACCCACACCCTCTGCCTTTGTCTTCACAGAAATTTTTCAGTATTGATTTATATGGAGACCCCAGAGAGGTAAGGACTTTTGGTTTCTTGATTACAGGTTTCTTGACACCTTTAAGCTCTAGTCAAATAGGAATGAATGAACCCTCCCTTGTGGGCTCTTGGTAACTCCTCGTGTTTATGTTGCCGAGGCTCAGAGAGGGGCAGTGACCTGCCTGGATAACGCAGCCAGGCGGACTAGTCATGGGACTGGAACAGGTTTCCCTGATTCCCAATCCAGAGCTCCCAGTTACCAACTCTGTGTCCCTTGGCCCCAGCCTACTGCCCACTTCTTGTTTACATTTCCTGCTCCCAGAAATTCCCCTCAGGAGAGGGCTGGGACTAGAAACTTCCACCATGGGGTCGTGGAGCTAGCTGGATGAAGCATTTCTTCAGGAGCCTTCACTGAGGAGCTCACGCCTTTCCCAGGAGGCTGCTGGGTTGATTAGCTGTCCAAGCTACACTGTTGGAGGGGCCGTCTGGAAGGGGCTGAGAATCTCAGTCCTGAGGATATACCACCCTCCTCCCAGCCACACCAGAACTCCATAGTAGCCTCCCCATCTCCTTCCTCCTCCCCTCCTACTTTCCAGCACCTTGACAGGTTCTGAGACATTATCTCTGCAACATTTACAGTCCTGTGCTCTCTGCTCTCTCTTGGGGATGGGCACCAGCACCTGCCTTCAAAGGTGTTGCGAGCATTCAGGGAGATTCGTTCATTCATTCAGCAAAGATTTAAGTAGCACTTGCTGTGTGAAAGGACCTGATTTAGGAGCTGGGGAAACAGCAATAAAACAGGCAAAGCAGATACAATGCCCTCGGAGTGAGGGAAGAGTACAGTAACAGAAAAGCGTCCTTGTTATGGGGGGAAAGAAAGTGAGAAATGGGTATAGAGTTTGCTGTGGTTTGAATCTGCATAGCAGAGTTAGGGAAGTCTCAAGAAGAAGAAGGTGACATCTGGGTCAAGTTCTGGAGGCAGAGAGGAAGGCAGCTGTCAGGTAAACTGGAGGAAGAGTATCCTAGGCAGAGAGAACAGCAGCTGCAAAGGTCCTGAGGCAGGAGGCCTGTGTGGCTGGTGTGGAGGGGGTCGGAGGAGAGAACAGGCTTGAAGCTAGAAAGGAAAGGGAGGTGGGGGTGGTCCCTTTAAAGGAATTGGATTTTGATTTCAAGTGAGATGAGGAAGTGTTGGGAGCGGTTTGAACAGAGGAGTGAGTTGACCTTGGGTTTTACAAAAGGGCTCTTTGATTGCTGCATTGAAATTGAAGGTAGGGAAGGGTAGGCAGCCCCGGGAGACCGTATGGGAGGCCACTGAGCTGCAGTAGTCAAGGCCAGAGGTCATGGCAGCCTGGGCTGGGCCCGTAGCAGAGGGGGTGGTGAGACAGTGGGGTGGCATCTGGGTATTTTTGAAGTCGTGGCTGGTGGGATTTGCTAATGGACAGGATATGGGGCAGAAGAGAAAGAGGGGGGTGAAGCACGCCCCTAGGATTTTGACCCGAGCCTGGGAATGCCCGAGGCCCACACAGGGCAGCCACTGGGAAGCGATCGTGTTGTTCTTGGTGTCACTTGTCAGCCTCCGTGGGACGCCACCTCCGTCAGATCATGGCCCCTCTGTCCCTCTCCTGGACTTTGATTATCTTCCACGTTTATTTCCCCCCACCCTCGTCCCCCAGTGCCGCAGACTGACCCTTGTAAACACAGGTCAGTGCATGTCACTTCCTTCTTAAAAGGCTGACCTTTCTTACAAGACGAACGCCCTCGCCCCCATGGAGTTATCCCTTCAGAACACGTCCATGTGACTGCTGTGTGCCAGGCATTGTGCAAAAAGTAGGCCGCAACATCCGACCCTCCCAGGCCGTGCCCGTTCTGGATTAGGCTTTGGGCACCGGTCCCGCTGAGCCCCTTCTGTGGCTGCCAGAAATGGCCCGTCATCTCTTCATCGGCCCTTGCAGGGCAGATGCAGTTTCCTGGAGCCACAGGGGACTGTCCAACGCCGCCTGCCCTCCGGTGGGGGGAATCAGGCACATGGCGTGAGGAGCTGGAAATACGGCTCATGGAGCTGGCGAGGGCTCCGGAGCACGGCCAGCGAGTTTTAGGAGTGATCTCTAACGTGTATCGAGCTGCCTCCGGGACCAGGTACTGTGCCGAGCATTCTGCACCGGTTCGGTCACTTAATCCCTATTCCAACCCGTCTCACAGATGACAAAACCAAAGCGCAAACAGATGAAATAACTTTCCCAAGTTACCAGCCAGTAGGTGGCAGAGGCAGGATTCAAGTCCCGATAATCTGGCTCCAAAACCCACATTCTTAATAACGACTGTGGCCAAATATGCATTATAACCATGCCCAGAGCCGGCTCCCCGGATGGTGACATGGGGGTCAGGTGCTGCTGCTGAATCTGTGCCCATGTAACTGATCTTCATCAAAGGTGAAACCTCAAATGGAGACATTTTTTTCAATACAATGCGAGCCCATCCCTGATGATTTTATTCATGCTTTTTCTCTCTAAGAAGGAATCGGGTCTCTGTTTAGGCACCTTGAGTGATGGGGGGCTCATTACCTCCTCGAAGCGAACTGTTTATCAATAGCAGCTTGTGTTTAATTAAATATAGACCGATAAGTACAATCGATTCTTATTAATTGTGAATTCTGTGTTTGTGAATTCATCTACTCTCTAAAATTAATGTGTGACCCCAAAACTGATACTCCTGACACTGCTTTTTTTAACGTTTATTTATTTTTGAGAGAGAGACAGAGCATGAACAGGGGAGGGGCAGAGAGAGAGGGAGACACAGAATCTGAAGCAGGCTCCAGGCTCTGAGCTGTCAGCACAGAGCCCGATGCGGGGCTCGAACCCACGAACTGTGAGATCATGACCCGAGCCAAAGTTGGACACTTAACCAATGGAGCCACCCAGGCGCCCTGATACTCCTGACACTTTTTACTGTCATTCATGCACATGGAGTGGTGAGAAGGCTGAGAGACCATGTGTAGGCTCCCGTTCGAGATGCAGCAAAGCCTCTGGCTTCTTGTCTCATGTCTCATACTCTTAACACGTGTCCTTTCCACTGTCTACTCAGTGCCACGTTTTCCGCATTTTTGTGCTTTCTGTTGATGGTTTCACTGTGGCAAGTGGCCCCTCAGGCACTGTCCCGTGCTCCCGAGGGAGGGCTTGTTCCAGGCTGTGATGCGCCTTCGTGTGTTAGTTAGATCAGCTTCTTCCAGGGCGGCTGACTGTGCTGTGGGCTGTGAGTTCAGCGGCAAGGGATCAATAGGGCAGCCCATCCAGGAACAGGAAGGGGCAACTTGCCGATCTGTCTGTGAGGCGGCTTGGGAAAGCGCTAAAATAACATCTAGTATGTGATGAAAGCTGTGGGAAATCGGGCACATCCGTGGTTTTGTGAGATGACCACGGATACGAAAGCATAACAACCCTGCCGTGAGGCTGAAGGCGAGGAAGTTCCAGGCGTGTTCCCGAGGGCCCAGGAAGACGGTGAGGCCTCAGCTGGTGTTTTATTATAAATAAATACTACATACAATTAGTTATTTGTAAGCAACGCATATTCCATCAAGGTGTCTTTAAGCACACGGAAAACAGAGTTGGTGAAAATGTGACCAGATAGTTGCAGGAACCTGACGTCGTATTTCCCCATGAGCAGTGGCCCCGCATTTGCTAGTTCAGAGCCCACGGTGCCTTTAGAGAACCAAACAGCCACGGATAACAGAATTGACTCTAGAGACCCACATAGGCAAATGGAAACTGCAAATTGAGAGATATAAATTTTTACATATACGTGCGGTGTATATATATGTGTGTGTATATATATATGTATATATTTTATGTATTTATATAAAGTTATATAAAATGTATATGTTTATAGATTTTAATACTAAAATATATTTGCATATTTATATATTTATATATTTAATATATTTATATTTAATAAATTTAATGTATGCTTATATGTACATAAATGTATGGACATATGTAGAGATATGTATACATGTATTTCAGTTTGAGTGAGTTTTGCCCCCCTCAGACTTCCCACTGCTAGTTCTGCCTCTGGGGTCGCATGCACTTGGCCCTGTTTGGAGGAGCCTGAGTTCTGTGGCCACCGCCTGTGGCCGTGCAAGTGTGGGGTGCTGGCCCCCTGCTCTGACAGGTGGAGAGGGGGATATGCGTGTGGCCTTGAGAGCAGAAGCCCAGACACCATGATGCCCTCCTTCCCAGAGCCATCCCTTCCTGCCCATCGTGGTGGATGGAGTACTGTTACCAAAGATGCCTGAAGAGATTCTGGCAGAAAAGAAATTCAACTTTGTTCCCTATATCATCGGAATCAACAAGCATGAGTTTGGTTGGCTTCTTCCAAAGGTGAGAATGTGGGGTCCCCTTAGGCTCCCCTCCCCCACCCATCACATCACCCCTCCCATCTCTGCTCACAGAGGCTCCTCCTTCTCGAGGCCCCCTCTGAATCCAGGGCAGCTGTCCCCTTCACATTTCCATGGGGGGTGCATTGACATTTCCGTGGGGAAACTTCTCCAGGATGGCCCCACTGCCACCTGGGGACCCTTTTCCCCAAGCAGTCTGACTGTCTTCCAATCTAAGAATCCCACAACGTGGGTGCCGGGGGAGTCTGTAGGGATAATCACTGAGCAGATGGGCAGACCGAGACTGGGAGAGGGACGGACTCCCAGTTAAGGAGTGAGGCCTGAGCCCCTGCGGCCCGTCCACCTGGGCTGGTGCTCTCCCTGTCCCTCCATAAATCCCGCACCTGCTCTTTCTTGGTCATCTAACTGGGGGAGTCAGTGGAGCTTTCTCCCTCTGGGGTGAAAGTTCGAAAAATCAGAAGTGCTCTCCCTCTGTCAGAAATAAACACAGCCAATGCCAGGTAAAGCGGTGAGGACCGTCTTATTTAGTTCTACCCCCGCAGCAGGGAGGAGAGACCAGCGTGAGCTGAACTCAGGTCCCTGCAACAAAAGGCTGGAGCCTGGTTAAAGGCCTGAATGTGCCAAGGAAAGACACTGTGGGGGTGTGACAGGGGCACGGAGGGCGGGGGAGTCTGTCCACGGGACTAGGCCACCTCGATTTGTTAAGTGCTGTTTTTCCAGAAACAAATTTCTGTCTCTTTGCCCAGAGGCAGTGGTTTTCAGGCTGCAGCAGGGTGCCCACCAGAGTCACAGGGACTGAGAGGGAGAAAGGAGACTTAGGGGCTGAATGTCTGCATTTCAAAAGGTGGCCCTAAGGTCCTGGAGGAAACAGTTTGGGGTGGTAGATTTACATCTCAAAGGGCAGAGAAAGAATTGTAATTGCAAGCTTTCTAAAGTAGCTGCTCTAAAAGGGGGTTCAGGGACCTATCAACCTATCACCAGGTTTGGGCCAGAATAAATAATACATTCCCCTGGTGTCCAGGGGCTCGTTAAGGGGAACTGGGATAATCCTAGGGACAAAATCTTAAGCTCTGGCAGTCAAGCCAGAGTTTGGTCAAGTTCTACAGTGCAGAGGTTTGGATGGAGCACAGAAATTTCAGAGGTCACTGACGGACCAAAGCCATAATGGCGGGATTTGATGATTCCTTGGTCATCTGAGACAGTGGGGGTATTTGTGAGGTCGGTGTTCTTTGTCTCAGAGCCCTCTACTTCAACGCTAGCCGGGCATAAATCTCTCCTGTGTGTCTCCATGTCCAGGGTGGGGATTCTTGCCTATGATTGATACACACACACACACACACACACACACACACACACACACACAGTACAAGGCCCTGGGACAGCTTCTCTTCACACTTACTTTATCCTTTTGCACCTGCTTGGATATAATAAGCTTGTTTGTCTCATTGATTTTGCCCAACTCATCAAGGACCCATGTCTGTCAAGTCATGACAAAGTGACCTTTGGTTGGTTGGTGAGTGTGGTTCTTTGTGCTGATTCTTGATGATCCACACTTGTGTCACTTGTTTTAACAGCTGATGGGTTACCCACTCTCTGAAGGCAAGCTGGACCAGAAGACAGCCATGTCACTCCTGTGGAAGTCTTACCCGCTTATTGTAAGAGTCTGGGGAACCATGGGAACTGGCTGAGACCCAAGGAGGGGCAGAGGCTTGCCCCAAATAGCTGAACAATTTGATGGCAGAATGCAGACTGGGGCTGGAGGGTTCTGCCCCCACTTTTCTGCCTTTCCCACCTCACCACGCAGGGTAGTGCTGGAGAGATTTACCACTAATGCAAGCCATTCTCTGTGTCATTCACTGGGGTGGGGGCCGGGGCCACTTTTACTTGTGCTCCATTTCAGGGCATCCCTGAGGAATTGATTCCACTGGCCGCTGAGAAGTATTTAGAAGGGACAGATGACCCTGTCAAAAAGAAAGACCTGTTCTTGGACGCAATTGGAGATGTGATATTTGGTGTCCCATCTGTGACTGTGGCCCGTTACCACAGAGGTGAGTCCCACAGGTTGGGCAGGAGAGGGACACTGAACCCACCAGCTTCACTGTCGGTCCTACTCACTTCTCAGCATAGACAGATATGTGGAAACCACCAATGGTCAAGCCTCCAAGGCCAATTTCTTATGGCCGGGGGTGGAACACTGTCTAACTTTGGGTCTGCCAGAAGCCAACTCTGAGAAAAGAATCTGAATGCAAGTAGCTTATTTGGGAGGTGACCCCAGAAAACACCAGCAGAAGAATGGAGATGTGGCCCCGAAAGGAGAAGGAAAACAATCAGACTTCCCTGGACACCTGGAGCTATCGTGTCTCCAGTCACGTCTCAGGGCTATTCCGTGTGAGTGGCAAGGGGCAGAGGTATTTATTCTTTCACTCTCATGAGCCATGAGTTGAAGGCTGTTCCCAAGGGGCTGGTAATTCCCTGGAGCTCTCACCTGCCTTACATACGGGCAGTGTGGTCTCTTGGTGGCCAAAGGGACGCCGGAGGTGGGAGTCAGGCTGGCACGTCCAGAAGTTGGATATGTGGTGAGGCACCAGCAGCACCTGCCACAGGGACCCCTCCCCTGAAGTTACAGTGGTCTGTGGGGCCAGAGGGCAGGTCTTAGAAAATATGCCTTGGCAGGTTTCCAAGGTCAGAGCTAGCTGCAAACTGGTTTGTTAACTGGTAGAGCTGGGGGTAGACTGAAGCCAAGCATATAATCAGGAGGCTTGTCTAGGACCAAAAGACAAACAAAGCAATACAAACAAACAAACAAACAAACCCAAAACAACAACAACAACAACAAAACAAAAGAAAACCAAACCAAAATAAAACAAAAGAAATGAGCAGTGGGAGGTGTGGGGGCAGGTGTTCCAGAGACTGTCCATGTACACAGCTGGCTTCTGTCCATCCCGATGTGTGCTGACTCTACCACAGGACCTTCCTGCACTGATCCAAGGCTGTGAGGTGGATCCAGGGTTGGATAAGCTCATCTAGAAAGGATGCATCCCTTCTGGGCGTCTTTACGAGGTCCTCATAGGACCCTTCCTTCACCTAGTCTGCAAGCCAGGAAATGGTTCTCTATCTAACCATGCCGGAGGGGTTTTAAAATTCAGGACTTTCTGTGCATGATAAAAAAGCAGCTAGAGCTGACCTACCCTGTCCCCAAGCCCTCGGTATAGTGATGTGCAGGAGCCAGTTACTGTTTCTTCCTCCCGGGGGGTCTGATGAAACGCTTCAGCCAGGGGCCGCCTGGGGTCAAATTTGCTCTTTCATAACCTTGGTCTTGCCTCTGGATACATGGCATCTTCTTCTGCTTCGTCTGCTGGTCCCAGCTATACTGGACTTGTGTTTTTTATCTGGTATCCTATGACTTTGAATTCGGGGTCTTCTTGCCAGGACCACACAGATTTTTGTCAACGTTATTCTCTCATTTTGTATTTGTCTCGATCTCTTTTTGATAAACAGAAAGTTTTCCGAATATAAAATTAATATCCTACACGTGTGGAAAATTTTTAAGATATGGAAACACATGAAGAAGGAAATTAGATATTACTCTAAATTCCTCCACCTAGAAACATCTGCTGTACGTTCTCTTTTAAATTTTTTTTTAACATTTATTTTTATTTTGAGACAGAGAGAGACAGAGCAGAGCAGGGAGGGGCAGAGAGAGGGAGACACAGAATCTGAAGCAGGCTCCAGGCTCTGAGCTACCAGCACAGAGCCCGACACAAGGCTCGAACTCAGAGACCTTGAGATCGTGACCTGAGCCAACGTTGGACACCCAACTGACTGAGCCACCTAGGCTCCCCTGCTATACATTTTTGATATATCTTCTTTGAATAATCTTTCCATGTCTTACATATAATTTAGAAATTAATTTGATATCGTATGCCATATTTTTGTTCATAGAACACTATTTTGTGTTCAAAAACAACCACTATTTCATGGAATGATGCATCAAAATTTACTTTAGTATCCCTGTCTCATTGGATATTTAGTCTGGCTGCTTATATTTCGATGCAGGAAAAATATATTATGCTAAGCCTTTAAAGTCAGACTTTAACCAAGTCTCTAATAATTTTCTTAGGATTGGTTATTAGAAGTGAAGTTCCCAAGTGGGGCCGTTAGAGCATTTTAAAGTTCTTGATACATGGTGTGAAATTGCCTTCCAGTGCATGCCTGGGATTTCTTAATTCTCTCGCTTGCAAAACTCAGATTAAAAAATAAAGACAATGCTGCCAATTTCACAAGCTCTTCCTTAAAAAAAAAAAAAAAAGGGGCCATCCCCATGCTTTAATGGCAAACTTAGATTACAAAATCTGTCCTTTCTGCTCCTCCTATTCTTCTTCTGCTATTGTCCTATTATCCTAATCTGTGCCCTACTTTCCTTTGAAAACATGTGTTGTGCTTGTAGGAATTTTATACCTCCTCTTGGTTTTAGGCAGAAAGTTAAAAGAGAGAGAGAGAATTCTCTTTTGTGCCGCATGCTGGCTGCCCCAAAGGAGTTCTCTCATTCACAGAAGGTCTTCCCTCTGTGGCAAAGAGCTCCTTTCTAAAACTCCCGAGTGGTGGAGGGACGTTACAGCCCCTTCCCTCAGTGAGTTCTGCTTGACCTTGAAGCAGCTGTTTAATATGTGGATTTAAAAACCACAGAAGGGTTCCTTCTTCCAGACAACACCTCTGGCTAAATCAAGGGTGCACTGTTGGGGGGTCGAGGAGGCATTCCAATAAATTATTCTACCTCCTCATGTGGGGATGGCATATAACGTTAAATCATTTGGGGACAAATATTTAATGATATGGAGAAATGATTTTAGTATATTACAAAATGACATATACACATCATCCCATTTGTATATGCATAGAAAGATATATGCTAAAATATTAACAGAGGTGTCTTCAAGTGGTGCTAGGATTATAAGTGATCCTTTTGGTCATTTTCCTTTTTTCTGCACTTTCCAAGTTTGTTTTGGCACCCAAAGGGGAAAAAAGCTGTATCATTTCTCCTCCAGCCAGACTAGGGACCCAACCCTTCCCCATCAGTCATTCTGCTGTGGGCATTGGGGTCCATGCAAAGTGCTAGTTCCAGGCACCACCCTAGACTGGTGGCCCCCAACTTAGCCCTGAAGGGGCAGGCAGAGTGGACAGCTCTGGATAAAGCTATCTGAGGGAAAATCGACACCTCCTGGGGGCTTGGAGAGGGGGTGCTGAGAGTGGGGGCTGGGAAAGCAGGAGAAAGGCACCGTTGTCCTCCCTCAGAGCCCTCTTTCTCTCTTCTGTCACCACCCCGGGCGCAGCAGGAAGCAAGATATGAGGTGACGAGGTGATGGATCAATAGAAAATGCTGAGTTTTCGGCTTCCCCAGATACAAGAGACAGATTATGCCCTTCCCCCATGTTTGTATAAATATCTGAGCTGTCAAGCCAGCAACTAGGATTTGCTTCCCTCTTCCCTAGGAATTAGCTGACAAGCACACTGGAAACTCTCCAAACTGGGTAGAATAAAAGGCACCTGTTGGGCTGCAGATAGTCTCCAAAGGGATCAAAACCAGCCCGTTTTTCAATGAAATACAGTAGCGTAAACAGTGTGTATAGAGATGTTCTTGCGTGTGAACCCATCAGTAGGCAACAGGATCTGTGTGTAATTGGCCCAAGGCCCCTATAATGATACTATTTTGAATGGATTTATTCAGAATTTCAACATTTCATTCATTCAGTCTTCAGTCATTGACTCATTCAACAAATATCTGACGTAAAGCCAGTTTATCACCAGTTTATCACCAGTTGATCACCGCCAATATCACCTCCTCCAACTGTGCACCTTTAAGCAAATCGCAGAGCTTTCCCAAAGCTTTGTTTCTGTGTTGTGCTGGTAACCAAGGGTTTTCTGTAGGGCAACACAATGTCCAGTACACAGTTGGCTCTCACGATGGGCAGCTATTAATGTTGCTGCTGTTGTGTACCTAGGACCCAGGTGTGCCACCAATTCCCGGAGCGCTCAGGGCCCCCTTGGTGCCATCCAGGTGCGCATCTGGGGAAATGAACTGTGCACGAATCCATGTCCTTACAGATGCCGGAGCCCCCACGTACATGTATGAGTTCCAGTATCATCCAAGCTTCTCATCAGACATGAAACCCAAGACGTTGATAGGGGACCACGGCGATGAGCTGTTCTCAGTCTTCGGGGCACCATTTTTAAAAGGTGATGGCCCTTCGGCGATGACAAATTTGGAGTTAGAAGATCTGGGTTTAAGTCTCAGTTTGGTGGCCATGGGTCAAGTTCCCCCTTGTCTCTTGACCTTACTTACCCAAATACATCGGAGCAGGGCTGAACTATGAACATTTCCAACCTTTCTCCTACCCTGACACATCTGATGGAGAAGGTATATCCAAGTGCCCCCATTCATACTCTAAGAATTCAGGCCTGGGTATCAATAAGCCACATGGCAGGTCACCTGCTCAAGCGCTAGAGGGCCCTGCTCTAGCCCTCACCATGCAGGGCCCTGCTCAAGCGCTAGAATGTCACCACTCACTTCCCACTGTGAGTGAGGGTAAGGTTAGAATTGGTGTTGACCTTGAATCGGGGCTAATGTGCACGTGTGTGTCTGTCTGTCCAACCATCTACCCACCTAAAATTCCTAACTTTCTCAACTTAATATATTTAATAATATATATAATACTTTATTATTTTTTAATGTTTATTTTTTCAGAGAGAGAGAGAGAGACAGCGTGCAAGTGAGTGAGGGAGGGGCAGACAGAGAGGGAGACACAGAATTCGAAGCAGGCTCCAGGCTCTGAGCTGTCAGCACAGACAAGCTGAGAGATCACGACCCGAGCCACAGTTGGATGCTTAACCGACTGAGCTCCCCAGGCACCTAGATAATATAATACTTTAAAGAAGACCTTTCACAAATATCTCCAATGCCTTCACTATCACCAGTTACAGATGACTTGCGTGTGACCCACCTCAGGCTGTTTGTGGCCGACACAGCAGTGCCTCTGGGCATTTCCTGCTTGGCTGATTCATTAGGGCCACTGCACATCAATGATATTTCAGGTTTTATGAGAACGTGGGTGGGTGAAGGAGAGCGAGCAAAGGCCCAGATGGGAGCAGTCCCAAGGTGGGGTCTCTGTAGTGAACATTCTGGGTGTAGCCCTGGAGACCTTGATAGGTGCGGAGAGGCGTGGCTGTCTAGGCACTGAGGAGACTGCAGCCACCCCCGAGTCCCTCATCAGCAACGCCCAAGCTTAGAGTGCACACAAATTACCCAGATCTTCTTGAAATGCAGATTTTGACACAGACGGTCTGAAGCAAGGGCTCAAATTCTGAGTTTCTAACAAGCTGTCCCGTGCTCCTGGCCATAAACCACACTTTGAGTAGCAAAGGCTTTTTTTCTTCTTCCCCACAGGAGGTGCCTCAGAAGAGGAGATCAGACTCAGCAAGATGATGATGAAATTTTGGGCCAATTTTGCTCGGAGTGGGTGAGGCTGGTGACAGAGATGGAGCAGGGTTGGGACAGGCGGGGGTGTTTACTGGGAAAGGTAGTTCCCAGCCCTGTAACCCTGACAAGGAGCAGCGAGAGTTCTCTAAAAGTGGACAGGCTGCCTAGGATTCGGTGAGCTCCCTGCCTCTGGAGGTGAAGGAGCCTCCTGGGGGAAATGAAACCAAGAAGTCCTGCAAATCTCAAAGTGTTGTTGGGTCCCCACAGTCACTTTGGGCAATTCTCATTTGATTCTGTTCCTAGGAACCCCAATGGGGAAGGACTGCCCTCTTGGCCGGCGTATGACCAGAAGGAAGGGTATCTGCAGATTGGAGCCACCACTCAGCCAGCCCAGAAGCTGAAAGACAAGGAAGTGGCTTTCTGGACCGAGCTCCTGGCCAAGGGGGCAGCAAAAAAGCCACCCCACAAAGAGCACGTTGAGCTGTGAATGGGTGGCCTGGCTGGCCATGGGCCCTGGGGGAGCCCAGACTGGGGTAGTCTATAGAAGGTGTTTATGAGCCAAAGACGGATCTTATTGGAGGAGGCTGGGAATATGTCTGGTGGGGGAGGGCAAAGGCCGGGGAAGAGGAATTGTGGCCAATTTAGGGAATAAATGTTCTCTCGGAGACCACGTCAGTGTCTGTGTCTTGGGCTCAGGGAAAGAAGATGAACAGGATGGGCATGATTGTCTGGAAGGTGCCTCCGGTGGGGATGGCTTGGCCCCAGGAGCTGCCAAGGATAATTGTGCATCCGCCCCATGTCTCTGGGCCCTCAACAACTTCCAGCAACAGGATGTGGGGTGGCCAGAACGTAATGTCTCTCTTGTCCATGTGGAGCCACCAGTCTACATATGTACCTGCAGTGGTGGAGAAAGGAGGTGTCGTGGTGACCCTGTGGCACCGTCACGTGGCCCTTACTGACCCTTCCAGAGATCCGCAGTTTTCCTTCAATGTACACAGCATCCTCCCGGGCCCTTCCCTGAGGTCATCTCATCCAGCAACTTGTCTGAACCCCTCCTATAGCCTGGATCACTTCAGGATTTATTGTTAGCATATCTGTGCTGGCTGCCCATTAGAATCACCTGAACGACTTTTTAAAAAATGCCGTTGCCCAGGCCCCATCCTGATTCTAATTCCTTTGTCCGGGGGAGGGTCCTGGACTGCAGGATTTTTTTTTTTTTTTTTTAACTCCCTATGTTTAGCTGGTGTGCGGCTAGAGTTGAGAACCACTGACCTGGTCCGTGAGTTCTTCGAGGCAGGACTCTTTGTGCGAGTCTCTATGTCTCCTGGGCCCTGCACAGTGTGTGTGCTGAATATGTGTATGGAAGGATGGCATAAGCCAGCGAATAAAGGAGAGTTCCCAGGTTCCTGAAGATTGCTAAATAAATAAATAATTATAGGCCTTCCCAGGCAATGAGACCAGATGGACAGGTTGATAGATGGTGGTCGGATGGAACTTTACAGAGTGAAGGTGGGCGTCAGCCTTCAGGTATCTGATGGTTATACCTTTGAATCCTATAATAATAACAGTAACTAGAAGTTATTGGATATTTATTATGTGCCTTCATAATAAAGTACTTTTTATATTAATTCAGATAATCTTCACAGACACCCTTTGAGGTGAATGCTTGCTATCAACCCCATGGAAGTTAACACAAGGCCCAAGAAAACTCAACTAGTGAGCGACAGACAAGACCACGTACATAATTTGCTGTGCAATTTTATTAACAATAAAAATGACTATTTATTTAAAAATTGTTAAGAATTTCAAGATGGCGACTGCAGAGTTTTAAAGCCACCGTGAGCCTAGAGTCCTGAGTGAAGGCACGGGTCTCGCACCTATGAAGCCCATCCTGGTGACGCAGCTGGAATGTGGCCCTTAGCAGTCTGGCTCTACAGCTGGAGCCCGTAAGTGCGAAGCAATCCTTCCTTTGTAAGCAGGACACTTCAAAACTATTCTGGGCTTGTCCTGACCTCTCCAGTTCATCGGATTCGGCCAAAGGCACCCATTTGACTGGCGGTTCTTTGCTGCCCTCTGGTGGGCGGTGTCCAGATAGCCGCACTTGCTTCCGGGAGGGATCCAGGACTGTAAGGGGGCTGAGACTCCCAACTCTGTCCCCACCGCGGTGACTACGCCTGAGCTGACACGTTCAGGGGCAGCATTCAGATTGGTCTCTTGGCGCCTCCAGAGTCCTAACCACGCAGGGGCAGCTAGGGTAGGAGCTCCTCAAGTCTTATTCCTACTTCAAACTGAGATGAATTGTTTCCTGGCCCTGGTGGTCTCCCCAGCCTCCAACAGAACGAATCCAGTTCCGGGCACCTCAGAAGTGCTCGGAAAACTCCACTCGCACAGCACTTCTCTGCAAAGCGTCTGTCCTTTGCCTCTCATCCGGGCTGATGAAAGTCCTAACTAGCCTCCCTGCCTTTTTTTCTCTGTGCTATAGAGCCAGGGTGATCCATCTGAACGGCCACCCTGGTTTTCCCTTGCTATGCACATCCTTTGCTGTCTGATTTTGCAGCTCCACTCATAAAGAGTCTGGGTTGGCCTCTTCACTGGCTTTGACAATAAAATATGGCAGAAGTGATGCTGTGCCTCAAGAGGTCTTGCACGTGTTCACACACTGTCTTGAACCCGCATGACTGCTGTGTGAACGAGCCCAGGCCAGCCTGCCCAGGAATGAGGCAGCACACAGAGGGGAGTCATCCCAGGAGAGGCTATCGAAGACCAGTCGGCCTCCAGCCGACCCACAGCTTCAGACGCTTGGGTGAGCCCAGTCAGGATCAGCTGAGGTCGGCCAGATTCGCGGACCTTCCTGGGTGGTCCACAGACCCCTCGGCCGAATACACGGCTGTTGTTTTAAGCTTTGGGCCGGTTTGTTCCACAGCAGTCACTTCCTAATACACTATGTGACACCCAAGTATGGACATCCGCTCCACTCCTATCTAAAACTTATTAATGACTCCTCATTGCCCTCTGGAAAAAAGTTCCACCTCCCTATTGCAAGTTGGGAAGGCCCTCATCTTCTAGATTTTACTTGCCTCTGCAGCCCTTCTATTTGGAAATTTCCACTGCAAATTTCTTCAGATCCTTGTGTCCCCTGTAGTCCTGCGTGCATCTGTGTTGTCACTTTTGCTATTCTCATGACCTAGAATTTTCCTCCTGACTCAGCTCAAGTATCACCTGTTGCAGGGCACTCTATGATCTCCCCAGGTGGGGTTCTGCGCATGATTTCTCTGCCAGGTTTTGAGATGGCCTTGTCCCCCTCATCTCTGTAAACCCCACCACCTACTGAGGGCCGACCATGTGCCAGATACTCGTCTCGACACTGGAGAGATAGATATCGGAGGTTGCTGTCTTCTGTCCCCAAAGTTGCTGGCCCCCTGAAAATTCATTTCAACAAATTGTGGTAAGTTTGGTGAGAGGGGTGGGTTAGGAAAGGCTTTTTAGGGGCGATACCATGAGGGACAGGTAAGAGTTGGCCAGTTTCAGAGAGATGGGGAAAGGCCCAGGGATGAGGCCCAGGGGGACAGGGTGTCCTTGGGTACACATCTGCAGCTAGTATAGGGTGACCAGAACAGAGAGGGGGAATGAAATGAGGATAGTCTGGGTTTACTTTGAAGGCACTGGGGAGACCCCAGAGGGCTAAAAATAAGCACGCAGTAGGTGCTTAATATATGTTTCCTGATCAGCACACCATCTGCCTCCTCTATCAGACTGAGAGTTTCTCAGTGACAGGGTTATTCCTTCTTTGTATAGTCCAGTTCCTCCCTGGTATGCACTAGGACCAGGTAGGGTTTTCATCAGTGAATAAATGAATGAAAGAGTAAATAAATCCACCCGAGAGATAACAATACAAAACCAAATGGATCTTTTCATCCAGACAAAAACTACTCTCTGCTCCCCTGGTTCAGGGAAGTATGGAAGGTTCGGATGGGCTCTGAGGGGGGTCTAGAGAACAAAGACCCCCATCCTCCTGGCTTCTCTCAGCCTCTGCTCTGCAGGAGGAATGTGCATTGGTGCCATCTGGCGGCCACAGCGCCCATATTCTATTTTAATCCGCTTCCTCTGTTCCTAAGGTGTGGTCAGGCCAGAGAAGGTAAGCGGGAACCTGGGATGGGCGGAAACCTTCTGTCAGCAGACACACATCCCCACCTGCTCAGCCAGCCCCAGGTCTGCCTGTTCTCACCCTGCAAGACCTCAGCCCTGAGTCCAAGAGAGTAATTGATTTCAGCCCATGGGACAGAGAAGCCCTTATCTACGGCCACTCAGACCCTGGTGCTTTCCACAAGGGCCCCCACAGTTCTCAGCAGATGATGGATTCCAGGGGTGAAGAAGCCATGGGAAAGGAGGCAATGACCAGTGTTTTCCCAATATCCTTCGTGTCTTCTTCCTAAGAGAACACTGATTTTGTCCAGAGCAGCAATGTACCCAGTTACAAATTCCAGACACCCTGATAGCTAGAAATTGCCATAATGCATGGATCTGGCCCATGAGATACAGGCAGACATCCAGGTAGGGTTCTAGGAGACCCACGCTTCTGAGTAAAGAATCACAGACACAGCTGGCCTCTGCCTTTTGCCCCTTCTCTTTATTTCCCCTCCTCCTGCCTGAAAGGTGGGCAAGATGTCTGCAGGTGAATTTGCCTGCCCCCCTCCCCCGCCACCCATGAGCATGAGAACCACATGCTATGGATGTGGATGGTGAAACGGAAAGCTACAAATAGTCCACATCCTTGACGACTTTTCTTAAGTGTCTCCACAGTCATCCCAGGCTACTGGGCATGTCTGGGCAGAGACCCTCACTAAAGTTCTTCTCTGAGAGCAGACACTTCTCTTCTTCTTGCTGAGGAACATGTCTCTCCCTGACCCATTGCCTATCTGTCACAAGAGCATGAGAAAAATCTCATTTGTTAAGGGACCATACGTAGATTCCTGTTATATTGTCATCCTAACATATAGAGGATAAGGATAGGGAACCCAAGTGGAACCTGTATCCGACATAAAGAGCCAGACAGCATGGGATTAAAGTGTGTTCAGAGAAAGCATAGGTATTTTCTCTGGGAGCCAGGAACTCCAGAGAGTTCAAGATGAACTCTCTTACTGTAGTGACCTTGGGCAAGTCTTTGCTTCCTAGCACATTGGAGGCACTTAAATGCATACATATTTAAATATGTTTGTGTGTATATATACATATATAATGTGTGTATATAAATTACATATGTGTGTACAGATTACAGATTGTTTGTAACGAAGAGGGTGTTGGAACTAGTTGAGGACCATGCCCCTACCGGCTGAATCATGTTATGCCTGTATGGCCAGGGCCCAGAGACAATGGCATACCAGAGTGGCTAAGAACACAAGACTGCCAGGGTGCCTGAGTGGCTCAGTCAGGTAAGCGTCTGACTTCAGCTCAGGTCATGATCTCACGGTTCGTGGGTTCGAGCCCCACATTGGGCTCTGTGCACACAGCTCAGAGCCTGGAGCCTCCTTAGGATTCTGTGTCTCCCTCTCTCTCTGTCCCCGCCCCTCCTTGTGCTCTGTCCCTCAAAATAAATAAACATTAAAAAAATTTAAAAAAAAGACAAACACAAGACTCCCTGGGTTCAAACCCCAGTTTCACCAACTGGTAAGTTATTTCATCTCTTTGTGTCTCAGTTTCCCCCATTTGTAAATGGAGATAATCATACTACCTCCTGGCCTCATCAGGAGAATTCAATGAGATGAAATTTGCAAAGCACCTGGAACAGTAACTGGCACTGGATAAGCCAATGTTTGGCTGATTAGATGTCAACTCAGTGCATTGGCCTTGTCCAAGGTGCTGATGTTCCTAAGGTCACAGCACCTCAGGGGATCCATGGCTGTGAGACCAGGAGGGCTCCATTCTCTCTTTAACAAACCCAGGGACTCCTTGTGCCCTGTTTCCCTTCTAATTCCATAACTTCAGTGGGGCCGCTCTAAATGTAACTAATTAACAATTCTAGTCTTCGCTGTGATGCTCCCTGATCTGACTCTGCGGCTCATTTGAAATGTCGGAGTTGCCTTGCCCTTCCTTACCTGTGAGCATGCCTCAGATACCACCCACCACCCACTCTTCTCTCCTGATAGGGTGTCATTACTGTCATGTGACTGCAGATGGCGGATCAGAGCTTAATGGCAACTACCGGGGAGCCTGGGGGGCTGTGACGCAAGAAAAGAAGTTTAGCACGGACCTGGGAATATGCTCGGGTGGACAGCAGGTAGGTGCCCCGATGTTGGGCTGACCATGGCCTTCAAGTCTGCACCAGGCTTCCTGCGGCCAGGGGCTGGGCGTGTTTCAGGCCTCTCCTCTTCTGATTCTGAGTCTGCCCATTCTCAGCTGGTACTCTGGACTGGGGCCCGAAGCTGCAGGGTGTGTGGGGTCATTCTTGGCTACAGAAACGATCCATTTGTGGCCCCTGGGTATGTCCAGGCAATGGACTTTGCTTGGGCCTTCTCAGGGGACAGAGATGGTCTTCCTTGATTTCCTGCAGCCCACCCCCTTACCTCCATGCCCTGCTGGTCTGGCCCAGCTCAGCCCCTCCCAGGCCTGAGGCCGACAGAGCCAGGAGCTGAGAAGCAGGACGCCAGAAGTCACTTAGTTGCCAGCTCTTCCAGGAGTCTCTGGTCACCACACCTCTGTCTGCTCCTCCTCTGGGCTGGAGTTGAGGTCAAGGCTGCCCGAGCTGATGCCCGGCTGGGGGAGCCTCTCCCGTGCTATCAGTCTAATGGAGGCTGACAGCAGAGGGCTTGTGGGGCAGGCGGGTCCTGCAGAAGGCTGGCTGTTGGACGCTGGCATTTCCCGAAGCTTGAACTTCCTGCCCGGGGGGGTCACATGCACTGGGGCCCAGGGAGAGAGACTTGGGTTTGGCTACCCAGACCCAGTTCAAACCTCAGAGGCAGCATCTGAAGGAGGGGGACAAAGGAACAGAGACCCTGTTTTGGCTGCAGGAAAACCCAACAGTAACTGGGCTGCCTTTGAAATGGGCAGAGGTGGGGGAGGGGGAGGAGATAGACGCTCATCATGGAGCTGATCTGCCCTGAACACAAGCTATGGAGCAGACACTATCCTGAACATAATACTAACGTCTAGTCCTCCCCACGGCCCCACCAACTGGCCACTCAGGCAGAAATCACAAACCGAAGCAGAGGAGGCTAAGGAGACTCACTCTAGTTTTTTGCCCTATTGAGTGATGGGACCAGGGTTTGGATTCAGCCACTGCGGCTCCCGGGATGTCACTCTTAAGTGCACATTGTCTTGTCTGATCCTCCGGGCATAGCTCTCTTATGCACACTTATTCCTGCCCTTCAGGTACAAGAAAGCCTCACATATCTTATTTAACTTTCTCCAGGATTCCACGGCAGGAAGTAGTAGAGATGGGATTCAAACCCAGGTCCAGTTTGCTAAAGAAACCTTTTGTTCTTTCCACCAGACCCAAGCAGACTATAAACTGCAGGCCAAATCCAGCCCCCCAAATGTTTCATAAATAAAGCTACTTTTATGCTATAATAGCAGTTCAATAGTTGTGACAGAGACTTTTACAGAAAATGTTTGCTGACCCCTGCACTAAATCTGTAGGGTGAATGAAAGGCAGCAGCAAACACCTCTGTTTATTAGTGTCTGCCTAGAAAGGTAGTCGTTCACATCGTAGTGTGAATTAGTCCATAGGCCCTGTGACAGCTTCTGGAGATATCTCGTAGAGTCAAAAACAGAAAGGACTTCAAAGTATCACCTAACCCAACCCTTTCTCTCTATTGATGGGGAAACCAGTGCTTAATGTTGACTTTTCTAATGTGACTCGGTCCTAACATCAGAGTAGCTGGTCCCTAGTGGGCTCTGAAACTTTTCCATAGCCTTGACTCCTAACAATACTGACCCATCCAGATACACCTTGATTACCCTACTAGAGACTGTGTGACAAAAAATCCTCTTCAGTCCCCTGCAACGTATCCTCAACCTGAATTTCAAGTCCTCATAGCCCCACTGTCTTTTCCCACAGCTCAAGGCACCTGTTGGAACTGATCCCTCCCCCACCTCAATTTCAGAGGACACCCCATAATGCAGAGAGCAAACACTCACCCTTCAGTGGCTGTGTGTCCCTGGGTGGGTCACTTCTCAACCCGAGCCCTCAGTTTCCTCATCTGTCCAGTGGGTACATTGTTCTTTTTGCCCCTTACCTCACCTCACAGGGTCATTGTCAGGAAAACAAATGACATGTTGGATGGTGGGATGGATTATGTCATGTTCGCTTGGTTGGGGGTGGTGACCAGAGACCAACGCCGTGTATCATCAGAAGAGGGAGGCCCCCAAAGCTTATATGCACATATACCCATGAGTCTCAAACATCTGAGACTCTGAAGGACACGTGCATTCTGTCTCCCAGAGGAGTAGACACAAACTCATCGAAGACAAAATTTGCGTTTCATTTCAAAAGGTTCTGACATTTTTCAAGTCCATCCATAAACAGTTTTAATAACTCCTGACCCATTATACAGATGGACAAATTGAGTCCTTGAGAGAGAGATGACACATATCAGTGCTTTTGGAAAGAGATAA
Organism: Panthera pardus; assembly: GCF_024362965.1. Taxonomy (NCBI): domain Eukaryota; kingdom Metazoa; phylum Chordata; class Mammalia; order Carnivora; family Felidae; genus Panthera; species Panthera pardus. The sequence continues at coordinate 33,009,174 of NW_026526743.1, read as the reverse complement.
AAATGAAGCTACGTCCCTCCCAAAGGCTGTGATTAAATTGGGGAAAATTTAAAAGACTAGCAGTTGCCCAAAGTGAGGCTCACCGGTGAGTCTTCTCCTACCACATTTGTCAGCCTAGGGCACAGGGTGGCAGCCAGGGTCGCCAGGTGCCCCACCGTCCCCAGAAGAGCTGCCCTTTCAGCTTCTGACCCAACCTCCCTCCGCTCCACCCGCAGGACTGCAGACACTCGTTAAATGTCAGCATGCACAAAGGGAAGGCTGGAAGCATGACTGCCTTTTGTTTGATTCACTATAATAAACCCCAACTCTGATTTCGGAGTCAAAACCAAATAGTCAGAATCATAAAACCCTCCCTGGGATGTCCGCCCAGCTGCAATTCAACAGGGCAAACCAGTCCTCACCTCGAGACCCTTGGTATGTGTGTTTACCTGTCCTACCGCTGCTACGTGAGGTTGGGCTCGTGCTTCTCCCAAAAGAAGCTCCACGGAGGGGCCTTTAGAGTTTGTGCACCCTCTCTCCCCCGCCCCTATGTGACACCGAGTCCCCTCCATAACCTACCCAAGAGACATTGCCTGCTTGCATGTCTCCAGTGATGGGGAGCTCACCACTTCCAGCAACAGCCCATTCTCCGTTCTGGTCTAATCTTCTTGTGAGTTGTTTACCACCCATCCCTGACTGCCTTTTACATATTTAAAGACATAGACTGGATTTTTTTTGTCAATACCTCATTTATATTGATGTCACTGTGTCTGCTTGTTGACTTGCATTGAAAATCCTAATGTGAGCTCACACCTTCCCCAATAATGACAGTACTTAGCAATAAGGACCTACGCGTTAATGTATCCTTCTCCCCAGGAAAGTGTAGCAATAGATTGTGCATTGAATTCAATCGAATTCAGCCCTAGAAATGGAATGCAAAACTAGATAACTCTGTGTCACTTGGACACAGAGTTATTCATTAAAAATATGTCTTAAGAAATAAAACCAATGGAGGCTCCTGGGTGGCTCATTTAGTTAAGTGTTCAACTTTGGCTCAGGCCGTGATCTCATGGTTCATGAGTTCGAGCCCCTCATTGGGCTTCCCGCTGTCAGCCTGTCAGCACAGAGCCCGCTTTGGATCTCCTGTCCCCCACTCTCTCTGCCCCCCCCCAACTCTCATGTGCTCTCTCTCTCTCTCCAAAATAAATAAACATTAAAAAAAAAATAAAAACAATGTAACTACGTTAGTGGCTTGAATTTCAATCAATCAAAAAAAATAAACATACGTGTCAATCTCAGAGCTGGGATTACATATTTAACCCCCTCCAGTCTCCTGTTCCATGGGTTATAAAAAGAGTTATTTGGGTGAAAAGTGGACCACTCTGACCAGAAGCTCTTCCTTACTAGCTGGAGGCTGATCACAGACACTCCCATCTGCCTTACATAATTCATAGCATTTTACCTTCGTGACCGAGAGAACCCACTACTAGACACACGGCACAGGAAATTCTCCTTTATTATTCTGTACACTGATTTTTCCATGAAGAGAACAGCTTTTAAAATAAATCCACACCAGACACAGACACCTGCATGACATGGGAACAGTCCGTGACACAGAGAGGGCACCACTGGGACAATCCTTATTTACACAGAAGTGGAGAAACAGAGGGCTGAGGGCGGGTACCCCAAAAGCAACTTCACGTTCACCAGTGTTTCGGTGGTTTCTGACATGGCGGCAATAAATATGCTGATACCCACACAGCTGTGGATCCTGGGACTCACCGGGGCCTCACATGTTACCCTCAAGATCTTGAGCACAAATGGGTTGGATTTATTTATTTATTTTTAAATACCAAGTGTTTCTGGCACCAGTGGAAGAAATACTGGAGGGGCGCCTGGGTGGTGCAGTCGGTTAAGCGTCCGACTTCAGCCAGGTCACGATCTCGCGGTCCGTGAGTTCGAGCCCCGCGTCAGGCTCTGGGCTGATGGCTCGGAGCCTGGAGCCTGTTTCCGATTCTGTGTCTCCCTCTCTCTCTGCCCCTCCCCCGTTCATGCTCTGTCTCTCTCTGTCCCAAAAAGAAATAAAAAAAAAAAAAAAAAAAGAAATACTGGAGAAGGAGGAACTACTGAATGTCCAGAAAAATCAAAGTTCTGGAGGCCAGAAACCTGACATTTCTCTACTCAGTAGGTTATTGGCCACCAGATCATTCTGGAAGGACTCACAGTCAGCGAGGTGCTTCCCTCCTTGTAAATTTAGCACAAGTACGTTGCCGTGGAGACCGGAACATTTTTTAACTGGATGGGACCTTTGACGATCTGATCTGACCCTTGCTTTTACAGACAAAGAAGCTGAAGCCCAGAGAGATGAAGAGACCCCTCCTTAGGAACCCCGCTGGGCAGCGGTAGACCCAGATCCCTGCAGACTCTGAAAGCTGTGCTGTTTCTACGCGCTTCCTCTCTGTTCTCCATCCCCTGGCTTTCAAAGGAAGTAAACATATGAAATGAGCTCCGTGGGCTTCTTTGCTAGGAAATGACGTCTTTGGTAAGAGTGCTTCGGTCTCACATCACCAGGGCCTCCGTATGGATCATACGGCCAGAGACAGCCTCCCCCCCACCGGGCAGGGGCGCCCTCTGAGAATTAAGGCAGCTTTGGGGACCTTTACTCAGCAGGATATTGGCAAGAGTTGGCGGCTCCCTTCTCCTTTGTCTCATCTGCATCTAGAATGACGATCCACTGACGGGTGGTCGCGAAATGACTCGACATCCAGTAGATGTGAAGGCGATGGTCTTAAACGGAGAGTTTACATTTCATGGAAAATAATAATTCTTTAAAAACCCGGTAAAATAGCAAAAGTGTCATATACAGTACACAGGAACACCCTTATCTCGGGTAACCTCTGCTATCAAAAAAAGGCCACAAAAAAGAAGTCAAACGTTACTCAGGATAAAGCACATACTCCTCCTCTGTTAAGTGTGGGTGGAAGGTGAGCCCAGAAGGCCTGCCAGCACCTCCATGAGAACTTCCAAGGGCTTCCTGGGGCCCCCATTCCCCCCCCCCCGGGGGGGGCCCGGGCTCGGGGCCAGACCCCCCTCACCCCAAGCTCAGGAGCCGACTCCCGACACAAGGCAGCACCATGGCGTTGGTTTGGTGTTGGGTCAGCTAGCACCGCGTCTCTGATTCACCCTCGGGACAGATGTCTGGAGGCAGAAGGGCCACATGCAGATGGAAAGAGAAAACTGCAGGTTCCCTCTGAAGCGTGCCCCTGTCCTGACACACACACAGGCTCTTTCTGCTTGCCCTCGTTTCAGCCAAGTAGACTCGCCTTTCGTGCCCTGCTGTTCCCCAGAGTGACTGAGTCCATCAAAAAGGGGACAGCTGTGAACAAATGACGCCCTCTCCCCTCTTCCCTTCTTCCAATACATTGCTCTTTTGCTAGGAAACACTCCCTGGCCACTTGACTGGGTTTTGTTTATTTTTTAACGACAGCCCTGGGTGGGGTAAACCATAGTGTGCTGGGGATTTCAAAGTGCTCTGGGCTAAGAGGCACGGGATCCGACTTGAGGGTCTGACTGGATCCCTTAGGAGCTGAGAAAACTTGAACAAGAGCGGCCGAAATACTGAGCCTTGGTGTTCCCACCTGGGAAATGGGACAGAAACCAGCCGTGCAATCCTTGCTGGGAAGATGGGAGGTGACAGGGATGAAGGGACTGTGTGTAAAACGACTAGAACACCTAGGGAGGAGTTACTCTTCACGGGAGGATTTGAAGTCGCTTATGGGACCAGATCCCACCTGTGATGGGTCGCCCTTCCCTCATCTCCCTCGCCCCCACCTTATTGTTCAGCTCCGTTGGATGCCCTCAGGCCCCGCCTTCCACAGCAGTCCAAGACACCTGCCACTTGGGCTTAGCCTTTGAACTGGCCTTTTTACATAAAAATATCAAAAGTCTTCTGATTCTCCCACTTTTCTCCAAAAAATGACCCAAGGACACTGACTTAGCAGGGAAATCTCAGGACCTTCAGAGAGAAGACCACCTCCCTGCCCCACCACTCCCCCCGCCCCCAACATAACCCTCTTCCACAAACTGCATGATTGATTGATCGGGCTCAGGGACACCCCAGTCTTATGCAAAGTACCTTCTGGATGTGAGTCTTCCTACACTCCCAGTATGAGCAGCCTATTTATTTATTTATTTATGGCCCAAGATTCCTCAATAGGGGCTTCCTCAGTCACAACAAGAACCTCTGAATCTAGATTTCCAAGGAAGGCACGAGAGACTCAAACCATAAACAGAAACCCCAAATAGATGCCACCAACTTCCCAAACTACAAATCTGTTCTCTGAGCTGAAACTCACCACCACCACCACCACCAGAGGGCGCCACTTGCAAATGTGTATCAGAAGTCAACCTGCAAATTCTCTAAAACCATCATCCTGCTCCTTCAGCTCAGAATATTTTCCCCTCGACTTGACTGACCAGGTTGCTACCTGCTTGGCTCCACCATGCCCTCAGATGCCAAGTTAAGACCATCAGGAGAGACAAAGGGAGTTTTCAGGGCCAACTCCCCACCACTTGAGAGCCCTGGTCCGTGCTGGGTGGGATTCCCAGGGAAGACCTTTGCAGGTGTCTGCGGACAACAGATAAACAAACAGCCTATCAGGATGCCCTTGGGCATCCACCTGTCCCTGTGAGGATGGCAGAGAATTCCATAGTACAGACACACTTCTGGCCTCGCTGGGGTCCTGTCCCAAGTCCCCCAGAAAGATCTCAGAAGCCACAGATGGGTTTCTGGGCCCCATGTGCCCGACAGACCAAGACCTGCACGTGGCCTCTATGAGCTCATCTGGTACTTCTGCAAAACCTCCTCACTGCGGCTCATCTACATTTTGCCTCGTGACATCCATGGCTCTGGACCCTCTAACCACCAGAAGCTGGAAGAATGTTCCAGAACACGCACAAATCAGATTCAGCTTAGCCAGAGTGAAAACTAATCATGAAGGATTCTTCTCACAAGCCTCCAAAGCGTCTATCCAGACTGATGACCAGAACAAACCAAGCCATGCTCCCTGATCAAGGTTCAGACACCAGAATGCTGACTGGGTGGCAAGAGAGAGAGAGGATCCCCTGCCCCAGATGCAGCTGGCCTTTTTGTTTGTGTTCGGTTTTATGGTATCTGGCCAAAAGCGACATCCTCTCTCTGATTTGGCGGGCGGGATTTCTCCTGTGGCCCCAAAGTGCAAGCAAGGTAGTGGTGAATTCTGCCCGAGCCGTGGATGGAGCTCAGCTTGGGCCAGATCCCAGGGTGGGTGAGGCTTTCCCAAAACAAAAGGGGCTCGATGGAAGTCACTTTTCCTGTTCCCTCCCCTCCTCCTCCCCCTCCAGACTTTCCAATCCAAGCTCAAAGCCTCCGGGCCAGATGAACAGAAGGTGAATAAAAACGAGGTCACTAAATCATTTGTAACTGGGGAAAGAGGGGTAGGGATGGAGAGAACATCTTTCGGGAGAGGAGTCCCAAGACTGTGTCCGGGGTGGCAGCAAAGCCTTGGACCTGGACGTCGGCACGGCAGGGTTCCTCCTTGGGGCTCAGATGGCCAGCCAGTGCTGCAGCTGCGGAGGAAGATGGCAGGGTCATGATGCCAAGGCCAGAGGCGGGTGGGGACGAGAGGACCCGGGGCCCAGAAGGACAGCGGAAGCACGGGGAGGCAGAGAACACAGCCCCTCCCTCCAAAGACCCCGGAGAACGTGCAGGCTGACTCCCTAACCGTCACTTGGGCCCAGAAAGGGCGAGGAAGCCTCGCAAAGTGGCACAGCAAGTCTGAAGCAGGGGGCTCACGAGGACCCTCCCCCAGCCCCCAACCCCCAGGGTTTTAAAGTTAAAGGACTTAGGCCATCCTGTGGCTCATCCTGCGAGATAAGAGATCCCCAGCCTAGGGTGACAACTTACAGAGAGGAAATAAAGCTTCGGAAAGACTGGACGTGTGGTTTCCCAGGACCAAGGAGCAGAGGGGCAGCTGGAAGCTAGTAGAAGCAGGGGACAGGTCCCTCTCCGCCATTCCTGACACCACACCCCTGGGACGATAGCCCCACAGCTGCTCAGGGTTTTGTAGCATGTGGTATGTGCAGCCAGCATACAGTGGGGGGCAGCTAGGGCCCCCCGCCCGGAACGGTCCGGCCTCCCGCCCAGAGCGGTCCGGCCTGCACCTACTTGGAACTGCCTGACATCCCTCTGGGCCACCAGGTGATGCTCGTTCTCCGGGGTGATGCCATAGGCCAGCCTCTGTGAGAAGACGGGGAGGGGGAGGAGGCCTCAGCCGGGCCCAGGAGCACCTCCCGGCAGCCCAGACACAGGCCACCTACATTCTGGCCCTGAAGTCCCACAAGGACAGCGTGTGAGGTCCACACAAGACACACTGTCCTTGTTTGTGGCCCGGGTCGGTTCACACGGACTCATTGGTCTAGTCCGTGTTTATGGGGTCGACTACTGTGGTCAGACACGAGGTGAGGCCCTGGGGCTGCGGAGCTCAAGGAGACGCACACGGTCTGTGCTTTGGGGACACACAAGCACACGGGCAATTTCGAAACCACAGCTGAAGTGTTGCAGAGGACAGGCTCGGAGCACAACGAGGGCCCAGAAGATGGAGTAGCATTGCTGGGGATCAGGGCAGGCCCTCCCTGGGGTGCAGACACAGGGCGGGGACTCGGGAAGGCATCTGGATCAATGACCGATCCCTGCAAGGTGGGACGCCCTCCCTGCTCCCACAGGGTGACAAATAAAAAGCGCAAAGCAGATCGTGGTTCTCAGGCCCAGGACGCGCTGACAGAGCACAGACCCTCCCAGTGACCGGAGGCTCCTGGATGTGGGATTTCAAGGACAGGAAACATGTCACAAGGAGCCGGGGGAGGGGACAGAGAAGCCCGGCCTGGGACCCTCTTCCCCCAGCCCTTGTGTGGCCCGCTTCCTGATGCCCTCATTTGTCTGTCTGTCCCCTCATTAGAATGTGAGCTCTGGGGAGTTGCATCTGGTGCCCAGCGGGGTGCTGGGGCCGTGTAGACTCGCACCAAATAGCTGGAAAGTCAGGGCATGAAGGGATGAAGGAATGAAACTTCATCTTCCGAAGTAAGGACATTAGGAAAAGACCGTCACCATTATTTATGAAAGAAAAGGCCTATCAACGAAATAGGACAGACATAATTTGAGAGTGAAGGCACCGTTCCCTCAACCTTTCTCCGTGCACATGCACACACAATGCGTACAAGTAAGAGAGGAAGGTGTTGGGTTCAGGAAGGAGGCGGGTAAAAGCTTCGATGACCAGATCACAGTGAGCTCAGACTGGGAGAGTGGGGGCATCTGGGACACGACAGACTTGAGTGTCACCTCCTCACATAAACATCGGTAGGGACTGAGTGTAGTCAGAGCATGTGTGCACCCGACACAGACATAACAGTGGGCAGCAAGCCTTGAACGTGTCCTCTGTGCCCGGCACTGTGCTGAGCGCTTCCTGTGTCTTCTCAAGATCCATAGCGCTATCCCCAGGGTACCAGTGTGGAAACTGGGGGCGGGGGGCGGGAAACGACTTGGCCGTGGTGGCGGCTCTGGGGTCCGTGTCCTCGTGTCTGTCCTCTCCCGTCGCATCGGGGATGACCGGGGACATCCCTCCCGTCCTGTCCCCCGCACCGCCTGGCGGCCCCAAGCTTACCTCCCGAAGGGAGCCCCGCGTGCTGAAGAACTTGTAGACGCTGTAGGCAGGCACCAGGACCATGGAGGACAGCGCGATGCCCCATCCAACCCAGTTGGCCCAGAGCGGGAAGATGTAGTCATCGTAGGTGAGTGGCTTGAAGTTGACGACACTCATCACCACCACAAACTGCGGGACAGCGGGCAGTGGGAAGGGACAGGAGGAGGGACGTGAAGACAGAGCAGGACGGGGAGCCACGGGGAGAGGACAGAGGAAGCGGGTGGGAGAGAGGCAGTGGAAGATCCGTGGGAAGTGAGGGGCCAGGGGACAGAAACAAGAAAGCAAGAGAAAAAGAGAAAGGAGGTAGAGAAGAAGGAAGAATTCATTCAGCAAGCAAATGATGACCAAAGGGGACAAAGGGAGCCAGAAACAGAGAAAAGGAGTGGCAAGGTGACCCTGGAGCTGGGCCGAGTGGTGGTGCACACAGCCCCCCTGGAGCCCCTGCCACGGCGGGGCTGAGTGTCCTGAGTGTCCCCTCTGCATAACCCGGGCTCTGCTCCCCAGAACCTCCACCCGCAAAGCAAAGATCCCCGCGCCCCGCCCCCCCAGCCCAGACACAGCCCCCTCTCCCCAGGAAGGCCGGGCCACACGGTACGCACCAGGAGGAAGGCGGGGCTCACGAACTTCCAGCACAGTCTCCAGTACAGGCCTGGCTTGAACCCCATCATCTGCTGGATGTCGTTGCTGAACCTGTCCACACCTGTGCACACACAGGGCAGGCTGTTACACCGGTCCCTGAGGATCGCTGGGCCGCACCCTGCTGCCCTCCCCTGAGAGTCAGGCTGCCCAGGGGGCAGCGGGGCAAGGCTCGGACACGCTGGCACTTAGGAGCCCTGGGCGCCGGCAGTGGCTGGCCAAGAACAGGGAAGAAGAGACACCCAGCAAGTGCCATTTGTGACAACACGGACGGACCTAGAGGTCACCATGTCCGCCACAGAGACACAAAGGCCATATGACTTCGCTTCCATGTGGAATCTAAAACACAAACCAAAGGAACAAAGTAAAAAAGAAACAAAGAAAAAAACACACACACTCTTGAATACACTGGTGGTTGCTGGAGGGGAGCCAGGCGGGAAAGGGATACAACACACAGACAGAAGGAATTAAGAGGTACAAACTTCCAGTTAGAAAATAAGTAAGTCATGAGCGCAGGGAAGATAATGAACAGTACTGTAGTGACATTGTTTGGTGACAGATGGTGACTGTACTTCTCCTGGGGAGCACTGAGTAATGGACAGGGGTGTCCAATCACGATGCCTTGCACCTGAAACTAATGTAACACTGTGTGTCGACCGTATTGCAGTTAAAAAGTTCAGAAAAACAGTATCACCTTTTATGTGCCATTCTGATTTGTTTTTCAGGGGGAACACAGTGCTCCGGGAGCAGAGGGGACTTGCTCCAGGTAACACAGCCAGGGCGGCCTGGCTCCCAAGCCTGCCACTTTGCCCTGTTCCGTGTCTTTTAGAACAGTGATGATGGGGGCGCCTGGGTGGCTCAGTGGGTGAAGCTTCCAACTTCGGCTCAGGTCATGATCTCACGGTTCGTGAGTTCGAGCCCCGCGTCGGGCTCCATGCTGACAGGTGGGAGCCTGGAACCTGCTTCGGATTCTGTGTCTTCCTCTCTCTCTTACCCTCCCCCATCCTCTCTCTCTCTCTCTCTCTCTCTCGCTCTCTCTCTCTGTCTCTCTCAAAAGTAAACATTAAAAAAAAAAAAAACGAACAGTGATGTGATGAAAGAGTCCAGACTCACGTGGATTAACTCTTTGATGCGACACGTGGGGAAAAAAGAAAACAACACATTTGACAGTTTGTAATGCTTTCTCCCCATTCAGCTCCAGAATAAGGTCATCAGAGAAACAGTAAGACACTCGGTTATATCTGAATTTCAGAAAGATAACGAAAGAGATTTTGGTTTAACTCCATCCCATGCAATATTTGGGATATACTTAACAGTAAATCAATTACCAATTACTCATTGTTTATCTGAAATTCAAGTTTAACTGGGCGTCTTGTATTCTGTTTGCTAAATGCGGCGATCTCACTCTAGAATGAATTGCACGGCTTGGGGATCAGCAGCTCCCTGAGTCCCTTGCTAAAAGCTGGCACTGGGTGCCCCTGGGGGGCTTTGCAGCCTCCCGTTAAAAGGAATTCATGCAAAGATGAGCTGGGGGCTGGAAGACCTATTCCCTGACAAGCTACTTGCTCGACTCTGGAATCAGGCCGTGGCCGCGCTGGAAAAGGAGAGCCCCTTTGCCTCTGCGGGTGGGGGTGAGGCTTTTCCAGGGCCCTGTTCGTACCATAAAACCAGGAGACTCCGATGGCTTCCATGAGCACGGCAAACAGAATGGAGGTCCCCGCCGCAAAGGTGTCCAGCAGGGTCAGCACGTATATCCCACCCTGGGCACGGAGAGACAAAGCCTGAGGCCATCCCGGCCAGAAATGGCCACGGACCACATCCACCCCAATTCACCTGCCCCCTGTCCCGCTGGCTCAGAACCCTGTTTGAGAAGGCAGGTGACAGGATTGTGGTTCCACTGTCTCCATGTTGCATATTTGCTTTCTACTGAAGGTCTTCTGTAGTCCCTGGGCCTGAGGGTGGGTATTTCAGCCAGCAAATGGGACAGGGCTTTCACAGGGACTTTGGCTGCCCCTCAAACAAATAAGCAGTTGAAAGAGTAGCCTGGAATTCTTCAGGCTCAGAGGCGGGAGACTGAGGACACTGGGGGGTTAGCCCCAGGGGATCGGGCTGCAGGGCTGAGGTCCCGCCTCCCTTCCCCGCTGAGCTCACCCTGGCCCTCCCCACCCCAGCTCCAAGGCTGGGGATGCCCGACTGGATTGAAATGCAGCCTCCAGAGCTCCAGGTGACCCAGGGCCCAGCCCCTCCTCACCTTGGTTATGCAGAACAGGGCCAGAAGGAAGGTTCCAAAGGTGACACCAAATGTGAAGAGTTTCCGGTGTCTCTTCAGGACCTGGAAGTCATCCGCCAGGCCTGTGATGACGGCCTCCATGCCTCCCATCTGCATGGAGCCAGGCAGGGCGAGGAGCACGGATGAGAGACTGCCCGCACCTGGGTCCCAGGCCCCAGCTCCCTGGGACCTCCCGAAGCCCAGGGGACACGGGCACCCTGGTGGCGGCCTTGCCTTCCTCCTCATCCTCACCCCACTCTGCCCTGTCCTCAACCAAACTCAGAACTCCCAAACTATGTGGGGGAGGCTGGAAAGTTAACTCCTGTGTCCCTCTGATCACAGGTACCTGTCTCCGGTCCCACGCAGTTGGCCTGAGCCGGTACTGATTAGCCCAGGAAGAGGGCAGAGGGTAAAATGCCAAACTGCTCATGCATGGAATCTACCTGCATATAAGCAGAGGGCTTTCTGGAAACAACCACCAAAAGAGCGTTTCCGGTGGCTGGAACTTGAGGCAGCGTTTTCTGACAAGGATTTTTCACGCCAGACTCTCAGAGTCGGAAAGGGTCTCATATGAGTAATAATCATGTGCTCACTCCAGTGATCCCCCAAGCCTGGGATGGCAGATAAGAGGTGCACACGCTGTCATTCTCTACCTATACGTGTCCCCTGTCCCCTCGGCAGACGGTGTTAATCAAAATCAGTATTCCTTCCTATGAGCCTGGAAGCAGCCTCAGAATCCTTCTCAACGCACTTCCCTACGCAGAGACTTCTTGCAAATTTTCGGGCATGACGTACCGAAGGTGGACACAGACATAAAGAGGTCCGTAAATCTAATCTCGCATATAGGTTAACAAAAAAGGTACTAAGAAGCTAATGAGACTCAAAGTGTTGTGTCGGCCATTGGTGATGAAATATAATGGGAAGGGTGCTTGGTTAGAGAAGAAAAGTTCCATCCGGGCCCCCTCCGAATTCAGCTCCCCTAGGTGTGAGAGGAGGGCGCCCGGCTGGCTCCGAGGAGGTCTCTTCCGATGTGAATTCTGTGATGCCATCACGTTTCTACTGGTTCTTAACATTGGCCTAAGTCTTGCCCTTTTTTTGAGTGAGGGCTTGTCTGCATTTAATTAGGGCTTTCTGGAAACAACCGGTAACCAAGCGGGGACGTCAGGCTGAGTACTTGGGGGATGGGGAGGGTCAGGCCCAGCGTGTGTGTGGTGGGGTACCCCGAGCAGGGTCACTCACCGAGCTGTCAATTCCCAGAGCCAGAAGCATGATGAAGAACACGACAGCCCAGAATGTGGATCCCGACAGGGTGGAAATGGCTTCTGGGTACAGGATGAAAACCAGGCCGGCTCCTGTGAGAAACACCGAGGACCTTGTCAGCGGCTGGGCCCGCTGGTCGGAGATGCCGATGGGACAGGGTAACTGAGGCCGTCAGCCCAGCCAGCCCCGCGGAACTTGGCCAGTCACCTGAGGCAGAGCAACCAAGGGTCCGCGGGTGACAGGAGAAGCTAGATCCAGCTCGTAGGTTGTCACGGTCCCGGGGAGGTTGACCTCAAACAGCCAGGCCAGAGAGCAGCGCCTCGCCCGGGCAGCTCCAGGCTCCAGGCCGCGAGGCCCATGCCCGCACACCCTCAGGGAGCCTCCTACTCTGAAAAGTTTGTGGTCCTCGGGGTCCATTAGAGTTCCCTCCCGGGCCTCGACCTCTTTGTGGCCATAAGACTCCGAGAAACAGTAGGGAAGGCCAGTCTCCAGAGTCGGACAGCTCAGGGCTTGAACACTAGCACCACTGCTCACTAGCTGGGTGACCTTGGGCAGCTCACACAGCCTGAGTCTCAGTTTTCTCACCTGTAAAGTGGGCCGATTAACACTTTACCACCCACGGTGGTGTGAGAACTAATGAAGGGATGTCAAGCGCTCAGCTCCAAAATCGATCCTGCCTAGCCCGACTCAGGGAAGGTTCCGTTACATAAGCAGGGGCCAGGACTGCCGGGAACTCCCCACTGACAGCCTCAGCGGCAGCTGGAAGATTTGGAAGCCTCCACGCCCAGCCCTCTCGTTCCCACAGCCCCCGCCCTTCGTGGGCTGCGTCCGCCCACCCACCTTCGGTGGCAACGTCCTCAATGTTGACCTTGTGTTCATGGGCCATGTAACCAAGGATGGAGAAGATAGCGAACCCAGAGATGAAGCTGGTGACACAGTTGATGGTGCTGGTGAGCAGGGCGTCCCTGGGGGAGAGAAGTGCCGTTCACTCACGTCACCCGATGCCCCACCTGCTCCCTGAGCCCCGCACTGGATACGCAATGGCTGCCTCAAATGCCACCCACCCCCCCCCCCCCCGGTTTCCCTGCCGCCACAGGGACCCCGGCGCCCCAGCGGGTCAGGACGTGCAGGTGCAGGAGACGGACTGACAGCTTTTGGGTGAAACACGTTGGGACCAGGGGCTGGTAGCAAGCTCTTGTTGGGGAATCACATGCCCCGCCTTCCACTTCCACCAACTGTCTGTAGCTCCCCCGTGCTTCTCGACTTCAAGGCCTTCAAGAGCTTCATTAAGATGCCTCAACCTTGGGGCACCCTAGGTGGCTCAGTCGGTCAAGCGTCCGACTCTTGACTTCAGGTCAAGTCATGATCTCATGGTTTGTGGGTTCGAGCCCCGTGTCGGGCTCTGCACTGACGGTATGGAGCCGGCTTAGGATTCTCTCTGTCCCCGCCCCCGCCCCTCCCCCTGCCTGTGCTCTCTCTCTCTCTCTCTCTCTACCAAAATAAATAAATAAGCTTCAAAAAAAAGTGACCCAACCTTCCTGCCTGCCTTCCTTTCCATGATGCAGTCTTAGGACAAAACATACCAGTCGACTTGCTGGCCCACGGACACAGCGCCTCCCTGGCTTCGCTCAGGCGTCTCCCCACCACCCGTGCCCTCCACTCTGTGTCCCTCTGTCACAATCCCCAGCCATCTTGCAAGGCTCACCTCACACTCCCCTCCATGCTCTTGCCGACCACCCCACTTCCCTGGCCTGCCTACAGCCTGCCCGCTGGCATGCACCCATCCCACTATGTCATGCACCAGAGGATGGTGTGCTTCTGTCTTTTAGAAAAATGTTTACTTATTTATTTTTGAGAGAGAAAGAGCTCGAGCAGGGGAGGAGCAGAGAGAGAGGGGGAGAGAGGGAACCCCAAGCAGCCTGCACTGTCAGTGCAGAGCCCGACACGGGACTCAAACTCACGCACCGTGAGATTACGACCTGAGCCGAGATTGAGAGTCGGACACTTAACTGACTGAGCCACACAGGCGTCTCTTTTATTTTTTTAATGTTTATTCATTTGAGGGGGAGAATGAGTGTGCAGGGGAGGGGCAGAGAGAGAGGGAGAGAGAGAATCCCAAGCAGGCTCCACACTGTCGGTGATGTTTAACCGACTGAGCCACCCAGGTGCCCCAGTGTGATTCTGTCTTAAGCCTTCGCCGGGTGGGGGACCCAGCCCAATTTGTGCCCAAGTCCGAGACTGTCACGGCACTGGGCCCAGGGGAGGCAGTGTTAACTGTTGACCTAGAACCGAGCTAGAACGTGGAACGTGGTCTTTTGACTCTGGGGTCACATACAGACTTCTCTGTCCACCCTGCAGTCTTACCTCTGACCCTGCCAGACCCGCACCTCCCATGTGACCAGTCCTTGCCTGTCTGGGCGTCCGGACGGTGTTGTCTGCTCTTGAAAGGCACACGGTGCTCCTCTGCCCCAACTACCCGTTCCCATGACCTCCCAGGTCTTGTGGCCTCACTTTTCCCAGCACCCACCTTGCCTGTTGAAGAGGTGTCCCGAATTAAAATGCATTCGCTAGGACCCCCTTAGGCCATGTCAGAGGTCACCCACTCTGTAGCTCATGGAAAGTCCACCCTGCCTCATTTGACAGAGGAAGAAGAGTGGACTCGCCCCAGACCGGAACCCTCTTTCCCACCCCTGCAGGAGTCGGTCCCCAGGTCTAGAGTTTTCCAGAGCCCCAACAAGGATCTTACCTGTAGCAGTTGTTGTCAAATTTGTTGTAACTGGCAAATGCAATCAGGACTCCAAATCCAGCCCCCAAGGAAAAAAATATCTGAGTCGCCGCATCAATCCACACCTGAAACAGCAGACAAAAGCCATCACCCTCTGCTGCCTACAGAACAGCACCACCTCACTGCTCCGGGATGGCTGGCGGGCCCCAGGGATGCTCTTGAGACCTGAGGAAACGAGGTCGGAACCAGCGACGGGCAGCCACGTCACTCCCCCGAAACTTGCACAAAGCGACCTTGGAGAGAGGCCTGCGGTCCCTCTAGCAGCTCCTGCCTTCGGTGGCCACGAATGAGCTCACCCTGGAGGAACTCCCTGGTTCAGTTTGATGTCCTGACTTCCAAAGAAAGTTTATAAACTCACGGTTCTAGGCTACAATGTGGATGGAGTGAGGGCAAAGGGTATGAACATCTCAGGAGTTACAGAGACGGCATCTTCAGAAAAGAGACAGGGACTCCTACTGTCTCAAAACCAGCCCGCAGACCGCGGTGACTTCCTCGGGGGGCCAGGGGTGTTACTTATCCCATCTTTTGGGTGATGAAAGCACATGGCTGGAACCCCGGAGATCTGAGCCCCCCCTCCAACTTCTAGCCCTGGTCATTTTCACCTCTTGATATGCCAGTTTCCTCACCCGCACGGGGTCGGGGGGGAATTACACCCAGCTCACTCGGGCAGAGATCTGCACGCGGGTTGGACCTCCCTCACGTCTCCTAGGCTTCCCCTACTCTGCAAGCCGAAGGTGTAACAAGAGAGGCAATCTGACGGAGGAGATCAGGTCTGCTCCCTGAGACAGCATATGGGCTCAGCGTCTACACATCACAAAGACAAGATATTTAAACGGGTGCAGAACAAACCGAACTCCGGCTTGCTTCACAATTTACAAGACTGGTTCGGGTCTTAAGCTCTGTTATCTTTCTGACAGTGACTAAGGAAATGGGTTTCCCTCTGGGTTATTGGACTGTAACACTGTGGTGTGTTGGAGCGTTATCACTATGGGAGGTGAGTACTAAGCTGCGTCCCTCCTAAGCCTATGTGGCTCCCACCTGCCAGGATCGCTGTGGGTTCAGACAGAGTGTGAAGAAGCCTTTGGGAAGAGTGAGGGGCAATGCTGAGCTGCTGTCCCCGAGGCCGGCCTCAGGGAGGGGGGGGAAATGATCCCAGCCGCGGCTGGAAGCTGCTCAAGGCACCGGATACCTCCAACACTCTGGTCCCAGCCTCGTTCCACTGCTGCGGACTCCACTCCGCGTTCGTGTCTCTGGGTAGGACAGTGAGCTGGAGGAGGCTGTGGCAGGGTGGGGGGAGAGTCAGCGGGGTCCAGAGCGCCCTGTGGCTGCAGCTGCTGCTTCTGCTGACATCATGGGATGGCAGCAGAGGCAGGGCTGGGGGCTGGAGGCGGGAATTAAGGCTGGGGTGGCTGGGGTGGGCTAGGAGGCCAGAGCAGGTGGCAGGACCCGGGACAGAGCATTGCCTCCCTTTGGAAAGTTCTGCACAGAACACCACATGGAGCCACAGAATCCCGGGCCATCACAGCTGGGAGACCAGCAGGGGCGAATCAAATGGGCGTCGGTCAGACGGAGAAGCAGCAGCAGGGAGAGGGAAGGGTCCACCCTCCACCCCAGGCTATGCCACAAGTTTATGGCAGACCTAGGACCAGGTTGCCTACGGCTGCCCACGCCGAGACCCCTCCCCAACCCTGACCCACAGGTGCGTGGTCCCTCGTCACTGACCGTGGCCTCTCTCAGGCGGTAGAAGTCGATGTGCAGGTAGGCGTTGATGCCGTTGGAGGCACCAGGCAGCGTGATGCCATGGACCAGGAGCACAAACAGCACGAGGTAGGGCAGCGTGGCCGTGATCCACACCACCTGGAGGCGGACAAGCTTGCTGTGAGAGCCGGGCTCCACCGCCACGCTGGGGGTGGGGTGGGGGTCAGGCTCTCGCCCAGGGGGCCGGCCATGCCCTCCCCACTCTTTCCTTCACGCGTGCCACAAGCCCCCTCTCGGGATGAGGCCACTCCCGCGGCTCAGGACCAAGTGGGAGAGTCCGCACACCGGGGTAGCACAGCCGTGGAGCGGGGCAGCCGGGATGAAGACTAGGTTCTCACCCGGTGCCTCCTCTTTGATGGGCGGCCTCTACTGACCCCTTCAAGTTGCCCCAGGCAGATCTAAGCACACCCACGTCTAATGCTCTCCACCCTTGCTCCCTCCTCCCTCCTTCCCTCCCGCCTCTCTCCGGCTCCTCTTTCTTCATTCAAACATCTCCTCCCAACTCACTGCCCGAGAGGGGAGATGTGGGTGAGCAGAAAGAAGGCTCTCTGGGAGAAGGGAGATGTGGGTGAGCAGAAAGAAGGCTCTCTGGCCGTTCTTTATCTCGGGACAGATTTAGGACGACGACAAACCTCACTGTCCCTTCTCACCCCTGACTACGCATCAGAGTACTCTGGAGGAAGTTATAGTTTAAAATGTCAAAGTTCAGATCCTATCCTTGGGGTTTCTGATTTAATTGGCTTGGAGTGTGGCCTGTACTTTAGTATGTTTTATGAGTTCCCCCTCTCCCCCCGCGTGATGTCAATGTGCAGTCAAGGTTTAAAAATCACTGCCATTGGCAGGTGCAGCCATGGAGAGCCTTAGAGAAAGAAGACTGTGAAATGTGCTCAGGGCTGGGTTAGGCAGGACCCAAGAAGACCCAGCTGAAACAAAAGAGGACACATGACACCAGAGAGTCCCTCCTCCCCAAGCCCTGGCACTATGCAGTCCCCAGAATCTTCACACACTCCTGGGGAGAATATGGAAGCCCTGAAACATGACCACAGGTTAAGTTCTTTGCTGGCCTAGAAAGACAATGGGCTCAACGCAAAAACTGAGATATGAAAAACAAAATTCTGTTTTCCATACCGACACTGAAGGACTGGGATTTATCCTCTCTGTCTGTCTTTCCTGTTAGGCCAGGAGCTCCTTGGAAGCAAAATCCCTATATTTTTCAAGTTTGTACCCCCAGCACATGGCATACATGAATGCTTAAAAAAACATTTGTTGGATAGATGGATGGATGACTGGACAGTGGTACAGATGAATGATTGGATGGGTGGATGGATGGATGGATGATTGGGCAGTTGTATAGATGAATGATTGGATGGGTGGATGGTTGGATATATAGTTGGGTAGACAGTTGAGTGGTAGATGTGTGGTTAGGTAAGTGAATTATTCAGCATATGGGTGAGTAGATGGATGAGTGAGTCAGTGATAATTCTGAGGGTCAGCAGATGACCGAGTTAGTCAAAGAACAAATGAAAGAAGGAGCAAGTGAATGAACGAGCAACTGAGCAGGGAATAACTAAACGCATCAGTGGTTGGTCATGTCTTCTGAGGGAACCAGAAGAGGAATCAGCATCTTGTTTCATGTTATCCAGCCGTTCCTCCATTGTTCCCTGATTCTAGGGGGGGGTGGTGGTCTTTGTGGATATAGGATTTAGGTCTCCGTTCTCTTTCAAAAGAGGACAAATTGCAAGAAACAAATAAGGAGGGAGACATGCCTTGGAAAGTGAAACCATTGCATCTGGGTGGCTCCGCATTAATCCTGGATTTATTCCCCTAAACTGGAACAAATGGGTCTAACTCCTTGGTGACAGGCACAGGAGGAGCCCTCACACATCCTTGCGTTGGTCCTAACTGCTGTGTTCCCCTACACTTCACGTCCACAGCTGCAGGCCAGGTGAGACCATACTCCACGCATCAAAAAACATCCTTGGGTCTGACTCCAAGGCACCTCCCAGGGAATGTGCAGGCAGCACTCATTCGTCATGTCTGAGGCTCCAACATGGATTTAATTTGGAACCTATCAGGACACAAGGACCATGGGGACATGACTGAGCTATAACCCTGACTGCAGTCAAGCATCAAGAAAGGGGAACTTCTCTTGTCCATGCATATGTATTCAAAGCGAAACCATCTGAGTCTTATTGAAAGTTCTCAGAATGGAAGGTGGTAGTGAGTTCAGCTGCCTAAAATCTTGTGTGAAAAGATCCTTGGCCGACTGCGAGCTCATACTAACATGTGCCCAGTCTGTACCCTGAGCTCTGTCATCTCTGCTCTCCAAATTTTAACTGGCAGTGCATCTCTGGCCACAAGAAGCCAGACTTGGTCCATCTGGGACCAGGAGATGAAAAGACAGACAAGCAGCCCATTGTTTGGGCCAAGTGTCCTCAGTCCCCAAGGGAGGCCACTGCTTTCCACTGCCTCAAATCCAGCTTCTCACCCACCTTGTGGTTCTACGCATAGGGGCTAGAATTTGTCTGGCTCCAGGCTGCCAAACTCAAACCAATGGTTGATAATCACAACGAAGATCTTCGCTCTATAAAAGGAAGAACTTTCTAATGACTGGATCTCTCTAAAGAGAGAATGAGCTTCCCAGGGAGACGGCACGGTCCCTGTTATTGAAGGTGTGAAAATCTTGCCAGAGATCCAGGCATGGGGCAAAGGATTGCCTACATCAAGGGGAGGCCCATGAACCACAGACATCAGCATTGCCTGGGAACTTGTCATAAATGCAAACTCCCATCCCACCCTCACGGAGTCAGACTCTCAAGGAGACACCCAGAAATCTGGGTTTTGACAAGCCCTCCCTGTGATTCTTTTGGGCACTAAAGGTTGAGAAGCACTGCTCGGGGTCACCACTGAAGTCTACTCTAACACAGAGATGAGAAATGTCCGTGCTTTGTCACCACAACACTGCACTGATTTAGCCTCTATTGATTCCGAATGTGTGACCCTCCGAACTGGGCTTTCGGGACAGTTGCACTAATAATGAAGACCTACAAGGTTCGTGCGGTGAGGAGTATGTACTGATGTTACATGAGAAAACACCAGGGTATAAAAATTGTAGCACATTCATTGCTCCTATGCAAATGATATTCTCCATTATACTGGGTCCAGTCGAGTCACTAAAGCAAGCGAGGAACAGCTTGTATTGAACCATTAGCGGGAAGACTTGGGTAGAATAATGACCAGAGGGGCAGGTGCCTGGGTAGCTCAGTTGGCTAAGCGTCCAGCTCTTGGTTTTGGCTCAGGTCGTGATCCCACGGTTTGGGGGTTTGAGCCCCGCATTGGTATCCTCACTGGCAGCACGGAGCCTGCTTGGGATTCTCTCTCTCCCTCTCTCTGCCCCTCTCTAGCTCTTGCTTTCTCTCTCTCTCCCTCTCTCTCAAAATAAATAAGTAAACTTAAAAAAATCATGACTGAAACTTCCAAGTAACAAAATGACCTTTCTACTTAAAAATTCTAAAACTCAGGATGCCTGGGTGGCTCGGTTGGTTAAGCATCCAACTTCAGCTCAGGTTATGATCTCGTGATTCGTGAGTTCGAGCCCGGAGTCAGGCTCTGTGCTGACAGCTCAGAGATTACCGCCTGCTTTGGATTCTGTGTCTCCCTCTCTCCCTACCCCTCTCCACTCCCCCCGTCCCTCTCTTTCTCTCAAAAAGAAATATTAAAAATTTAAAAATTCTTAAAAATAAAAATTCTAAAACTCGGGTGGCTTTTTATTAATTGGTCCAGTTTTCTCCCCAACCCCACCACACTTTGCCAGAATTTGAGAGGTGTTCTGTCTCTTCCCGTCCACCCAAACAGCCCATAGCCTGGCAGTCCAGTGGGCAGTGCATGGTGGCCACGCCCAGCCAGTTCTGTTGTGTTGATTTATCTCCAGGCCTAGGGGAGCCCAAGATGTCTGAACACTTAGTACAATATGTAAACAGAGCAGGTGGGAGCCCGAGCCCGCGCCTCCCTCCAATGCACACAGAGTCTACGGAGCCTTTAGTCCTCTGAGGTGGGGAAAGAGCACTGGAAGGGGTGCTGGGGAAGGAGACAAAGGCAGGATGAAGATCATTTATTGATCAATTTCCATCTGCCAGCGTGGTACCAAGGACCTCTCCTCCATCCTCCCAGTGGCCCTGGAGGTTGGCACAAGTATATCAGTAGAGAGCAGCATTAATTCCAGGGTCACCCAGCAGGAAACGATGGCACCCGGACTCCAACCCAGGTGGTCTGGCCACAAAGCTATGTTGTCAATCACTCACTCCAGTGGATACATGGGACCCAGGATCAAGTCTTAGCCACGCGAAGAGACTGCGGTGAAATCCTGTCCCCCTCCAGGCTTCAGCTTCCCCGTGTGTCCAAGCAGGTTGGAGTAGATGGCCTGAAGGTGCCTTCTGGTCTGACATTTAGGGGGCTCGGTGACTGGGATTATGGTTTAAGAATTCAGTTCAACTAAGGACTCATGAGATGGGGGGCAGGGGGTGGGCAGGCAGGACTCCAGGATTGCCAACAACAGTGCCCGTGCTTCCAGAGTGACTCCCTGGGGACCAACTCCCCACTCAAACCTCTGCCCTCTACCCCGAGCTGGTCAATGGGTCAAGGTCAGTGTGTGTGTGATCTGGGGCAGGCCCTCTCCCTGATTCAGACCGTGCCCTGCCCCCCACCATCATAGCTGTCCCATGGAGTCACAACTCCTCCCAGACACAGAGCCTTCACTTGCCAAGACAGGAAGTGTGAACATTTGCAACTCATTTTGGGCCATCTCTGTGGCTGTGGAAGCCTGCTAAGAACAGCTCCGTCCCGTTCCAGATGTAGTCTGGGCAGATACACGCAATGCTCTTGATTTTCTCATGAGTTAGTTTATAAAAGCAATTCAAGACGGGGCACAGGAACGTCCTGAGTGAAGCTTCCCATTCTGGAAAGCTCCCTCCCCACGGACTGCCAGGGGCCTTTTCCCTTTCAGCCACCAGAGGCCAGAACGCTGGGGGGATTTACGCAAAATGTGGGGTGGAGGGTTTCCCTAGGGCAATATCCCCCCCTCCCCGCCCCAACTCATTACACTCTGAAGGGGAGGGCTTACCTCCTTAAAGGAGGTGCGGAGGAACCGAGCGGGCTCAGCTGTGCTCTTTCTTATCATCCGGCTCCCTGCAGACAACTCACACTCTGCTCCCAGCAAGTACTACCCTAGGTGGGGCCGGCTGTACCAACTTCGGCGATGGCTGTCGGGCACTTAACCTTGGGATGCAATGTTAGAGGCTGTGGTGGCCTCAGGCTCAGGCCAGAAGCAGTGGGAAAGATCATGCATCTTGCAATTTTGCCACCCGCAGAGGCCGGGAGAGCCCTTCTCCTGATACCCAGGAAAGGTGCAGAGAGGCTGGACAAGGCTGGCCCGGGCTTCCGCGCCTCTGTGGCTTTACTCAGGCAGTTCCTTCCACTGAAAACCCCTTCCCTCTGTCCCATCCCTACCTGCTCCTGTCCTTAGAGACCTGGGCCAAATGTCACTTTCTCGTGGTCTTTACGGCCCCTGTCAGGTTCCAAGAGCTCATTTTGATGCAGCATCTCTCACTTTTTTGACCACTCATGGTAAGAAAAAATCTTGAACACCGAGACGAAATCCACACCAATGTGTGGATCGCTAGGGCTGAAATCCAAATTCTGCAAGCCAGCCAGCTCTTCCTTTACTACGTGCAATGCACTCTGTTACGATCTAGGCCATTTTCTTGTTAAAAAACCGTGGTGACCTGCTAAATCGATATAAGGACAGCTGAAAAATCCAGTTTGTATTTCAACTAAAATGCATCTTGACTCCCGGATGTGAAGGTATCTCCACGGTACAGTAAAAAAGACAAAAAGCAAAAGCAAACAAACAAACAAAAAACCAGGACATAGAATAGCGTGCACAGTTTGCGACCGTCACTGTTTATTTAGAGGGGACACACATATGTCTCTGGATGAAGACTCAAGAAACTAGTGGGACTGGTTGACCTATGTCTGTCCGTAACACACATAAGACCATAAGCACCTGGAGAAGGAATCTGTCTGGTCTATTCTTGCATCACTAGCATCAAGCCTGGCACATAGTAGGTGTTCATAAATGCTTAGTAAGTTGTGCTGAATTCGAAAGAACACTTCATGAGACTCCCCAACTTATTTATCCACCCACCTTTCTTTCTTTCTGCCTACTTAACCTCCTTTGCTCACGAATCCTTCAATTAGTATTTATTGAAGACCTACTATGTGCCGGGTGTCGGGATGGTAGTGGTCCTAGCCTGGTTTTGCCCTACCTCGGAATTGCTCCCAGCTCCGGTCCTCATTTTATTTGGGTTCCTCCTTGGGGCAGACACTGGGTCTCCAACATGCTGATAGAAAGCTCCACGTCAAGCCTTTCTTGACAGATTTCATCCCCACTGGCTGCTGGACCCCTGCCATTATCTCTGCTCTCAATGGCATTACCAAGGACTCTAGGAATACCAGGGATACCAAGGACTCTAGGAATACCAGGGATACCAAGGACTCTAGGATACCAAGGACTCAGGAATACCCTGATGCACGCCACTTTCCATATCACTCGCCTAACGAAGCTTCTCACCAATCCCCACCTGCCTGATTATGGTAGATTGCTGCCTCGTGACCCCCAGTGAACCCACACCGGTGTCAGTCCCCTCCGTTACCGACGCTGGGCTTTCCCACAGCACTTATCTTGGCTACCGGGCCAACGGCAAGCATGATGCAAGCAGAGGCTGGAAGAGCTACTTGCACATTGGGGCTTGTCTGCTTGGAACCTGCTCTTGGAACTCGGTGCCATGCTGTCAGGAGCCCAGACCGCTTGGAGAGGCTACGTGGAAACAGCCCAAGATGCTCTGGTTGACGGCTCCAGCTGGGCTCCCAGCCAGTACCAACTGCCGTCCATGAGCACGCGCCATCTTGGACGCTCCAGCTCAGCCGAACCCCCAGATATGCAGCCAGGCAATATCACGTGGGGCAGCAGACCCACCGAACTGATCTCAGTCAACCCACGGGGTCATGAGACATAACAAAATGGTTACTGTACATCACGGCATCTTGGGGTGTGTTGTTACACAGCATTTGCCAATCAAAACGTGGGAAAGGGCGTTTTTCAACTACAGCCTCTTTGGTACAGTGAAGTTCCACGTGGACCCCACGGGGCCCAAACGGGGTTGTTGTTCTCATGATGCTCCCCAGGCTCAGAATCAACATGGATCATGAAGCAGATACACTCCACCCCGAGGAACTGAACACAGGGGACAGGAGGAAGGGTCACCCAGGACAAAACGCCAACTCCCGTGGCCCTCCTACGTCATTTTACCCTGTGCCCCTCTCCCCAGGAAACCTAGACCCCTGTGGGCACTCAGCACTGTGCCAGACTACACACACCGATTTTTACAGTGAAGGAAATGGTTATGTTCCAGGGAAGGATGCAAGTTTGCATCAAGTTTGGGGCCAGAATTCATGATTTATCAATCACACGTCAATAGGTTGCTTTAGGCCTTTTCTGAGCCCCTTGTGGTGTCCCATTCCCTGGTCTCTGCTATCGGGGAGCTTTGGCTTGAATGTGGGTGCCCTGACGCACCCCCCCCCACCCTACTGCTGGGGAGCCTTGGGCTTGGGGAAGGGGAGGGACTTGTCTGGGGTCTCCCGGTTAGCCAGCGGCAGAGCTGGGGTGGGGGCAGACCCAGGCTCTGTCCTTCTACGTCCGCCTTTTTTTTTCACCAACCACAAAATAACTGTTGTTTTCCGGCCAACCTCCGAACTGAAAGAGAAAGAAAGGTATTACCTTTCCTGATGTCTTCACTCCTTTCCAGAGGCTAAAAAACAGGATGACGACGACGACCATCAGACACAGCAAGAGCTGCCACTGGGGCAGGCCGATGTCGTGGATCCCGCCGCTCTCATGAAGGTGCAGGACGCCACGCCTGCCCGGAGGAGGAGAGGGGACCAGGGAAGACGGTGTCGTCACACAGGGTGACCGAGGCCTTGACCACAGGCCGGCCCCCGAAAGCGCACATTGACGGAAGCCGGCCTTGGGCCGCCCCACCCCCGGCCCCTGCCCTGCATCGTTTGGGCCTGCTCGACGCCATCCTGCCCTGGGCCAGGAAACCATCTGGGGGGTCTTCCCACTCCAGGCTGTCTTTCGTAAGCAACAACAAAAATTTTCAGTGTGACAAAAATCTCTTGAGTGCCACCTGCATGCCTGGCCCTGGAGAGAAGATGGAAATAACAGGAAAAGTCCGGAGGCTGTGCTACTCGCATCTGGAGGATAGTGGCCAGGGACATCCTACAACGCACGGGACAGCCTTCACGTCCTTTCACGGGCAGGACGGCCTCCGACAACAAAGAATTGTCCAGTCCAAAGTTTTCATGTTGCTGAGTTTACGAATCCCTTGGTCCAGAAACTGAGATGACAATAAACGTTTCTCATCTAAAAGCTAAAGGCGTGCATATCCCGCGCCCTAGCAAGTCCACTCCTGGGTATTCACTCAGTAGACATGTGTACGTATGTTCACCAAATCACATGTTCTAGAATGTTCCCAGCAGCATTAATCACAATAATCTCAAATTGGAGAATACTCATATATCCATCAATAGCAGCACGGATCGATCGTGATATGTTCATAAAATGGAATATTACAAAACCACCGGCTCTCTGTGGATGGGCCCCTCACGTACAATCCTACGAGAAAGAAGTGGACGCCGAACCTGAGGAAGTCAGGACTTTCTGTCTGATTCCGCTCACACAAACTATAACGGGCCAAAGTAACCTAAGGTGTTAGAAGTCAGGAAGGGTGCAGCCAGGGTGGGGATGCGGGTACTGAACGGGAGGGGACACAGGAGGAGTTTCTGGGACGCCGGTCAGTTATGTGTCTGGGTGCTTGGGAACATGGCTGTGTTCAGCTTGTGACATTCTGGAACCGTCCCTTACTGACATGCACTCCCCTACAATATGGCATATCCTATTTTAGAGTAAGGAAAACAAATAAAATACAAATGAGGTTTGAGAATAGCGGGGTTAGAGTAAGGAAAACAAATAAAACACAGATGAGGTTTGAGAAGGGCGGGGTCTCTCACACAATCTACGGTGAAGAAACGGTAAACAGAATCGCACGCAAAATGACCGGCTGCTCACGGCTAATCAACGTCATTAGGGTCTAACCAAACGTCAAGGAAGACCAACCGATGAAACCGCAGACCGGGGAAGACAAAGAAAGCAGAATTGTTTCTGTGGAAGAGGGAACAGCTTGGTAAGGCAGAGCCATCTGCACCCCGGTCATTCATTCCTTAGTGAGTGCCTGCTGTAAACAGCCTCATCCCGGGCCTCAGCAGCACAGTGCGGACTCCTTGCACCTGGTGCCTGGTGTGGGGGGCTTACAGTGTAGCAACCGAGGCAGCATTGAATGCACAGTCCCAATAAAGTGTGACAAGCATCGGGAGCGGAGGGAGCATCAGGGGCACCCAGAACTGGTCCCTGCCTGCCCTCCACAGCACTCCACACTCAGAGGCTGCAAACTGTCAACACCCTTCAAGGCCCAGCTCCAATGTCACCTCTTCTGGGAGGCCTCCGTGATCACCCCCGGCACGGGCCTTTCAACCCTCCCAGTTCCTGCGGCTCCTGGCTCATTCCCCGGGCCATGCCTGCCCCTGAGGCGTTAGGGCTGACCGCATGCAAGGTTCTCCCAGGGTGAGAGGGTGGACGAGCCATCCTGGGTCCCGGGTCTGCAGTGCTAAGCCTGGGCCTGGCACTCAGGCCTGGTTAGCTCAGAGCAGACTGTTGGATCAGGGACACGTGCTCACCACCTCACTTGCTAAATTCAATAATCCACCTTCTAAAGCAAGAGGACCCGGGAAGGACAGAGGGTCAGCCTCCCCCGCGGCCTCACTCCACCTCTCAGCAGCTCCTCCTCCGACCTGGGGGAGTCCTCACCCTTTGACACCGTCCCGGGCAACCAGCCACTTTCCACGCGGGAACCTAACTTCCCTTTGTCTCGTCCTGCAGGGCCTTTTGCTCTCGGCCAGGGGTCCTTTCAGAAAGTGTCTGATTGATACGCGCACACCAGCGATACAGGCCAGAGGCAGCTTCGCCATCCGTCCTTCCCCACAGTAGTGCCTTCACGCAAAAGAAGGTCACACTAAAGGCAAAAGTTCACACGCCCACAGTGGATAAACCGGCTGTAGTCGACCATCTCTCTGCCTGTCTGTCTCTCTGTCTCTCTCTCTCTCTCTCTCTCCCACCCCTCCTCACCCCTCTTCCGTTCCCTCCTTTTTCTCCTCACTCCCTCCCTCCAGAAGAGAAATACGAGGTACAGAGAATGTAACCTGTAGGCCCATCAACAAAACAGGGTTCTCAACCTGCTCATGAGAATCACGCAGAGGGGCCCCTGGGGGGCTCAGTCGGTTAAGCGTCCAGACCCTTGATTTCGGCTCAGGTCGTGTTCTCACAGTTTGTGAGTTCCAGTCCCACTTGGAATTCTGTCTCTCCTCTCTCTGCCCCTCACCCACTCGTGAACTCCCTCTCTTTCTCTGGCTCTCTCTCTCTCTCTGAAAATAAATAAATAAACCTTTAAAAAAATCACACAGAGAAGCTTTGTGACAATCACTGACGTCTGGGCCCCCCTCTCAACCAACTGAATTAGAACCCATGGGGAATGGGCCTGGGCACCAGCATCTTTTAAATTCTCCAGGTGATTCTACTGGGCAGCCAAAGCTGAGACCCCTTGAACAACAGGCCCCCTCAACAAACCTGAGTTACAGGTTTTCGTTAGAGGAAACGTGAGTCTTCCAGAAACTGTCTTTACTTTCCTGGCAAAATAAAATTGGCTTTCTGTGCCTAAGGGGAAGAAAAGGCTCCAGAGCAGCTTAAAAAATGCAGGCTTGGAATAGTTTGGACGCCTGGGTCTCAGAGGAGCCCACAGAATCAGAGGCAGATAGATGGCCGCACTCGCTGGGAGCAGAGGCACCGGAAGATGCTACCCTGGTGGGGAAACCCGTACCCTGAGTCTGGAAACTCGGTTAGCTTATCCTTGGGCAGGAGTTTAAATCTGTGGAGGCCACCACCATTTAAATTTGTGGAGGCGTGTTTCATTCACTCATTTGATCATTTACTCATCCATTCAAGACCGATGTCTATTATTTGCAAGAACGTAAAAGCAAATAGAAGAACCTGGAACAGAACTGGGATCAGACAGACCTGGGATCCCACCCTGGTCCTGCCACCAGTGATGGGGTGGCCCGAACCCTCTCACTGATTCCTCAAACTCATTCTGCACATCTTCTGTGAGCCGGAGAGGGTTGGGGGCCCGTGACACGGCCGCAGACAAGCCACGTGGAGCTCCTACGGGGTAGCGGGCGACAAAACCCGGTGTCGACTTTCCCCCTGTTGAGCCTTGTTCCTTTTCAGCAAAATGCTCTCGTGCGGATTAAATTCCAGAATGTAGACAATGCCTAGAACTCAGGAAATGCTCAACAAATGGTAACTCTAATGATCATGATCCAGTCCCAGCCTTCCAGGAGCAGGAGTGTCCCCAAAGGAGCTAAGGAGTGCCCCCAAAATGACTGGGGAGTTAGGTTAGTCCGAGGGAGTCAGCTGGCAGGTTCACTGAGGGGGGCCGGTGCCTTCTCTGCAGAGTGCGGGAGGACAGGTGAGCTGAGAGGAGGTGCACAGGTGTGGCAGAAGGAGAGATGGACAGAGGGGGTGTGGGCAGGCACATGCATCTATCTGCAAGTGAGCAAGTGTGAACGAATGGGCAGAGCTGTGTGGTCCACAAAGGCCCATATGTCCCCTCTCCAGATGGCCCCTATCCCTGCGGCCCCCAGGCCAGACGTCATGGCTTTAAAGGACTCACCTAGCATCAGCACCCTCCCCCCCCCCATGCAGTTGGTTTTAGTGTCTGGCCCGTCCTAATCCCGCCTCCTGGTCTGCTACCACCCCCCACCCTTGCTGCCCTGTCCCAGGCCAGACCCACATTCTCTCCCTTGCTGCTATAGAAGTCTCCCCATCTCCCCATACCACGGCCCCTTAAATCCATCTGTCTGATCTGCCCTTCTAATCTGTCAGTCTCCTGCCCCTAAGTCTTCCAGGGCTCCTTATCACCTGGAACAGTGGCTCCCACTGCCTCCCCAGGGCTGTTTGGCAATGTCTGGGCTCTCGTATCTGGAGTGGAGGAGACGCTGCCCGTATCTCATGGGCAGAGGCCAGAGATGTCACCGAACATCCCAAATGCACAGGACAGCCCTGCCCCAATGTAGAATTGCCCAGCCCATAATGCTAAAAGTGCGGAGGTTAGGAAATCCTGGTCTAAAGGATAAAAACATAAACGTTTCAGAACCTGAGACTTTTCATAATTGTCCCCTGCCCAGCGTCTCCCCTGTCTCACCATACCCTGCCTTGGGCTTCTGGCCCCAGCGAGCCACTGTCACTTCTCAAGCATATGAGGCTCTGGTTGCTCTGGGCCTTAGGACTTCCTGTTCCTTTCCACCTAGAACACACTTCCCGGCCCAATTTGTCAGCCTGGCAAACTTCTCCCCTTGCTGGTCTCAACTCAAAATCATGTCCTGACTTAGTTTCCTCTCTTATGTCCTGAGAGAGAGACAGGGAGGAAGAGAGAAGGGGAGGGGAGGGAGAGGGAGGGGAGGAGGAGGGGAGGTAGGGGTGGGGAGAGGAGAAACAGCTCAAGGAAAGGGAAGGGAAAGGACAGAAAGCAGGTGGGTGCGTCCAAAAATTGACAGAGAACTAGAATCAGGTCCTGAACCCACCTGACTCTTAATTCTCCTTCCTCATTGTTTCATGGGCCAAATATTGAATGGTGTCAATAACCATTTGGCCAATTTGACTATTAAAAGCATGAGAAAAAGGCACCGGACCAGCTGTACTTGTCCTGAAAGTTGCTAAAATGACGTGAGTGCGTGTCCAACCGGATGGCTGAAATGCCCCCACGCGCGTGTGAAATCCACGGTCAGGCTCGCAGGCTTTGTCTAGAGAGTTCGCCAGTGTAAAGGCCAGACTCCTGAGCTGATTCCCAGGAAAAGAAATGTGACCCCAGCCTCTCCCCAGCAGGCCCCGAGCCTCAGGGGTTTAGTACAAGTAACTTGGGTTTGTTGGACTCTTCCAGCAGTTTAATGAAAATGAATCATCGGGAAGTATCTGGTCCAGGGTTTCCAAAGTCCGCGGGCCAAACGGGCTCAGTTTCTTACTTGACATTTGAGCACAGAGGGTTGGTGCCGGGGAGGAGGGAGCGTCTCTGTCCCACCAGGAACAGGCAGGGGGTAGAAGTTTTCTGTCTCCGGAGCATGTTCACCAAGGGTGCCCTTTGGAAAGTTCCAGAGAGCGTCAGGGTTTCTTTTAGCTGCGGGTTGTCTGGCTTCAGGCCCAGAGCCTGGGGAGAACAGTGGTTTTGTTCCCTTGGATGGTTTTTCCAATCCATCAGCCTAAATGAGTACAAGATGGCAATGACCCTGGCCAGCGGGCTCTGAGGGAAGAGAAGAAACGACCTAGCCTTCCTCAGGGCTGGCACCGGGGGTCCCACTTGCTGGCTCCCCAGACTGAGACGGGGGTGACTCTCTTAAAGCAGAAACATCTAGATACCAGGGCCATTATGCGCCATTAAGAAAAATCCACTTGACAGTTCATGACTTACGGACTGCAAAGCACACGACAGCAAGCTCAGGGTGAGGAAGAGGTGCGCGAAATGGGCTGCCGTCTACCTGCAGAGACGCCTGCGCTCGGGTCCCCGGCCCACGGCCCCAAGACTCTGTCGGGCGGGAGGAGGAAGACCGGAGAAGCCTGGGTGTGGGGTGAGAGCCCTGATCCAGACGACCTGGCTTCGGATCCCAGCCCTGCCACTTGCCGAAAACCCGACCCGCCACCTTCTTATCTGCGAGAGAGGAGTCATTTCCAACCCCGCCACCTCCGAAAACGAAACGGGTCTTGGGTGGAAAGAGATCCGGGGTGCCCAGCTCATGGTGCTGTGAGGCTTGTGGGGGGTGGGGGAGGCGGCGAGCCCTGCGGAGCACGGGGCTGCTGAAATACGCCCCGGATGCCGCTCCCCGCCGCGTGCCCCAAGTCCCCAGGTCCCGCACGAAGACCGGTGTCTTTGTCCACCACATTCTGCTCACATCTGAGCCGGGAGGGAGTTCAGGGCTGTAACTGAAGTGACCCGCGTCTCAAAACCCAACTGGCCTCTCTCTCTCCTGCCGGGGCAGACCTGCCGGCCGTGAGGACGTCAGAAGAGGAACCAAATAATGACTAGACTAGAGACGACCAACGCTATCGTTTTCCGTTTTAATTTACAAGGACAAGGGTTGCCCAGAGCAGAAAGGAAAGTCATGTTTTTTTCCTCTAGCACGAGATGATGAAGGGGAGAGCTTGGAACCAATTAAACGTATCAGCAGCACCCTCTGTCCCGGCTCCTTTGCCACCTCCTGGTCCAAAACCACACTCATAAAGTCAGGAGGCCTAAAACTTCCATCCACAAGCTCCCCAAAGGTTCTGGGGTTTTCTGAGGCTCCGCTCCTCAGAAGCAGAGTGAAGGAGGGGCGCCTGGGTGGCTCAGGCGGTTGGGCGTCTGATTTTGGCCCAGGTCATGATCTCGTGGTTCACGAGTTCAAGCCCCGCGTCGGGCTCTGTGCAGATGGCTCGGAGCCTGGAGCCTGCTTCGGATTCTGTGTCTCCCTCTCTCTCTCTCTCTGCCCCTCCCCTGCTCACGCTCTGTCTCTCTCACAAAAATAAATAAAACATAAAAAAATTAAAAAAATAAATAAATAAAAGTGAAGACGGCCCCACAACAGGACACTGCTGGGATGTCAGCCTGAAGCAGGAAAAATCTTGCTCTGTCTGAGACCGAAGAGCACAGTGGTCAAGACAGTGGTTGTCACCCTCGGCTGAACAGTAGAATCACCAGAGGAGCTGGTGCACCAGAGGAGCCAAACCCCCCATGTTCTGGCTGCACCCAGACCAATGAAATTGGCGTCTCTGGGTGCAGGGTCCAGGCATCCATATGTTTCTGGGTGGTTCTGAATCGCTGGGCTGGGAGCCTGGCTTTTCCACCCAGACTTCCTGGGTTCAAACCCATTCCAAATGTCACTTCTAAACTACATGACCCTGGACAAGTCGTTTCCTGCTTGCGCCTGTTTCCTCCTTCGTGACACGATGATAGTTCTAGACTGGCCACGGTGGTCACGGTGAAAAGGCACTGTGCATAGTGACTGGGACATAATCTAGGCCGGACAAAGGTTAGTTGTGACTGTGGCAATGTTTCTGAGTAGTCATGGCCATTTATAATGGGTCGAATCCAATACGACCCAGAGGTTAGGACTGCAGGCTCTGGATGTCACTGTCTGGTGAGGCAGGGGCTGGGGTGGGGAGAGGGAGGGTCCCAGGGGCAAAGCAGGGGCAGGTGTTCACTCACGGCCTATAGCACAAGCTGCCTGGGCCCATTGTCCTATAAGCACAAGCTGCCTGGGCCCAAATCTTGGCTCTGTGCAGTACTGGCCGTGGGGCCCTGGGGCCCTGGGGCAGTGCTTATATTCACAGCCTCCTCGTGCGTGCACTTGGGGAGGCAGGGGGTAGTTACAGAAACCTCGTGGGGTTGGGGTGAGGCTTAAATTGAAATAACACATGCAAAGAAGTCAGCAGAAAGCTGGACACACGTGCGTGATGGGGAGGGAGACAGGGATAACACTGTTAATGTAAAACGGATGTTTGCTTTAAGCAACGGCAACGCCTCAGTCCTCGAGGGGTTTCAGATGTGCTTCAATCTGCATTTGATGACAACTTTGGACCCTCTCCCCTCCAAGTCCCACACCTATGTCATTTCGCACATGTCTGCTGGAAGCCCACAGGAAACACAGATGGTGGAGGGGACATGCAGGTCAGGGACAGGCAAGTTCTCGGCACTGGCTCGTTGAGGGCAGCTCCTAGGCCCTGAGCGCCTAATTTCCCAAGCCCCAGGAGGCACAAGGCTCTCCAGAGGCCACTTTTAACCAAACTGTATCTCTTTGGCCCTCCTGCCCTGAGATGGAAGGGATGGAAACTGGCCTAGGATAAGCCCAGTCTCCAGACAATCAGGACGCATCCCCAGGGCCTTGGAGTAGAGAATCCATAGCACTGAAGGAAGCTGGTCCTCGCATTTTGTCTTTTATGAATCTGTCTTTTCTCATCCTCTGGACCAGAACTATCCAACGTGGTAGCCACGGGCCACATATGGCTATTTAAAGGTAAATTGATGAAGATTAAATAAAATTTAAAAACTTAACTCTTCAGTCACACTGGCCATGTTTCGATGGCTCCACTGGCCACACGTGGCCCCCTCTTGAGCTGCACAGATAGAGAACATTCCTATCACCGCAGGGCAGCACTGCTCTAGACCAGGAGTCGGCGAGCCGTGGCCCCCAAGCAAAGTCCAGGCCATAGCCTGTGAGCTAAGAATGGTCTTTGTCTTTGGAAAGGATAAAATGAAACAAAGCAGAATATGCGAGAGACATACATGCTCCTCAAGGCCTCAAATATTTGCTATCTGGTTTTTACAGAGGAGCTTGTCACAGCCTACTCCAGACCCCGTACGCCTCACGAGTGAGGTCCTGGTGAGATTTCCCTGTCCCACCCCACAGCTGTAACAGGACTTCCTGCTTATCTGTGAACACTTGTGTCTCGATTGCTAAAACGGGGCTTGTCTCCGCCCGAGGGAAAAACACAACACAAGCTGCATTCTGAAGAGCCCGACGTGCAAACATTTTCACATTAGTTGACCAAAACCAAGTTGACCTCAAGACATAAAAGGATGGAGTTGAGGGGGCGCCTGGGTGGCTCAGTCGGTTGGGCGGCCGACTTCGGCTCAGGTCACGATCTCGCGGTCCGTGAGTTCGAGCCCCGCGTCGGGCTCTGTGCTGACAGCTCAGAGCCTGGAGCCTGTTTCAGATTCTGTGTCTCCCTCTCACTGACCCTCCCCTGTTCATGCTCTGTCTCTCTCTGTCTCAAAAATAAATAAACGTTAAAAAAAATTAAAAAAAAAAAAAAAAGGATGGAGTTGAGGATGACAGGGGAACCACAAATAAACATTGACGGTTCTGGATGAAAACCACAGAGTAAAACAACTCTCCGCGAGCCCGTACAGATGTCAATGAACGACGGAGGAGATGCAAATCAAAGCCACCATGAGATATCAGAACCTTACACCTGGTAGAATGACCACCATCAAAAAAACAAGAGGTAACAAGAGCTGGTGAGGATGTGGAGAAAAGGAACCCTCGTGCACCGTTGGCGGGAATGCAAACGGGTGCAGCCGCTGTGGGAAAGAGTATGGAGGCTCCTCAGAGAGTTACGAATACAACTGCTAGCTGATCCAGCAATTTCACGGCTGGGTATTTATCCGAAGGAAGTGGAAACACTAACTCAAAAAGATGTCTGCACCCCTGTGTTCACAGCATTATTTATAATAGCCAAGACATGGAAACAAGATATCCATGGATGCATGAATGTATAAAAACGATGGAGTGTGTGTGTGTGTGTGTGTGTGTGTGTGTGTACGGAGAGACAAAGTGTGATATACACATATGTATACACACACACGTACACACACACACACACACACACAAACTACGGTGTGTTGTATATATGTATTGTGTATATATGTATTAGATATATATATATACACACAATACAAAATATATATGTAATATACAATATTTTTATACTTATATAAAATTTATGTAAGTGTATATAAAATATATAATTTATCTATATACATAAAATATTCACGTGAAAAAAATGGATATCCTTCCATTTGTGATGACATGGACAGCCCTGGAGGGCGTTATGCAAAGCGAAATAAGTCAGACAGAGAAAGACAAATACCATAGGATCCCACTTATACGTGGAAACTAAAAATTTTTTTACAAAGACAAAGAAAACGAACTGGTAGTTGCCAGAGGCAGGCGGTGGGAGTGGTCAAACTGGGTGAAGGTGGTAAAAAGGTACAAACTTCCAGAAGCTATAAAATAAAGAAATCATGGGGATGTAATGTACAGCGTGGTGAGTCCAGTTAACGATCCTACTGTATATTTGAAAGTTGCTAAGAGGGCAGATCTTGAAAGTTCTCATCACAAGGAAAAAAAATTTGTAACTGTGGGTAGTGATGAATGCTAACTAAACTTATTGTAGGAATCATTTTGCAATATATACATGTGTCAAATTATTGTACACCTGAAGCTAGTATGAAGTTATACGTCAATTATAGCTCAATAAAAAAATGCATCAGTAAATGATAGAATGAAGGAATAAATAGGGGGAAAGGGACAACTCTTCCTTGCAAAAGAATCCCAATCAATTCATCTAGAGGGAATGATGGGAACAGAAAATCACAATTAGCAAACGCTATGATAATAAACTTTGCTGGCAAGAATCATTGAAGGATGCTGAGGATGTGGGGTAAGGATGATGAGAAACAAGATATTTACATAACCTCGAGAGGTTCCTGCAGAAGACACTTGTTAATTACAAAGGGAATAATGGTCTCTCCACACAGAAGGAAGCTGGCAGGTACTGTCTTAGCCAAGCGATCAAGGTTCCCATCCCCAGTAATAAGAGGCATCGTGTCCCTCCTGATACGGTGCACTGAGAAGGACACAGCATCATCTCTATGGTATTCTTATCAAAAATGCCTAACCTCAGTTTAATCGGGAGAAGATAGCAAACCAACCCACACTGAGGCCTAATTCACAGAATAACTGACCAGTACTCTTCAAAAGTGTCAAGGTCATGACACTCAAGGAAAGACCAGAGAACTCTCACAGACTGGGGACTAAGGGGAAGGGACAGCTAAATGCCACGTGGCACTCTGGGCTGGATCCTGGACCAGAAAAGGACGTTAGTGAGAAAACAGACGAATTCGAAAAAAGGCCTTTAGCAGGTTAGTTAACAGTATATGAACGTTAATTTTCAGATTTCAATCACTGCACTAGGGTTATATAAGGTGTCGACAGACGAGACTGAATGCAGGGTGTACAAGAGCTCTACATGTTACTTACCCAACTTTTCTGTATCTACAATGATTTCAACATAAAACGTGTCTTTTTAAAAAAGACATTCTGTGTTCTACCACCAGTCAGTGCCTCTCAGGCACACATGGTCCACATACTTCCCCCGAGCCGCACATAGCTGGCCTGCTTCTCGCTTTCTGAATTTCACCGACAACCTTCAACCTGGAAGCCCCAGAGGGACAGCAGCGCAGGTGGGCCACATGGCAGCTTCAGGACCAGTTCCATTTGGGTTCAAGCTCCAGTTCCATCAGCTGCTGGCTGAGCCCCTAGATGTTCCCTTGGTTGGCTTCATCAGTGTTCATGTCACCTCCTCAGACAAGCCCTCCCTGGCCACCCGAGCTAATGGTCCTTTCCCCCCATATACCTGGTTTTCGTTCTTTAAGAGCACCTACACTCCCTAAAATGTGTTTTATTTCCTGAAGGGCACGTCGACTCTCTAGAGAAACGTTCTTGCTTCCTTACATGTTTACTAGGGTATTTCCCCGCACCCCCACTCTCCCGGGCCGGAACACAGGGTCCTCCACTGCCCTGGCCAGGGCTGTATCCTCAGCTCCCAGCCCAGGGTCAGGCCCGTGGTGGCTTCTCAGTGCCCCCTACAAATGCCGACCGGGGTGGTTTCCCTTAGTGGTCGGCCCAGGTCCTGCCCCGCACAGGTCTCGGTGCGCCCGAGTGAATAGGACAAGGTCGATGACTTACTCGTAAAACTCTGCTGCCGGCGTGAACTTGTACTTGGAGTACTTGGTGTGGTTGCCCAGCACAGAGCTGTTGAGGAGCTTGGGGTCGGTGCAGTTGGGGCTGTTCCAGGCATGGCCGCAGTCGGTCCAAGGCAGCTTGAGGGTGAAGGAGGAGAAGAGGTAGTAGAGAGACCAGGCGATGATGACGTTGTAGTAGAAGCCAACGTAGATGGCGATGAGGATCACAGCGTAGCCAACTCCTGGGCGGGGGCAGAGAGGGATCAGGCGCGGGCTTCCCCGGGCCCAGCCCCAGAGCCACCTCTCTCGGGGAGCCAGCTCCAACCATGGCACGACCCAACCCCTACGCCCCTCCTTCTCTGCAGCAGGTTGTCAGAGCCTCACCTCCATGCCCTGGGAGCCCACGACCCCTTCGCCTGAGTGCTCTCTCTTGCCTCTCTTGCCCACTCCTCAGGCAGGCCAGAAGGGTCAGGACCCCAATGTCCCCAGGGAGCAGCCAGAGCGTATGTACCGGAGCGTATGGAGGCACCAGAGTGTGAGTATCCCAGACCCCTCACCCCCTGGGCCGAGTAAGCATGAGGCATGCTAACAGTCTCTCCCAGTGGGATGGGCCCCTGCTCCCTGGTGGAACAGGCTTGATTGACACACCTTTTATTGGCTGACACCCTCCCCTCTGTCTCTCACAGTCTTTCCTAGAATCGACTCCCCAAATAACTCCCTCCACAAATCCTTGTCTCAGGACGTGCTTCTGGGAAACCCCAAACAAGCAGTCCCTGATTAGCGCTTCAGTCCTGGGTGTTCTCTGGGCCCTCCTTTCAACCATCTGCTCCATGCGTGGGCCAATCTCATCTTCCTGAATATGCTGGAAGCTCTTCTTGGGCTAGCCAGTTCTAGGGCTTTTGCCTACAGTAGACATTTTTTTTTTTTTTTTTTTTTTTTTGGCCTGTGCAATATTGATTAAGGGAGTAGCCTTAAGTGTTCTTAGCATGTGAGGTTTGGGTGAGGCTAATCCCTCACTTCCTTGATCTGGCTGTAGACACACGACTCAGGCCTGGCCAACCAGAGGTCTGCTTCCCCACAGCCATAGGGATTGGTTGATAGGTAAACATACGACTCAAGTTAAACCAAGGAGAGTCTTCTCTGGGATCTTTACTGATGATAAAAAGGTGTTTTCGATTTATTCTGTCACTGGTAAACTTGGTAGGATTTAATCTTGTTGTTAATGGCCGGTTTTGCTAGCACCTGAGAAGAATATGCCTGAGACGGATGCTAACACCGACTTCAGACGGAGAGAGGTGGAGAGAGATTCCAGATAATGCTGTTCAAGGACGTGGATCAAGCTGTACCCGAAGCTAGCAGAAACTCTTGGACTTAACCATATCATAAGCCAAAAATTCTTTTTACATGAAAGCCACTTTGAGCGGGATTTCTGGAAGTTAAACTAAAAAGTCCTAACCAATACACACGTCTTATAAGCCTCTTACCAGCCTCTGTCTACTACACGACTGAGTAGAAGGCAGTCGGGAAACAGGTGCCAGCTGAGAAGAGGCTCATAAGAATCATACTGGCCCTCAGTGTCACCCGGGCCCAGTTCACTAAGCAGTGCTTGGGAGACACAAATTCTGATTCCATACCCTTCTCGTAGACATATGGGGGCCAAGAAATGGCAGTTGGTATGGCTATTTTTTCCCAGATGGGCTCCAAGTCCCAAATGCAAGCAGGCTTCATCACCTGTCCCAGATGTGATCGATTAGTCGTGGCTGCTGTATTCAGGACTGTGAGACAATTTCCTAGCTGAGCCCAGAAAGGTCTACGATCTATTTATCATGTCTGCCATGGGAGCAAGAGGGGAGAGTAGAGGCATGTGTTGAGTACTTCTAGCACTTTTGTAAATATTTCCCATACAGGAAACAGACACCCTCTGGTCAGTCAGCAGCGGAGGCTGGACTGGTACCCAGGCTCCCAGACTCTCTAGGCTAAGCTGGCCTTGACACACCAAGGGCTCTCCGTGTAGCTTGCAATGGTGGATGCTTTTGACCTTGCCAATACCTACGAATCCCCCAAGAGAGCTGGTCTACCCCTCGGATCCCACCTTTGGAGCAGTTTCTCCAGGGGCACCAAGGAAATCTTTTGGACACTGCTTGACTCCCCTGCACCCATCCTTTACCTTTGAAAAATGGGCAGATCTTCCACACTGTGGCTGCCCCTTCTCGGTTGTACTGGCCCAGAGCCAACTCCATGTAGAACAGGGGCATCCCAGCAATGATAAGGAACAGGGTGTACGGGATCAGAAAGGCACCTGGAGGACACAGAGGCAGAGCGTGACTCCCTGGACCCCTGGCCAGCCTTGTGTCTGCCCCCTGCACCTGCTTGGATCAATGTCTGCCAGAGCCTAAGTGTCCTCAGTTATCTGCTCCCCGGCCACTTCCCAAGGGGTGTTTTGTGGTAGGGAAATAGATTTAACACAGAGCACTCAAGACAAATAATCGTAACAGTAACAGTAACAGTAATTGTTGTGGGACCAGGAAAAACCATCACTATGATAATGAGGTTGTGTGGTCAAATCAGTAAAATCTGGGTTAATCAAAGCTGAACGAGCTTGTTCCTGGCAGGATTCTTCTGGCCTTGGATACACATAGGCACACACTATGAAGCACCATGAAGACGCTTAGAGGTACAGTCTTTACCAACTTCATTTAAATGCAGAACCTTTTCTTTCATGGATCACCACTCTGGGGAATGCCAGTTGCCCCAAACCCTCCTTTTAAAGGTCAGAAAACTGACATCAGTGAGGGAGAGACAGTGCCCAAAGCCTCACACGATTGAGTTTCTAACTTCGCTTATATTTGTCCCATTTTCAGGTCACATGGGGCTTTCCCAAACACAATCTCACTGGATTATTAGTTTCACAGCTGCTCAGAGACATAATCAGACAGGGTCATTATGTCCCCCACCTCCGGGGGAAACTGAGGGCAGGGAAGGGAGTTGAATCAGACCTGTTCTTGCTACTGGTAAGGGACAGAAGCAGGATTCACATTCAGGTCTTCGAACGCATCAGGCTCCCCCTGCTACAGGCGACTGAAGGCAAATAATCCCTAGAGCGAGCGTCTGACCAGGGAAGAAACCCACCCAGAGCATCGCAGACACCAGTGAGAGCCCCTGGCCATGGGCAGCAACTCATCCCCAAGAGAATTCCTGCTGGGATGAGACGTGTGTGAGTCTCAGAGATGATGCTCAGCGTGTCCGGCAGCCTGGGGCGAGCTTACCGGGCTCTGACGCCGTTAGGTGACTCACTGGGATACGTGCCATGTCAGCCCAGGCTGCCAGCGTGACCGAAGCAAAATGCCAGCTCCTTTTCCTGACGCAGCTGGAGGTGGCCAGGCCAGATCCACACTCGTCCCCGCCTCTGGCCTTTGGCGGAGATGCAGTAGCCTTGGAAACCAAACACTCTCTGGCCCGCCCACACCAGGAAAGTGCAGAAGCCGGGAAATATTTAATGACAGTAGCAGGAGGAATATAACATCCTGTGCCGTGTTCCAGGTGCTTTCCATACAAGGTCTCCTTCGACCTTCACAGTGACCCTAAGATGCAGTGATGATTGCTATCTCCATTTTCCAGACGTGGAAACTGAGGCTCC
This sequence comes from Panthera pardus, assembly GCF_024362965.1. NCBI lineage: Eukaryota > Metazoa > Chordata > Mammalia > Carnivora > Felidae > Panthera > Panthera pardus. The sequence continues at coordinate 32,969,336 of NW_026526743.1, read as the reverse complement.
AAGCTAGCGAGGAATTATGGCAAAGTCACGCGGCACCCCAGGTTCAAACTCACCCAGTCTCACTTACTCAGGCTGAGCCCCCACTTTCTTCCCAGGGCTGCTCCTCGGGAAGCCCAGGGATCTTAAGGACAAAGCGTGAAGTGTCGGCCCCAGTGCTCTGGGATCCAGTCCCTTCCGAAGCAAGAGAAGGACCAGCACTGTGGGCACAGGAAAGACACTAGCAGGAAGTGAGTCCCTCCTACGTGTCATGTAGGCACTGGGCCCTCCGTGATCCCATCGACCCTAAGTCTGAGGTAGCAACTGCTATGCCCATTTCTCGGAGGGGGAAACTGAGGCTTGGAGAAATCCAGTGACTTGACCAAGGTCACCCAGCCAGTAAGTGATGGATCTGGGGTTTGGCCCTAGGTCTGCCTGCCTCCAGAGCTCCAGAGCCATTCCCAACATAATTTGTAGACGCCAGAATATTCCAGCTTCAGTGAGGGACGTGAGGCTGAACAGGGTCTCAGAGGGGAGGCTGTCCTGGAACTGGGGATCTGGGGCCAGCTTAGCCATCTCGTCAGTTGGTCATATATACTGGTCCAATACCCCATCCCCTGCTCCCTGCTGGACCTCTTTGAATGCCCACGTGCCACCCTCTCTCGTCCCCTCCTCATTTCTTGCTTTCAGACTCCACCTTGTCCTTCTCCCTCTCCCACACGCAGAGAGGGCCGACCTGGTACCTGAGCTCTCGTCTGTCCACGGTGCTGGCAGTAGTGGTGGTGGCGATGGAACGGACGCTGGTAATGTGACAGAGGTAGTTGGTGGTGGTGATGGTGACATTGGTGAACATCTGTTATATGACGAGCCACACACTGAGCTTTTATGTAATTCTTCATTTGAAATCATCCCTGAGACATAATTACCGCTACTTCCACTCAACAGATGAGGAAACTGAGGCTAAGAAAGGTTAAGTTGCTTGTCCAGACTAGAATAATCTGGACATCCCTTTGAGCCCCACTCTGTCTCCCACCGCCTTGCTACTGCCCTCGGGAGACGGGAACCAGAGAGTAGGGGAAACAGACGCATCTGACTGTTGAATAGGTCTGAAGACTGAGGTCGGTGGCCCGAGGGACGGCGGGGAAGGAAAGAGCGGGGCTCACGGCTCAGATGTTGGCACTGGCGTTCCTTTCCACAGCGAAGGGAAAGAGCAACGTCAGCCAACTAACCAGGCGTCTCACTCGGGCCAATGTCCCCCACTCCAAACCTCCGGGTGGCCGGAGGTTTACAACGGGTTTACAACAGGTAGGTAAATTGCCCAGTTGGACATTCGTCTCCTCTTGTGCTTGGCTGGGAGTGCCAGCAGAGGAGATAGGGAGGGAGGATGACAGGTCTGCACGAGCCCGAGGCTCTTCTCTGTGAGCGCCTGTGATGTGAGCCCAGCCACTGCTTCAGGAGGAAACAGCCCAAGAACACTCCAGAATGATGGAGCAGCTGAGTGTGCATAAAAACCAGAAAGCTGCCCAGGGACCAGTGCCTTATTCCGAAAGAAGACACTGACCAGCTGGCTGGGCCAAGCCCCCTTGCAGAAAGATCTGGAGGAAGCTGGAGCAGGGCTGGAGAGCCAGAAAGGGGTTTCAGGGATGCCTGAGGTCAGCCGAGGAGGCCTCGCTTAGAAACAGCCCTGCAGCAGCTCCTGGGAAACTGAGGCTGGACTGCAAACTTTCCAGAAGCTACTGCCCTGCAAGGCCCATAACCACCACATCCCCAAGGCCCTGCTACGTGGCAGTACCAGCTGCAAACTGGCCTTGCACAGGGTCTGAGAGCTGAGAACCTCAGACGCCACAGCCCACAATCCTGTCTTGATTCTGGAATGCTCTCTCTGGTTACAGAGGTCCTGGTGTACAGACCCAGAGGAGCACCCACAGGGCATATCTCCTGAGGCTCTCAGCTCCTGGCAGTCTTCACACAAATGCACGCACACAGATGCACACCCGTGCACACTCGTGACCCTTCTGCACAGTGACACACACGAACACCCGAGGAAAGACCTGTGGGCTGTAAAAGAGACTCTGACAAATGGCCTTTGGATGAATTTAGTAAGGAAAGCATCCGTCCCATCACTGCTAGCCCAGGGCACACTGCCTGCAACCTCACCATTAAAGAGGCACCGCACTGGTCAGAGAGGGGTTCTGGAATCTTCTGTACAAATGCCAAGCCCTCAGGAAGTGAAGCCCAGGGGCACCAAGTTCCGAGTGGGATGCGCTGGGGCAGATGAGGAGGGCAAATGAGAGGAGCTCAGGAAAGGGGAGGGAATGTCTGCAGGGCCCTCAGCAGGAGGCAGAAGGGCGGAGGCCCACTGGGAATCCGGGGTGAGCTGGAGAGAGTATGACCAGGGAGGGGCTGCAGGAAGGAGAGCTGGGTCCCTCAGGGAACCCACTTCCCAGTCTGCTGAGGGCCAGATTCCTCCAACTGTGCCTTCTGGCCACAGCCTGATATATCAAGAAGTGAAGACTCGTGGGACTGTTCCCTCGGTGCCCGTGGCTCAGCTGTGGATGGGCAGTGGCTGCGGCTTTCGCCAGAGTTCCAAGAAAACCTCGGTCAATGCCGAGAGTAGCCAGATTTGTGCCCTCGCCCTGAACACCCTGAAGGCATAGCAGACATAAGGGCGCAAGAGAGGGTGACATCTGCATGAGAGCCGGTGCTGCTCGCGGCAGGCACGCGGGTGGGGCCGGGGGGCAATGTGGCCCTGGCATTGGACACCGCACATGGCCACGGTTTTCCACATGACCCATCAGGCTGCACCTTTTAAATCAAACATGCTCTATCTTCGTGCCTCGACAAGTGCACGTTCATAACTGTTCTATCATAAGGTTCCGTTTTGGAGCCCTCGCCTCTGACAGCCCTGTGCCACAACGGGGCGGCGAAGGGGGAAGCCCCACCTCAGCTCTGTCCAGGGACACACAAGGCCTTTTGCACGTATGTATGGACTATTGCACACACATGTCTAAGCTCTGTCCACACCCCTGCAGACCACAGGCCTCTGGCCTCCCCTGGGGCCTGTGGCCTGTGCACATTACAGAAGGAATGAAGCGAGAGGCCCGTTCAGACCCAGAAGGAGGTTGGGGCGTTTGCACAGGGAATGACTGGGAACCGGTATCTGGAGTGGTGGCGGGGGTGGGGGGAGGGGGGGCAGTGTTCTCGGTGGGCAGGCCTCGGTGAGAAGGGAAAGAGGGCGGAGCAGGGCTGTCTAAAGCACAGGGCCCGGGGAAGACCCCCTGTGACACAGTATGGAATACGGATACAGTAAAACCTTGGTTTGCAAGCATAATTCATTCCAGAAACATGTGTCCAGATCCAAAGCACTTGTATATCAACGCGAATTTCCCCATAAGAAATAAGGGAAACTCAGATGATTCATTCCACAGCCCCAAAATATTCATATAAAAATGATTACAATATGGTAATAGGATGCAAAATAAGAAAGAAAATTCAAAACATAAAGAAAAATAAACAGATTAACCTGCGCTTACCTTGGAAGACCTTCGTGGCTGGTGTAAGGGAGACGGGAGAGAGGAGGGTTATTGTGTAGGACGACTTTCACTATCCCTAACAGAGTCACTGCTATCTATCGGCTCAATGGAATCTTTTTCTTTTCGCACGACTTTAACCAGGAGCTTATCCAATGACCTAGAAGGAAGCCAAGCATTCCTAAGCTTCCTCTTGTATAGAAAAGCAAAGGACTGTCCATCGGTGCTTTGAAGGGACAAAAATACACTACTGCCAGTCATGGGCACCTTCCAACGTTCTGGAAAAGTCACTGATTTCTGCCAAACACCGCGGCCTGAGACGGAGCACCTGAGCCTAGGAGACGATTACCTATAATTCCGCAGTGAGAGAGAGAGAGAGAGAGAGAGAGAGAGAAGAACGATTGGCTCCGAATCATTGGCTCCATTGTGATCATGTGACATTCAACGTCACGTACCACTCGTATTGCAAGACATCATTGCTTTATCAAGTTAAAATTTTTTAGAAATGTGTGCCTCGTCTTGCGGAAACACTCGAAAAACAAGTTACTCGCCATCCAAGGTTTTACTATATCTGGTCTCTGCTCTGGGTTTCTGAGACAGAGCTCTTAAAAACCCCTTGTAATTTTCTTCTTCTCTTTTAATGTTTATTCATTTATTCTGAGAGAGAGAGAGAGAGAGACAGAGAGAGAGAGAGAGGCAGAGAGGGAGAGAGAACACGAACACACGAGCAGGGGAGGAGCAGAGAGAAAATCCCACGCAGGCTCCACGCCTCTGTCAGCGCACAGCCCCACACTGGGCTCCATCTCACCAAGTGTGAGACCATGACCTAAGCCCAAATCACGAGTCAGATGCCCAACCGACTGAGCAACCCAGGTGCCCCAAACCCTTGTAATTTTCTGAGTGGGGGTGATAGGAATGTCTTACACAGGGCTCCTAAGTCCCTTGGAATTTTCTGGGTGATACGAGTATCTTTCATTCTAATGAGACAATTCTCGGTGAGCTCCTGGACGGGGGCTGGTCACCAGAAGAGCCAAGCCCTGATTAGAAGCTTGGAACTTTCGGCCCCAGGTTCCAACCTCCAGGAAAGAAAGAAGGGCTGGAGACAAATAAAGCTAATATCGATTACGCCCGCGTGATGAAGCTTCCATAAAAATCTCTGCACTACGGAACCTGGAAAACCTCCAGGCTGGTGAACATCAGCACACGCCAGGAGGGTGGCACAGCCCAACTCCATGAGGACAGAAGCTCCCGCACTCAGGACTCGTCCAGAACTTGCCCCATACACCTCCTCATTGGTATCCTTTACCATACCCTTTATAACAAACTGGAAAATGTAAGTTAGTGCTTCCCTGAGTTCTATGAGCTGCTGTGGCACATTACTGACCTGAAGAGAGGATCATGGAAACCCCTGACTTACAGCCAGGTGGTCAGAAGCACAGGTGACAGCTTGAGACCCATGGGTGGCATCTGAAGTGGGGGCAGTCTTGCGGGACTGAGTCCTTAACCTGAGGGGTCTGCCAACTCCCGGTCGCCAGTGTCAGGACTGAATTGTAGGACACCCCGCTGGGGTCTGGGGAGCCGGAGAATTGGCCAGTGCATCTCTGGTTTGCTGTGATAATTGGAGACGATGGAGGAGAAGTAACTACCTGGCGCTTAGCAGGTGCTCTGTAAACGGGAATCACATCCCACCGTCAAACCGCAGAGCGCGCACAGTGCAACTTTGTAAACTGGAAATCGCCAAGTTGACAAGTGCCTGTGCAGGGGACGGTGGCCGGGTCCTGCACGGAGCACAGCGCCGAATGCCTGCTGGAGGCTCACCAGCACAGGAGGACGTGGAGGCGGTCCCCCGGACCCTTCACGTCCCTATCCCGAGTGAGGCCGGTTACTCCCCCTGTGGCCGTCCCCCTTTCAGAGGTGCCCACGGCCAGCTGAGGCTCTGCTGAACCTGGCAGCCGACCTGTCCCTCTGGCCGGAACTGCTTTTTCGCCTTCCCCAAATCCCTCCCCCGCAGCCTTCACTTTCCACCTTCTTTTTGTCCTTCGCACCATGGAGAATGGAACAGATCAGTCTTGTCCAAAGCAATGCTGTGCACGCTGGGTGTCGGGCATAGGGCCACCCGCCACCCCCACCCCCAAGTCTCTGCCAGTTAAACAGCTGGCTTCACACGGCCATTTCTTTAGAGAAACACTCCGCTTCTTACAATAAACGAAGCCCAGATCATTCATGTTTGTCAACACAGACTCTGCCCAGGGTAGGATATTGGAACCATGCGGTGACCACTCATGTTTCCTCCTCCCCGAGACTCATCTGCCCCTGCCCACTGGCCCCAGGATCCCTTTAACCTCAGCCCAAGTGGAGCCTCGCAGCTCTTGAGTCCTCCTGACTTTTACTGAGATTGGCCAGGAGCACGGGCGCACACCTCTGCAGAAATGCCTGCTGCTCCGGGAGGAAGTTCCACACAAAAGGAGCAGCACGGTCACTTTAGGGGCTTCCCGCTGACCTCCGGGCCTTCGATCTGAGACCGGGGAACATCCCCAGCAAGGAGAAACGCCCACTTCCTGACGGATTAACACCCCTGCTCCCTTAAGGAGGGCAAAGGGGGTTAAAAGCAGGGAGACTAGCATTGGGGCTCCCCTCCTCATGGGGCGATTCTCTCTCTGCTGTCAACTTTGCAGGGTCTGACCTGATATTTATTAAGAATTCTGGGGCTTTCCATATAGCTCCTTGAAGGTTCTGGTTTCCTATCTCCATTCTGGTCTCTTCAAAATGAACAAATAGGGCGCCTGGGTGGCGCAGTCGGTTAAGCGTCCGACTTCAGCCAGGTCACGATCTCGCGGTCCGTGAGTTCGAGCCCCGCGTCAGGCTCTGGGCTGATGGCTCGGAGCCTGGAGCCTGTTTCCGATTCTGTGTCTCCCTCTCTCTCTGCCCCTCCCCCGTTCATGCTCTGTCTCTCTCTGTCCCAAAAATAAATAAAAAAATGTTGAAAAAAAAAAATTCAAAATGAACAAATAAGAGGGCGTTTGGGATGCTCAGAACTGTATTTTGGAAGGCAACACAACTCACAAAGATCAGTAGAACCTCATCTCCCTCATCTGGGATATAATACTTCCAATCACAGAACCCCAAATGACGTTAGCTTTTAGGATGTTTACAATAGACTAAGAGCTCTCTCAAGATGGGGATTGCCTTTTGCTCATCTCCACGTTCCTGGCATATGATGAGCACATCGGAAATGTTTTCTGGTTAAATAAATGGTTCCCAGAAGGGAGTCACAGGGAGGATGCAGCTAATGAAATCCCCAGGGCCTTCCTCTACTTGCATGGTGACCTAATCCTTAGTTAGGCAGCTGGGTCTGGGACCACAGGACAGGGTGTAGCATTTATCCCCACGAAATCCCATCTTGTTGGAAACAGCTTCTCTAGATCTTTTACGGCCAGCTCAGAGCAGTGAGCCCCCTCCTGCTGATGACCCCAGATTAAAGTCTCAGCTCTAGCCCCCGATGAGCACCTCATTCCTGCAAACTCGTCAGCGGAGGGCCACGCCAGCTGGCCGGCTCATGTGTACCTGAGCCGAACCGTCAGCGTCAGGGTCAGGCTTGGCAAGCTCAGGGTGTAGACGGCCTCCTACAGCCAGGCCGGAGGTGAGGGCATTGAGTCTGCAAACCTCTGACCTCTGTACCAGCCACGCTTCACACCCAGCCTCCAGAAGTCCAGATATTTTGGCCAAGAGGGTTGCCCCCCACGGGCTGTGCATACCTGAGATGCTCAGCTTACTCAGGAAAGGAGGAGAACCCTATCCGGGACCAGAACCACATCTCACGGGACCTGGTGCGGGACTGTTAATCCCCCTTTTCCAGGTGAGGAAAGTGCAGTGGGGCGAGGCTGGACTGCCAGGACCTGGAACAAAGCCTAGGTCTTGCCTCTTGCTTTCCCGTGACCCAGACGTGCCTAATTTCCAGCCTTATTCCCCTTCCTCAGTTCTTCCTTAGAATTAGTTCTGCTCCCTCCAAAACCAGGACACCACTGGGTCTAGCCTGCGGTTCAAAATCACCAAATGATAACAATAATAGGCGCGGGTCCATTTATTGAACCCCCACTATGTTGCACACGTCATCACCCTGCTGATGAGAAAGTATACTCTTTCCCCTTCTCTGCACAAGAAAACTGACGCCCAGAGAGGAGGAGTCCAAGACTACATTTCTAGGAAGTGTCAGGCTCAGATGCAAACGTGGGTCTGTCTGAACCTAGAGACCATGTGTCTGACGGCACAGGACTTGTCTCAAACTGAAGCGGCCGTTGCCGAGACCCCTTCCCTGGCAGGGAGGCAGACATGGGGACCAGGTCGATCTGCCTACGCCTCCCCGGACGTCAGCGCGGCCAGGCCCAAGACCACCACCGGTGCAGGGGGAGTATCTAGCACCCTGAAAGTAGCCCCACTGCCCAGCACTCCGTTTGAGAAGGTTCCGAACCCTGGAAATTTCAAGGCATTCCCCATCGGCAGCTTCCCGTATTTGTGCGTCCCAGCAGCTGGCCTATGCGAAGATGTTCAGGCAGGCTCATCTTTCCCAGGAATTAACTCAGAAAGTATTAGCCGGGGGCCTAAACTCCTGGCACTTTTACCATTTCAAAACACCCTCCAGTATGGGCCAGCGTGAGCAGCCAGGCGCGGAGGTTACTTTGGTAAACTGGCACCAGAGGAGAACACAGGCCACGAAATAAACAGGGCGGGTGAGTCCGGGCTTAAGTGCAGAGCCGAGCCAGGTCTTTGGAGAGGGACAGGTCTTGGGGGTCACCTATGCTCACCTCCAGCTGTAGTGGGGAACTCGGGCGTAGAGACGGGCTGGGCTGTGCCCACAGAAACAGAGCTGGGATTCAAACTTGGGTCTTTTGGCTGCTTGCCAACCTGCTTGCCCATCTCAGGGGCTGACTTTAGAATTACATTTAAGAATTGATCCCCAAGGAGCAGCCAGGGGGTCTCCGCAGAGATCAAGCTCAGAAGGGGCCAGCTGAGCTCCCCCAGAGGGGTGAGGAGAAAAGGATCTGCCTTCGAGTCTGCGACGGAAATGGGAGGCTGCCTCCCTCCCCTGTGTCATCCATGGCCACCCCAGCCAGAAATGGAAATTCACTGGGACAACTTCTCCACCCCTTAGCCTGGCATTCAAGGTCTCCGGGGCCGGGCCCCAACTTGTCTCTCCGCCCTTATCGCTGATGGCTTGCCCTCCCGCCAGCCCGCACTCCTAGTCTCTGCGATGATCACACGTGCATTCTCAAATAAAATGCCTCCTATCTTCTTCTCAAGGCTTGTCCATGCACCTCCCTTCCCTTCCTTGGGGCGGTGCTCCAAGCACAGTCCACCTCCGAATCTTTCCCAAGCAGCCCCTCTTCGGGCCTTTAGAGCGCCTGTCACCTCTCCCACCCATGTCACACGTCATCAAAATGTTGTTAAGGAAAAGCAGCAGCTACCTTTACTAAGGCCATGCTCTCTGCCTGGCTCTCCACCGGCATTATCACATCATCACGTCCTTATCCTCTGAGCTGAAAGCCATTCTTTCCATTTGACAGATGAGGACACTGAGGCTTCAGAGGCTGCCCCAAATCACACTGCCAGAAGTTGGAACCCGGGACTCCACGGCCAAGGCCCCTAACTTCTAGATTGCTGGCCCTACCCCTCCCAGCGCATGCTGCCTCTCTGGGTTAGTCAGTGTTTCTGGATAGGCATTAGGTCTCTGAGGACTTGGACCATTTTCATTCATTTATTCACTCAACAGAAGTTTGTTGGGTACCTTCTATCGCATTCCTAGGATCTAGACTTTACTTTGGGCATGAGAAATGGAGGAAGAAGTGACAGTCTATGCCCTCAATGTGCCCCAGTCTGTGTGGGTGACAGATACACAAAGCAATAAATGACCGAACAACGCAGGTGGGTGATATACAGGGCTAGCAGACCCAAGAGAGGGAGCTTCTGGCCAAATTTACCTACAAATTGGAACCTGTGACAAATCGGCTATGTTTGTGCCCTGAGCCCCTGGTATATCACCTTGCAGGCAGCAGGTGGTCACAATTGGTGGCAATGACCAAGTGAGCACACGGTGTCTGCGGGGCCCCAGAATATCCATCTAGCTGATGCGTGCGGCTGGCCATCTGGGATCCTTGCAGTTTCACCCAGCACTTATAACAGTGGCAGTGGCGTGGGGATGGCATATGACACTTCAGGTGACTGAAGCTCCTGGCAGGCAGGTGTGGTGATGAATCTATCTAGGTGATCCCGGCAGAGCCCAGCACTGTGCCTCACACCAGGGAGGAACTTGTAAATATTGCTGATTATTGATAGAGGCTTCTGCTGTCTGGGGACACACGGTCTCAGATGGTCACTGAGGTCATGCTGGATGGCACATCTCAGGGTCTCTCAGTCTGTCTTCCATTCATCACCTCCCCACCTGCTAAAAATACACGGAAGCTGCATCTCCTCCCTTCCTGGGTCCAAAGGGCCAGAATTCTTAAACCTGACCAGAGACTCTTGAGAGGCCACAGCAGCCAAACACGGAAGAGTGTCACCTCTGGGTCACGTTTCCCATTTCTCCACCAAAGCAAGTGTCCAGAGCAAACACTGAAGCAAACAGCTGGGTCCCAGACCCTATGGGGCAGATCACAAGCTTTCCCTTTACCTGGTTCCAGGTAAGGAAACATCTGCCCTGCCTCCTTCTGAGCCCCTGGAGTCCTGAGCTACAGTTACTGCCAGGCGGGATGGCCCAGGGAATAGACAGAAGTTTCCAGAGCTGAGCCCCCGTGTGCCAACTTCTTCCTTCCTGTCATTTTTCCAGGCTCTCTGCAGGGCACCCCTGAACTCTAGCAAATGAGCGCAGGACTGGTGTGGTTTAGGCACCCACGAGCAAAGGCCCTCAAGAAGGAGCTAGGGTCTTAGGATCTTGTGTCCTGTCCCCCCAAGCTGCTTCTTCCAAGGCTCTGCCATTTGGTTGGGCTATAGTTGGTCTCTAGACTTGCATCCCAGGCAAGTGGGTATCATGTCACCCTGCACGGGAAAGGGGAGAGAGCCTCGCTACTTCCACTGGAGTTTTCTCCAGGCCCCTCTCCTACTCCACCCTGCATCGGAGCCAAGGACCCCAGGCGGCTGCAGGGGGCAAAGGCTTCACCTGCCTCAAGCATCAGGCCAGTTCTTCGTCCCTAAAGACCCATTCCTACCTAGACTGTGCACTCCGGCCCCTCCATCAAAACAAACACCAACATGACAGTGGAGCTCTCTGACACTAGCTTCTCTTTGTGGGTCTCAGTTCCAGAGTCTCTGTCCCCAAGAGTGCAAGGCCTCCCAAGTGCCTTCAGGGAACCCACATCCTCTCTCCCCTTCTGGCCCAGAGGTCCCTGCCCCAAGACTCAAAGTGCTGGAGTTAGGATCACTGTGTGCCTGGCTGTCACATCCTGTGCACTTCTGGCACCCCTTGCAGAGCTCTCCAAATCTTCTTGCGAACCATCAAAAGATCACCTACATTCCTCATGCACCTATCACTGTCCAGGGGCAAGCCTCCACTTCCCCTTTCCACTGAGGACTCCAATTCTGTTTCCGTGAGCCCTGTGCAGACCCTTCTGCGCTCCAGACTCGCTCGCGTGCTTCCTCTTCTCCCGCGCATCCCATCTCCTCCATCCCGGCCCCGGTCCTGGCCACTGCTGCGGTCAGGTAGCCTCCCAAGTCCAAACCCCAGCCCATCAGGGGGCTCACCGCCACCATTCTTGTAGCAGAGGTAGGGGAAGCGCCACACGTTGGCCAGGTCCACCGCGAAGCCGATCACTGACAGCAGGAAGTCGATCTTCTTGCCCCAGGTCTCCCGGGGCTGCTCGTCGCCATCGCGGGACGCCAGGAGACACTGGACGCCGTTGCGCTCTTTCACCACCAAGAGCTCCGCGGCTTTGCGCCCTTGCACCGGCTGCTCCGGCCCCGGGTCCGCCCCGCCGTTCTCGGGCTGCACCTGCGGCTTCATCCGCGCCAGAAGCATGGGTGCGGTTGGCGAGGGGAACGTCAGCCGTACTGGGAGCGCGCCGAGGCTCTGCTTGGATAAAAGGAAAAGATGTGGTCACTAGGCCATCCCGCCCTCCATGCGCCTCCCGAGACCTCCCGGGAGCGCGGGGATAGAGCGGCCAGCGCGCGCACCGAGCGGACGCAGGGTTCCCCCAGACTCGCGCGCGTCTGTTGGTAAAATTTGGAAAGAGCGGTAGTGGCGCGGAACTGAGACGGAACTTAGAGTTGGAGACCAACCCTGCCGGCCCTGTGGGTCTGGTCCCGGACCCCACAGCGCTTCCCTCATTCGCCCGCTCCCTCTCGCCCCCAAATGGCTGGGTTGGGACACGCGGAGGCGGAGGTTTCCCAGGGCGGTGACCCTGCCCGTGCCGCTGGCTGCCCCCTGTCCCCCAGCTCGGGATCTGTGCCACCTCCGGCAGCCCCAGGAGCCTCCCGACACTTACCCCTCCGCACTTCAAAGTCGCTACCGCTCTCGCTCTGCGCACGCAGCCGGGGTCTCCGGCACACCTCGGCCGGGCGGCGCGCAGGGCGCACTCACGTGTCCGGCAGCGCCGCGGTCCCGGGTGCCCCGCCTGGCCGCGACGGGCTGTGGGGCGCCGGCCGGGGCTGGGCTCCGCCGCGTGGCGCTCGGGCGCGGCCCGAGGAGCGCGGGAGGCGCGGGGCGGCCGGCGGGGCGCGCGCTGGCTGCTTCTGGCCGCGCCGGGCGGGGGCCGGGCTGGTAATGTAGCCTGCGCCCCAGGTAACGCGCCGATTGCATTAAGCCCGCGCCGGGCCCGCTCCGTCTGGAGCCTGTTAGCGCTAATGGAGACTGACAGCGTGGCCGGGGCCGGGCAGGGGCGGGGGCGCGGCGCGGGCTCGGGGGGCGACTCGGGGACCCGGGTGCCCGCTCCCTTTCCAGCACGCACCGGCGCGCCAGGCGCAGCTCCCGGGGGCCACCGGGCTCTGGCTTCCCACCGCGGGAAGAGAGCGAGACGCCCAGAACTGGGGTCAGAGTCGCGTCTGAGAGGGGGCCGGGAGAGCAAACGACCCGAGTCAGCACGGGCTCTGTCATCTGCCGCAGGCCATTGAAACTTACCCTGCCAGAGTTTCTCCGTCAACGAAGTGGGAATGTTCTGCTCAGCGCATTGCCGCGGTCGGCAAACAGGCAAACGCCATGGCCGGCCAGTTGGCCGGCTCGGGGTTGAAAGGTCACGCCCCAACCCTTACTCCTACATCTCTGTTACGGGCAGGCTAGCCCAGATTTGCAGTTCTGACCCTCGTTCTATCGGGCTTCATTCATTCCTCCACTCATTCATTTACCCCTAACTCATTTGTTCCTATCTGTGCCTGCTATGTGCCAGGCACTGTTCTAGGCCTGCACAACTTAACTCAAAAATCCCTGCCCGGGTGGCGTTGATATTCTGCCAGGGAGAGACGGGAATCAAGAAGCAAAATAAATGCACACATTCTATGGTATGTGAGGTGATATTTGCATAGGGAAAAACAGCACGGTAGGGGATGCGCAGTGCTGCGTGCGGGGAGGGTGGGGAGGCAGTTGGGTCAGGGAATCTGAGAAGGCGACGTTTAAGCAAGTAAATGGACCTAGTATTCACGGATGCATTGTTTGTCTATTGGTTAATTGATCCATTCTTCCAACGATCACTTGCTACATGCCTGAACAGTGCTGGCTAATGGAGCTAGTTCCTGCCATCAAGGAGCTGACAGTCCAGTGTGTAAAGAGTCCATCACGACCCAGATTGGTCAGGGCCGGTTGTAACCACAGGGGTATGGAAACTGGTTGGAGCCGAGTCGGCAAGTAAGGGGTGAGGTGGTAATCCAAGAAGACGTCACAAAAGTGACAACACTTAAGTGGGATGGACAGGAATTTGGATAAACCCAGGCGTGCTGACCTCTCTGTCCTTTAAACATTCCAAGCTCAGACCCACCCCAGGACCTTTACACTTGCTGTTTCCTTTGCCTGAGTTGTTCAGATCTCAGTTCAGTGGTCCCTTCCTGTCCAGTCAAACCTGAAATACACCCCCACTCTCTATCATGTTGCCCTGTTTTATTCCCTTCATTACATCAGTACACAAATTTATTTGTTCATTTCTTGTATGTCTTCTCTTGGGTAGCATATGACTCCGTGAGGGGAGGAACCTTGGCTGTCGTACACACCACTGTGTTCCTAATACCTGGAACATACTAGGGCACCAATTAGTATGGAAACTGAATGGATTAATGGTAGTGCATGGAGGTGCTTAGAGCATTTCGCCAGGGGAACCAGCAGGACAAATATCCTCTGTGAAGGATGTGGAGAGAAGAGGACGGGAAATGAAGGATGGTGAGCCTGCCCTGGCCTTCTGGGGGCTGATGATGGGTAGAGGCAGAAGGTCAGGGAAAGGACTGAGCAAAGGTCTCAGGAGTGCCCGGCACCACAGGTTCCCATCCACCAAGGATGTTAATCTTCTTTGGCCCATGGACAGTCTTGACAAGCCTGTGAGGAAAGCAGGGAAGAAAACACCTTTCCATTTCTCAGGTCAGGAAACTGTGGCTCTGGGGATCCAAGGGATCTGCCTGAGGTCCCACAGGTTGGAAATGACAAAGTTGAAATGAGAACCCAGGCCTCCCGGCTCCCAGCCCCTGTCCCCTCCACCAGTTTATGGAGGGAGACACTCAGAATGTCTCTAGTGATCACGTTTCCCTCCTCTCCTTTTACCCCACGCCCCACCCAGCTGGCCCTGAACACCCACCTCTGAACACCTCAGCCTTCCCCCCGCCGTAGCACCCCCATGGAGGATCCCCATCGCCTCACTGCAAAAGCCTCCCGGCTGGCCACCTCACATCCAGTATCGGTCTGATCACCTCCCTCTTCCGTCTCCTCTTCTGTCTCCTCCGAGAGACGACACACAAAATGTGATGTAATTAACCGCGGATTGAAGGTCATTTTATTTTCTTCTTTATACTTGTCTTTGTGTGCCAACTTGTCTACAATGAGCATTTGATACTCGTGCAATCAGGAGAAGATAACCCACAGTTTCTCGAAATCCTCCAATCTTTTCGAGATAATATCGAAACACCTTTAGCAGGACGGACAAGACTCTGCCCGTCCGTTCAGGTACCCTGGATACCTTGTGCCTCTGGATTTTTAACTATGCCGTTCCTTTCTTCGTCTACCTGGAGAACTCCTATTCATCCTTCAAAACCTCAGAAGTCATGCCCACTGTAAAGCCTTTCCTGGTAACCACCTCCTTCTTTATACTGCTTTGTGTATTTGTCTCGTACAGTTATCGGTGTGATTTCCCTACTAGGGGTAAGGAAAGTGCCCAATATTTCCTGTTACACAGCTTGTGCTATGGAGATGTGTACAAAACAGAACTAGAAGAGATCTCAATCATCAGTTGGGTTTGGGTTATCGGTCGTTTATGTTGGATTCCTCCAGAAGCCTAACCTGAAACAAAGATTTGAGTTCAAGTAGTTTACTTAGGAGGCAATTCCTGGAAGCACTGGTATAGGAGTGGGGAGGAGAGGCGAGAAAGGAAAAGGAACCAAGAGAGGGGACGTTAAGGGACAGTTACAGCTGTGGGCAGCTGGTGTTTAATTCTGCTAGGGATCTCCGGGAGGCTGCGTAGAGCAGGCCTCTGTCGTCCCACTCCTGGGCAAGGAAGTTGGAGTATTTACCCATTAAGGCTGTTCCCAGGGTGCTAACTTGCCAGCATTTCCAGCCTGCCTGGCGTGTGGGCTGAACATGTTCCAGCTGCCAGGAAGAGGCTTCTAGCAGAGTCCGGGTACCGGCGGTGAGGAGCTGGTGGTGGGGTCTGCGTTGGCAGGCACGGCGTGGGCGGGGGCGCTGCAAGTGAGCCACGGGGCTGGAGGGAGGCATCCCCCCACTCATGCACACCATCAGAGGGCCAGTCAGCAAGCCCAGAGGGTTCCACCTGGTGGTCTCAGAGACTTCTGGGGGACAGCAGTGGGAACACCAGGCTGGGACTGGGCCGAAGGGGAAGGCGTCTCTCTCCATTTCTGACCCAGGCTCCCTGTGCATCTCTCCAAGAGCCACGGGGCCATGTGGCTTCTCTCCATACCCTGCATTCTGCCCTTCCGGGTGGCCTGAGGGCAAGTGGGTGGGCAGACGGCTGGAGCATTATCAGAGCTAACTTGATCTTGGGGGAGGCGTCACTTCCACTTACCATGGCACTTGGTGACACAGGCCATGGGCACAAGGCGATGGCTGGTGCTGTCAGTCCAGCTCTGGACATCTCCCGGCAGACGCCAAGACCCTGACACGCAAAGGATAGGCTGGAGGACATTTGGAAGCCAAGGGTCTGGGTACTGGAGGTGTCTCAAGAACACTGTCAGAACTTGGACCTTCATTGCACGGATGGGGGAACTAAGGCCAGAGAAGAGGAGAGGTTTGCCTGTAAATTTTCTGCTTGCCTTCCTTCCTTCCTTCCTTCCTTCCTTCCTTCCTTCCTTCCTTCCTTCCTTCCTTCCTTTTTCCCTCTTCCCTCCCTCCCTCTCTTCTCTTCTTCCTCCCTCTGTGCCCCCCACTTCCTTCCTTCCTTCCTTCCTTCCTTCCTTCCTTCCTTCCTTCCTTCCTTCCTTTTTCTTTGCCTGTTTGTTTTGTTTGGTTTTGTTTTGTCTTTTAACCAGGGGCATTAGACCTACGTCCTTGCACATGACCTGCCCTGGGGCCATTGGTCACCGGCATAACTTACATTGTATTTACAAATAGCATAAAAGTCCCCTTAATAAAAGACCCAGAGAAGCTGAAATCGGTCTCCTCCAGAACACCTCCCACCAAAGCCCCTCCGTCCTTGAGGCTTCTAACTCACCCATAGGCGGCTCAGACCTTGGAGTCTCCTCTGTTGAGCACCTACCCCAACTGGCCACATCCAGGCCCTGGCATGAAAGAGCATCCATCCGTCACTGACATCCACGTTTACATCCTCCGCCTGAATCCAACCACAGACTGCACGTCTCTACGTGGGTGATAAAAGGCACCTGGAATTCACCGTGTCCGAAATAGAATTCTTGAGCTCCCCTTCCTGACTTTCCCACAAACATGCTCTTCCTCCTTCTCCCTCATCTCAGGTGATGACATCTTCTTCCTTCTAGGTCCTCAAGCCAAAAAACCTTGGAGTTGGCCCTGACTCCTCTTTTTCATTCTTCCACATCCAATGCTATTGCGAACTCTTTGCGTCCAAGTGGCCTCACCCCTCCCCACCTCCACGGGGACCGGGCTGCTCCAGGCCATGCCATCTCTCACCTGGATTACTGTGCAGTCTCCGAGTGGCCTCCCTCACTCTCCCCTTTGCCCTGAAGTTTAAGCCCTACCCCGTTGCCAGACCTTTTGGAGACGAGCTCAGATCCTGTCCCTCTATCTCCATGCTCTCATCTTACTCGGGGGGAAACCAAAGTCCTTCCAAGGGTGATATGGATGAACAAGTAAACACATCCTTTTGCGGACTTGCCAATGCAAGCCCAGCTAAGCCCTGTGGCCCCCGAGGTGTGGGAATCAGGCAAGGACACAGGCCCTGGGCAAGAAGAGAATGGGACGGGCAGGTGGTATGGCAGAAAGAACCCCCGGGGCTGGGAGTCAGCACCCAGGGTCCCGACTCCTGCTCGGCTTGATTTCAGGCTTTGGGGTAATGGCCAAGTCCAATGACAACATGGGGATGAACCACAGGAAGAAGAAAAACAGAAAAAAGGGAGGTCAGGAGAGGAGCTGGGGAGGGAGAAAAGGAAAGGAGGGGTTCAAGGCAAAGGGACTCCTTCCCTTGGGAAGAAAGGTGGTCCTCCCTCCTCTGCAAGATCCCCTTAAGACATCCCTTGGCCTTAAGGTAGTCATGAGTTATGGCGACATGATGCTCACACCTAGTTTGCGCCCATCTCCACGGCAGAGGGGATTTGTGCTCAGCTGAGCAGAATGAGCCATACATAGCCAGGTTGGCACAAGGACTTTGCACCCCTGGGGAATACCAGAGCAAGGGGGGACCCCCCCAGGAACCTTCATGCCCAGGTACCCTCCGTTAGAAGACCAGAAATGCCTTAGGTAATCTGATGAAATGTGGATTCTCCCAGAAATATGCACATACACACAGCATTTCTAACTTAGTGTGAAATGTATCACACGTGAGCAAAAGCATATAGAACAGGTATGAACAGTTTACAGTTTAAATAATATTAATGATATGAACATAGAAGAACCCACCTCCATGGGTTGAGAAGCAGAGCATTTCCATAGTCAGTTAAGCGTCTGACTTCGGCTCAGGTCATGATCTCACGGCTTGTGAGTTCGAGCCCCGTATCGGGTTCTGTGCTAATAGCTCAGAGCCTGGAGCCTGCTTGGGATTCTGTGTCTCCCTCTCTCTCTCTGCCCCTGCCCCGCTCACGCCCTGTCTCTCTCACACGCACAAAAAGAAATAAACATTAAAAAAAAAAAAAAAGGAAAAAGAGCGTTTCCGGTTCCCCATCAGCCCCTGTGTGCCCCTCCTCAACAGCCCCCTTCACTGCTCTCCCCCACTCCAAGGCAACCACCACCCCTTGCTTAGCAAGTAATCATTTCTTTGTCTTTCTTTACCACCTACCGATATCTCCCCAACAATACATAGTTTCCTTTTGTCCTTCTTTGAACTTTGTATACAAAGAATCACACTACAGACATTTCTGTGACTTCTTTGGCTGAATACAACATTTTTGAGATTCATCCGTGATGGAGTGAGCTGTAGTTCACTCATTCTTATTGTTGGATATATTCGTTGTATCGGAGGAAGAGTAACTAATTCATTTATTCATTCAACTGTTGAAGGACATTTGGATTATTTCCATGTGTTTAATATTTGAACAACGCTGCCTATAAACTTTGGTACAGACTACTCCTGTGCAGGTGTGCATGGGTTTCTAGAGTTTCTATACTTAGCAAATCGCTGGTTTGTAGTGTATGTGTCTGTTCCGCTTTATCAAGGAATGCCAAACTATTTTCTAAGATGGTTGTACCAAATACAACTCTCTCCAGCAGAGCTATTTTTTCACTTCCAGTTTCTCACATCCTCCCCAAAGCTGGGTATTATTTACACTTTGAATTTTTGCTAGTCTTTTATTATTTTTTTTAAAAAAATTTTAACATTTATTCATTTTTGAGGGACAGAGAGAGACAGAGTGTGAATGGGGGAGGGGCAGAGAGAGAGGGAGACACAGAATCTGAAGCAGGCTCCAGGCGTTAGCTGTCAGCACAGAGCCTGATCCAGGGCTCGAACCCATGAACCATGAGATCATGACCTGAGCTAAAGTCAGGTGCATAACCGACTGAGCCACCCAATCGCCCCTGAATTTTTGCCAGTCTTTTATTTTTTTTAATTAAAAAAAATTTTTTTTTAATGTTTATTTATTTCTGATACAGAGAGAGACAGAGCATGAGTAGGGGAGGGGCAGAAAGAGAGGGAGACACAGAATCAGAAGCAGGCTCCAGGCTCCAAGCTGTCAGCACAGAGCCCGACGCGGGGCTCGAACTCACAGACCGCAAGATCATGACCTGGGCTGAAGTCGGACGCTTAACAGACTGAGCCACCCAGGCGCCCCTTTGCCAGTCTTTTACATGTAGCTTTAACCTGCATCTTCCTGACTTCTAATGACGTGGAGTATCCTTTCACATGTGTATTGTCCATGTGTGTTTCTTTTTGTCCTGTAAAATGATGACGTGGTTGGTGCAATTTGCTTGTTTGTTTGTTATTTTCTATTGGCTTGTCCGTCTTTTCTTCATGATTCATAGTAGTTCTTAGTATTCTGGGTACAAATATTTGTCAGTTTTATTGCAAACATCTTTTCTTGGTTGCATTGTAAGTCTTTTTTCCCTACGTGGTAAGGAAAACCTTTATTTTCACATAAATAAAGGTTATTAATGTTAATGTAATGTTCATTTAATTTAACTTTTCTTTTGGTTTAAGTATTTATGTTTCAGTTAAGAAATCCTTCCCTACCTAGGGGGCACCTGGGTGGCTCAGTCGGTTAAACGTCCGACTTCGACTCAGGTCATGATCTCACAGTCCATGATTTCGAGCCCCGAGTCAGGCTGTGTGCTGACAGCTCAGAGCCTGGAGCCTGCTTCCAATTCTGTGTCTCTTCTCCCTCTGACCCTCCCCCGCTTGCACTCTGTCTCTCTCTCTCTCAAAATAAAATAAAAACATAAAAAAACCAAAATCCTTCCCTACCTGATATTTTCCTAAATTACAATTTAAAATTTGCCAGGTTTTCCCTTTATACTCCCCTTCAATAGCTTAACTAACGTTACTGCCTCGGTACAGACTTTCACTTGTAAGATGAGTGCTGGGGCCTAACGTAAAGCATGGTGACCATAGGTAACACCAGCATGTTACGTATCTGAAATTTGCTAAGACAGTAGAGCTAATGTGTTCTGACCATACCCCGAAAAAGAGAACTCTATGTGAGGTGATGGATATGTTAATTAACTTAATTATGGCAACCGTATCACAATGTGTATGTATATCAGATGATCACATCGTACACTTTAAATACATACAATTTTACCTGTCAATTGTGCCTCAATAAAGCCAGGAAAACAAACAGATGAACAGCATTGCTTTGTAATATGGTCTTGCTATCTGATGGGCCAAGATGCTTCAGTTCTCCTTCAGGAGTGTCTTGGCCGTGCTATTCCTCACGAATTTCAGAATCAGCTTGCTGAGCTCCTTGAAAAATCCTACTGGAGGTTCCACCGTGATTACACTGATTGTAGAGATCGATATGGGGAGACCTGACATTTCTACAGGATTCGGTCTTTCTATCCAAGAGCACAGTGCATACCTCTGTATATCTGTCATCTTTAACGCACAAAGCATTTTAAACAGAGGTTAGGGGATCTTCAGATTCCCACATGCAACCCATCTCAGAATCCCTTGACATTGCCTCCTGCTAGCCTCCAGGCTCTCTTTTCTCCGTGTCATACATGTGAACCCATTCTTACAGCTACCTCTCACCCCCTCCCGGTTCATCCTTCTGGTGTCCATTCCGAAGAAACTGACCAGCCTCAGCTTCTTCTGCAGCTTGGAGATACAAGACGGTGAACTGGCTGAAAGAGTGGTTTTAGGAGCCACGATGCATGAGCTCTAATCCTCGTTCCGCCCCGTACTGTCTGGGAAATCTTGGCCAAGTTCCCCTATTTCTTTTGTGTGTCTCAGTTTCTTCATCTATAAAATGGGTGAGATGGGGATGGCAACCGTACCCATCCACAGCATTGTCGAGAGGATTAAATGAATAAATACATGCAAAGCACTTAGAGCCATATACCAGCACGGCGTAACGTGTTACTTCTGTTGTTTCAAAACCTTTATTTCTTATGTCTGTGGGAGATAGGGGTCTTCTCCAGAATTTTAAATCAGGTTTATCGGACATCGCCATTCAGGCCTGGGATGGAATCACAAATATACGTTGATATGACAATGATGAGTGTGGAATTGGAATTTTTTTAGAGAAAGTTGGGAGGGTTCAAAGCCTGGATTCATCACTTGTGTGCTGGGTGCCTTTGGTTTCTGAGCCTCAGGTTTCCCACTTTTTTTTAATTTTTAATTTTTTTTCAAGAGAGAGTGAGCGCATGAGCAAGGGGTGGGGAGTGGACAGGGAGAGACAGAGAGAGGGAGAGAGAGAGAGAGTCTTAAGCAGGCTCCATGCTTAGTATGGAGCCCAACGCGGGGCTTGATCCCACAACCCCGGGATCATGACCTGAGCCCAATTCAAGAGTCAGACGCTCAACTCACTGAGCCACCCAGGTGCCCCTCAGTTTTCCTGCTTGTAAAATGGGGGTAACATGGGGCACCTGGGTGGCTCAGTCTGTTAGGCGTCTGACTTGGGCTCAGGTCATCATCTCACGGTTCGTGGGTTTGAGCCCTTCGTCGGGCTCTGTGCTGACAGTTAGAAGCCTGGAGCCTGCTTCAGGTTCTGTGTCTCCCTCTCTCTCTGCCCCTTCCCTGCTCACACACACTCTCTCTCAAAAACAAATAAACATTTTATTTAAAAAAATTGTTTTTAATGTTTTTATTTATTTTTGAGACAGAGAGAGACAGAACACGAGCAGGGGAGGGGCAGAGAGAGAGGGAGACACAGAATCCGAAGCAGGCTCCAGGCTCCGAGCTGTCAGCACAGAGTCTGACATGGGTCTTGAACTCACGGACTGTGAGATCATGACCTGAACTGAAGTTGGACGCTCAACCGACTGAGCCACCCAGGCGCCCCAAAAACAAATAAACATTTTTAAAAAATGTTTAAATGGGGGTAACATACCTGTTCGATAAGATAACCAATGGGAAGGACTTTGATATCATTATTGGAAGAGACACATTTCTCAAGATTCCACGATGCCAGCTGCCGCCGTGTCCCCAGGGGTCACTGCTTCTTCCTAGAGGCCTTTCCCTCTCTGCCACTCTCCCAGATCCCAGATCACACTAGGCTAGCAGGCCGTGCAAAGGTGCAGATTCCTTGGTCCCATCCCAGAGATTTGGATTCAGGGGATCTGGAGCAGGGGCCTGGAATCTGCATGTTTACAGTGTGTTTAATTCCTGTTTAAAAAAATAGAATTCCGGTGTTAGTGACACGTTTCATAAACATAGTCCCAGGCGGAGAGTGGCTGCAGCAATTTCCACCTGCTTTGCTTGACCCGAGCTCCTTCTTTCTCTCGCAATGGTGCACTTTTCTTCCTTTTGCTGTGGCCGCTTAGCAAAGAGCACACAGCCACTTCCTGGCTGAGCTGTGTTTTCCCTGGGAGGGGTGAACGGGTGCCCTCTAGGGCATGCAAGTGAGAAGAGCTGCTCCGTGCTCATTGTCTGGGCCACTGTCACGGCCATAAAACACGCAGAGCAGATGCGTCGGATGGGTGAGGGGACAGAGGTGGGAACTGCACCCTCGTCAAGGTGATCGTCGAGGGGCCTCAGCACGGGGTTGTTCACAATGAAGCCAAGGGCTGGGGATGTCGCCTCCGGTCTGGGCTGGTCCTGCTCTGCCTTTGTGCCCAGGAACCCGAAGGCAGTTATTGATGGCAGTGCAGGTGGTGGTCCACACTGTGTAGACCACACACAGAGAACACCTGCCCGAGGCATGTCCTTATGTGAAGCCTGCCATCTCCTCCTCCCCCAAGGCGAAAGCTGAGTGGTCCTAGGGCAAGGGCAGGGGAACTAGTCAGCTGGGCTCAGGGGGTGGTTTTCTGCCCCTCTTCATGGTAAATACCATCACCATCCCCTTCCAGTTTTTTAGGAGACCGCAGACCCCCTGGTGGCCGTAGTGTGATAAGCCAGCACAGTGACACTCGACTTTCACACTGAGTGGGGCTTCATTCAAATCCTGGCTCTGTCACCTGGTAGCTGTGTCACCTTGGGCTGATGTGTGCCTGTTTCCTCTTCTACACAGTGGGGTCCATCATCATAGTTATCTCGCAGCGTAGTTGGAAGGCGTGGAAGCATCACGACTCTGAAATGCCCCCGACGTGTGCGGCATATACGAAATACACGTGGGCATTGGCTACATGTCTGGCAGGCCTTCATTGATGGAGCATTTATTGGTTGTAAGGACCACGTATGATTGCGTATACTACTCACCGTGGTTATCCCCATTTTACAGATGAGTTAATGCTGGCAGAGGTCAAATGGCTTGTCCCTGGCCGCGTGGGTAAGATGGGACAGGAAGTGGGATTTGAACCCGGATCTGGGCTGGCTCCAGGGCACCTGCTCTTAATCACTGCTCTTTCTGGTGGCTCAGCGTCTGCCTCCTGGGTCCCGGCCGTCTTCATCCTCCCCGCCTCCTCACGGCCCCCTCCCCATCTCAGGAGGACCCTTGTCCCTTTGTGGCTGGGAACCTGGAGGCTGTGGCTGATGCAGTTCTGAACCTCAGCGCCTTCAGGAGCCACAGTCTTCTCCCGTCCTTTCCCCTCTGAACCAGAGTCCTTCCTCCCCAAGGCTCCCCTCCTCCCACCCCGATCCCTGACGCACCAACCCTGCCCACCACCTCTGGGACCTGCCTCGACACCACCCTGCCCCTCTCCTGCTTTCCCTCTCCTGTCTCCTCCCCTCCATCCTACCCACCTATCCAGGTCTCCCCTCTTTACGGCTGTGTCCCGCTCACTCCATTTCCCCCGTGGCTCAAGGAAGAGCCCGAGCTGCGTCGGTGGCCTTTCCCCCAGTCACTCAGGTTAGTGGCAGGACGAGTGCCCAGGCCCTGGCTCCTGACACATGGTCCAAGGCTCTTCCCACAGCCCACATCCTCTCTGTGGAGTGGTTATCAGACTGGGCACACCCTGAGGGCACAGGACATGGGACAGGGAAGCAGAGGAGGCTGGGAAGGAGGGTCCAGACTGGCCGGATCTGGGTGCTCGCAGGGTCCAAGAGAGGTCATTCCTTTCTTTTTTTGTTGTTTTTTTTTTTTTAGTTTTTTAAATAAATTTTTTTAAGTTAATTTATGTTTTTGAGAGAGAGAGGGTGCGAGCAAGGGAGGGGCAGAGAGACAAAGAGAAAGAATGCCAAACAGGCTCCGAGCTGTCAGCACAGAGCCCAACGAGGGGCTCGAACCCATGAGCTATGAGATCCCGACCTGAGCTGAAGTCAGACGCTTAACTGATTAAGCCACCCAGGCTCCCCTAGGCCATTCCTTTCCTCCTCCAAGGGACACAGACACACACCCATCAGCCCTACAAGGCACCGCTTTCCTGGTGAGGAGACAAGGTTGCGGGTTGTCACCGTGCATGGATAGCTGTGGGCTGTTGAGTTCCATTCAGCCCGGGTGCCGCCCCCCACCCCGTCCAACAGTCCAACAGAACCCACTTCTGGGTGCGTGTGTGCGGGGGGTGAGCAGAGGTGGTGGGGAGGGGACTCGTGAGGGGCGGACCCACTGGCCCGAAGGGAGGGTGTGCTGTCAGAAAGGGGAGGCTATACTCATATTCTAGGCGGCTCAAGGGCAGGGCCGGAGCCCAAAGCGTTTGCTGTGGGGCCTCAGAGCCCGGCTCCTGGGAGCACAGGAAGGAGTTTAGCGGGCAATGTCAGGGACGGAGGAGGCCACCTTCCGAGGCCTGAGTGACCCCTGGTTTGTGGTAAGAAATCACAGTGTGGGGCCTGTTCGCCTGACAGTTTTCCAGGCCTCCGTGAAGCTGGGGAAGGGGCCGCGGGAGGGGAGGGCAGATTCCGCCAATCATTGCTAATCAGTTTGCTGGGAATAGTCCCTCTGGTGGCTGGGGTGGGGGACAGGGCCATCCTCCAGCCCAAGTGGCGTCCAAGTACAGTTGAACGACAGCATTTTCTTCTCTGTGCGTTTACTTTTACATTTACCATCTATTTATGACCTTGAAACGGGTTTTCGATTTCTGATGGTGATATAGAGTCTCTCTCATAATTTGTGAGTTCTAACTTTATGATCTTAAAATCATGAAATATGGCAGACTTACATAAAAAGATACCCATCGTATAACAAACAGCGAGCTAGCTTAAAAAACAAAAACATTAGCCGTATGACCGATGGTCCTGTGTTCTACTCCCCAGGTGTGCCCCTGTCCTCCCTCCTACATGGCCAATCAGGTTGATTATTCTCAGGCATGAAAGTCATGAATCTATCAATGTTTTCTCTAGGTGGATGGATGGATGGATAGATAGATGGATAGATAGATAGATAGATAGATAGATAGATAGAGGTAGGTAGGTAGATAGAGGTAGAGATATAAAGAGATTGACAAATATAGGGATATATATGGATATATACATAGGAGATATATAAATCCCTAAAATTATAAATGTGTACTTCTAAAATTATCATATACTAACAATTGGGCCTTGACTAATACAGGTTTGTCCACACACGTCCACTAATATGCAAATGTTTTACCGTACCGTTCAGTAAATATATTTTCTCTTCCTTAGGATTTTCTTAATAACCTTTTCTTTCTCTATTTTTACTTTATTGTCAGAATATGGTATATAATACTGGTAACATACAAACTATGTGTTAATCAACTGTTTACATTGTTAGTAACATTTCTGGTCAATAGTAGGCTATTAGTAGTTAAGTTTTGGGGGAGTCAAATTTACACATGGATTTTCGACGGAGTGGAAGGGTCAATGTCCCTAACCCCTGCATAGCTCCAGGGTCAACTGTCTTTTTTTTCCCCCTTTGGGTCAACCGCCTTCATGTGCGTGTGTCTATGAGGCTTAACATACAGAAAAGTGCACTAATCATAAAGGTACTTTTTACATGGTAAATACATCCACAAAATCACCATTCAGACCATTAAAAAGTATGACCAGCACCCCAGAGACTCTCCTTGTTCCCCCTCCTAGTGAACATCTACCTACTCCAGCCCCCACAAAGGTAACCACTCTCTTGACCTCCAGCAGCGTGGATTAGTTTTGCTTGTCTAAACAATAGAAAGTATCGTTTTGTGCATGTTTAAAGTTGATACGAATGGCATCATTCTGCATGAATCTTTCTGCAAATGTTCTTGAGATTTTTCCATGTTGATACTTGAACTTCCTTTTAAAAACAAATGTATTTAATTAAGAGGAGTGAGTTGATTTGAAGGAAAACACCGAGGGCATACTAGGACAAGTTGAGCAGAGGGTGCCAGAACTTAGGAAACATTGGATCTAACTCCGCTATCTTCCCCTTTTACAGGTGTGAAAACTGAGGCCAGAGAAGTAAGAGCCATACCCCGCCGGGCCACTCTGCAAGTTCATGTACTGCTGGGACAAGGGCCCCAGCCCCAAATGCCTGAGGCCAGAGATCTTTTCCACTACGTCATGTTGGCAAGGAACACCTCCCTCCACCCAACCCCATGGCGACAGATAGCAACTCTATTTCCTAGCCAAGGTTACTTCTTAACCTTGAACTGCAGAAACTAAGCTGTTCTCATTGAATTGTTTTAGAATGAAGCCTGGGGTGGGGGCGGTGTGGTGTTGTGGGGACAAGTCAGCTGTCCAGCTTTCAAAGTTATGACAAGTCTTCCACTCGGCAGCCCACCTCGGTGACCTATATTTTAATATGTGCTATTAGATTATTGCTAATGAGACATTTTAGGGCTAAAAGAATTATGCTCGCTGCCCGGGCTGCGGTAAAAGTACAATCGAATTAAGGGCTGAAATCGTTTAGGACTCTGCTAGACAACCTGTCCCCCAGGCTGGGCCTGAATGGAGAGATTAAGCTTTAGAAATTACACAGGAAAAATAAGTATAATTGATCTAAGGTAACTTCACTCGTCTAAATTAAATAATGTGATTGTTACAGGCAGAAAGGATCAGGATGAGGAGCCGGACGGAAAAGGCTCGCTATCTGCAAACAAAGTTATAAGTAAAAGCCCTAGGGAATTGACTTTTTCCTGACGAGCTGAACATCCTCCTTGCTGATGGCTTTGAGAGTCCGCTGGGGCATGAGCTGGAAGTGGACCCAGTCTGAGCTCAGAGAATCTGAGCTTTGGGACCCCCGAGCACCATCCTCACATCCCCTGCCTAGTACCTGGGCCCTTGAGCTCTTCCCAGCCTCCCAAATGGGGGAGCTGACGCCACCCTATGCCCTTAGGCAGGTTGTCCAATGTCTTCACTCTTGGGTGCGAGAGATTTCTCTGCGGGTGGCTGGCCAGCTGCTTTCGTGTGGCCGGTGCCCACCCGCGTGAGTCCTGCCCCCTGGAGCACCAAAGATCAGGTCCATGCCAACCTCCCTGGAACAAGCTCTCCCCCGACCTCCCGTGCCACCATTTATCATGGCACAGTGCCAGCCTGAGACCAGTTCTCGAACGGGGCTGCAGCGTTTGCACAATGGCAGAGGACCTGGTGTTCAGGGAGCTGACTGGCTGAAGGAGAGAAGTGATATCTCCTCTCTGGCTTAAGTGTTTGCGTCCCACCAACACTTCCCTTGGTTCTACGTCATTGGGGAAGAGGGGGCGGGGTGGGCAATGTCAGTCCTGGTGCTGTTCATTCAATGGCAGATGCTGTCGGCAGGAGTCTCCCTGCTAACCGGTGAGGGCAGAGACTTCTCACCTCATCCATCTATCTCGTCCGCTCAGCCCCCTTTGCCTCCCAGAGCTCCTGTGTGTCCTACTCCTAGGCGAAGAGTGGGCTGCCTGGAAGGGGAGATTTGGGGGCTCCCAAACTCCCCCCAAATATTGCTGCTTCTAATGCCTTCAAGCCCATAGTTAACCCTATTTAAAAAAAAAAATTCCAGGGCACCGGGGTGGCTCAGTCGGTTGAGCATCCGACTCTTGGTTTCAGCTCAGGTCATGATTTCACAGTTTGCGGGTTCGAGCCCCACGTCAGGCTCCGTGCGGACAGCATGGAGCCTGCTTGGGATTCTCTCTTTCTCTCTCTCTCTCTCTCTCTGCCCCTCCCCTGATCCCTCTTTCTGTCTCTCTCTCAAAATAAACAAATAAACTTCAAAAAAAAAAAAATTCCAGGGTGCCTGGATGGCTCGGTGGGTGGAGCGACCGACTCTTGATTTCGGCTGGGGTGGGATCAAGCCCCAAGTCAGGCTCTGTGCTGAGTGTGGGAATCTTGCTTAAGATTCTCTCTCCTCTGCCCTCCTCCCCCGTTCACACTCTCTAAATTAATTAATTAAAATCTTTTTAAAAATTCCAGTTAGTCAACATACAGTGTTGTACTAGCTTCAGGTGTACAATATAGTGATTCATCACTTCTATACATTACCCAGCGCTCATCATGATACGTGTCCTCTTAATCCCCTTCCTACCAGTTTCACCCGTCCTCCCACCTACCTCCCCTCTGATAACCACCAGTTTGTTCTCTGCATTTAAGAGTCTGGGTTTGTTGGTTTGTTTGTTCGTTTGTTTTTGTCTCTTTTTTTCTTTGTTCACTTGTTCTGTTTCCTGTTTTTTAAGCAATTTTTTTTAACGTTTATTTTTGAGACAGACGGAGAGCGAGCAGGGGAGGGACAGAGAGAGGGAGACACAGAATCCGAGGCAGGCTCCAGGCTCTGAGCTGTCAGCACAGAGCCCAGCTCGGGGCTCGAACTCACATACCGCGCGATCATGACCTGAGCCGAAGTCGAACACTGAACCGACTGAGCCACCCAGGTGCCCCCATTTGTTTTGTTTCTTAAGTTCCACATAAGAGTGAGATCATATGGTATTTGTCTTTTTCTGGCTGACTTATTTCTGTTAGCATTATACTCTGTAGATCCATCCATGTTGTTGCAAATGGCAAGAACTCTCTCTTTTTTTACAGCTAAGTAACATTCCATTATGTTATACACCACATCTTCTTTATCCATTCATCTATCAATGGACACTTGGGTTCCTTCATATCTGGGCTACTGTAAATAATGCTGCAATAAACATAGGGATACATACATCTTTTCAAATCAGTGTTTTCATATTTGTTGTTTAAATAGCCAGTAGTGGAATTACTGGACCAGAGGGTAGGTCTCTTCTTAATTTATCGAGGAACCTCCATACTGTTTTCCACAGTGGCTGCCCCAGTTTTCATTCCCACCAACAGGGCATGAGGGCTCATTTCTCTTTCTCTTCACATCCTCACCAGCCCCTGTTGTTTCTTGTGTTTTTAATTTTAGCCATTCTGACAGGCGCGAGGTGATATCTCATTGTGGTTTTGATTTGCATTTCCCTGATGAGGAGTGATGTTGAGCATCTTTTCATGTGTCTGTTGGCCATCTGGATGTCTGTTGGAAAAAATGCCTGTTCATGTCTTCTGACCATTTTTCATTGGATTATTTGCTTTCTTTGGTGCTGAATTGTGTCAGTTCCTTATATATTCTGGATAGTAACTTCTTAATCAGGTATGTCATTTGCAAATACTTTTCCCATTCCCTACGTTGCTTGTTGATATTGTTGACTGTTTCCTTTGTGTCACTCTCCAGGTTAAAAACGAACTAGCATACGGGGGCGCCTGGGTGGCTCACTTGGTTAAGTAGTTAAGCATCCGAGTTTAGCTCAGGTCATGATCTTGTGGTTTGTGGGTTCGAGCCCCACCTCGGGCTCTCTGCTGACAGTGCGGAGCCTGGAGCCTGCTCAGATTCTATGTCTCCTCTCTCTGCCCCTCCCCTGCTCGCACTCTGTCTCTCTCTCAAAAAATAAACATTAAAAAAATTTAAAAAACAAACTAGAATATTTAGTACAAAGGATTTCCTCCCTCTCACCATCCTTTCTTTTTTTCTTCTCCCCACTTCCCTCCTTCCTTCCTTCCTTCCTTCCTTCCTTCCTTCCTTCCTTCCAATAGATATTTCCTGAGCAACTACTATGTGTCAGGGACAGTTCTATGACACAGGACTACAGTGGTAAACAAGATGGCTAAGCCCCCTGCTTACACTCAAGGAGGGGGAAACATCTAAAATGAATAAACAAGCAAATAAATAAGATATCAAGGCATACTGACAAGTGCTTGAAGACTACACTAGAGTGTGAGTTAATTCAGAAAGCTGGGAAGGGCCCCGGGCCAAGCAGGTACCCAGGGAAGCTTCTCCAGGGCCTCCCAAATTGAGAGATCAGAAGTTGAGATGGGCTGAGCCCTCCAGAGAGCAGGGAGGAGAGACTAAGGCAGAGAGTGCACAGGCCGGGGTTGGAACAGACAGAACCAGCAGGAAGGGGAGGCTTCCAGAAGAGACGGTGGGTAAAGGAAGGAAAGGGTGGGCAACGGCCTGATTTTAAGGCCCCTGTTGGCCAAGGTGAGAAGGATGGTGTGTGTTAAGGAAGCCATTGGGAATGGCTGAATGGGAGAGCACATGATCGAAGTTGTATTGAAAGGGTCTGTCCGGCCGGTGCGTGCAGAGTGGGGCAGGGATCTGGTCCAATGGCTCTGGAGTCACCAGGGGAGAAGAGGGGCTGTGAACAGCTGAGACCCCTCCTGGGCAGGAGGAAGAGGGCTGGCAGGAAAGGACAGTCTGGGGACAGTTTCTGATCCTGAAAAACATAAAGAGACACCTAAGGAGTAAACAGACATGCTCTCTCCAGTTCTTTAGAGATTTGACTGTCCTGGCCCAGAAAACTGCCCACCTTGGCCCGTCCTGCTGGGAACCATCTTGGAGCCTGTCTGTGTCTTTCAAAGTGGGACAGACGGGATCAGCGTCAGGGGCCGCGGGCCTCTGAAACACCTGCTCTTTGAATGGGTCTGTGGACAGGGCAGAGCACAGATCTTGACTGCTCTTAAGTACATCTCCAAACCTCACTCTGTCAGCAAACAGGTGACTTTCAGTTTGTGGAACAGGAGAGATCTCTGTTCCTCAAAAGTCTGTGACCGAGTCCGAGAGACTCCCATATTCATTCCTGTCTTTGAAAGCAGAAGTGCAAGCTTGAACTTGAGCAGTATAAACCTCTTTCTCTCGTGAATTCAGGAGACAACACGAATTGACTCTTGCACACCTCAGTCCTCCCCGTTGCACTTGGCACAGGGTCTACTCTTTGGGCCTCAGCCTTCCTTTCTGTATAAGGGGCGAGATGATTTCCAGTGTTCACGCCTGTCTGACATCTATGTCCTCCCTGAAAGGGAGGGATGAGGGGTAAACTTAGGGGCAGTATAACAGGGGGCAAAGTAGACAATTCTGAATAAATCGTGGGCCCTCTGCCCATCTCACTGTGTCCCGGGGTGGGGAGCTGCCAATGACCAGGCAAGAATCCGATGAGAGGGGAGGGCCAGGGGGAGGATGGGCTGGCTGCCACAAAGGACCCGCATACCAGCGCGTAATTACATTTTCCCGACTTCTCCTGTTGTTTTGGTCACCTGAGGGCTTTGCAAAGCTTTCGTCGTTCTTTTTCCGTTGTCTGATTTTCTTTTCTCTTTTTCTTTTCATTTTTTTCCTTTACCTTCAGACACTGATATTAGCTCAATGACTCAGCCCTTTGGCTCCTTATTAATTCCAGGCTCCTGTGTCCTATCTGCCCATTCTCCTTCCTGCTTCTCAGAAGCCCGGCTCGCACTTTGGTTCTTCGTGGGCAGCGAATGCTGTCCACGATGCCCTGCTACCTTCCTCTCTGAAGTACCGTGGGTCTGTGGATTTCCTGTGCTGACAGCTCCAAGTCCCATTGCTAGTGTAGACAGAAAATTTTGAAGTCGCTGCATATTTTCTAAAACAACAAGACCCCCAAATAAAGCAGGGCAATGGAACATCACAAGATAAGCCGCAAAATTTTTAGGACGGAGGAGACTCCAGAGTTCATCCAAAGCAGCGTGTCCTCTCCACTGTATCACCCCCTCAGCAGTGGCCATTTAACAGGTGCTTGCATGCCTCCCTTGACGGAGTGCTTACTTCTTGCAAAGGCAAACGACTGCACCTTTAGACTTCACCGACTGGTAAGGAGTCCTGTGGTCAAGCTGCCGGCCCTGGGTTCAGCCCTTAGAGCCACACGGAGGATGGTGACCCCCTCCTTCTGCACAACCACGGCAGATATTGGAGGACAGGGATAGCGAGTCTCCCTCCCCGACCCCAATGCCATTGCCACCCACCTCGGGTTCTCTCTTGTCTAGGACAAGCACCCAGCCCCAATGCCTTTAAGTCTTACAAGAGACTTGATTCCAAGTCACAACTCCTGGCCTTGCCTTTGGAATTCAGCAGCTGCCAGGGACATCACAGCTAATTGCCTAAGAGGCCACGGGGACACATTTCTTCCCCTCCGCAGTCATTGACTTTCTCGGGTTTCGTTGATCCAGTTTGTATCGATTGCATCCCGGTGAAACGCAGACACTTGCACGGTTTCACCGCCCCTGAGAGACCCGCCTGTCATCTCGAACCGGGGCCAGACCAAAACCATTTGTGATCACTCGGGAAGGTGCCCGAGGGCCACTAAAGCAGCTGTGGCATCAGCCACCCAGTCCGGGTGAATGGCGGAAGGAGTTACCTGGGACAGGGAGCCACCAGCCAGCACCTTGTGGGCCACCTGGAGGCCGTGGAGTTGTGGCTGATGCACCTACTTCGCAAATCAGGAACTCTCACACGAAACTCAGAGTCTCTGGTTTCTTCTAAAGCATCGGGAGCTCTGTCCGGCCACCCTGAGTTTGGGGGAAGGCACGATCTCTCCAGCTGAACCCAGACTCCTTACTTCTCCTCGGTCCACTCACTCCCCTTTCTGCCCACTTTTGTGCTGTGGAGAGTCTGCAGCCCCTGCCCCGGGGCACTTCTGCCTCTCCTGCCCCAGAATTTCCACCTCTTTGGCACCAGGATGGTGAAAATACAGGACAGATGCCCAGAGAATGGAGTCTTGGTTGGGGACAAAAGGTAAGGCAGAAAAGGGCACCTTGTTCTTCCCGATGGAGACCTTGGCCTGGAGGACAGAGGCCACAGCTGTCGGTCTGACCCTGGAGGACTCATCAGCCAGTCGGCCACTAGGCTCTTTCAGGTCAGGGTCCTGCCAGTCTTTCCAGACACTGCTCTCCCCTCCTCTCTCCTCACACCCTTCACTCCCCGAAAGCTGGGCCTCCCCGTTCTTCCTCCACGCACAGGTCGGTCCCTCTGTCCGGAAACGCCCTCCTTTCCTCCTCTTTGCTTGGAGAATCCCACTTCCTTGGGACTTCATTCCAACTCCTCAGACCCCACAGCCGGGTCAGACCCCCTTGGTCTGGGTTCCAGCTGTCCCCATACCTCGAGTGACAGGCCTTACCCCACACGCCAGTGATAACCCCGGTGCCCCCTGCCAGGGGACGAGCTTGTTGAGGGCTGAGACGGGGTCTCGTTCACCGTATACCCCCTCCACCTCCGGCTGCAGGCAATGCCGTCCCCACTCTGTTTTGTTGACCATCTGACACAGCTTTTGGGCCTGACCAGATGTTGTGCTGAACAGGAGGGAGCAGGAAGGATCCTGGGGGTGACCAGTCCCATCTGCGTGTTACCTGGTTGCCCTGACAAGGTGTGGTCACCCGCTTCTCCTGCAGAAGACGGAGGGTCTGGAGGGCTGTTGCCAAAGCTTCTTCAGAGCCATCTTTGGAAACCATCGGTTTACAAAAAAGTACCGTATTAGTTTCCTACGGCTGCCGCAGGCAACCACAGACTTTTGTTGTCTCGCTGTTCTGGAGGCTGGATGTCTCAAATTAAGGTGTGGGCAGGCTCTGGCTCCTTCTGAGGGCTCTGGGAGAGAACGCTTCCTTGCCTTTTCCAGCTCCTGGAGTTTGAAGGCAGTCCTTGACATTCCTCTGCTTGGAGCTGCGTGGCTCCAATCTCTGCCACTGTCTTCATGTGGTGTCTTCTTTCCGTGGTTGTCTGCATCCCACTGTTTTCTTTTCTCCTAAGGACACCAGTCAGATTGGATCAGAACCCATCCTCGTATTAACTAACTGCGTGTGTCAAGACCCTATTTCCAAATAAGGTGACATTCTGCGTACCTTCTGACATTCTGAGTTAAGGCTTCGGCATGTATTTTGGGGGGGGGGGGGCGCATTTCAATCCGTAACAAGTACCAGAATCTCCGTCACTCCTAGCCTTTGCCGTCTCCCAGCCGATGGCCGAAGGCTGACCTCAGTGACAAAGTCAATCGAGGTATTGCCGCAAATGACCCAAGACTAACAGGGCTCCTCAGCCAACTCTGGTCCTCCCAGAGGTCCACGAAGGGGCAAACCTGGATGCTGTCTAGGTGTTTCCTCATTCCACATAGGCCGTAAGCCACGGCTGTAGCCAGGATGTCTGAGCAAGCCTGGTGCTCGAAACCAGCTGATCTGGGCAGGACGTGGCTGCGTGCCAGCACTGAGGACCCTGAGAGCAGCCATTTACTTTTGGTTCCCTAAAGAAGAGTAAATGTTGTGAGTTGTTCCGGAAGTAGGCTGGAAGCTCTCTGGTGGCCTTTCCTGATCGAGCTCAGATTCAGAACCGCAGATCTCCGGTGGTATCCTAATCGGGAGTATTATTTTTTCCTTGGCAAGACATAACCTCAGCCTCGGACTAAACCCACTCAGTTCAAATGATGTATTGACATTTGGATTCCACCCCCCCCCCCCATATACGAGTTATGAAAAAAAACGAAAACGTTGATTTCTACTGGAATGGATTTATTAGTAGGTGTTGGGGATGAACAAGAAGTCATACGTGAGCTTTCCTTTAGGGGAAAAAAATTACTGGTTTGGCTCAAGCTTTAGAAAATGAGTTTGATGCCCCCCCCCAAACCCCACCCCATAGTTTGGAATTCTGGTGCGTGTCACATACTGTTTGACAAGATTGAAAACATGCTTGTTCTGAGCAAAGCAATCTAGACTCTTTTAAAGTTGTCAGTAGGGCGTTGAGTACCCAGCACCTCGCATGTGGAATACACCACCCCCCCCACCACCACCCACTCGATGGCACTGAGAGCCATCGCTTGACCAAATCAGGGCTCCGTCAAAGCGCCCCTTCATTCTGTTTCTCCTTGGCTGCCATTTGGAGGTGGTGAGAAGAACGAGCACCTGTCTCTCTAGGTCTCCTTGGTCTTACCTCTGCTTTTCTCGACACATCTGTAAAATGGGCGTCCCAGCGTATCAGAAGGACAGCCCTAGGTGTGAGCTCTGAGATCCTTGGGAGAAAAATATCAGATTATATCCACCTGAGTCTCCTGATTTTCCAAAGCTCAGACAGTAATGCCAGCATTCAAGGTAATACTTTCCATACGATGTTACACTTCGAAAGATTTTCTCTCTCATTCTCTCAGTCCCTGCCTCTGTCTCTCTTTCACGTGTGTACACACACACACACACACACACACACGCGCGCGCGCGCGCGCGTTTGGTCTGAACTGACTCCCTAAAGCTCCGTGACGGTATGTAGATGAAGTAATATCCCCATTTTACAGAGGAGGAAACTGAGTCCTAGCAAGCTAAGGGATGTGACAGTAAGTCAGTGAATGAACACAGCAACTGGAACCTAAGTGCCCTGAGCCTGGCATTCTTTTCTCTGCACTACAGGCCCACCCAGAAAATGGTGAGCACAAGCAAACATGCATGGAGGGCGGGATGGGAAAGGCCCGAGCCCCCAGGTGCCTCCCGGATTCCCTCCCATGCCATCACCCTCTGCAGCCTCTTCTGGCAACGAGCAGGTCTCCCATCCCTCAGATGTGCACGGAAGCCCTGGCCCCAAGCCTGGCCATCAAGCTCTCTGGGAACAAACAAGGCCTTTCCTCCAACCCCAGAACACTCGATCTCTCCTCTTGTGCCGACCCCACCCTGGGGAGCCATGCGTCATTGCTGTCAACACACTGGGGCTGGGTGACCGCCACAGGAATTCATCCATAAACGCAGACAATGGCTGAGGAAGTGCGGGCCTTTCATGTGGCTTGAGGGCCGCATGTGGGGGATCAGAGCCAAGGGGGCCTCCATTCCAGGTCATATTACCACTTGTACCCCTTATGTGTGGCCTCTCATGAGCCCTCTGGTCTCGTTGGCTCTCTCCAAGGGTCCTATGCGGTAGACAAAGCCACAGTTATGATTTCCTCTTAGAGATGC
Source organism: Panthera pardus (assembly GCF_024362965.1). Taxonomy (NCBI): domain Eukaryota; kingdom Metazoa; phylum Chordata; class Mammalia; order Carnivora; family Felidae; genus Panthera; species Panthera pardus. The sequence continues at coordinate 32,933,428 of NW_026526743.1, read as the reverse complement.
AGAAACTGAAGTGCAGAGAGATTGCAGTGGCTTAAGGGTGCTGCATGAGACTCAGAGCTGACCGGGGGTTAGGGGACTAGGCCAGCTTTGCCCCCAGAGCACGACCTAGCAGTGACTTCACTTCCCAGGGTCTAGCTTCCTCCTTTGCAAAAAGGGGGCTATTGCTTCGTTCGAGACACTTCTTGGGTCCAAAGAGGTAGCTTCTTTTTGACAACACTTTGAGAATTATTATGTTTTCTTAAATCACACAGGGACGCCTGGGTGGCTCGGTTGGTTAAGGGTCCGACTCTTGATTTTGGCTCAGGCCGTGATTTCACAGTGCATGAGATTGAGCTCCACATCAGGCTCTGCATTGGCCTCTCTCCCTCTCTGCTCCTCCCCACCCACCCCCCAAAATAAATAAATAAGCTTAAAAAAATCTTACAGGGGCACCCGAGTGGGTGGCTCAGTTGGTTAAGCTCAGGTCACGGTCTCACAGTTCGTGGGTTTGAGCCCCGCGTCGGGAACCGTGAGATCGTGACCTGAGCTGAAGTCGGACACTTAACCAACTGAGCCACCCAGGCGCTCCGAAATAAGTATTTTTTTTTTTTTAATTTTTTTTTCAACATTTTTTATTTATTTTTGGGACAGAGAAAGACAGAGCATGAACGGGGGAGGGGCAGAGAGAGAGGGAGACACAGAATCCGAAGCAGGCTCCAGGCTCCGAGCCATCAGCCCAGAGCCTGACTCGGGGCTCGAACTCACAGACCGCGAGATCGTGACCTGGCTGAAGTCGGACGCTTAACCGACTGCGCCACCCAGGCGCCCCCGAAATAAGTATTTTTTAAAAACTAAAAAAAATCATACATAACTTTCTGGCCCCAGTATTCAAATGACCTACTGAATCAATGAATGAATGGAGGCAAAACTAAGGTATATTTGTGGCTGTTCTGAGTGAATGAGCTCCAGCTAACAACAAAATCATTCTCCTAAAATATCCTCTGAGGATCAGAGAGCCATAGAACATTCCACAAGACCAATTATCTGGTTCCTTCTCTTGTGAACCATTTGTGGATTATATTTAAACGTTCCCACAACCCTTCTCCATTTGCCAAAGTTGTTAGTAATGTCCATGACGCAGGCCTTGCAGGGTGATGGTGGGGAAAGAGGCTGTCTGCTCAGGTTTCAAGGCAGGTTGGCTTCCTGTTTACGTACAATTTAAACTAAGAGCCAGGCTGTCGCTGGGGAAGGTGACAGCACTTCTCTCTTGGGATTTCTATGTTTTGGTTTTTCACTACGAAACTCTCCAGTTGAGAGCATTCGGTTACTAATTTGTATCTAATATCATGGCCGAATGGAGGAGGGAGCATTAGGCCTACGTGTGTGGTAATAGCTGGACGAAAAGAAAACGTGGCATGGCGAGACAAGGCCCAGACGGAAGGAGAGGGCTCAGGGTTTAGTGAACAAGGGCTGCATCCCGTTGCAGATCGGCCCGATTTTCTGGGTTCAAATAAATCAGCTGTATCAGAAGGCCCTTTTGGCTTTCCAAGCTTTTCCCTGTCAGTTTTATTGGCGCTTCGACAAGTCATGTGTCAGCCTACCTGTCTGAAAGTAACCCTGAAGGGAATGTAAAGGGACTTCGGCGGCCCCGTCAACGCCCCTCTCGGTCGGGCCTGTGTTTACCATTCAAAGGAAATGGCTTTTTCCTGACGACTGTGTGGAGTACAGAGATGTTGCTTCCATTATTTCAGTTTAATTGGGAGCTCCTTCTAACTTAAAACCCTGACAAGCAGAGGACTGAACCCAAGAAATCTGGGAAACTGTGCAAGTTTATATTGTGAATGTTTGTCGCCGAAGAAAACTCTGCGTGTGTGTGTGTGTGTGTGTGTGTGTGCGTGTGCGTGTGCGTGTGTGTGTAATAAATTTAGGGGAGGGGCTCCTGGCTGGCTCCGTGGGTGCAGTGTGTGACTCTTGATCTCCAGGTCATGAGTTCGAGCACTACATAATCCATCATTAGAAAAGGAAATATTTAAAGGGCACCTATGTGGTTCAGTTGGTTGAGCGTCCGACTCTTGATTGTGGCTCAGATCATGATCCCGGGGTCGTGGGATCAAGCCCTTGCGTCGGGCTCCATGCTCAGCGTGGAGGTGGGTGTGGTGCCTACTTAAAAAAAATTAATAAAAATAAATAAATAAAATAAATGTAGGGGAAACTTCAGGCCACTCAAGTGTCTGTCAGCAGAAGCATGGATAAGACAATTGAGGCAAGCCTTACACTAGGACCCTACTGTGTTATAGTGTTCACCAATACAGATGAATCACAATTACTATCTGCAAAAGAAATGGGACACCTGGAAGGCTTCATGTACTTAAAGCATGTACCTTACAATTTCATTTATACGGATTTTTAGGACGGACAGGCTAATTTGTAGTGATAGAAATCAAACTAGTAAGTCATCTCTGTGGTGATGGCGATTATTGAATGTCAAGAGATTCATAGGAATTTTTTGAGACAAGGGTATGGTTTATATGAGTGTATCCAGTTAATCTGTGCATTTCATCGTGTCTGTATTTTATTTAAAATAACTATAAAAATAATAATAAAATACATGAACAAGATTCCTTAAAGATTCAGATATCATATAATATACTTTTTTCTCTTTGCATTTCTATGTTACGTGATAATGAATGCTCAAAAGCCTATTATTAATCATCTAACACAATTCTTTTAATCTTTATGTGTGTTTTAGATCTTCTACTTTGAATGTAGTGAATTGAATGTATTATAAATTCTTACTACTATCGAATACAAAGGAAATTAACATCAAACTCATCGGAAATGGATGTTAATAAGATGGGTAGGTTTTCTCTCTACCTCATGGTTCCTCATCAGTATTATTCCCATTTTTATTTTTATGGATGTAAGCCCTGAAGAGTTTATTTACCTGTGTAAAAGGTAGTAATGGAAGAATTTGTTATAGAAAATTATTTAGGGGCGCCTTGGTGGCTCAGTCAGTTAAGTGTCCGATTTTGGCTCAGGTCATGATCTTGTCGTCTGTGCATTCGAGCCCCACATCAGGTTCTGTGCTAACAGCTCGGAGCCTGGAGCCTGCTTCGGATTCTGTGTCTCCTTCTCTCTCTGCCCCTCCGCCACTCAGGTTCTGTCTCTCTCTGTCTCTCAAAAATGAATACATGTTAAAAAAAACATTCTTTAAAGAAAATTATTTAGATTATTTTCAAGTCATTTGCCAAAAATCACATAGTATCTACTATTAAAGATTATTTGTAATGATCCACCAGCTAACAAACCAGTTGGTCCTCCTTCAATTTTATTGCAAGCAATTAATTAAAGCCATTACCATTAAATACATACGTAAATTAGTCAAATAACACGGTTAAGTATTTCTTATCCAATTATTTCCCCACTCTCCTTCTTAATACTCTGTCAGTATTTGAAATCGTTCCTTTGTCCCATGCCCAGAGTGTTCTTATACCCCCAGAGTAAGGTGTGATTTTAAGACTTAGAGGGGCGCCTGGGTGGCGCAGTCGGTTAAGCGTCCGACTTCAGCCAGGTCACGATCTCGCGGTCCGTGAGTTCGAGCCCCGCGTCAGGCTCCGGGCTGATGGCTCGGAGCCTGGAGCCTGTTTCCGATTCTGTGTCTCCCTCTCTCTCTGCCCCTCCCCCGTTCATGCTCTGTCTCTCTCTGTCCCAAAAATAAATAAAAAAGGTTGAAAAAAAAATTAAAAAAAAAAAAAAAAAAGACTTAGAATAGGTGCAAGGCACACCTTTTTTTCCTGTAAAGTGTAGGAAATGTAAATGTGGAAGACGTCTCTTTGAAAGACTTGCAATGAATTTTAAAGAGGCCAGTCACCCTGGTATCTTTTTACCGCAACCAGACTAGATTTCTGCTAATTCCGTGAATAAGCCTTCCTTTCTCCTGCACGTTTTGTTGTTCCCGGAAGAAACACTCCCTCCTTCACTCTTTAGCTTCTAGTCCTCTTTTCTGGCACGGAGGGCTTCCTCCATCGATGTTAGTTATCGCTGCCCTTTGTCACTTTCCCAAAGTACCTGTTTTCCCCTGTTTTGTAACTTCATCACGCGTAGCGTTACTACCGTTTTAGTGATTTGTCTTCACAAGGCTGTGCATCCCATGAGGATGAGAACTGTTTGTCTTGTTCACCATTGTATCCTGGGATCTATACCAGGACCTGGCACTAGTTATGTGCTTAATACGTATTTATGAAATGAATCTAAATGAATGAAGAAGGTAAGGAAAGTACGGTGGAGATCTTTCACCCGTGGTCCACCTTATACTTGGATAATCTCTCTTGGTATCGCTACGGCTTTACAATACGGTTTTATACCTGAGGTGGCAATTCTTCCGTCTCAAACACATGCAATTTGGGGGTTTTTATCTTCAGAACTTCTTGCTATGTGTAACTCTTTGTACTTCTAAATACATTTTACAATAAGCTTTTTAGAATCAGCTTGTCTGGTATACACACACACACACCCCATGTCACGGAGGGATCTTGATGGCAATTGCTCAAATTTATAGAACTATTGGTGGAAATTTTACATGTTTATCATATCAAGTCAGCCTATAAATGTAATTATTCTTTCCACTTAGCCCTTATTTAACAGAGTTTTAATCAAATTTCATAATTTTGTTCAAGTTCTTGCAAATGTATTTTAGATTTGTTTTCAGATATCTATTATTTCCTTTTATTTTTAAATTTACATATATATATATATATATTTTTTTTTTTTTTGAGAGAATTGTGTGATGTGAGAACAGCTCTGTCTTTGGTAGCTTTGAAGATGGAGATGGGCCACAAGCCAAAGAATGTTGGTGGCCTCAGATGGAAAAAAAAAAAAAAATTCTCCCCTCACGTCTCCAGAGGGAAGGAATACAGCCTTACTGACACCTGGCTTTTAGCCCAATGAGACCTGGTGACCTCCAGCATAAGATAAAAAATTTATATCATTTATGCCACTGAACTTGTGGTAATTTTATAGATGCAATAAGAAACTGATATAGTATGAATGCAATTTACTTAAAAATATTTTCTAATATTAAACCATCCTTGCATTCCTAGAATAAATCCAACTCGATCATGAATTATTTGATACATTGTTGGATTGGACTTAATAAGAGAATCTATATTCATACATAAAGCAGAAAAGTTACTGATTGTTCCCTTATTGCCCTCATATCAATGTTATTTTTCCTCTGTTAAAAGATGTATAATACTGGGATTATCTGTTTCTTAAAGATTTAAAACTTGTCTGGAGCACCATCTAAGGGTTCCTTGGGCGGGGTTGATTTTAAGCTACTTATTAAATTTCTATAACGATTATAGAGCTAGTCAGGATTTCTCTTTAGTCAAAGTCTTGATTTGGCTTTCATCCTTAATGGAATGAAATTTTGTAAAGCAAAGACTGATCAGCTGGATATGATCAAAGTCAAACTCTTTTCTCTGTGAAAGACCCTGGTAAGAAGATCAAAAGACAAGCTACACATTGGGGAAAAAATATTTGCATATCACATATCTAACAAAGAAGTATCTAGAATATATAAAGACCTCCCCAAATCCAAGAGTAAAAACAAAATAAAATAATCCAATTAAAATATGGGCACAAGAGGGGCACCTGGGTGGCTCAGTTGGTTAAGCGTCCGACTTCGGCTCAGGTCATGATCTCACGGTCTGTGAGTTCGAGCCCCACATCGGGCTCTGTGCTGACAGCTCAGAGCCTGGAGCCTGCTTCGGATTCTGTGTCTCCCTCTCTCTCTGACCCTCCCCTGTTCACGCTCTGTCTCTCTCTGTCTCAAAAATAAATAAACGTTAAAAAAAATCATAATAAAAATTAAAAAAAAATAAAATAAAATAAAATATGGGCACAAGAGGGGCACCTGGGTGGCTCAGTCGGTTAAGCATCTAACTTCGGCTCAGGTCATGATCTTGCAGTTCGTGGGTTCTAGTCCCTCTGGGCTGATGGCTCAGAGCCTGGGGCCTGCTTCAGATTCTGTGTCTCTCTCTCTCTCTGCCCCTCCCCCACTGTGTTCTGTCTCTCTCTGTCTCTCAAAAATGAATAAATGTAAAAAAAAATTAAAAAAAAAAGAAAAAGAAGAGTGACCACACCAAATATTACAAGGATGTGGAGAAACTAGACCACTCATCGCTGGTGTGAATGTAAAATGGTACAGCTATGGTAAATAGTTTGGCAGTTTCCAAAAAAAAAACAAAAAAACAAAAAAAACCAAAAAAAACCAAAAACAAAAAAAACCAAAAAACCAAAAACAACAACAACAAAAAACAACACTCTGTGCAACACTCTGTTCCTCAGCAATTGCACTTTCAGGCATTTATCCCAGAGAAATGAAAGCTTATGTTCACACAACGCCTGCCCATAAAAGTTTATAGCCGTTTTACTCGGAAAATGATAATAAACAGGAAACTACCCAGATATCCACCAGTGGGTGAAAGCTGAGATAAACTGTGGTACATCCATGTCACGGAATAGAAAAGAACACGTTCCTTATAGAATCAGCAGCCCAAAGTTACATACTGTGCGATTCCATTGATGTAACATTCTTGAAACCACAAAGATACAGACATGGAGAAAATATGCGTGGTTGTCCGAGGCTAAGGGGAGATGGGAATGGGGGGTGGGGGGAAAGGGCCAGGTGGCTGCAAAGAGCCAAATGAGGAATTCTTACAGTGGGTGGAATATTCTGTGTCTTGACTGTATTAATGTCATTACCCTGGCTGTGATATTCTACAGTAGTTTTACAAGATGTTACCGTTGAGCGAAATCATACTAAAGTTTCTCAACACTAGTAATAAAGAAAAAATGTAAAAAAAAAAAAGTAGCCCAGTGATAAAAATACATTATACACAAGAGAACCACGAAAAGAATTCCTTTTGACTTCTCATCAGACACAATGAAAGGAAGAGGTCAATGGAATCGTTACAGAACTGAAAGGAAAAAGGAAGTCAACACAGAATTCCGTATCTGGCAAAAATAAGTCTTTAATGAAGGCAAAATCAAGACATATTTAGACAAAAGAAAGCAGAGAGAATTTATTGTCAGGCATCTTGCCCTCTAAGAATTGCTCAAGGACATTCTTCAGGCTGGGGAAAAACGATGGAAAGGTAGAATCATACCAAGAAATTGAAATAGAGAGTGCCGGAAATAGTAAATATGTAGACAGACCTTTTTTCCTCAAGTTTTTACTTGACCGTTTTGAACAGAAATGATAAATGTGTCTTGTGGTGTTGAAAACACATAGAAGATACATGACAAAGGTCCAAATGGCAGGACAGAATGAAATGAAAGCACACCGAGCTTCCTACATGATAAGGGAAATAATGTACTTGTATTTGAAAGTAGACAATATTAAGCGAAAAGTATATATTGTAAGCTCTGGAACAACCACTATTTACTTACTAAAAGTAAGTAAGTATAGCTAATGAGCCAAAAGAAAATATAAAATGACAAGATACTAAAAAAAAAAAAAATTAGTCCAAAATAAGTCAGAAAGAAAAAGATCAAAGAAAAAATGGAATAGAAAACAAAAAGCCAGATGATATAGACTCAAATCCAATCACATCAATAATTCTATTAAATGGAAGGAGACTAAATGTTCCAATGAAAGGACAGAAATTGCCAGACAAGATAGATAAAAAGTAAGATCCAAATGGACCACAAAATACTCATTTTTTTTTAAGCTTATTTAGTTTGAGAGAAAGAGAGTGAGCGAGTGGGGGAGGGGCAGAGAGCAAGGGAGAGAGAGCGACCTCAGCCAGCTCCTGACTGTTCAGTGCAGAGCCTGTAACGCGGGGCTCGAACTCACGAACCTTGAGATCATGACCTGAGCTGAAGTCGGACACTTAACTGACTGAGCCACCCAGGCACCCACACAATCTATTTATTTAAGAGATGCATATTCAGTATAAAGACACAGATGGGTTAAAAGGAAAAGGAAGGAAAAAGATAAACCAGGCAAACACTGGTCCTAAGAAAGCTGGCATGGTTAAGCAGTTACTTACTGACAGAATAGGTAGTATTATTGGAATTACAGAGAAATATTCATAACGATAAAAGGGTCAGTTCATCAAGATGACGTAACAATCAAAAATGGTCATGAACTTAATGGCAGAGCTTCAGACAAACTGACAGTTGATAACAGAGTTTTCAACATCCTTCTTTCAGTAACTACTGGAATCGACAAACAATCAGCAAGGTGGAGAGGACATCTCGAGTTGTCAAGTCACTGGACCTAACTTACATTTAGAGAACATTACCCCCAACACTTGTCGAATCCTCATTCTTTACAGGTACACATGGGACAGTCACCAAGATGGACCGTAGGCTGAACCATAAAATGAGTCTTAAAACATTGAAAGGGACAGACATGAAAAAAATAAGAAGAAAGACCAGAGGAAAGTTTTCACCCCTAGCCTAGAACCCAGGCCAAGACAGAAAAACTCCCTCATTAGTCTTCCTTTGCCAGAAGTTGCATTTTTCTGGTTTATTCTTCTCCTGAGAGTATAGCCCTTCAGGCATCTGTGTGTCTCCCCTGAGACCTTGGTCCCAGATCCTCACCTCATTTAAAAACCTTGTCTTTTGCCTCGTAAGGCAGCAAAATACTAAGCCCCTTGTTACTGAGACTGACAAATGTCCGCCTGTGACCTGGAACTTTTATGCCTTCACATAGTTCTGGTTTCCAACTCTCTTCCCATTCTTGGCCGGCAAGGGTTTCCCTTCCTATTCTGCATGCTCAGCTAGCATTTTGAACATGTTTGTGACATTTTGCTCAGCATTCTATGGGTTTTGTGGCCAGAGGGTTCTCAGATTATCTAGTTTCCATATTTCTGGAAACTGAAACCGGCCACATAATTCTCTAGTTATTTTATGCACTCAAGTTACCTTGGCCCAATCAAAAGTCCCCTCTTTTAAAGCCAGACAGGCTTGGGTTTGAATTCCAGCCCGGGTACTCGCCGGTTATGTAACTCTTGACCAAGTGATAGAACCTCTCTGCGTGAGTCTAGGGATCTCATAACGCCAGGTTTTCAGGTTTATTGTGAAGATGATCTCTGTTCTCATACAATGCGAGGCGCATGAAATGAAACCTAATGTTATTGTTGTTCATTCACAAAATAGTGTTTGCTCTGTGTAAGGCACACCTGTTAAGTGGTAGGAATAAGAGACAGTAAATATGCAAACAAATAATGTCACAGAAGTTTAAATTCAAGGGCAGCAGGATTCAGAATGCCTGTAGAGGTGGAGTGGGCTATTTTGATGGGCAGTGGGGGATTCCTATTTGATGACCTGATGTTCGATTTACAATCTAAATAAACTCAGGGTGCCTGGATGGCTCAGTCGGTTAAGCATCTGACTTTGGCTCAGGTCATGATCTCACTGTTCTTGAGCTCGAGCCCCGCGTCAGGCTTTGTGCAATAGCTCGGAGCCCGGAGCCTGCTTCCGATTCTGTGTCTCCCTCTCTCTCTGCCCCTCCCCCACTCATGCTCTGTCTCTCTTTCTCTCTCTCTCAAAAATAAACATTAAAAAAATAAATAAAATGTAAATAAACTCAAACATTCTAAAAATTAGATGTGATAGTTGCACAAGTCTGAACATTCTAAAAAAAGCACTGAGTTGTACACTTTAAATGGGTAAATTGTATGATGTATGTAAATCATGATCTCAACGAAGCCTTTGTTTCTTTTTTAATCTGAATGAAGAAAAGCGAACCAGGTGAAGAGACGGAAGACGGTTAACGGTTGACGTCTACACCTCCAGGGGGGGCCAGACCACATGGGGCCTTGTGGGCCATGTGGAATAATTGGGATTGTATCCAAACTGCAATGGGGAGCATTAGAAAGAATTTAACTGGAGAAGTGATAACTGGTTTGTGCTTTGTAACAGTCGCTGTTCTCTCTGCCCGGCAAGGGAATTTATAGGAGGCCGAAGGTGTAGGCGAGAACAGCAAAGGGGGTGCTCCACAACAGTGCGAGTGAAGGTCCTAGATACTACAGTTGTGAGTTAGTGCTCAGTTCCCTACGCTCGACCTTGATGATCATATGAATTATTATGCGAGCAGAGATGTACTGTGTCCCACAGCAGAGGGACCCAGAAGAAGAAGGGGATTTATGCTCCTTCACTACCCACAAAGGAAAAAGATTACTGTAACGTCCTGAAGTTGACCCTGCCATTGATTGACAGTCCCTTCGATTATTCATATGGGAAGGTTTCTGGATTTTCAGCCCGCCTATCCTGGGCCTCAGTTCACCCATCTTTTCCCATCCCAACCACCTCTGTCTTTCTTCCATTTATGAACTCAGTCAAAATTTGGTATCTAGACCCCACAAGTAGGAACACATATGGCAGGCATTACTCTATCAATTCTGTAAACCAGGCAATGGTGATGCTATATGCAAATAATTAAGAAGCCTGGCCTTTGGAGTCAGACAGAACCCAAAGCGAAAACCCAACTCACATGTTCAGTGTGGAAGAACGATCACACGTGTCATCTTAGTGCTATCTGAAGAGACATTAGGTACACCGAAAAATTCACATTCGCAGGAAAATCGAATGACCTTGGAAAATGTCATGTTCCAAGTGAAACAGTAGAGTGTAGAATACCATGCACGCTCTTATCTTGAGAATGTAAGAATATTTGGGAAAAAAAAGTGAAATAAAACATGTCAAAACATGCGTAATTGCAGATTTGGGGTGGTGGAAGCAACCGTGATTTTTCTGTTTATTCTCTTCTCTCTCTTTTTTTGTTTTTATTTTTTCTAATGTACAGAGACTCTTTCAGAGGAATGATAAGAAAACGATAAGGTCCACGTTAGAAAAACTAGTGAGCTGGTATCCCAGTGTCGGGGAGACAGCTGGTTAGAGCCTCTTACACACACACTCGACAAGGTGACGGGTGACCTAGACACAAGTACTACGTTGAAAGGGCTAAAAGGGACATGAGCTCTTCAGGCCATTACCCTGTTTGCTCAGGTTTGTGACGTGTGTATTGGCAACATAGCAAGAACTTCGCGAGGGCCTTCACCTCTGTCAAACCACAAGGAGTGCTGATTTAATACTCTGGTATAACAACAACCACAAAAATTGAAGTCTCTTCAGGAGAACAGGAAGAAGAGGGGAAAGATGGTAAGTAGGTCTGCTTCCCTGCGGAGTGGTTTCTCACTGGTGGCTTCTTACCCACTTTGGTGATTGGTATATACAAACAAACACACAAAGGGTTTTGGGGTAGGGAGCCCACCTGTCCACCTCGCCCGGTGGGCCGATTCCCCATCTTGCATTTGCGGTAGCGTGAAGGGGAGGGTCCCCGAGTCTGGGAATCAGTTTTCTGTACTGTTTGTGCCTCACGCGGACCGCAGACCATACGTCTTCTGAAAGGGAGGCGGTCTCTTTGAAATATCCGTGTTGGGTACCACTACTAGCAGGCACGGCCAGCCCTCCGAAACTCGAGAAGCAGCGGCAGACGGGTATGAAATACGCATAATGCCAGCAATTTGGTCGACAAGCATTCAGCACATCATTGTTCTTCAACAGAACTGTTCTGATCGAAACCTTTCGAGTTTTTTGGATTTTTAATTTTTTTTCAGTTGCATTTGTTTATTTATTTTTGGGAGAGGGAGAGAGAGAGTGAGCTGGAGGGCAGAGAGAAAAGGAGAGAGAGAGAGAGAGAGAGAGAGAGAGAATCCCAAGCAGGCTCCAGTGAGGAACCCAATGTGCGACTCAAACTCATGAAACCATGAGACCGTGACCTGAGCTGAAATCAAGAGTTGGATGCTTAACCAACCGACCGAGCCACCCAGACGCCCCTGTAGTTTTTAGGTCTTAGGATCTAGTATTTCTCCTTTCAAAAAATAACTTTTTTTTTCAAGCTATTATAGGAAACCACAGTGCATTTAACTGATTTAATGAAATTTAATTCCTTACTTCAAGTTCTAAGAGGAGAAAAGTCTCTTTGAAGGCAATCTTTGCTATGATGGCTTCAAGAAGAACCTAGACTGTAGGGATACTGATGATCGTGACTGTGGTTATACACACCCCACTGGCCAAAGTCAACTTCTTTAAGAATAGGAACTATGGCACCTTTAGCTAAAATTTGAGTTTTTCATTAGAGTAAGATCATGCCTGACATTTCATAAAGCTTAAAGGCAAACAAGAATGATTAATCACGTTCATAAATATGCAAACACATTCAAACCATGATATTAAAAAAGTGTATTACCTTTGAGACAAAATGGCAAAACCAGAACTTTTTAATTGCCAAGAATTTACGTAGCAAGTTTATTTATTCAGTAACATAATAAAATAGGGATATTACATTGGCAGAAGTGGACTTAAGGAGCACAAAATATTAGCTTAAAATGGGAAAACAGTGGGATCGTTTTCAGGAGGTTCATAGGAAACTTTCCATTTTTAATGCTACTTTTTCGTAACTAATAGGAGTAATATGCAGCCTTTCTATGATAAACAGCGATCGTGGTACCTGAGTAGTACATGCATTCTATCGCACACTCAGACACTATTTGGGACAGATACTTTTCTAATTACTTAAGCAATGCTTTCCAGCTCATTCAATACTTTGTCTAAGCAGCTTTAAGGCATATGAAAAAGCAAACGATCATACGTGCTTAAGTATAAAACATTTCGGGAAGCGATGCTCCGAATGTACTCATTCACTTAGAGCACCAACTGCTTCATGTGTAAAACCGGCTTGAAATGATCACCCACCTCTCGTGAGGCTTTCCAACTTCAATAATGGCATTAAAAAATGAGTTCGGGGGTAAATCGCCAATATATTCGGAAACACAGCCCAAACAAAGAGACTGGATTCAAAGACAGAATTCAGAAGTGAGCCAACTATTTTTGTACATTATAGTAACTGGGTCTTCGTTCAAAATTTCAAACACAGGCGATATTAACCATATGTAGGATGCATGACATCCAATCAAAATGGCACTTGAAGGAAGTTGCTGCCTAACCTAAAGGAAAGATGTCACTGCCAGATTCCCGCATGGGGGTTAAATTCTTTACACTAATAAAGTAGGTTTTCAGATTCCCTAACTTTCGATATTTTGGAACCCTTTGTGTTTTCCCTGTAGACATCTCAGACAAGCTGTAAAATTTGTGAGGACACTTACCATCCCACTTGGATTGTAAAATATGTCAATTCTAATACTATATAAGGAAGGCAGATCTGACTCATTTAGTGGGCAAGCCCTACATTCTGAACTATGCAACTCAAACTAGACCCTGTGGCAAATGATTCATTTTCTCAGCAGGTAATTAAGGTTACCTGCAATAAGGCAATTCCCACTTGGCCTTTGGCCGTAGCCTGGGTCTTTAAAACAAGGTTCTAAACTGTAGGTCATGCAAAATGGTATAATTTCCTTAGCAGGCGGTTAAGGAAATCTTCCATAAAGGTGCAAGAGAGAGAATATGAGTTTTAAGAAGGCTCACTGAATTAACGAAGCTCTCCCTCCCTTCCAATCCAGCAAATTCAGTGATCCAAGAAACTGAATTGGAAATAGAAATAATGCATCTGTGAAGTTAAAGGCATGAAATTCCACAATGTTCCTTAGACTTCTCACTCATTTCCAGAACGGGAAGGGATTCGAGGTAACAATATTACCTCATTTCTTTAGAGGGAAGTAGGTTTAAAAAGTGTTTACCCTCTTTAAGACTTTTTACAGTGTTGATTAGCACTCATCAGTAAATAAGTGACACCATTGTATTCATTTGCATATGCAAATTAAGCTGGGAAATCCATAAAAACGTATTTATCACCAGTAAACCAACCAGCACAGCACAACATAAAAGAAAGGGAATATACGTATTCCCTTCATACGTATATGACTTCATATATGTATAAGAATAAAAGCCTTTTAATAAAAAAATCTATCATTTTTATTTCAGAAAAGCTTTCCATTTTAAACATCATCATTACTCAAAAGTCACACTGAAAACGCTATCAATAAATGCCTTTACAACTTCAAGTAAATGACTTTCCTTGTGAATATTTGCTTTTAATCATCCTTTTTGTCTGAGGTGCTCTCGTCGTGATTTTCAGGACTGACTTTATTGCTGGCGATCAAGGGAGCTGCCTGGGCTTCTTTTGGTAATGAAAACACATGGCACGTCTGGAGGTCTAAGTAGGTTGTAAATATCTTCGCATATTGTGGATGCTTTAGGGCAAAACTTTTAAATTCCTCTAGAAGAGAGAAAAAAAAAAAAAAAGCCCCGTAAATAGAGACGCATCTTCTTTTGGCACGATGCCGATTAATATAGGACCTTAATGATAGGATCATTGCAAACTCCTGTTACTTGACTCTTAGGAATCATACAGCCACTTTGGAAGACAGTTTTTCCATCATTTAGTAGAGTCGAGGATGTACATAGGCCGTGACCTGTCGATTCTCTTCCGAAGTCTATAACCTAGAGAAATTTGTGCATGGTGTGTTCTGGGAGACATGAATAAGACTGTTCACAGCGACCTTAGTTATGACGGGTGACAGTGCCAACGACCCGAGTCTGTCGGCAGCAGACATGGGGATGCGTAGCATTTTCATGGAACAGAGCAGCTCTACGGCAGAGAGGACAAACAAACAGCTGTGTTGTAGCCATGTGGTCGGATCTTAAAGCCATAACGTTGAATGAAAACAGCCAGATACACAAGAATGCATATTCGTATGAGTCCGTTAGATGAAGTTCAAAAGCTCGGCCAAAGCTAACACATGATATTTAACGATGGTACTTTGTGGTGAGATGCTAACAAGTAAAGCGAGGTAGAGAGTCCTTTGAACGTCAGGTTAGCTAGGCACACGTGGGTGGCTCAGTCCGTTGAGCGTCTCACTCGTGATTTTGGCTCAGGTCATGATCTCATGGTTCGTGAGAACAAACCCCATGTTGGACTTTTAAAGTCAGGTCCGTCATGCCCGCTTTAGGAGAGAGAAAGGGGTTGTCCCTGGGAAGGGGTGCACAAGGGTTTCCTGAAAAGCTCTATTTCTTTTTTTTTTTTTAAGTTTATTTATTTTGAGAGAGAGAGAGAGAGAGAAGGGAGGAGGGGCAGAGAGACAGGGAGAGAGAGATTCCCCAGCTGACAGCGCAGAGCCCCATGTGGTGCTTGAGCACCTGAACTGTGTGAGATCGTCACCCGAGCCAAAAATAAGAGTCAGACTCTCAGCTGACTGAGTCACCCAGGCCCTCCGAAAAGCTCTATTTCTTGACCTGAACATTGGTAACATAAGTGTTCACTTTACAAAAGCTTGTGATGCTCTATGTTTATGTTTCATTCAATTTTCTCTATTGCTGTTATTTTTTATAATAAAAAAATGCTTAAAAAGGCTATTGCTCATGATTTTTCTTACTGGCTTTTCAAACGATTTTAACCTTTAATTCTGGTATACAAATTCACAGTCTTGAGAAGCTGAGCCCCGACTTATGATCAATAAAGACAAGTAGAAGGTACAATATATAATCATCCTATCATGAGATCCCTGAGTCGTGGGCCTCTTTCTATCTTTGGGGTCTTGGATTTACGAACTGAGGTAGAGGTTTAGAAGGCTAACTAAGTTAACCATCAGAGTTTGCATGTCAAGCCTCCGATAACCTCATGTTTCTGAAGTATAATGCCACCGTCAATTCTGAAGCCCCTCTATCCTCTTCTGCTTGGATGGAGAGAACTTTATTGAGTTTACACAGCAAAAGGAGCCTAGACTTTGAATCAGCTAGCTCTCCAAATAAAAGGATTTTTAACTCCATGTTCTAGTTCTATTTCTTTTTTAAAAATCCTCTGATAACCCAGAGTCTATTTCACAGCACGTTAGACTAACAAACAACTCCTGGAGAAAGAAATAGGTCTCAGTGATGAGAAAGCTACCAGACTGAGCCCAAATCATGCTTTGCAACAGCAACATTATTTTGCATTAATAGACCACTTCATGTTTCTGAATCAGGCAAGCTATTAACATGTTCTTTGAATGTTCTTTTTTAACATCCAAAATAAAGGTTCATCTGCAGGAGTCTGTCTCAGTGATGAAGGCACAGGGGACTTAAGTGACTTTTACGGAAAGTAAACAGGAGAGTTGATCTACTGAAACCAAGATCTTTCAAGACTTGTGCTCTATTCAAAAAGTCAAGGTCTCTGTCCTCTTTGGGGATGTCAGTGGCATTAAAAAGTAACTCGTTTCTAGAAGAAGTGCTGTGACCTGGCTAACCCGTGGAATTTGGGCATTAATTTGGCTAATGGAAAACCGAGAAGGAAAATAATTTAAATGGTCACGTTCTGATACATTTCAATAGCTATTCTTTTATAAAATCATACTTAAATGCTTCCAAACATTTTTGCAAAAAAAAGGAAACTGGTATAATATCGGGGAAAGGGAGATACGGTGTGTATTCTAAAAAAGAAAAAGATTAAACACCGAAAAACAAAGCAGATAAAATTATTAAAATTGACAGGTAAAGTTATGACTACCTAACAAATTATTTTTGGTATAACTGCCACTGAAATAGTTACTCCAAATAGTTGTTCTGAATTTGGCAGCTCAGTAAGCAGTCTTACTTGTGAAAGGAAAATGGTCAGAGAATGAGTACCCAGGGGGTTTATGACTCATACATTTTATCTCCGTATGTACTTCCCATTTTTCCTCCTTCCCTCCCTCCCTCCCTTCCTTCTTTCCTTCCTTCCTTCCTTCCTTCCTTCCTTCCTTCCTTCCTTCCTTGAACTCAATAGAGTAAGTGCCCTAGGCATTTAATTACCTAACCTAGAATGAAGGGCAGGCAGAATGATAGTAATTAAAAACAGAGAGTAAAAGAAGTTTGCGATCTAATTCCCCCATCCCATGAAAGTTAACAAGCTGAAACTCTCTGTACCATAAGGAAAGAGGCCCTCAAGAGGAATCCCCCTGCAGCCTGCAGGAGAGGCTGGGGGAGGTACGCCAGCCTGACGTGAATGGCACAGCTGAGCCAAGCCAGGGAAGGAGTCACCCGGGCCTCTCCACTCAGCTGTTTCTCAACAACTGTACCGGGAAATAACGCGGAAACCGACGGACCATCCTTCGGCCCTAGGGGACTTGTTTTGATGTGTGGACTCAAGCCATCTGGAGAAAGCTTGGTCACTGATGGATGGACGTGCCGTGTGGCCACAGGGTCTTCTTCTGCCGTGCAAGTCCCAGCTTCACAGCGGTGCCATCAACATGATGGGAGAAAACAAGCCTGCGTGAAAGCTTAGCTAAGCTGCTGACGGTGAGCATCAATAGATGGTTTAGCTGCTATTATCCTTGTTGGCACCTCAGTCCCCACCGCTCTACTGTGGTTACACCCACTTCAGTTGACTTGCCCAGTTTTGCTCAGCCACGGAGACGGTGGAAGGGAAAAGACCCTTCCGGGAGGGGCAGCGGATGACAGGTAAGGTGGGGAGGGCAGAGGGCAGGCTCTAAAACCAGACTGTCGTGGCTTTTGAATCCTGGCTCTGACATTCTCTAGCTGATGCCCTTAGGTAACTTAGCTAAATGTTATGCATCTCAATCAAATAATAATTAAGAGTACTGATTAGGGGTGCCTGGGTGGCCCAGTGGGTTGAACGTCTGACTTCGGCTCGGGTCATGATCTCGCGGTCTGTGAGTTCGAGCCCCGCGTCGGGCTCCGTGCTGATGGCTCACAGCCTGGAGCCTGCTTCGGATTCTGTGTCTCCCTCTCTCTCTGCCCCTCCCCTGCTCATGCTCTGTCTCTCTCAATAATAAATAAACATTAAAAAAAATAAAAAAGTAAAAAATAAGAGTACTGATTAAATAGGCCTGCTAATAAATAAAGATTTATTAAAAAATGTTTAGAAGATGTTTAGAAGATGCTTTAGCATCTAAGCCCTCAGTAATTAGCTACTCTTACACCACTACCCCTGTTATTATTACTGTCAACATCATTATTACCGTTATTTCTGTTGTTGATAGAATTAGTGGAGGGACCTCCCGCCCGAGGGTCCATCTGTAGTCAGGGATGGCTCCTGGTAAACTAAAGCAGAAACCAAGCTGCCCACTCACCATACGAAACAGAATCCCCCTGGGCTATTTCCTTGAAGAGACCGGAAACATCCAGGTCGGGCACCCCAAGGGAGGCCTGCAAAATGGTGGAAAACTCTTCCTCTGTGATGAAGCCGTCCTCATCAACATCAAAGAGCTGAAGGAAGAGGAAAATAAAATATAGGAATGAGTGCCGGCAGAACAGAAATGGGATGGAGTAATCCCAGAAAATCTTTAATAATTCAAACCGTTATTGTGCCAGGGGCAAGGGAGATGCACGTGAAGTTAGAATGGTCTCTGCTGCCCATGTAGCTTGGGCATGGAAAGAGACAGAATTAAAACAGGGGTGACAACAACAGTAAGTACAGAGGACGTGGGAGGCCTGTGGAGAACAAGATGAATCCTACGGGAGAGGTCGGGGGAAGCTTGACCCAGCTGACACGTGAGGTGGGTCTCAGAGCACAAAGGGATATTCCTGGAACATACAAGGACTGGCAGGTGAGTGTCGGGGGCTGGAACCAGGAGACTGACGGACAAGCAGGACTCACGCCATGATGGGTGTGTGACACCTCACCTAACCCTGTGGGATTATGACAGTGGGGGACGCGCTGTGATCATATGTGAATTCAGAACAAGGAGGGTGGATTGGGGTCAGAAGGTTGGAAAGACTAGAGGCGGGAGAGCCAATTAAGTGTGGCGTGGAGGGGGGCCTGGGCGGCTCGGTCGGTCAGTTAAGCCTCGGACCCTCGATTTCGGCTCGGGTCGTGATCTCCCAGTTCGTGAGATAGAGCCTTGCCTCAGGCTCTGCACGGACAGCACAGAGCTTGCTTGGGATTCTCTTTCTCTCCCTCTTTCTCTGCCCCTCCCCTACGTATGCTCTCATGCTCTCTCTCTCAAAATAAATAAATAAACTTAAAAAAAAAGAGTGTGAGGGGGAGGAGTGGGAAGGACAGGAAGGGGCAGGATTTATAAGAAAGCAGGGGCAGGACTGGCATGGCAATCGGGCCGTCGGGGGTGGATGGGAAGGAGTGTGAGTGGGCGGGGGTGTTGTAGCCTGGGCACCTGGGATGAAGTGGGTGCCCTACCAAGAACGGGAGAACAGGGGTCCCCCGAGACCTAGGAGCTGGACCTGGGGGCGTAAAACCTGAGTGGGAGGAGATGAAGCGCCTCAGCTCAGGACTGTGGCGAGGCCTGAGCCGGGAATTCAGCAAAGAGCTGAGACGAGGGGTGTGTCGGAGCTTATCTGCAGGGAACGCACACGGTAAGGCAAAGCCCTGGGACAGCACGAGGGGAAGTACTTTGGAAGAAGCTGCCAGAG
This sequence comes from Panthera pardus, assembly GCF_024362965.1. NCBI lineage: Eukaryota > Metazoa > Chordata > Mammalia > Carnivora > Felidae > Panthera > Panthera pardus. The sequence goes on along the minus strand of NW_026526743.1, from coordinate 32,914,075 downwards.
AGCTGGAGAACCGGAAATGAAGAGCATGTGACTCAGCCCCAATAGGAGGGAGAACAGCACCAAAGTGAAAAGCGAATGGGCATTTGTTTTTGCAAAGGGTGCCCGGGGCTCAGCGGTAACTACCAAGGATCTCGTCACACCCGGCTCCTCACAAGTGCGAGCGCGGCTTCCTTCCCGGGCCTTCCATCCCTAAACAATCCTCGGCGATTCATCTGTCACATTTGGTGCTTTGGTGGCTCTCACTTCTGTGACAGTTCCCTTCACGTGTCCATACTGGGGGCCTTTACTTCTTCTCCATCTGGCCTCTGTCATCACTACTCCAGATTGCGCCCCTCACTGAAATGTTCAATTTCCCTCAACTACTCATCGCTCCCAGTAGTCTCCCTGCTGCAGAGTAAATCCCACACTCTGGACTCCAGTAGAGAGCTCAGCACCCCGATTTCCTTAGGGGGAGTGGTATCTCCCCACTGCATGGACTACGGTGGGACTCTGAGCCAAAACACCCCGTCTTTCCAGCAAGCACACGCTCTTTACAGCAGGACCAGTTGGACCCTCCCTGGAACGCGACTGAGGACAGAGGACAGAATCGGAGGTGCTCATTCTAACTGGCCTCTGGGGTCGCTGCCTCTGAGTCCACCCTTGAGCCCCCTCCCCGGCCATATGGTGATTTTTGCAGCCACCGTCCACGCCTGTTTGCTCAGGGCTAGAGAACGCTAGCTAACACTCTACCCCTGAAGGTCACTGTGATCACGGAATGGGATCAAGGACGGGGAGTTACCTGGGAAGTGCTTCCCAAGTAAAGGATTGGATCCCGTACGTATAAACGGATAGTTCTAAATGAAACATAGAAGTGTGCCAAAATATTTCTTTAAACACCAAACACACCTGGAAAAGGAGGTTGAAAAATAACCACAGGAAAGCATGACCCTTGTCTTACTGGAAAAAGAGTTAATTATAGTTTCAGGTCCTCCTTGCCTGCCTCTGCACCAAACCGAGGTCTAGGCCAGAGAAAAATCTCTCGGCGTCTTTAAAAACAATAATTACTGTGATTGAGGGCCAAATTTTCTACCGGTCTTTCATCGGTGAACCAAAAGTGACCATTTACTCAGCTAAACTTACAATTATGTATGCAGTCCCGAAACAGAAACAGAAATATCTGAATTGGAATCAGTTAGCTATGTGTATAATTTTAGGTTTTATGATGAATAAGTCTGTAAAAGCCAAACGTTTTAAACTTGGAAAAAGTTCTGGCCCTTGCCTTCTGACCATCTGCTAAGCATCAACCACTTGGGTTCTTTATAGGCCTAACAGTTAACTCAGTTTTAACCAATCTGAGATAAAAAGCCGGCTTGGGGACCTCGCCGTCAATGACAGAGCACGTGAACATTCCTGAGGCTTGCCCTGGTGGCCCCTAAAACGTGAGAAAGGACTCTCAGAGGAAGAGAGTCTTTTCTAGACAATAGAGGGGAAAGAAAACCTTGTGGGATGCTCTTCTCAGAAAATCCGGAAGAGAGGGAAGTAGGAGCAGGAACAGGGAAGGTCCTCGGTGGTCATGGTGGGTGGAAACAGGGAGACCTCCACGAGGCTGAAGGATGAGTCAATACCCACAGCTAGGTACCAAGACAAGCAGGGAGATCAAGTTTTTGTTTTACTTGAGAGCAGACGACACAGCCTTAGAACGGGAAGGGAACATCCTGCATAAATACTCAGTAGATGCAGCCAGCACCTTTTATCTCAGAAAAACGAAAAACACTTTGGGAACGTCTTCTTCCAGCTCCTCTTGGGGGCACGCAGGTGATACACGGGGGTCGGGGTCGTCACAGCTCAAACCTCCACCAGGTTCTGCTGAGCACGGGACCATGTGTGCTATTTCTCTGCCCCGCCCCCCTTCCCTGATATTGCTGTGAAAGTACACGTGATACCCCAGGAAAACACACAGGGTGGGAACTTGGGACATTTAGCATGACGCTCACCTGACATCCCACAATAAAATAAATTCCATCAGGAAAAGAGCACTTAAAATAGCTCTGACACACAGAAGGAGAAAATGTGAAGATAGAGGAGAACTTTCCGGATGGTGAATTAGGATGACTAGTGGCAGGTGGTGTTTATTTATACACTGCACTTCGGGGCTCCAAAACAGACAGGCTGGAAAGAAAGAATTTTTAAAGCGAATTTGTTAAATTCACCGGCTCTTCAATTTCAATGCTATTAGTTAAGCTTCTCCCGAAGACTTCCTTTTTGCTTAACCGGATGCTTGTGGTTTCTTTAGTCTCAGTGGCAATTGTCTTAATCACATTACCCCTGTGTACACGTCCCAGCAGATCTATAAACTCAGGTAATGGATTCACTGGTTTTCACATAATGCACTTAGAGTCAACACTTGTTCACGAGGCAGACGAAGATGTTTTCAGCGGGGCTGACAGTACCTTAAATGCCATTTGGATGATGTCCTCCGTGTTGGCAGGGTTACACAGGACAGCCAGGCCAATCACATACTCTCGGAAGTCAATGCTGCCATCATGGTTCTGTGAAAGGAGGGGAGAAATCAATTAGGAGAGCCACCAGTTGAATGACCATTAATCACAGGGCAAAGGTGGACTCCAGGTATGTCACACAGCTTGGCATCATCACGTGCTGAGCTTACTTGGAAAAAAAGTTCCTACTGAGAGGGAACAGCAGGCCAGTGGCCTGCCCGTTCCCAGTTCAGAAGGAAGGAAAATCTATTTCTGCTTAGTAAGAAATAGAAACATTTAATCACTGAGGCCATGTAGAGCGGCTCTGGGGCACCTGGCGTGGGTTCTTGAGCGAAGGCCTGATGGAAGCCCCTCTTCGAGGCAGGATCTAGAATCTTGGTGGTGGCCCCGCCATGATGGCCAACACCAACAGGTCACTAGAGAGTGACCAAGGTCACTAAGCAACTCTCTATGTGTAGACAATGGAAAGGAAGGGAAAGGAAATGAAGGGAAGGGAAGGGAAGGGAAGGGAAGGGAAGGGAAGGGAAGGGAAGGGAAGGGAAGGGAAAGGGAAGGGAAAGGGAAGGGAAGGGAAGGGAAAGGGAAGGGAAGGGAAGGGAAAGGGAAGGGAAGGGAAGGGAAAGGGAAGGGAAAGGAAGGGAAGGGAAGGGAAGGGAAGGAAAGGAAAGGAAAGGAAAGGAAAGGAAAGGAAAGGAAAGGAAAGGAAAGGAAAGGAAAGGGCAGACTCAGGCAACAATTGCAGACAGATTCTTTCTTCCTTGCAGACTTTGTCTGCAATAAGCCAGAAGCAAGTGTGCAAATCTGAGCCACTTCAATGGCCCCATGATGATGTGAGGCCCCAGAAGATCCAGAACTCCGAAGCATCTAGCTACTATGTTACTATCTGTGTACCTCAGGAGGTGTGGCATGGCAATATAAAAGAAGGCATGGATAATTCTAAGCCAGGTTGACTGAGTGCGCTGTTTCTTACACATGAACTACTCGTCTAGACAGGAACGCTGAGGCCGAAGTGGGGAGAAGGAGATTCCGAGAACTGCAAAGAGGCCCCTACGATTATAACCCCAGGGTCTTAGAAGCACTTGGGCGGCACAAAGTCTTCAAGCGATGAATTCCCAGATAAAGCGTGAACTGGTAACAATAGAGCTAGCGTGGTACTTCGCACTTGAACAAATGGTGTTCGGCATCACCAAGAGCGTAAGCTTTACCTGTGACCGAGTATCTACATTTCGACCATGAGGAATTCCCCTAGGGCAAGGATTGCTTTCTCTGTGCGGCACTGTGTTTCCAGTGCTTAGCGCACATAGGTAGGCACTAAAAACAATACTGCTTTTTCTCCTTGACTCTCACCTACTTTGAGTTCACTTTAAAAACTAAAGCGCCTGGTGGCTCAGATGGCGAAGCGTCTGACTCTGGATTTCAGCTCAGGTCACGATCCCACGGTTCATGAGATCAAGCCCCACGTCGGGCTACGTGCTGACAGTGTGGAACCTGCTTGGGATTCTCTCTCTCCCTCTCCCCCTTGCACGCTCTCTCTCTAAAAAATAAATAAGTAAAAACTTTAAAAACAAATAAATAGAACTGAAGTCAGTGCTCTTCACTGGGGCTCCACGGATGAGCTTGGGGAAAGGGGAGGCCGTGAAGCCCCTGAAACGGTGTGCAGTGTGTGTGTGTGCATTTTTCTAGGAAAGAAAATTGCAACTTTTGCCTGCTTCTGGAAGCAACCAGGACTCAAAGGATCAAGAGTCACTTTTAGCATGCTGCTTTATCTTACTGCAGGGTGGGAACTAAAAGGAGAAGCAATTTAACTTCCCTTTCCCATCAGAGAAAATAGAAACAAAGATATTTCAAGACTTCCCTTAAGTAACACGGTTTATTCCGGAGACAAAAACTCAGGTCCTCTGACTTCCATTTTTGTCTGGTTATCTACAAAGGCGATTTCTTCCTTTTCTTGAATCAGTTTGTTTGAAAATAAGTTGACTTAAGAAAATGTATCATTTACATTTGATGAAAAGCACCCGTTTTATTTTTTTTTAATATGAAATTTATTGTCACATGGGTTTCCATACAACACCCAGTGCTCATCCCAACAGGTGCCCTCCTCAATGACCATCACCCACCCAACCCTCCCTCCCAACCCCCCCCCCATCAACCCTCAGTTTGTTCTCACTTTTTAAGAGTCTCTTATGGTTTGGCTCCCTCCCTCTCTAACCTTTTTTCTTTTTCTCCTTCCCCTCCCCATGGTCTTCTGTTAAGTTTCTCAGGGTCCACATATGAGTGAAAACATATGGTATCTGTCTTTCTCTGTCTGACTTATTTCACTTAGCATCACACTCTCCAGTTCCATCCACATGGCTACAAAGGGCCAGATTTCATTCTTTCTCATTGCCACATAATATTCCATTGTGTATATAAACCACAATTGCTTTATCCATTCATCAGTCGATGGACATTGAGGCTCTGTCTGTCATTTGGCTATCGTTGAAAGTGCTGAAAAGCACCCATTTTAAATGTGCAGTTAAGGTGTTTTGACAAATGCATACACCAGGGTAACCACCACTGCCACAACCAGTATCTATGACATTTTCATCAGCCCAGAAATTTTAGAGACGGTAGAGTTTTAAGTGACATCATTTTCTTCTTGGGCCAGCACCAGTTTACTTCCTTATGCACCATGGAGAGCTGCTGTTCATCAGCCTTAGAGGCCGAGCAGAGCAGCTTTCCAAACCGTAGATGCATTATTCAATATAGGCACATTTATTCCGCAGGTGGCTTTCTTGATGAAGCAACACAGGGCCTTGGATAGAAGTTTGGAAAAACGGACAGAAGAATGGTCTGTGGACACTGAAGACATCATAGATTGTGTGCCTGGGCCTGTGCTTTTAAATTTATGTTGTCTCTCTATTGTGAGGCATCCAATTTTTATCTTTACCACCGAACCCTACGTAAAACACAGGTCAAGTATCAGAACTCATTTTTCGGAGGGACAAAGAGAAATATAAAGGACTCTTCACATTACCACTATTCACAAAACAAGGTAATGTTCTGGACCTCTTCTCCAGGAGTGGTCTTGGCTGACAAAAAGAAGCAGACCCTTGATAAAGGATGTTAAAGCAGACCTTGCTAATCAGACACATGAGAAATTATATGTTAAATTTTCATTGTAGTAGTGTAAGGAGGGGAAAGCAGTGTGGAAATCATTCTTAGGTGTTTTATTATTGGATGAATAAAACGATACATTGTTAAGGTTCCAAATTAAAAAATAATAAGACTTGGAACTGGAAGGAACCTTAGAAATCATCCATTTGACTAATTCAGTTTTACTAATAAAAAAACGAATTCATTTTTACTAATAAAAAAAATTGGGAGATTTTGACGTTTAAAAATGTAGATGGCATAATTTCACATGATTTTTAAAAATCACTGAGTATTCTTTTCTCTTTTTAAAAAATATTTATTTATTTATTTATTTATTTATTTATTTATTTATTTTGAGAGAGAAAGAGAGAGAGAGAGAGAGAGAGTGCGAGCAGGGGATGGGCAGAGAGAGAATCCCAAGCAGGCTCTGCACCGACGTGGGGCTCTATCCCGCTTCACTTGACATCACAAAACTTGCTATTATCATCAACTACAATTAAAATTTAGGTAACTGGATTCCGAATCATTCAAATTCAAGCAAGTAGTTTAATAAAATAGATTCAAAAAACAAATAATAAAAAAGTATACGATGAGGGACACTCCTTTCATTTTTTAATTTCAAATCAGTTCCGGGGTAAAAGTTAACCCTCAAATCTGTGGGGTTAATTCTTTAAAAACCTATTGAACTTCTCTGGAAAAATTATACACTTAAAAAAAAAAATCTAGGGTTGAGAATATTTCAGGGCCACATTTCGAAGGAGGAGACCAGCTTTCTGGAAGGAGACCCTAATCCCTCCGTAATCTGTCCTAATCTGGAGGCCAGGACAGCCCCGAGTAGGAACCACGGATTTGCGCTGGGTCACTGCAAAAAGAAGGGGTGACCAAGCCTGGACGAAGCTCCAGACGGTGGGCCCCGTCCCTTCCCTGGTGGTCAGCAGGACCAGAAGAGCATGGAAGTGAGGGCTGATGGTCACCGTGACCTCACGGCACCCCAGCGCCCTGCCAGTCCCACCGTCACTCGACACTAGCTTCTAGGACCAGAGGGAAGTTCCAAACCACATGTTCAAACACGGCCCATTTAAAATTGCAGAAGGGACAAATGGTGATTTTCCTGCATCTGATTCTCAGGTATCCGTTCCCTAAAGCTTTTCATAGTTGGATTCGTTCAACATTTTTATTTCTACAGAAGCAGGTATGTTTAACAACATTTGAAGTCCAGCAACATTTAAGGATATGGGTGTCAATACATTTTGAAATGGCAAACCCCCAAGGACAGGACTATATTCTCTTTGGTATGTTATCATGGGTACCACCTCTGAAGGTGAGAGATCGTCAATACCATCAAAATAATTTAGAAATGCTTCCATAAAAACAGAACTTACTATGCAGCAGTCAACAGAAAAAGGCCTTGAGTCCTTGAAGATACTCTACAAATCCAAAGGAGTTCTATTATTAAAATACAGTAAATTCTCAGTTTCCCAGAGGATTCTGGGGAGAGGCATTCTGTTGGCTCAAATATTCTTATTAAGAGCGTATTTCTACCCACATATGTAATTGTATTACCAATTTTCCAGGAATTAAATTGCTTTAATCCACTTAGCATTAAATGCAGACACTTTTAAGAAGTGATTCTAAAAGCACCTCAAGATCAATAAACATGTTAAATATCAGGACCCTGCAGGTGCATCTGTGAATGTTTGTTAAGGCCCCACTATGGGTTAGTTGCGCAATATTACTGATGGAATTTCTGACTTAAAAAAACAGTTTTTAAAAACACAAGCACTACTACTCAAAAGATATTTTAAGTGACCTTTAAGATGATGTATACATTTTGAACACTCTCAGAGGTTTGCTTTCCTTAGGTACAGAGCGTGTTGTTCTTTTTCCTGCTGTTACAGGTTACAGAATCCAATGATTATATCAAGATAAAGATGTTTTTCAAAATCAAGTGGCAGATTTTGAAATTAAAAAGTGTAGATGGTACAATTTCACTTGCTTTTTTAAAATCACCGAGTATTCTTTTCTCTTTTTAAAAAACATTTATTGATTTATTTAGTTTGAGAGAGAGAGAGAGAGAGTGTGTGAGCAGGGGAGGGGCAGAAAGAGGGAGAGAGAATACTAAGCAGGCTCTGCACTGTCAATGCAAAGCCTGACTCGGGGCTCTGTCCCACAAACCATGAGATCATGACCTGAGCTGGAATCAAGAAATCAGATGTTTAGCCGAGCCACGCAGGCGCCCCACTGGGTATTATTTTCAACTTAAAACATCGATCGTATAGCTTAATGTTAGAAACTGAAAAACAATGGGATGAAATGATATGAATCAAAGACCTCTGTCTACATGTAGTCTTCCATGTAGAAATGGTAAATTTAAAAAAGTGTATCACATAAATACTCCCTCTTACATTGAAAATGTGCCTTTAGGGGTTTCTGCGTGGCTCAGTAGGTTGAGCACCTGACTTCAGCTCAGGTCATGACCTCACAGTCTGTGAATTCAAGCCCTGTATCGGGCTCTGTGCTGATGGCTCAAAGCCTGGACCCTGCTTCGGATTCTGCGACTCCCTCTCTCTGCCCCTCCCCCCATTCATGCTCTCTCTCTCTCTGTCTCTCTCTCTCTCTCTCTCAAAATAAATAAACATTAAGAAAAAAGAACATTTGGGGCACCTGGGTGGCTCAGTCGGTTGAGCGTCCGACTTCAGCTCAGGTCATGATCTCACAGTTCACGAGTTCGAGCCCCGCATCAGGCTCTGTGCTGACAGCTCGGAGCCTGGAGCCTGTTTCCGATTCTGTGTCTCCCTCTCTCTCTGCCCCTTCCCTGCTCACGCTCTTTGTCTCTTTCTCTCTCAAAAATAAATAAACATAAAAAAATTAAAACATCAACTGTTGGATAAAAACTAAGAAATTCAGTTACTTGTGGCTATTGCTTCTGCACAATGCCAAAGTTTGGGGTACTTAAAAAAAATCCAGAGTTTGGATTGGATTTTCCAATGTCTACTCTAGTGACTGGGGTTATCTGTACAAATGTTCTACAAATTCAGAAGAGAAGAGAAGAGAAATGTAAGTAACTGTGGGATGTTCTGCCCTGTGCAGTCAGGAAGAGAATCATAAGGGCAGATAATCCCTTGACCCGTGAGGAGCAAGAAAAATACTTAATACCGCCTCCCACTTGAGGTAACTGTCTTAACTTCCAAAAAATATTTAGAATTAAGTGAGGAAAAAAAAGTGCAGTGCAGTTATGCTGCCCTTTCTACAACCATCACGCAGAAAGGTTAAATAATAAGCTTAACATTCTGAGACCTTAAAAGGCATCTTGGCGGCTTTCCCCTTTCTTGGCTATATTCCTACACTCATGCCTAACATCTGAATGGGCGGACTGTAAAATAGGAATCCTGACATTAACGTGTGGTTGCTGGCGGCAGCCTCATTCTGATATGACCATACCTGGTCTAAGCAGCACACCAGAGCAGGCTTAAGTTACAAAGCCCCTGGTGGAAGGTGGACGTGGCGGTCTCTGTGCTTGGTTCAGGGCAGGATTATACACACGTGGTGGTGCATAAATATGATATGATGGTGATGATGGTGAGCAAAGAGGCCAAATGCCGACCTCTCCTAATTTCACTGAGGTTTGCTCCCAGGCAGCCGCGGGCTGTTAACAGGGGAGTTACATCGGGTCTATAGTTAAGCTCTCCTCTAAATGAGTCAACAGAGGAAGGAAGAATTTATCTTCAACCTCAGGAGGACCCTCCAAGGTAGCCTTGGAGAGAGGGGGAACGCATGAAAAGCCAGAGAAGCAGAGGGGTAGAAGCCAATTAAACAGCAGGCGAGGGGACTGAGCGGTTGCCCATGCAGCCCCCGTAGCTGAGTCTACTGGATCCTGCCTGCCCCACCATAATCACCTGAATCAAAATGAAAGAGCCAAACCGAAGGCCACATGCAAGAAAGCACGGCTGCCCTGCCTGGCAACCGTGGATGCTTGCTGGAATCATCTGGGGGAGCTTTAAAAGTACTCATCTCTCCAGGGCGCCTGGGTGGCTCGGTCGGTTAAGGGTCCGACTTTAGCTCGGGTCATGGTTCATGGGTTCGAGCCTTGCTACGGGCTCTGTGCTGACAGCTCAGAGCCTGGAGCCTGCTTTGGATTCTGTCTCTCTCTCTCTTTCTCTGCCCCTTCCCCACTCGTGTTCTGTCTCTCTTTCTCCCTCAAAAATACATAAACATTTAAAAATAATAATAATAGTAATAATAATAATAATATTCATAATAAAAAACCTCGTCTCTGGGCCCTACCTCTAGAGATAGATTTTTCTCTAACTCATTTGGAAAGGGAGCCAGATATCAGTATCCGTGAAGAGTTCTCTCTGATTCTGAATTGCAGTCAGGGCTGCGAACCACTATAATAATAATCCTCAGCAATACTTATAAATCTTTACGTATCTCTATATCGCTTCATATTCCAAATAACTGACGGCAATTTAGGTAAGCTCTACTTTTTGTTTCGTTTTGTTTTTCTTTGCTTACTTCTCTTCCATCTGCAGTTTTCTAAGAGGAGCAAAACAAATATTCCTAGCTCTGAGGCAGGGCAAGACGTGACAAGAGCCAGCCAACATGAACGTGGCATGCCTGATTTTGCATACGTGCGTGTAAGAATGATTAAGAGTGACATTTCGGATTACAGGTCTGCCCTTCATTCTCCAATGCCCTGACCCTCTTTACAAATACATCAAAGCAAGGTTGTCGCATGCTTATTTTACTAGAGAAACAGGAATAAAAGAATTCTGGAATGTTAGAGAGCTACATGTATCTACCCCCCTCCTGTGAAACTGCTTCTTTCCTCATTTCTGAACCTGCTCCTATACAGTTAAATAGGTTTCCAGGAATACATCTTTTTTTTTTTCTTACATAATGTAAAGAGCAGATGTGAAATGAGAGGAAAACAGATTTTGAACTTTCCTCCTCCTCACCTTTTTAAAGGGAAAACAGATCTCTGGAGGGCTTTTTTGATTTGTTCCAGGAGTTTTTCAAAATTTCACTCTCAATAATAACAAATTTCCTGCTCCTTGGAACTCACTCGCCAAATAAGCGACGGCCCGTTAAAATCTACTCCGCTGGGGCCCTGCCCCGCCCCGCCCCACAGCACACATGCATATGTCCATATATGTCCGCTACCTCAAAAAGCTGACATACAAACCACTCAGAACATCCTTCATAAAAAAAAAAGAAAATCTGTTTTAATGAAGCTGTTTAAAGGGCCGCCCCAGTTCAGAAGCATTCAGGCCGGTGCAAGAGCTCGCAGGAAATGACAGCTGTTGGGCAGGGTATCAGCCTCCGTGCAGGCGGCGCGGCTAGGCTCTTGGCGGTCCCGTCCTCCGGGAGGGCGCTGGCTTCTCGCTGCCCGCTTCAGGAATACATGGTCAGCTGCAGCCATTCTTGGATGGACACCTGAACCAGGCCGCCTGCACCTCTATCCAGAGACTTGAAGGCACGGAACATGGCATCCAGGCGGACCAGGCAGCTGATGAAATTGTTGAAATCCATGCTTCCATCCTCGTCGGCGTACCGGCGGATGATCATCTGGTAAAGTTGCTCGTTTAGCTGGAAACCTGCTGCCTGGAGAGCCCCTTGCAGCTGAGAACTTCCCAGAGACCCAGAATGGTCCCTGTCATACTGCTTATAAACGCACTGCCATTTCTTGATGTTGTTCCAGAGGTACTTAAATTCTTCGAAGCCCAGCTTGCCGGTCGTGTCACTGTCCATCACAGACACGATGCTCCGGCAGGTGTCAAGACTAAAGCCGTCGGTCTTCAGGTCCTTGTGCTTAGAAAGGACTTTGTTGAGAATATTCATTAGGTCGGTGGCACCCACCTCCATGTCCGGCCCAGCCAGCTGTGCAAACTGTTGCCGAAACCGACGAACTTCCTCACTTTCGTTGGCCTCCACGTTGGTGAAATGCTGCTGAGTGGGAGGGGGTTCTGGGGTGTACTGAGCTGCGGCAGCCTCGCTGATGAAATTCACAATGCCTCCGACTATCCCGCCAATATTTCTTCCTCCTCCACCTCCTCCTCCTCTTCTCTGACCGCCTCCTCCAAGAAGGCCTCCAAGAGCTTCCCCAAGACCCCGATCAGCCCCTTCCAATAAAGCCTTTGCCAGAAACATGCTTTTGGTTTAACAAGCAAGTGTAAAAGCTGCTGATACCTTGCAGATGGCGTGGAGAGAGCTGAAATGGAGTCTCATTAGCTTATAGGTGGAAGAACTGGCTTTTCTGTACCTGCTAACAGGGCACCACGCCCCATGGTGCTATGTCTCCCCTCCTACTGAATACTTGATTTCCATTAGGTCCTAGCACCTGCCAGTTTTTACAGCACCTCAGTAAAATATTCGTAAGCTATTGTGTGCATGGCGAATTACCAAAAATACTATTTTAAAATGTAATATATTAAAATACATGCTTCTATACATCATTGACTTCTCCACATCTGAAAGATGACCATGCATTTCCCCAACAGAAGCTAAATGACTCAAAGATGTCAAGCATGTCTTTCCTAAGGAAGATTTGTTGTTAGAGCAGAACAGAATTCTTGATCATCGGGAGGATAGTTCCCTAATCCTTCTCCTTTAGCAAAGATTCCCCAAGTCCAGTGTTCTCAAGAAAAACTTGGAAGAGGGTAGGGGGATTAAGATGCAGGGTCCCTAGGTCCCATCCTCAGAGATTCTGATTCTGTAGCCTGCTGTCGGGCTCATGATGTACATTTTTGGAGTCTTTTCTGAAGTGTGACAGGCATATGTAGAGCTCAGAGAATTTCACACACTGTGCACACCCATATCTTCACAGCCAGATCAAGAGATAGAATATTACCACCCCCAGAGCCTCGTCCCTCCCAAGGGTAACCACTATTCTGATGACGAACATCATCGATCACTTGCTGTACCTTAAATATATGGAGTCAAACAGTACACACCTCTTTGCGCCCTATTTTTAAAATTTGAATTAAATTTCTAAAAACTGTGGTGGAATACATATAACATAGAATTCTCCATCCTGTTTTTAAGAGCTCAATTCCATGGCATGAGGCACCTTCATATTATCGTGCGACCATCACCACCATCCATCTCCAGAAAACTTTTCATCTTCCCAAACTGAAGTTCTGTCCCCGTTAAACACTAACTCCCTGTTCCTACCTCCTGCCAGGCCCCGACAACCACTATTCTTACTTTTTGTCTCCATGAACTTGACTGTTCTAGGGTACCTCGTGTAAGAGGAATCACATAGGATTTGTCCCTTTGTGACTAGCTTACTTCACCCAGCATGATGTGTTCAAGGTCCATCCGTGTGGTAGCATGTGTCAGAATTTATTTCCTTTTCAAAGCTAAACAATATTCCACTGTATGTACGGAACACATTTTGTTTATCCACTCGTCTGTTGGGAAGCAACCAAAAGGTTGCTTCCACTTTTTGGCTTTTGTGAATAATGCTACGAATGTGGGTGGACACGCATTTCTTCAAGTTCCTGCCTTCAGTTCTTTTGGAATATATACCCAGAAGCAGAACTGTCGGGTCATATGGTAACTCGGTGTCTAATTTTTTGAAGAACCTCCATACTGTTTTCCACAACACTCCTTCCTGCCCTCCCTTCCTTCCAGCCATCCTGACGGGTGGCAGTCGTAATGAGTATGAGGTGCTAACATCTCATTACGGTTTTGATGTGCGTTTCCCTAATGATAATAGACTGTCCTCTCATTTCTGATCTTGGGTCTGGCTTTTGTTGCATTTGGAAGATTTGGTTTGATTTTTTTCAATGAGTATCCAAAGTCAGTCTATGACGAGCAGTCCCGCACAATACTTTGAGAGACCCTATCTTTGAGGCTAGCTAGAGAGGGAAGGCACCAGCCCGTCAGAAGTCTCTGGAAGGTCTACCAGTGAACTCTAGGAAAGGTGGCCAGGACATAATAACTAAACCATCACATTGCTTAGCATTTTGGAAATCAATTCCAAATCTGCAAAATGATGGTTAATACCATCTCTCCGCCTATTTCCTAATGACTCAGGGTCGTTTGTTAGGTATCAGGACGTGGGCTCAGTGTTTAGGATCCAGAGGTGAATCCATCAGGACTGCTGTGCTCAAGGATCGAGGACGTCCCCCGAAAACTAGTTGTAATTATAACCTGACATCTATGTTCACATTTCTACTATTAATACTAAGCTATTACATCTGCATATAGTATTCTTTGGTATTTAGGTATCACAGAATTCCTTTGAAAGACAAAATAGTCGCGATGAATAAAGAAAAATTCAGAGAAGGTAGGCTACTGAGGAAAGGTATGGTGCTGTATTATCAAGCATGGTGGGTGCCCGAAAGGGGTGCGATGAATTCTGCCAAGGAGAGCATTTACCTACACACGAGGTAATGTGCAGGCCTGACTACAGGGCAAGCCAGAGTGCTTCAAACAGACGACAGATGTGAAGGGACAGCGTAGTAAAAATACAGAGGAGCTGACAGGATGCGTGGTCTTTAAGTGACAGACCAACGTGATGACAGTCCCTTGCCCGGCACGACAGGCCATAACGGCAGATCCACAGAACAGACTCAGGCTGGCAAGGGCTTTGAACCGCCAGGTGACAGTCTACCTCTCAGCGGGAGCTGCCGAAGCTCGTGTATAAAGTCGAAAGGAGATGAGATGTGAAATTACTTTGTAAGTTGTGCAATTCTAGAACTGAATTATGATTGTTCTAGCCAGTGTCAGGGAGAGAACAGTAGCTGGGGGACACTGCTCTGTTCAGGACATGGGAGCGATGTCTCCTTCTGCCACACCCATTGGTTTGTGTAAAACACTCCCAACGACTGGTTTTATGACACAGCGACTCCAATAACTGGTCTCATGGGCACAATGAAATGGCCTCTGTGAACACCAAAGGCCAAATGTCTTCCCTAACCACACAGAAGAAAGCACCACAAAAGGACCATCTTCCTTTTAGGGGATCACAGGGCCATCTGGCCTCGGACAGATTTGAATCCATTCACATGAGCTCCTCTCAGAGGAAATTACATGGGCTTTGTTTTTATAATATTGCAAATTAACCTGATAGCAGCCACCGCCACATAAAACATGCCTCCTCAGGCCCGGCTGAAGTGGTTTTCACTGAGGTTTAAATCCAATTCCCCTCCTTTACTTTCCATGAAGATGGAGGGCATTTGGCTACCAGTTTCTCATAAGCCATCCTGGAATAAAACACTGCTATTAGATTAACAGGCCTTTTCTTCTCTGGACTATTTAACCCCCTGAGGCTATTTATTAGAACATTAATAGTAACTTTGGTTGCTGTCTGTGGGAACTCTACTGTCCATATCTGGAGGAAGAAAGAGTAAGGGAAGAAGACACATCTGCTGGCAAATTTAGCCTCCATTTGAGGGGGAAACGCTACCAAACTCAAATCGTAAACAGTAATACGTGAATGCTATTAGCAACATTATTCGTAATGGCCCCAAAGTAGAAACAACCTGAACGTGTACCAACCATTGGTGAATAACCCAAACGCAGTATATCCATACACTGGAGGGTTGTTTGGCAACAAAAGAGGACAAATACTGATCCATGCCGTGGCAAGGATGAACTGCAAAAAACATTACGCTAGGTGACAGAAGCGAGACACGTGAGACCATATACTGTATGATTCCAATATATGGAGACGTCCAGAAAGGGCAAATCTGTAGAGACAGAAAGTCTTTCTCCTGGACTAGGTCTAGAATCATACTTTAGGACTCACAAGTCAGTAGTGGTTGCCTACGGCTGGGAGACAGCTGGTGACAGGAGCTAACACTTAATGCCACGAGGAGACACAGTGGAAATGTTCCCAAACTGATTTACGGTGATGGGTGCACAACTTGGCAAACTGACTCTAAAAATCACTGAATTGTAGGCTTGAAATGGGTGAATGGTATGATATGCAAAATAATGCCTCAAGAAAGTTATATATACACACACATATATACATATACATATACATATACACATATGTAGGGCCCAACTGTGTCTCAGTAAAACCAGCAAAACAGGCATCAGGCTAGATTTGGTCCATCAGCTGTAGTCTGCTGACCAGTGCTCTATTTCCTAAGCTGATGAAAACAAAGCATGTTGGTAAGGTTTAAGGACTGGTTGAGAGACTGTAGTCAGTGCTTAGAGTGCCTACTATTAATTTGTAGGATATCCCACATTTGACTTAAAAAATACACACACACACACACACACACACATACATACATATATGACATACATAAAAAAGTCAACAGCGATGGTTTAAAGTAAAAAGAATACCGACGAGCAGTTCTAGTCTCAGTCCTGCAACTGACCAGCCCTGTAGCCCTGAGCACCATACTTCTTCTTTCTGGCTGGCGGCTTTCTGCGAAATGAGGAAGGTGGGCAGTTTGACAGGAAGGCCCTGCCAGCGCTAGAATTCTAGGAGTCTAGAGTTTCATGTGTCCTGCAGTGGTGACGGTGGTGTCGTTTCTACCTTGCATTTCCTTTCCTTCTCGTGCCCAAGTGTTTTTATGCTACATGTTGACTTCATCTTCCTTTGTCTTGGGTCTGGCTGCACCACTTTTAAGGACATACTTACCCTCACCTCCACTTTGACACACTGCTTTTCAGAAGTATTCCTGGTGGTGACCCACCAAGCATGGTGCTCCTCCTCCAAAGAGAATGCCGAGATGGGGCTGCTGAACCCAGAAGGACATACAAGCTCCCACTTGCAGGGAATCCTTTCCATTGGAGACGGGGCGGGGTGGGGGGTGCTTTCACCTAACTGCACCATGATCTGGACCAGACCTGCCTAATTTATTGATGAAGATGTCATGTTGGATGAAATCAAAAGCCTTTCTAGAGCCCATATAGATAATATCTATTCCTTCTTCTTTATCATCTTGGACCGTCACTCTGTCATAGGAGGAAATTAAATTGGTCGGACGCAATTTGCTCTTTACAAAGCTCTGTTCTTTACTTCCTGATGCTCACAGAGGAGGCCAGCAATTGCTCGCTTGTGCTAATACAAAAAGCTAAGCTTTAACTCATGCAGCCTCCCTTCTGTTTCTTCTGAGCACCTCCTAGGTATACTTGCATTGAGGAGCCAAAAATAAAGTGTATAATTCTCACGCTTGAGTGGATATTCCTAACAGAACAACACTCAGTGAGAGAAAGTACTATAATGGATTGAATGGAGCAGCTCAGTCAACCTGAGACGTGAAGAAGGAAATGGTCAGACATACAGGACCACCAAACATTTAGGACGACTTGTATGACTGCACAGGAAGAAGGTTATGGCCTTTTTCTGTTAATTGTGTCATAAACGCTATAGGTACATTTCGTATAACAAATCCTGATTAACTGAGATTTAGAATCAACAGGAGTTGTTTAGAATCAACAGGAACTCTGAGAAACTACATTACAAATCAACCCAGAACTGGAAATTTAAAGGATAGAAGACTTCACTGTTGGTGAGTGTTCACCTCTACCACTGTAGAGAGAAAGCAGCCATAGGCAATCCATAGATGGATGGGCACGGCTGTGTCTCAATAAAACTTTATTAAAGAAAACAGGCATCAGGCTGGATTTGGTCCATCGGCTGTAGTCTGCTGACTACTGCTCTATTTCCTAAGCTGATGAAAACAAAGCATGTTGGTAAGGTCTAAGGACTGATTGAGAGAATGGAGTCCGTCCTTAGAGTGCCCAATATTAATTTGTAGGATGCCCCACATTTGATTTAAAAGCGATCACTCTGAATCTTTATTCTCATCTCCTCTGTCTGCCTCTTGCTGATACCCTCCCTTGGTGCTACTCGTGTTATTTGTCTTTAGAGATGAGAGAGACTGATTTCGAATTCCTCAGCTATAGATAGTCCAACATGAGCTCATTATCTGTTTTACCAACAACATTGCCTGACAGACCACCACCTGCTAAAATTTAGGTAGGTGGTGATTCTTTCAATTCGGTAAAAAAGTTTTGAAAACCGTCGTGATTTTTCCCCTTTCTGTCCGCCTTCTAACTGGTACTTAGTTCTTCTGGCATTCACTATGTCCTTTGTTGAAATATTAGACAGGAAAAGCGTGTGTGCACTTCAGCTCTTTGACACTCTGGCATTTTTGGCTATTGTAAGCTTCTGTAGATCTTTTATTGCCGTTTCACATTATGTGGAATGAATGCGTTCCTTTATCCCGAGTTCTTTCCTGTCTGCCCGGTTCTCGGTATTAGTGCCAGCGTTAAATCACGAGTGCCAACAATAACAAGCATCTCGGCTTGCCCCTTCCTGTCAGACAAGGTGGGGTGCTGCAGCCTGCGGGTTTTCTGCTCACGCTGAGAGTCAGGACCGGGCGCTTGCGCAGCTGACGTGACTGGCCGTAAATAGAGAAACCTTTCTGAGTAGGATGAGATGAACTTTTCTGTTCCGTTGTACAAGTTGCCCTGAAACTTTGGGACCATATGCCCCGCAAAGCAAAAAGTATTTACCATCTGGCTCTTTACAGGAAAAGTCTGCTGACCCCTGACATACAGCTTCTGCCACCAGTGAGCTTGCATAGTATTGGAGTGATGGATGCCGACGACATACTAAGCTGAGCGTGTCACGAGATGCGGCGAGGAGACACCGGCCTCGCTACCAGTGAGAGGTAAAGGGCAGATGACATGGCACACTGTCAAGCTAGCAACGAAGGTGAGCTGTGCTGTGGGGGACGTGAGGACTCCGTCTCACAGGTACATCAGAGACTGCTGGTGAGGCGGCGGCACACGGGTCTGCTGGGGACGCCGCGCTGGAGGAGGACGAAATCGACAACTCCGAGACCCCTTTGTAACTGTAAACACGACGGCGTTCCAATGATTTCTGGTTGAGCCAGTGTGGTTTCCGAATCCCATTAAGTACACTTCAATCCCTTCAAGAGTGCTGGCAAAAAAACCCCTAGTATTGAAAACGGGATTATGAATATAAAAAATGTTGAGACACCACCATCGTCTCAGCCTTCGACTCTGACTCATCTGGACACCCGACTCATCGGAGGCAGAGTTCAGTGGGCATTCATAAAAATAAAGAAGCTAGGGGCGCCTGGGTGGCGCAGTCGGTTAAGCGTCCGACTTCAGCCAGGTCACGATCTCGCGGTCTGTGAGTTCGAGCCCCGCGTCAGGCTCTGGGCTGATGGCTCGGAGCCTGGAGCCTGTTTCCGATTCTGTGTCTCCCTCTCTCTCTGCCCCTCCCCCGTTCATGCTCTGTCTCTCTCTGTCCCAAAAATAAATAAAAAACGTTGAAAAAAAATTTAAAAAAAAAATAAAGAAGCTAAATTCGACGCCAAGATGAAAAAGGTCTTTTCTATCTTTCAAAGAGATCAGACCTCTCCGAAGGAAATGACCCTAAACTAGGTAACTCTGGTGCGCTTTGGATCACGAATGCCATGCTTCTGTGGGACCTTACCTGCTGCCACATACATACCTGGGAGTCTGAAGGGACCTGTCAGAGTGTCAACAGGGGGCCGGACCAACAGTGTATTTTTTAGGGACGAAACTGAGACAAAACCATTATTACCAACGATAGCGTTACCAACGATAGCCAAAGTATAGAAAGAGCCCGAATGTCCATTGACTGACAAATGGATAAGGAAGATGTGGTGTATCTATATGCAATGGAATGCTACTTGGTGAAATCTTGCCATTGGCAACAACACGGATGGAACCACAGTACATTATGCTAAGTGAAATAAGTCAGGCAGAGAAAGACAGATATTGCATGATTTCACTCACATGTGGAATTTACGAAACACAACAGAATTTAAGAAACACGCAGTAGGGGAAAGGAAGGAAAAACAAAACAAGATAAAAACAGAGAGGGAGGCACACCATAAGAGATTCTTAAATACAGAGAACAAATTGGAGGTTGCTGGAGGGGAGGCGGGTGGGGGGATGGGCTAAGTGGGTAATGGGCATTAAGGAGGACACTTGTTGGGATGAATCACTGGGTTCTACTTCTGAAAGCAATACTACCCTGTATGTTAACGGACTTGAATTTCAATTAAAAAAAAAAATTACAAAGTTTTTATAGACTAGCCAAGAATGCACATAGAAAGAGTAAGGGAATGTGGGGAGATAGGTCTCTTCCCCCATCCCCCAAATACCAACACAACCACATTAGACTCTGGGAGAGAATGAGAGAGGCTTCGGGCAGCTGTCTGCACTGCAAACATTTCCAGCTGCTGGAAGAGCCACAGGAACACCCCGCCCTTTCTTGTTCCCACCCTTCCTCCCCCTCCCCTCCTCCTCCCCCCCCCCCAGCCCCCCCATGAAACATTGAGTTTAGCAAGATAAGCTACTCTGAGGGAAACAAACTATGGCGTTACTGAACTTCTTGTCTTTCCCCTGGAACATTCCCCAGCTAAATCACTTAGAGAGACTGAGAAAACAAGCCTAGGGTGGGAGTAGCTCACCCGCACAGGGCGTGGCAACAATTGCATAATTCGCCTTCTCAAAACAAAGCAAATCTTCACAGGCACAGACAAGCGGATGTGTTAAAGACAAAAAAAAAAAAAAAAAAAAAAAAGGAAAGAAAGACAAAGACAGAAAGGGGAGAAAAGAAGGAAAGAGGAAAGGAAGGTCACGGGCGCTAGTCACTAACTCCCCAGACTATTTTGTCTACCTTTGGAGATCAAAAGGAAAGTGCTGGAGAGACCATCTCACTGTCTGCAGCGAAAGCCAAGTCGCACTATACAAAGAAGCGACAAACCCAGTTGTAAGTGATGTGTGAACCCGTGGAAGCGGTCCACGCGGGAATGTGATTGCCCAAACTGGCTGCCAACACTCACCAGTCTCCTAAGTGCCTGGAGCCCACTGTACCCTCTAGTTCAGAGGGAACCGGCTCACCGGGGGTTATTGTGACCCTTGTGCTGGTCCCTTCCCCACTTCCAACCTGCCCATACTTAACACTGCCAGAGAAACGACGGGGCAGCCGGCAGGGACTATCAGTGATCGACAGCCAGATCCTCATGATCTGTTGTCCTGACGACGGTCAGGTCACTGCTGGCGGTGACAGTTTGACACCTGAAGGGAGGGCCACCTCGACAGATATTGTGTCTAATTTTGATCAAATATCCCGATGAGCACAAGGTCTAAGATGCGCTCGAAACTTCCTCCTTGGTTCCTGCTTCACGGCGCTTCCCATCTCCCCATCTCCTGTCCTCATTTGTACATCCCTGCCATATTCTTTCCTGTCACCATGTTCATATTTATAGAAGCTTCATTTAAAATTACTTGCCTGGTATCTAGAGTCAAAGAGGAGGATGCGACACAAATCCCACAGAAAGACTTGTAACAGTCCAAGCGAGAAGTTCTTCTGTTTTCCCAACTTGCATGGGTGGAGCTGATGACTTACTTCTCCTTTCTCCTAAATCTTCATCATGCTTTCTAGTAGTGCCACTGCAGTGTCAGGGACAGGGAAAGATTGCTTGTGTGCCGCAAGCAAGCCAAGGAAAGGGCACTGGGCACTACCCAGAGAAGGTGG
Source organism: Panthera pardus (assembly GCF_024362965.1). Lineage (NCBI taxonomy): Eukaryota > Metazoa > Chordata > Mammalia > Carnivora > Felidae > Panthera > Panthera pardus. Next base: position 32,892,946 of record NW_026526743.1, on the reverse strand, counting down.
CTGAAGTGAGTCACGTTAAAGAATGATGAGTCTTAGAGATCACAGACTAGCTCATTAGGAACGTGAGTGTGCTCTGGGTAAAGGGAAAAAGAAGCCGTGTCCTGGTTGCTGTCATCAGGCTGTCATTTCCTCATGAAGTATCTTTTCCCAGCGGTCAATAGAGAACGGGGACTTCCGGTGCCAGCCAGGAGGGACTAAGTCCAGTTGAGCCTCCCTCTCCTTCCAATTATAATTAGAAACTCTCATCAAAACACAGAAAGCAACTACCTCTGGACAAGACACCACGGCAGGAGGGTTGGTGAGGAAAGCCACAGCGAAAGAACAAGGAGTGTAAGGAGCAAAGTTGTGGGAGACCGAAGGCAGTATGACGTCATCATTAAATTGTTGAAAGGGAAGAGCTAGCAACTCAGCTCTCTTCACCATGCAAATAGCCTTCAGGAATCCACATAACATAAAGTCACTCTCAGATAAGGAATAACAAGACCACAGTCCTAGGTATGTACCCAGGTGAAACGAAAGCCTACATTCACACAAAAACCTATACAGGAATATTCACAGTTTGTATTCTTAATGGCCCCAAATTGGAAACAAACCAAACCCTCCTCAGTTGGGGAACGGATACGCCAAGAATGTTGCGTCCATACAATGGAATACCACTCCGCAAGAAAGGGGAACAAATTACTGATACACACAACAGCACGGCTGAATTTCAGATGCATTATGCCAAAAAAGCCAGACTCAAAAGGATATGTACCCTTCGATTCCATCTATATGGCGTCTAGAAAGGGCAAAGCTGTAGGGTTGGAGTGACTGTTGGGGGTTAAGGGTAGGGCAAGGATTTGACTGTAAAAGAATAGCCCCAGGGGATACTTTTTTGCATCTGTGATATATCTTGAATGGAGTGGTAGTTATATGCCTCGATGCATTTATGAACCCTCGTAAAACTGTAACCAAGAGAGGAAACTTCACTGTCAATTTTATATGTTAAAAAACACATTAAAAATAGAGAACTTGAAACCTTCATACATTTTTCCTAAGGAGACTCCGTGACAATTCAGTTATCTGACTGCGTGTACTGACATATTCATAAGCAGAAAATTGTACCCCCAATACAATGGCTAACAGCCAAGCTTTAATTGAAGCCTTTGTCATAAAATGTTATTTGAAAAGAAAATCTACTCGGTGGTCACACATTTTGGGGGAAGTCCAAAACCTTCAGAACAGAACAGTACCACCCCTGTCATCAATGTATGAATTTTGACATAAATATTTAAGTTCCTGTCAGTTAAAGAGGCCTTGGCAATTTCCATATTACAAACACGGTTTTGTGTGGTCACAATCTTTACTTCTGACTTGGTGTTTAAAATAAATAGATACTATCATAACTGTTGCAACACACACGTGCACGCACACACGCACATCATGATATTACTACTGCTCTCGTTTATTAAGGGGAACAAACAAAATCATGAAATTAAACCACACACTCGGCCTCGCTTCCTCTAACAGCGACCTGCCAAGTTCTTCTAATGCCATACTGATTTATGGAGACGGGCAGAGTATGAATGTTAGCAAGTTGAAGATCACGTTTTAACATACCCTGTCAAAGAGTGTGAAGAGTTGTCTCAAGACATCTGAAACAGGCAACTTTAAATACTCTGCAAATTCGTCAATTCCAATTCTTCCTCCTTTGGAACAACAGGCAATGGTTGCGTACTCGTCCAACTGCTTACGAATGCTATCCCAATCTAACCTAAGCAAACAAACAATCAGAGATGCGTGTTGTCAGCCCCTTACAATCCACAAGGACATTTTACGAACATTCGTTTGTCTGAGGGAAAAAATATCGTACATCGTTACATTTGAAAATGAAGATAAAATGGGTATTTTGGGATACTTATGGAACATGTATACAGGTTTCTGAGGGTTTTTTTTTTAATGTTTATTTATTTTTGAGAGAGAGAAAACAAGAGGGGGAAGGGCAGAGAGAGAGAGGGAGACAGAGAATCTGAAGCAGGCTCCGGGCTCCAAGCTGTCAGCACAGAGCCTGACACGGGGCTCGAGCCCACAAACCATGGGATCATCATCTGAGCCAAAGTCGGACGCTTAACCGACTAAGGCACCCAGGCGCCCCCCAGGCTTCTGAGTCTTTTAAAGGATATTGGTAAGACCAATTTCCCCCAAATACCTGTGCAAAAGAAAAGTAACTGAGAAGAGCAATGTGACAGAAAAAGAAATGACTCATGAAAAGAAAATAAGAAATCATATTGTAATCCAAATATTACTAATTAAGTCAAAAGTACTTATTGAGTTGTTAAAAAAAAAATGCCACTGTTAATTTCTAAGGAGCTTCCAGGCTGATAATGAACACACATTTCACAAAATGTTGTGTCAGGGAGATTCATTAGATAGGACACACTTCCTCCGATGTTAGTTATAAAAACACTAAAACACCAGAAAACGTACCGTAGCTTACAGCACATCTGCCTTTGTCTTGTACTATTAAACAGGTGACTTAACACATAACTGCTTTCTTCTGTATCCAATTTCAGTAACTATCTAAACTTTTCAAATTTATACGAATTTTGTAAATATAACATCAAAATGTGTTTGCTATCTAGAAGATATAAATAATACTTGATCTATTATCTTTAAATATTGACCTCTGGGGTGTCTGGGTGGCTCAGTCGGTTAAGTATCCGACTTTGGCTCAGGTCACGATCTTGTGGCTTGTGGGTTTCTGTGCTGACAGCTCAGAGCCTGGAGCCTGCTTCAGATTCTGGGTCTCCCTCTCTGTCTCTCACACTCTGTCCCTCTCTCTCAAAAATAAATAAGTATCAAAAAAATATTTTAAAAAATAAGTAAATATTGACCTTTAACACAATAACTGGTTTTGCAGCTCCCTCCTAAGGAGGATGCCAAGGCCAAGGGAATCAATACATTCTGCAAATCCCTAATAGGAGTGAAAACAGAGTGACTGGTAGTAAGTGGGAAACGAGGGGTGACAGCTTTCATAGCAGATGGTTCAAATGGGTTGTTCATAAAAGCACAAAGGGGTGTCTTGGCCTTAAAAAAAAAAGTATGTACCCAGAAGAAAAAGGAGATTGAGGGTAAGTACTTAAAATTCAGTGATGGTCAGAATTGCTTCTCTACAAGTCAATTCATTTTTCACACGAGAAGTTCTGACCGCTGCATGCCAGTCCCATCTAATTACGCCATCCTTGCAAAGGGCAGCGGGGTAGGCTGACTGCTCTGAGACCCTTCTGGGCGGAGGCAGATCTGTGCTGGTCCATATCCACTCTCTCTCAGTCTCCTCCTGTGACCAACACACATGTCTCTGAGTTAACTGTCCTCGAAAAAACACAACTGGATGAACTAAGCAGGAGATAAATTTACAACTCTGCCTTCCTTAATAAACACCATGGAGGTTCGAGAGCCGAGCATTAATGAAACCAGGGAAAATAAGCGTAGAGGAGTTCAGATCTCTTTGGGACACCTTTACAAAAGTGTAGCAATTTAAAGGTATACTTACTTCAATTTCCGGCTAATTTTGGTAAATTCCACCAGCCCAGCTTCCATGGGCAATGTTAGCTGTCCTGCTGAGATCATTAATCTGCAGTCTTCATAAGTGTGGTCTGTTACTGGAATTCCCAAAGCTCTAAACGGCATTTCAAAGCAAACAAATTCAATTTTTTTTTTTTTTTAAGAAAGGTAATGATTTTTTCATTAGGCCTGAGCTGGGGAACGAACAACAGTAAACAGGGAAGTATTTACTACTTTTTAAACCAGTAGCTTTGGCTTATTATTGCAAAAGAGACGTATTTCTCTCCTTCTGCACAGACTTCCTGGTTGTTTTGTGTTTTAACTGTGACAATAGTTGACTTCAGTCTCAGGGAAAGGAATAAGGCTTATGTTCCAGTCCGGTGGAGTCTTTCACCAGCTGTGGACCTTTTGGCTCTTAACCTAAGCCTTGCTCTTGTCATCTGTATATAGGAATAATTACCCTACTTACTCTACAGGGTTATCTATCGTAAAGATGGGCCGAAAATGCCTGTGGGAGTACCATTTGAACAGATACATTTGTCTGTACACAGTGTAAGTGAGTAATCTACCCAAATCGCTAGCCATCTGCGTTTTTCCATCTCTCGAAACTGGAGATGACTTCTTGCTACATAATCTTCTGAAAATACTAAAGAGAACTGATAATAAGCTCAAGATTCTTCCAAACCTAAACATCCGAACATGAAATAATTTCCTGAAGATTCCTCTTCACAAAACTTTCATTCACAAATATTCAGCGAGACTCATGAAGTTAGATCTTCAACGGTATTTGGTTTTGTTGAATCACCGTGAAGAACGTGACATTTTCAATGAATGGGATACGAATAAAATATTTTTTTCTATCTACAACCAGGCTATTTTTGATGAGTAAACATTCTGGTATAAGAATACGTAAGCGGGAAAATAAACATTTTAACTATTTCAGGAATGTATAATTTATCATGCTCCATGGGTATAGCATGCTCGTTAAGAGCTTTTGGGTTTGGGTAGCAAGTGGGGATCTGAGTCCCAGCCCAGACCCTCACTGTCTGCTATGATCTTGGGCAGACGACTTCCCTCTCTGAATCTCGGGTCCCTCGCTTGCCTCCTAGAAGTGCTGTGAGGGTCACGTTAGCTACCCAGAGTAACAGCCTGGCACAGTACTTGGTAAGTATTTATCAAGAGTAGTAGCAACCCCACTTTACCACTTTCAAATGCTTCTGTCATACACTTTCCTAGGTGACTCTCAGGATAAGCAAAACCATCAGAGAGGAGAGACGAGTATTCTAACTCCCACTTTACATTGGAGGAAAAGGACCCCTCGAGGGACTTGTCTGTCCATGGTTGTGCAGCTAATGGAGGTCTTTCCTACTCTTTATCCAAGACCCTTAAATCTCCACGGCTCCAAATTCAGAAAAAAACCAAAACGGCTGCCTAATCAAATCCCTGCTCTGTTTTTAGGCAAATTATTGGGAGGTCAAAATACCTGGTATAAATTCCCTCCATTCCCCAAATGTATCTTAGTTCCTAACTTTTGGGCATGAGCTCATATGAAAACATAAGGAGAAAGGGAAGAAAACAATATAAAAGCAAATTTTGTAGCTAATCTAGAAACTGGGAAAATCAAGTACCTATAGGTACACATAGTAAAATTTTTTTGAACATTTGAAAATTTATTGTTTTGGAAATAAAGTTCTTCTCCTGTGAAATATTAATATATATATAATATATACGTAATAAAAAATATAATCTTGCTTATAATACCAAATTCAGTCATGAAGCTAAATTCAGAGTTCTCATTTGAATGTTTACTGGGGATAAATATCGCCGGCCTATGAGCGTCAACCCTCCTACTGGAATGGCAGAAAGAGGTGGCACCTGGCATGAGGGTGAGCACCCCGTAGGGCTGCCTGGGAGGTCGGACAGTATGACACGCATGCTTTCATTACAGGACGGGAGGAGATTGATCTAATCAGAGTAATGGGCAGCTAAAACTCCCTTAAGCTCAGGACAATACTTGCCTCCCGTTTTGCGATTTACAAATCCTAAACTTATAGCCATTCCGAATGGGGGTGACTCCCCCCCGTTTCTGTGCCTCCATTACGTTCCCTTGCAAACTTCCTCCTTTTTGTTGCTGTATTCATTAATGCCTTTGAAACACCCAGCGTTGGCAGCTCTGGGGAGGCTGGGCCATAGGAAGCGGACCATGAAGGGCTCAGACCGTCACAAGGCTTTGTCAGACAGCCACAGGCCAGCTTAGGAGAATCCACCCCGTGGAAGTCACTGACTGGTCTCTTCTGGTTATTGAATCCTCCCTGCTCCCTTTCTGGCAAAGACACATATCCATTAGTTTGGGGCTGCATCTGGGGAAAATATTCGTAGATTGTTTTACCACATTCCTGGGCACATTTAAAATTTCTAACCAGAATGAGTTAAGAAATGAGACCCTCGGAATTAAAAAAACAAAAAACAAACAAACAAACAAACAAAAACAAATCCTAAAACTATATAAAAACCATATATTTACCAATCATTTAAAAACTATTTATTGATTATGATGATATATAGAAACTCACTCTGCCATTAGACTCCGGACTCTACAGGCAAAAAGGATGGGATCGCTTTTTTCTTCATCATTTGGTACTTGAACAGGCATAAACTGAAAGACAAACATACCTTTCCATTACAACTGTTAGGCCTAAGCATTAAATGCTACATACATTAATTTATAAGCTGTCTGTCATTATATTAAATCCCCCACCTTCCTGGCGCATGGGTTACATGCTAGACAGGGAACAACATTGTGTGCCACTCAGCAGATCCGTAGTCCAGCCCTGTGTCTTTCTGTGTGTTAACTGGTAGGTCTCTGGAGTTTTCTTCACTGTTGCCTGGACCCTAACAAGAGGGCTGTGATCACCCACTCACTTCAGTGCGATGAGGATGAAAGAAGCCAGTGCCTGGAATATTCTGGAAGTTGTAAAGCTGTAGGTTCTGAGACCTTATTCTCCAAGCTGTACTTCCTACCACTTCCAGCCCTTTGTGTGAAAATGTTAGTACCAGAAGCAACCTGTTTCTTATGATTTATCTTCTCTACCCATGCCTGTGTCAGCCATATTTTTATCATTTGTTCAAATGTCACGCTTTGCATTTCTTCTGCTCTCTTTTAACCCTTAGCATCGGCTTTCTAGCTTTTGCAGAGTATCATGTGTTATCATTTTAAATTTTACTTTTTTTCTCTACTTGATATTCCGTAATGTCTCATTTGTACTGTTCTTGTTTTATTTACAGTTTTCTAACATTTAACAAGATTTTGGTGCTATATTGAACTCATTGCATATTTTTTGAGCACCTACTATATACCAGGCAAGATTAACAGGACTCTATTCCTGCTCCAAAAAAGATCTGTATTTTACTAGGATAGACCAACTAACTTAGGTTCAAGTTATAAAGGTCACATGACCGGGACTCAGCCCAAGTCCTATCAGATTCTAAAACCCTTGTTTTCCCCACTCAACCATCCTTCCTGGAGTATGAGAGCAAGGGATAGGAAATGATTAATTTGGCAGGGGGCAGGGAAAGGCAGCCAAAGAAGCTTTACAGAAGAGCTAATACTTGATCTTGGCTTTTTAAGGATAAACATGATCTCGCCAATAGCTACTGTTCATTGAATTATAACTATGAACCAGGCACCGCGCTAGGGGTTTTATATGCATTATTTTCATTCCACCAGTCCTCTTGATTTTAGTCACAGGATTGGGACTCACATTAAAAGACGTGCTTAAGACTTCATGGCCCATTTTCATTCAATAAATATTGCTGAGGCACCTCCTGTATGCCAGGCATTGCACTAAACCCAGAAGACAGGACAGCAAAGCCCCTGCCCTCAAGGAGCTCTCCATGCGGTGGGGTAAAAGTTATGACAGATGAGTGCAGTCTACCAACGAGAGCTCCCATCCATTAAGCACGTACCATAGGCTGGGTACGTGCCGGGTACTGTATATTAGGGGCTTTATAAGATTAACTCTCCACAATTCCTTGAGGTCAGTTCTACCACTTGCACTTGACGGGCGAAGAAAGTAGCTTGAAGAGGTTAAGACCACACACCAGTGGCAGGATCACGATTTGAAAGAGAAAGAAGACTGTATAAAGAACACCACTTTTGGACCTATGTCGACCTGTTTTCAAATCCTGTCCATCGCGTCAAGAAGCCTTTGGGCAAGGGTGATTCAGAGATGAAGTGTGAGCCAGGGGCTGGCGTGACCAGGTCCAAGCTTTTGAGCAGAAACATCGGTTGGTAGGAGTGGACAAACCAAAGAGGAAAAGGCTAAGAGAGCAGGGAGAAGCCCTGGGGGGTCTGGAATCACCCCGTGAGAGAAGGAAAGACCACGAACAGAGGGAGTGAGGGTGCAGAGGCGAGCATGGATGCAAGTGGTACGGGAGGACAAACTGGAAGGAATGGTAGGACCGTGCGCTAGGTGACATTGACCGTCATTGACCGCTAGGTGACACAGCCTCTCCCAGGGGACGGTGGCATGCTGTGCAAAGAACACTGTTTCGGCTGCTTGCCGTCTTGTGTCCGCCGTGAGGTCCCAGGAAAGTCATTCAGCCCTGATGAGACTCAGTTCCCCCTCTTGTTAAGCGAGGAAGTTCGACTCGACATTCTCGAAAGCCCTCTCCAACTGGAATTCGACGGCTAGCTTTCCACTTAGGATCGTTATTCTTTAAGATGGAAAAACACGCTAAGCCACCAGAGGTCCCCACATCACTTATGTATCCAGAGCAACATCCGATCTTTGCAGATAAATCTTTCTCAAGTGTCCCTCCATCCTGTTCTAGATTTGAATTTCTTATGCGTGCTTAGTAGGAAATCCAAGGAAGCAAACAGGACGTTAAAAATCAATGTTCATAAAACCTCTAACAAAAGAATACAAAAACGTTTTAAATTGCCATATAATTCTTCACTTTTTAAAAAAAAAAAAAAGCCACACGATCATTTGACACACGCTTAATCTGTAGGTCATAAAAGCACATCCTTGAGAACCCTGAAAAACAAATTACGGCTACACTGTTAACCAAACATAATACGACGAACTGTGGGTTTAATTCCTTTTACTGCAGGTAATATTTTCCGTGAAAGAATTTTTAATAACTCTCATATTGGCATGGCATTTTATTCTCAATGAAGAAAATCCCACTGGGAGTACAAAATAATTAAAAGCCTGTATTTGACCCTCACGGGCCTTGGAGGCCTCCCATGCCTCCTGAGAAGCAATTCAATGGAAATTCTCGTAAGAAGTCACTTCTCCTTGGAGCGGACCTAGCCCTCTTTAACACATTTCCATTTTGCATGTAGACATTCAAGGCTCACAGCATATACGTGTCCTCTATGCGGGTAGGGTGACTGGCTGAAGACAGGAAAACGTGATTGTCGTTGTCTGCTACTGTCCCCTAATACACAGCTCAATACTGCAGGGTCTTCAGGACCCCAAATTTTCTTTTCTACCTTCACCTTCTCTCACCATCCCGAGTATCCACATGGACGGTTCGTCAGACATGTTGATCTCACGGCTCTCCACCTGGTCACAGGTGCTCTCAGCTGTGCCTCAGCCAGGGTGACAAACATAGGACGCTAACCTTCTCTGGCAAGTTCTTCCATGAGAATTTCCCTTCGTCGCCTATTAGCTTTTACTTCTCTAACCTGGTCCGGCACAGACTGTAAGAACCTGCTAGTGACCCTCAGGACATGCTCGTCCCTCCCTTCCTGGCAACAGCTGCCTGCCTGTCCCCACTGCCCTTCAGGAGTCAGACACCTCCATGTGGACTTTCTGTCATCCAGACTCTCCCCCTTCTGCCACACCCATGGCGCCAACCACATACCCATGATCGCCTCTCCTGCTCCTGCCTTCCCATCCCTGCTAGAGACCACTGCAGGATGCTAAGGAAAGGTGCACAATCTTACGGGCTGAGGCTCCTCCGATCCATGGGAAGCTCCATAGGGTCCTTACAGCTGCTTGAAAATTATGTGATTTTCCCCAGGTGACCATACCACCTCCAGACTCAGAAATAGTTTTGTTTTGCTGAAGGTCTTCCCTTTTCCTTTTAATCATGCAAGTGTGCCCCCAAATGTGATCTCAATACTGAGTCTGTTTCCTTAGTGTCTGTGTGACAGGTGAGGATCAAGTTACTTAACATGAACCTCACTGCGGCTTGGATATCTGTGCTGCACCTGCTGCCGTCATATCTAAATGTTTCAAACACGGTCTGTGTTTCTCAGGTTGCAGTCCTGCTTTTCATCCCAATGGTACTTCACGCTCAACTTTTGAAGGAAGACAGTGAAAGAGTTAAGGACATGCGACCCCAAAACATACCGCTTTGGTATACTGATTATTTTGAGCTGAAGGCGCTTGGAAAATAGCCAATGTGGGGAGACGTTTTCTCTGAACTTCCCTTACCTCCCTAAAGTCAGCTACTCTGAAAGGAACTCAGTTGTCCCTCATCTGTCCTAAAGTCCCTCCTGGGGAGTTTCATCCAACAGGGAAGATGGGCTCTTACCGCAGGTGACACGACTGGAATTTGACATCACACACAGACAAACGTGATCACACGCTATCATAGCTCCCGGTCTATTCTTCCCAGGGCCCACCAGTCTTTCCTAAAAACCACTGACTCTCCCCTGCGTGGCCTACCCCCTCCCTCCCCTTCCTCACTCCTTTTTGTGGTATCCACTTTTTATTCCCCATGACGCCTTGCACACATATTAAAAATGAATAGATGTGTGTATCCTTTCCCCTATTAATCTGCCCGCCATGAGATTATCTCACAGATCCAGCTATGGAACCTCGGTGGGGAGACGGCAGGCACTGCCTCCCCACAACAGCCCAAGTGAGCTTTCCCAGTTCTTTCCCATTGCTCCCGAGACTGGCTCGGGGCCTCGCTTCAATGTGCTCTGTTCCTCCCCCCCGCAGGCTCGGCACCACCCTGCCCCATCTAAGGGGAGGCTAACCGACATATTTCCCATGCTAACACCTCATTTGTCCTGCTGGTCTGGGAGTGCCCTACCTCCACCGGGGCCTTAGGCTGCACGCAAAATAAAGTCAGAATTCTTCAGCCCATTTTGAAGGCGATCCGATATCCAGAGCCAACCCTTTACATGGCTACTCAGGCCCAGCAAAACTGCCTTATTCATTGTTTCCTGACCACGCGGGGCACATTCCTTTCTACCAAATGGACCATCGTGAAAAAGAGAAAGACTGATGGGTGACGATACTACAATCAGTCTTTTCTTCTTCCAAGTAACAGGAAAGGACTTTAACGAATCACTCTCAACAAACGTGGAGTTCTGGCTCTTCTCGTGATTCTTCTTTTAAGTCTTCAAGAAAGAGCAAATGTGAATCAAGGAAGGCATTTACGAACTAACATTCGCTGCTTTCTTCCCTGAAGAACAGAGACATTTAGAGGATAAGGAAATACAAGTGAATGTTTATTGAACACCTACCACGTGCTAGTATGTAAGTAACCTTATTAAATGCTAACCACCCTATAAAAGAGGTGCCATTATCCCCATTTTACCACTGAGAACACAGGCTAGGAGAGGCTTAAGTCATTCACTCGAGCACATACAGGTTGGTAGCAGCAGAATTGGAAGAAAACCCCAGCTAATATTCTTTATATAACATTCTATTTCTTTTTTTAAAAAATAATGTTTATTTATTTTTGAGAGAGAGAGAGAGAGGCAGTGTGTGAGCAGGGGAGGGGCAAAGAGAGAGGGAGACACAGAATCAGAAGCAGGCTCCAGGCTCTGAGCTGTCAGCACAGAGCCCGACGCGGGGCTCAAACCCACGGACCGTGAGATCATGATCTGAGCCGAAGTCGGACGCTTAACTGACTGTGCCACCTAGGCAACACATACAACATTCTACTTCTCTGCTACTACTTAGAAATTTCAGAATTCTACCGAGTTCCAGAAGAAATTAGCTTTGTTAAAACAAGCACATATATAGGTTTTATGTGTGTGTGTATATTTGCATGATAGAGGTTTTCTAAAAGGCTTGTTTGTTTTAGATTCAAAACTACAAGTCATATGAGTGTGTTTAGATAATTAAATAAACTACATAAACATACCTGAACCTTCCCTAAGTAATAAACTCTTTGGAGATTTGAAAAGTTGTATTGGAGCGCCTGGGTGGTTCAGTTGGTTAAGCGTCTGACTTTGGCTCAGGTCATGATCTCTCAGTTCGTGGGTTCAAGCCCCGTGTCGGGCTCTGTGCTGACAGCTCGGAGCCTGGAGCCTGCTATGGATTCTGTGTCTCCTTCTCTCTCTGTTCCTCCCCTGCTCACGCTCTGTCTCTCTCTCTCTCAAAAATAAATAAAGATTAAAAAAAAATTTTTTTAAATAAATAAAAAGTTGTATGTATCTATAGGGATTGGTCATAACACTCACTATTACAATCCTTCCCAAAATCAGAATTGTTTTTTTAATTAAAAAAAAATGACCTTCTCTTACTTGTGACAATGGACTGCCCACCATAAAGTACTCTAAGTCCAATTTTAGCCGCTAGAAGCTTGCTTTAAGCTTTGCAAAAGAATTTACTAAAACAAAATGTTTCTGTCTGCCTACAAATCATTTTTCTGTACCTGTATCATAATGGATAGCTCTGAATACAAATAGAGATGTAACCTATGAAGGAGGAAACAGACTGATGATCACTGTGAATGCCCTGTTTCCATTCATAAAACAGCTGCTGTCCACATAGGGCCCTATAATCTGGCTTTGCTTGGATTCTCTTTCATGAGATTCACTAGCAGGCTGTTGATTTATGTCACATTTGGGGATGTTTCCTACTAGCTATCTTCTTCCCTATGCCCCTAAGCCAGATGCTTATAAAGACATACGTGTGAGGTAGCTGGCCAATAAAAGTAACCACTCAAAGACAGTTTAAACACATCCACTATGCCACTATGATCCAGAGAATAACTTTCAGGAGAACCTTCTGCGGACACACATGGCATCATTGTTCAAGGATGCCGGAAGACCAATTATAGAGGGTGTGAGGTTTGGACCTGATTGTATTTTTAAGACTCAAGAGTCAAGGAAATAATGGCCTTTTCAAAAACAAGTTCTCTGCTTGAGAAAGCAGAGAGGGAGTGAGGGGAGGAGACATTACACTCCCTAGGTGTTAGCTATCCAATGGTTTTGGTAACTACAGAGTTGGAAAATCATCATCAGTGAGGAGTGAGTTGTAAAAGGAAAGAATACAGCCTTCAGCATCCAGAGATGTCCTATGACTCACCAAAAGGGGAGGTCTAACAGGTCTAAAGGATACCAAACGATCCACTCAAGTTCATTTTAAAAACTGCAAAACTTGGGGTGCCTGGTGGCTCAGTCGGTTAAGCTTCTGACTTCAGGTCAGGTCATGATCTCACGGTTCACGAGTTCGAGCCCCACATCGAGCTTGCTGCTGTCACTGTAGAGCCCGCTTTGGATCTTCTGTCCCCTCCTCTCTCCGCCCTTCCCCTGCTTGTTCTCTCTCTCTCTCTCTCTCTCTCTCTCAAAAATAAATAAACATTAAAAAAATAAAAAATAAATAAAAATAAAAACCGCAAAACTTAAGACCACATTCTTGAACAGTACATCTTAATTAAGCTTAACTGGTTACTAGAAGTTCTAAAGTTCTAAAAACATATGTAAAAAATAATAACTAGGATTTCCATCAGTTGTAATGAACATGGACGCTGGGAGGGGGTGCTTCTGAACAACCAACACGACTGTAGTTGGCACAACTAAACACGCCGAGCCTTCTAACTAAGCTACATGTGTGGCAGCTCAAGTCGGGCATCCCCAGATGTGGTGCAGAAGCCGGAGTTTTGACACAGCGCCCAACTCTCCAGGGCCCTGAGCCAGGGTGTGGACACAGAGAGCACCAGACGGGCTGTGGGATACATTTTTCAATTGTGCCCAACCGGGGGGAATTAAAATATTCAAAAGTCATAAAGTGGTGAGAAGTCCCCAAGGTGAAAGGTAGCATCATGAATCTAAAATAAACATAATTAAAATAAGAAGACTACATGTGAAGGCCGCAGAGTCCCATCCTCTTGCCCTGCACCACAATTCGAACACATTGAATCTTACCAATTCAGCTATTCTAAACCAGGTGCTAGCCATTTTGTTTGTGAAGTTATCAAAGGATATATTCTTTCTTTGCCAGCAAATATTATTCAAACAGGTCTAAGAACTGGCTGGAGAATGCAAACACTGTAATGGAAAAGAAGGAAGGAGGGAATAAAGGGGGAAGGGAGGGAGGGAAAGAGGGAGAAAGAGAGAAAGAGAGAGGAAAGAAAGAAAGAAAGAAAGAAAGAAAGAAAGAAAGAAAGAGGAAGGAGGGAAGGGAAGGAAAGGAAGGGAGAGTGGAAAGGAGAAAGAAAGAAAGAAAGGAGGGAAAGGAAGGGAAGGAAGGGAGAGTGGAAGGGAGGGAGGGAGAGAGAAAGAAAGAAAGAAGAAAGAAAGAAAGAAAGAAAGAAAGAAAGAAAGAAAGAAAGAAAGAAAAAGGAAGGAGGGAAGGGAAGGGAAGGAAGGGAGAGTGGAAGGGAGGGAGAGCGGAAGGGAGAGAGAAAGAAAGAAAGGAAGAAAGAAAGAAAGGAAGAAAGAAAGATAGAAAAGGAAAAAGGCTATGACACAGAAAGGAAATGTGGTAATAATGGTCAGGACAAAAAAATGAGGCCTTTGCATACCTCTGTTGTAATAGTTTGACCACTGAGACATGTGCTAGACAGTTCTAGGTACATTTCCACATCTGTTGCTAGATCTCGTTTTAGCTGGGGAAGGGTAAATTTAGAGGAAGGGGCAGCATATATATTATATAAACAATATCTTCCAATTTTGCAGAGAAGACAGGGTGGGTGTTTTAAGTATAAGTTTCCCTTCCTTCCTCCCTCCCTCTCTCCCTCCCTTCCTTCCTTCCTTCCTTCCTTCCTTCCTTCCTTCCTTCCTTCTTTTAGAGAAAGCAAACAGAGCTAGTCTATCTGCACAGCTATGGAAGATGGAAGAACACGCTTGGAGTACTTAGAAATAATATAATATTTCTTCCTGACAGGGCTTCCCAAAATATATCCTATGGAACACCGCTTCCAGGAGGTATCCAGAGAAAAAGGGATATGGTGGTCACACCATCTCAAAGGCACTGACAGGTCTTGAGAAAAAGAAATCTGATTGATTTTATTTACACTGGTATTTCTCAAACTTACTAGAGTACAGATTACTGTTTTTCTCTAGAAACATCTAAGTATATTCTAAGAAGTAGTGTTTTTTTGATCACATTGAGAGAGACAGAACTGGTTTTAGAGGTGGGGAAGTGTGGCATACAGTTAATAATTAGATCGTTTCCTGGCAAGCAGACAACCTGTAAGTCTCCAGAAAAATTTCACCAAAGTGAAACTCATTTTGAAATGCAATTTGCCCCCTACATCATTTGGTATTTCCGACCTCTATGTGGCTAAATGACTAAGCTATACAACGACAAAAAACCAGTATTCTTGTGACTTAAATTCCGTGTCCTGTCACTGGGAGCATGGGCCCCCACTCAGGACTCCGAATTAACATATGCAAACTTAGAGTTCTCATTGCACAATCTACGGATGCAACTGGAAGATGAAGGCAAGAGCCTGACTCACTCTTCGGACCCTTCTCTCTTCAGAGGCTCCCTGAGGGTATCACTAGAGCCAACTCTACTGACTCTGCATTTATGAGTCCATTCCTCATCATTGCTTGCATCTAAGAACGGTTCTGGAACCTTCGTTCAGAGTCTTAAAAATCTGGGGCCAGGATTTTCAGAACCATCTAATTGCTCCCACACTCCCTGCCTGTCTCTGCAACTCAAGCCCAAAGACGGCCAAACCAGACCAAAAGAATGCTGACGTGAGCTGCCTCCCAGAGAGGATTTCCGCAGGCTTTCCAGGTGCAGAGTGAGTCCAAAGTGAGGGCTTCTGACGTCTGTGCCTCTCCCCAGAGTCCAAGTAGCACCTCTCCGCTCTGACAGAACGTGCTCTTCCAGGAGCCGTGGGGCTCCATCGGCTGCTGTACGTAGCCCCTTTTGTCAAGATGTGAAGCATACCACACCGTTCAACCGGGCAGAGGTCAGCATTGAAAGGAGGATGATGGAAACCAGTTATGCAAATCTGGTCAGCCAGGGTGGTCGCCTATGAAAGTGCCCAGAAGCCAGAGGTTTCTCCTGATAGGATTCCAAGGGCTGGATCTGACAGCCAGGTGGACAGTTTGTAAAAGACCAGCGCCTATTTTAAAGATGGCGGATTTAACCGCCAACCTTTGTACAGTGGGGCTCTCGAGACTACAAGTGCAAAATAAAAGGAGAGGCCAAATCTCCAGTTCCAAGACTGTTTGTGAATGACTTACCTCAACTTCCACCTTTGTGAAGAGCTGGCAGAAAGTGAGCATACAGAGCTGAATGCTGAGGAGAAAAAAGAACAGGCCATCTTTATACGGTAATACAAGCATCATCTATATTACCCGACGATCCTTTCTTTATAGGCAAACACTGCCACGTCACGCTTCATATATATATTTTGTGCTTATAAATGCCACACGGCAGCTGTAACACTCCTTGGGCGTAAGCAAGTATCCTTGATATTCCAAAGTTAAATCACCAAGTACAACACCAAATATGTACTTGTGAGTCAGAGCTGCAGCTCGGCAGACTAAACCCCAAATGTGAAGTCTCCTTGACAACTCAGGCTCGTAGGCCTACGAGCCTAGAGAAACTCATTTCCCGAGGCCACATTTTAAGGTACATACATGTGCTTATAGGAAAACTCCTGAAGTGAACATTACATTTCGAAACCCTTCTCTGATATTAAAAAAAAAAACAAAACAAAAAACCAGTGGGCCTTTCCCTAAAAGCAGAAACTTTATCATAATTGTCCCAATTAATAATCAATATTTTATTTAAGGAGAAATTTTCCGAAATGTTTCAAATTTCATTGCAAAACCAGATAAAGGCTTTCTTTAAAGTGGTTAAAACCAACCCTCTCAAAGATAATTTCTGAAATAGTTGTTTCTATGTACCTTTCTAATATATATTTAGATTCTCTGGATAGGATTTCTATGGGATTTTTATTTCACCTCATTTAGACAGATGACCCAGAAATCTGGCAGAGTGGATCATACTACATGAAAGAAATCAACCGACCTTTTTTTGTGTTTAAGAAGCTAAAATATGATTTAGCTATAAAAATTATTTAAAGGGGCTTACTTAAGACACGAAATTTAGAAATTTAAACAAGGAACTTAGTTAAAAGAAGGAATTTAAGAAATAGATGTACCAATTCCGTATATAATTATAAGTTGTTAAGTATTGGTTGTCAAACTTCGCATCTGAGAGGAAAAAAATATTTTACTATTAACCCCAAGCAAATAAAATCAATCCACATTGTCTACTATAAAGTAAATTGTCCCTGAGTTATTTAAATTGAACTTTTGAATTTGGTGATTTACACAGACAAATCTGTTCTGAAAATTCTGAATGCTGGAAGGAAGGAAGGAAGGAAGGAAGGAAGGAAGGAAGGAGGAAGGAAAACGAAACAAACCAGCATAAGATCTCATTGAACCTGTGTTGTCCAAACAACACTTCTCAGACCCACACAAAATGGCTTTTCCATAGCTGCCCTTTCTCTGAGTGTATTCCCCAAGTTTATTAACTCTCTCCCTTAGGCTGTCTGTCTTGGTATAGAATCTCTTCCTTAGAATCTGAGTCTAGACTAGCCCTGGGAGCAGGAGCAACTGAGAAAACTGACTTAAGAGTAACAGATTCAGTGCTAAATATCGTATGAAGCCCACTGGAAGATTCGGGCAGAAATGAGAGTGACCACAGGCCAAGCACAATGTGGCATTTGGACAAAACAAAGCTGTGCCTTTTAAAGATTTTGTGTTTATCACTCCTAAGAAATCTTTAACTCCTCAAAAAGTGTTTTCCTCTCTTTTCTGAATTCTCTCTCCTATTTTCTTCTTCCCTTTGTCACACTTGTTAGAAGGCTGGTTTAACCAGAACACTCCATTTTCTATCCTGATCCCCCTTCCAAGAAGGCCTTCTCCTACTTGACCTTCATGCCTACCTGGACTGCTGAAAACGTTTGAAAAAGCCATACTGAGCGCACTGTGCATCTGAAGTCACTATCTCTGCAAGGCACTTAAATTGTCAGGGCCCTAAGGATGACACAACTCAGGAACTATAAAGACACACTATATCCAGTTTGTAGGCACTCCTTTTTCTAAAATACTCTCATACTATTTGTTTCTTCTCACTTGCTCTCGTATAAAAAGCTGAAAACCAAGAACACGAGATCAACAGTGGCACAAAACACGTATTCTAGCCAAATAAATAAACTGATTTCCTGAAGAGTTAAAGACCACATAATGCCTAGATATTCTTTACTATTTGTGGTCTTTATTTTGAGTGTCGTTTACTTAACTTCAACTATGAAGGACTGAAGCGTAATAGGAACATACGTGTTTCACATGTTAATAAACACTAACACATGTGAATGGCCCATCAGTTACCTATTCTGATTTAAATTTATTATTTTGATGCAATTCACACATACAAAATGGAGAAAATTGGTATGCACCATAAAAAAAAATCTGACTTTCATACATTGTTTGGATTATCTAAGAGGTATGCAAGGAAGTCACAAGATACTTGAAGGCGAATGAAGATTCCCTTTTAAATAGGTCCAAGTGGTTGTTTGTGCATCGACAACGTTATGTAAACTCTCTATGTAATAGTATCAAAAGGCATTGCTGGGTAAGCCCCAGGCAAAGTCCTCACATCCAGGCATTTTACATGGCTCTCACCAAATATAAACCAGCTCAGACTTATCCAGGGGGAACTCGACAAAAACGTCTTGAGAGAAAGTACGATTGTACATGCTCTGTTCTTTTTAGAGGCCTGTTTCAGTGCAGCTTGCTTAATGGCGAGCTGTATTCCTCTCCTGTCTTAAATGTTTATAGAAACTGCTGATCCCTCTGCTTTTAAAATCCAAGAACGGAACTGAAAGCTTAGCTATTTTCTCAACTCAGATCAGACATATCACAGCTATTTTAGGCCATATGACGCAATGACTCCGGACTGCTTAAACCGATATAGTAAAACAACAATGGAGACACCAGATAACATGCTAAATCTGCAAAGGGAATAAAACTACAAGATTAAAGCTAAGTAGGGTGCAAACTGGGTCACTGGACTGTTTCTTAAGGATTGGTAGCTACACACGTGAGACCCGCAGGAACACGGCAGACAGCTAGAATTCTGCACGTGGCCGGCGCTGGGGGCTAACAGGAAAGACAGCGATGCTCTCTACAGACTTTCTCCTTTACAAGATTCTAGGATTTGATTAGAAATCTTTACTTTTACGAAAACAAGGCTTTAAAAAAAAAAGGAATAAATAATTTTTCTTTTTCTTCCCTGAACAAAATTTATATAAACCAATAATAGAGAGAAGCAACTTACAATGTATATCCCTGCCATGTCCACGTCACGGTATCCTACAATAACAAAGGTGTTTAGACTGTTAGTTCAGAGAAAAAAAAAAAAAAGCTAAATAAAATCAAAATCTTATTTTCATATTGGTACTCATATACGTCCCTGCTGAATTAAAAGCAGTATGTTGAAAAGTAAAACAAGCCTATTAAACAACAGCAAATTGCTCTATGAGTTCTTGGATTATATCTCTACATGGCAAAAATCTGTTTTCTATACGTAGCCACCTATCTTTTCATGAAATTAAGTTGCTTTTAATTCTTAATAGAATTCTGAGCACGGTTAGCTATTTTTTCTCCTAATGTGAACACATCTGGATAATTAATTTGTTTATAAGGCCCAGAATATATCAGTTCTCAAAAAAAAAGAGGGGGGGGGTACATGCTTGGGAGAAAAGATTAGAGTAGTACATAGTGAAAGGATTTACATAAATGCCAAATAGGCAGAAGTACAATTAAGTAAATCTTGATAGATATTAATTTTTTAACTAGGGGATGTCCAAAGGTGAGAAGACAGCCACTGAAAGGAAGTTGAATTGATCGAGAACTCTTGATCTTAAGTGACATAGATAATGAATCATTACATTCTGCTTGTTCATGGAAAGTCTCTAGTAGAGAAAGTTCCTCTCAAGACAAAACAGATTCCAAAAATTCTTTCTTTAGGAAAACGGTGGCACAATAATATCCAGAAGACAGCGGTGTGCCCAGCTGGAGTGGAAGTCCCTGTTTCCTGAGCCAACCGTGCACCTTCTATAGGATGACAGCTTCTTTTCATGTATCTTCTTATTCACGTTACTTGCCAAGAGTCCCACAGCTAGGAAGTACTGAGCCAGTAATGAAACCCCAAGCCAGTCCCAGATTTATCCTGCGACACCAGCTATCCCTCCAGTAATGACCGCTGAATCAGGAAAAGTCTCTTTGTAGGCTCAGTGCAAATCACAAATCTATGCACGTTTCCTGCTACCCAGGCCAGTAAGAGCCTGAATCTGAGACTTCATTGGACCATCACAGTAACAACAGAGGAGAAACTGGGGAAATGCCTTCCTGGAGCTTAGGAATACCAGAGACATCGTGTAATATTGGTGTCCACAAACACGTGCCTCTCTTGGCAAACTTCTAGAAATGAAATGTGGCACGGGGAATGGGGTCTACCCATGTGCTTCCAACCTCTGTCTATTCAGAGCTTTCTTCAAATTCTAAAAGGGGTCCCAGAGGATTTGTGCTGTTCGGAATGTCTGAGATGTTTTCCCACGGTCAAACACTATGCTTACCAGCTTGTTCGGGTACCTAAGGAGGATCGGCTGCACGGGAACCCCTGGAATGAAGGCCCCTAAAACCACATTGAGACATTACATCTTCATATAGGACATGAGGATTACTATAAAGAGAATTAATAATAAATGGTACACATATACTTTACTGCTTTAAGAATACACACAAACTGTGAAATGTTGGTAGAATCCCCAGTGCTTTACCAAAATGAGAGAGTTCTAAAATTCAGAATTAGGAAACCAAGACATTAAATGTTATGCCCAAGTCACTGAAAAGATTTATGTACATCCCCACGTGTTTTCATTTTCTAAATACTTATTATACAACAGGATTAAAAAAATAAAAATAATGGCAAAGTCAAGACAAAGAGAAAATGGGGAGAAGAAAATCTAAATCAAAGCAAATACTTGTAGCAAGAACGAGCCCCACTTGCTAGAAGTGAGTTTTAACTTGGGCTCTGAGCATTCCAGCAGCCAGTACAAACACATGTTAAAGTATTATCAGTTACTATGAAATTACGTATGAAATTATACATCGCTATGAAATTTATGACTTTATAATATTAAAAAAAAAGAGTGAAGTGTAGAAGGCATCTGAAGGCATTACAATGATCACTTGTTTTCTATTAGAAAACACAGGACCTGGGGTGTCTGTGAGGGTAGCCTTGAAGGAAAAGAAGAATCTGCCAGTGGTTTCTGCGTGTGCATGGATATGTGTGTGCATGTGTGTGCGTGTGCATGCACACACACACACGCGTGCACACACACACACACACAACTATCCAAGGAAGAAGGGGTTGTGATACCAAAAGAGAAAGTAAAGGGGTTCTGCAGATTCACTGTGTTAAAAACTTTTTATCGGAAAAGAAATGCCCAGAACAAACTAACTGATTGTTTTGTGTATTAGTATCAAATCATTTGAGAAATCTTCCACAGTTTGTTATAGTACATAATTTAATTGATCTCACCTGGTTTAAAAGTAATCAAACAGGAACGATTAGTACAAGTACCTTCTGGGAAAACTAGTATCTTGGGAGAAAAGGAATACGTAGATTTAATATTTCAGTCTAATCAATCGGTTACCTCTTTACTCAGTTTCTTACGACTTCACAAATAGCTGCCAATTCTTAGAAGACGAAAATGAAATAAAAGGCTAACACTTGATTCTACCGAAAACTAGAATCAGATTATTCAGTTTTCCTCTAAAAGAACTGTCGTCTGACCATTAAGGTAATCAGAAAACGGATTAAAGCTTTGAATAGAAAATACACTTAGCAAATGTTTCTTAATGATGATGCTAATGATCTGAAATAAACTTAAAAGAAGATATAGACCCGGAGACCTGGTCAAAGAGCATATTAGATTCTTTCCTCTACTGCTATACATCCTTAACCAAATCGTTCCTACTTCCTTGTTTCTGTTTTCCCTGTTAAATGATATTCACTCCTACAACACATAGTTTAAGGATATACGGAGGAAGCAAAAAGGAAGCAAAAAAAATACTTGCAGTATGCTTTATGCTCCCTTGAATTAGTAGACATATGGAATAGAGTTTAGTACCTTGTTTGAGAAAGTGTTTTTAGCATTTAACATAGGCCTTTGTGTTCTTCAAGTGAAAGACACAGAGCACAGTTAGTTTCCCCATTAACGGAACAGGCTGGATTTGCTAAGGATTTCAGGATCGGGCAACGAGTAAATTGCCAAGTACATAAAATAACAAAAAAGAAAAATCCTGCACCCACAGCAGTTAGTGTGTGTACTTAGTTAGTATTTGTATCGTTAAATAATTAGAAAGGGAAAACTTAATCAGCCTAATGTGCCACAATGACAGGCTATTTATGAAATAAAAATTGTAAGTGTGTGCAATTTCATCCCCCAATTTAAAAACAAACAAAACAGGTTTCCTATTACAACAAGATACACTATCAAACGTGGTTCATTCAACGGAAATTCTACAGCTACTCCATTAACAATGAACGGATACAGAGTAAATCATAAACTCTCAGATCTGGAAGGGGCATTAAAAGCCATATAGCCTTTCCAGTGCTTGAATTCTTTCTACAACACTCCCCTCCCCCCGCTCAAGTTGTTGCTTAGCCAGTGCCTGAAAATTCTAGAAAAGGATTTCAGGGGCGCCTGGGTGGCGCAGTCGGTTAAGCGTCCGACTTCAGCCAGGTCACGATCTCGCGGTCCGTGAGTTCGAGCCCCGCGTCAGGCTCTGGGCTGATGGCTCGGAGCCTGGAGCCTGTTTCCGATTCTGTGTCTCCCTCTCTCTCTGCCCCTCCCCCGTTCATGCTCTGTCTCTCTCTGTCCCAAAAATAAATAAAAAACGTTGAAAAAAAAAAATTAAAAAAAAAAAAAAAGAAAGAAAAGGATTTCAGATCAGATCATTCTGCCTCTGGACAGAGAGTTCCTTGAGGTGGGTGAAATGAGCTGAAATCTTACCTATTTGTTAACTTTTGCCCACAATCCTAGATATAGTCGTTGGATCCAAAGAGAAGAGTCAAACCCTCATTCCAAGTGTCACTTCTTCCTGGTCACTTTTTAAATCATTCCTCACATCCCTGGGTTTCTGAAACCTCCTGCTGGGTAATACTCCTCTTAGTATTTTAACATCTACGCATCATCATGGGTGGCCAGATCACAGGGCCAAGGTAGAACGATACTTATCGGAATTATCCAGTAACTGCTGCCCCTCCCCTTACCTTCCAAAGGCATTCCAGGGGTTGGAGGTCGTGAGATGGGAGAGTCTGGAAAAGTTCTATAGGTGATTCCTTATATACCCCTTGATCTGAAAAGCTCTGTCTAAATATACTTTGGATAAGACTAAGATCATAATCGCTTTTTTCCCCCAATAAACATATACTGTTTAGTATACTAAACATACTGTTTAAACATACTGTTGAGTATAATTGAGCTTTGATAGGCTGTCTTTAAGATTATAAATAAATTCAGAGAATGTATTTTTTTATGACACAAAGTAAAAATTGGTTCAAAGAGTCCGGAGAATAAGAAAGAATGATACATTTAATCCCATGGGATATCTCCTGGGGAAGAAGACTTCTGAATACTCACTCATTTATTCTGCTTCTATTATGCTGAAGACACCTAGCATAGGTGTCCCCAGATACTGCCATCTGTGGAGCCAAACGATTTCCAAGCACACAAACAAGAAACAAACTCACAGTATTCTAAATGAACGTCCCGTGTGTTTTACCTGCGGCCACTGTCCTCCTGATGTTGCTCGCCTTATTATTTCATTTATTGTGTTTTTTCGAGAATCCGGATCTACACGGGACACCAGCACTGGCTGCACAGCTCGTAAAAGTCCTTGAAAACAAACAAAAGGTCACAACTGAGTCTTTTTTTTTTTTTTTTTTTGGCTAAAGCTATCACAGCAATGATACTGTATGAATCATAAAACAAGTGTTATGTAAAATTAAAATACAGCAAGTCAAAGAGAACTTTTTAAAAAAACCCTCCAATTTAAAGTTTATAAGAATTTAGCTTCCAGAGGCGTCTGGGTGGCTCAGTCAGTTAAGCGTCAGACTTTGGCTCAGGTCATGATCTCACAGCTTGTGGGTTTGAGCCCCGCATCAGGCTCTGTGCTGACAGCTCGGAGCCTGGAGCCTGCTTTGGATTCTGTGTCTCCCTCTCTCTCTGCTCCTACCCACTCACACTCTGTCTCTCTGTCTCTCTCTCAAAAATAAATAAACATTAAACAAATTTTGAAAAAAAAAAAGAAAACTGATTATGTGAATTCACAGTACATACAAATAAGGGGCAATTATTAATTTTACTAAAATTTTCAGCACGACAGTCTTCTGACTAGGTAGCTTCCTCAGGCACGCAAAATAAACCTCAATTTGCCAAAATTCCATTGCTAAACACCTTTCCAGGAAAATGCCATATGATACAAAGCACTGTGGCTACACTGAGGGAAAAAAAAAGAATGAGCGAAAGAAAGAGAGAGAGAATTTTTCTGAGCTGAATGACAAAGCTGAGGACACGACTGTTTCTCCAAAGCGCCAAGGCAACCTCAGGCAACCTCCACACCCACTCTGTCACCACTTGCAGCTGGCAATAACCTTGGGGCAACCGGGACCAGTCACTTAGAGACTCACACCCTAGGGAGAGACCACAGCACCTGGTGGGATAAGCATTTCATTTGCTTCATTATTTTATACGGCAGGAAGTACTTATTGTTCTACATCATAATTTTCAAAGAGGTTCAGGTCCCTCATGGAGATTCTGGGGCAATAATAAGAAAACAGAGTTAAGAGGAAAGACTTCGTGTGAGTGTGAGCCTAATACTCTCAAGAGAAATTCGTGAAATAGCACGTAACACAGTGTTTTCACCAGTTCTTTGGTTCAATTCTCCCTCCAGAAAATCAAGCATGTTTGGTACTTGAAACTCGGTCTTTCTAGCAATATAAGAACAAAAGGAAGTGACTGGACCCTGATAAAGATATGAATTTAATAAGAATTATAAGGGTACAGGTAGGGGAGTCTCTAAACTTTATCACAAACTCATTCTGAAAATATAGTTCCTCATTAAAAGTAAGAAAATAGGGGCAGCTGGGTGGCTCAGTCGGTTAAGCATCTGGCTTCAGGTCATGATCTCGACGTTCGTGAGTTTGAGCCCCGCATTGGGCTCTCCGCTGTCAGTACAGACCCCACTTTGGATCCTCTGTCTCCCTCTCTCTGTCCCTCCCCTGCTCTATTTCTCTCTCTCTCAAAAATAAATAAACATTTTTTAAAAAGTGAATAAATCGCTTTGAAGTGTTTCACTATTTTAAAGTTTTTAAAAAGCCTACCGATAGACTATATATGATTTTTTGCAAATGTGAACCCCAAGCATGAAAATATCTATATTGTCTTACAAGTACTTACTGCCAATCAGAGGCACCTGTGCATTCTCGTTTCGAGACACCATGGAAGGTAACCCGGCTACGACACAGGCAATTCCATCAAAGAAAGTTGAATGAGGGGCAGCGACAAATATTGGTGCCTCCGCAGGACCCGCCACCTTTCCTTTCACGGTGACCATGAATCCCATGGATAAGAACATGGCATGACCCAGAAACTTCAAAACTGGTTGAGTAATTTTCCTTTGGAAATAAATATTAAAAAAAAAAAAAAAAAAGACACAATGAGCTTTGTTAATCTCAACTAACAGCAGGGCTTTACTCTAAAACACAATACAAAAACCCAAACATGTCAGAACACTTCATTTTAAGATAGGAGCTAAGAAGAATACAGCTAACAGTTACATGGGGTTCTTTTTGCCACGTACTATCCTAAATACCTTACATTTATTAATTTATTTAATCTTCAGCCCAATTGTACGAAATGGATTTTATTTTTTAGCATCCTCATTTTTTTTTTTCTTTAACGTTTTATTTATTTTTCAGACAGAGAGAGAGAGAGACGGAGCATGAACGGGGGAGGGGCAGAGAGAGAGGGAGACACAGAATCGGAAGCAGGCTCCAGGCTCTGAGCCGTCAGCCCAGAGCCTGATGAGGGGCTCGAACTCACGGACCGAGAGATCGTGACCTGAGCTGAAGTCGGACGCTTAACCGACTGAGCCACCCAGGCGCCCCACTCATTTTGCAGGTCAGAAAACTGAGGCACAGAGAAGTACAATTTCCCAAGGACATGTGGCTACTAAGTGGCTCCATGATTCTATGACTACAGACGGATAAAAATGAATCTTCAACACACGTCCCCCACTGAGAAATCCAAATCAGTATTGTTCTTCACAGGAGTGACCTTGGGAATGTACATTTGTGTAACAATGATGCTATCTCCCCAGACACTTTTAGAACACTCATGCTGCATCAGTCCTCAGTTATTTTAGGAATAATTTTTTAAAGCCTTATTACCTATGTCATTATAGCTCTTAGACATCATCAAAAATCTTAAAAGCTAAAGTCACCAGCTCGCTTTCCTGGAAGTAGATGCACTTACACAATTTCAGAAATTTAACTGCTTACTTTTTTAAAAAGAATTTATGTCAGGGGCGCCTGGGTGGCTCAGTCGGATGAGCGTCCGACTTCGGCTCAGGTCATGATCTCACTGTTCGTGGGTTCCAGCCCCGCGTCGGGCTCTGTGCTGACAGCTCAGAGCTTGGAGCCTGCTTCTGCTTCTGTGTCTCCCTCTCTCTCTGCCCCTAACCCACTCGCATTCTGTCTCTGTCTCTCTCAAAAATAAACAAACATTAAAAAAAATTTTTTTAAATTTATGCCATTAAAGACTAATTAATTCATCAAACTGTGCCAGGACCTCTGCCGGACACAGAAGACTAAGACTATCCAGTCCCTGTCCTTGATAAGCTCAGTTGAGTTGGGAAACAGAAACACATTCCTAGAAATGCAAACACAGGACGGATATCTGAGTATGTGAAGAGGCATGCAGTTTTCATGAAAAACAAAACCTGTGTCTTTCCTGTAACACATCTAATGAGAGCTTTAAAAAGTAGACTTCCTGTCTAATTCTCTCAGTACAATACAGCGAGGGGCTATTAAGCAATTAGTCACTGAGGAAGTTTCTCTGACTTTTATTCCACAGTAAGGAGAAGTGAGACACAGAAAGCCAATGTACTTTTCCAGAGGGCACAGGGAAATGACCATCTCTCTCCTTGCTGTTTAGAGTTCAGAGTCTATTTTACATAAGGATAAAAAGCTCACCCCTTTACCGAATTTCCACACTTATTTTTGATTTAAAGTGGTGTAGATTTTGACAACCGCATTCTAAAATATCCCATATTCAGAGCTGTTAAATACTTTTTTAAAGGATTTTAAAAGGGCTAAAAGTTTGGGGCTGCATAATTAATTTCAATGTTACCTGTTTGAGAGGAAGTAGAAATACTTAATTGGAAAAAATGGAACTTTCTTTTTTTTAATATTTATTTTATTTTTGAGAGAGAGAGAGACAGAGAGACAGAGAGGCAGCATGAGCGGGGGAGGGACAGAGAGAGAGAGAGAGAGAGAGAGAGAGAGAGAGAGGATCTGAAGCAGGCTCCAGGCTGAGCTGTCAGCACAGAGCCCGACGTGGGGCTTGAACTCACAAACTGAGACCATAACTGAATCGAAGTTGGTGCTCAACAGACCGAGCCACCCAGGCCCCCGGAACGTTCTTTTCTAACAGTTATTTAATCTGTTTTCTGGATTCTTAGACTACTCCTTCCATCATGATAGGGCTTCATAAGCTGTTAACAACAGAAACCAAAGAGATAATTGAAAGGAATTGGCGAGTCATGAAAAAAAATCTCTCTTAAAGTATTTTTTAGGGACACACGGCCTTGAATCATAAAGCAAAGGATTATGATTTGCAAGGATTGAGGTGGTGTTATTCTCTGGGGACACTGCCAGCCTTGTATTCACTTCCACTGGAAACCAGTCTTGTGCTGAATGTTGACATTATTCACTAGAACATGAGCTGAATAGTAAATTGCGTATTTCTTTAAAAGTTTCTAGAACAGTGATTTTCAAAATTTTTGGAGGACATTCTCAGTTGAGATTTGGAAGAAAGGAATAGACCCTATGCAGCATACAAATTTTAAGCAAGGTGGACAATTTTGGAGAGTTCAATGGTGCCCTGCACCTCACCTCCGGCTTTCTATTCCAAGAAGTCCACCTTACAAACCTTCACTCTCAGGACATACTTACGGCAACAAGTTGGCTCTGTCCAGTGGGAATGAACTTTTACCAGTAACTATCAATTGGTGATGAGTTTATTCTCAAATACCCTGCTGATTAGATAAATATTCAAAAATACACTATAGCTCATCCACTTACTTGCACCACGGCAGAAAGAATGTAGTTACTACAGAGGGACAAAAGTAAATGTCATGACTGGGGGACAGCAGAGGAAAGACACATAGTTTTCAGCTGTAAAGGTTTCAAGTATACTAGTTGGGTTTCCCAGAATCAGGGACCTCTCACTTTTTGGCAATGACTCGGAAAACAATATTTTAATATTGGGAAATTACAACTTCAACAGAAAATTATCAGAAGGCGCTTGGGCAAAAGTTTCTATATGTGATGAATTTGAGAACCGTTTCATCTGAGAAAAAGAAAATAAATGGTTAATAGTGAGTAGGAACATTAGATAAAACCACTGACTGATGACTAAACCACAGTAATTGCTTCTTTAATCTTGATTTAGCTAACATTTAGACATTATTATTTCTTACCTCCTCCAACCAGTTATTGGATGGGTCAGCTTTTCAGGACAGCATGCTGTTGAAATTGCAGCAAATGGCCATGCCAGTAATATAATTAATGCAACCAGTAAGACACGGATTGGAAGCAGGATAATTCCAAGAAAGAAAATCTGCAAGTCAAAATTGATTAAAAAAAAAAAAGGATGAGTGGACAATATTGTAATGTTCTGGCTATCAGACTGAAACACGTAAGAGGAAAGTTTTGTGTTATTCACGTGTTCACTAAAGGATAAACTGAACATTAACATGCACCAGACATGAAAATCTAAGCACAAGGGAAAAGAAACTACATCTGGCAAAAGCAACAGTGAATAAAACCAGGTACTATAATGACAACTTGATCTATTTATCAAGGAAGGTGATAGAAACAAAGTATCTGACTTAGCAGTCAGGGAAAGCTTCCTGGAGGAGTTGAAGGCTGAATGGTCTCGAAAGACAAGCACAGGGGTGCCCGGGTGGCTCAGTCAGTTAAGCATCCGGGTCTTGACTTCGTTTGGCTCAGGCCATGATCTCACGGTTCACGGGTTTCAGTCCCGCATCGGGCTCGGTGCTGGCAGTGCGAGAGCCTGCTTGGATTCTCCCTCTCTCTCTTTCTCTTCCTGTTTCTCTGCCCTTCCCAGCTCATGGACTCTCTCTCTGTCTCTCTCTCTCTCTCTCTCTCTCTCTCACTCTCAAAATAATAAACTTAAAAAAAAGAAAGAAAGACAAGCAGAAGCTAGCAAGGTGAGAGGGGAAATCGCTTTTTGAGAGCTGAGTGGAAGGAAGAGTGTTAATGAAGGTGTTAGAGTGTAAAGGAGTAAATGCATGATTTTTATACCTGCCAGTCCTTTATAATTAATAACAATAAGGAGATGGAGAAGGGAAAAGTACAAATAACAATAAAAAAAAAATAAGGAAGAAGAATGAAAACTAAAAATAACCAACAACACATGAGGGCTTACTAGGAAGCAGGCACTCTAAGCACTTGGCAGGTGGTGACCTATTTGATTCCTATGACCTTAGCTTGTTTTACCTCCAGGAAGGGATGGCAAAGAGGAAGCTAAGTGAAGCTACTTTAAGATGACAGTTACCAAGTAGCAGCACCAGGGTTTGAACCCAGCTTGGTTACAAAGCCCTTGCTCTTCATCCTATACCATCTTGACTTTTAAATACATGGCCCTTATGCATACCAGATCACCTTTCTTCTGTTAGCCAATTACACTACTCACACAGTGCTGTCCTTCTGCCTCTATTGCCCCTTGATGGAAATCTGAGCATCATCAAACAATTTATGAGAGACACCAAAATTGTTCCACTTTTCTATCGAATTATTTAACATACAATTCAATCTCTATCAAGTTATCTGTGTGCCTGTGTGCATGTTTGAAGTCAAAATTACATATGAGGAAAATGCACGGATCTTAAGTACATAATTCAGTGAGGTTTGATAAATATGTACCCTTGCAACACCAATCAAGACACAGAACATGTCTACCATCCAGAGAGTCATCTTGGGCCTCTTCCAGTGAATCCCTACCCTTTTAGGCAACCAATTCTGGATTTCCATCACCATGGATTAGTTTTGTCTGTTCTTGAACGTCATATAAATGAATCATACATCATGCATTCTTATGCGTCGACCCTCTCCCAGTTAACATAATGTGTTTTGAAATTCAACTATGTGATTTTGCAAATCAGTAACTCATTTTTTTTTTTATTGCAGAATATAGTTCCAGTGTATTGCCTGCATGACAATCTGTTTATCTATTATTATGTTGATGAATCTTTCGGTCGTTTCCAGTTGTGGGCTCTTATGACTAAAGCCACTATGAACATTCTTCTAGGAGACTTTTTGTGGATGTGGGTTTTCATTTCTCTTAAGTAACTACCTAGGAGTGGAACTGCTGGGTCATAGATAGTTTAACTTCATCAGAAATTGCCAAACCACTTTCCACAGTGGTTGTATCATTTTAAAGCATTACTGGCAATGTATGGGAATTTCAGTCATTTGTACATCCTTACCAACATTTGGTCTTAGTATTCTTTTTAATTTTTTTTAAATGTTTATTTATTTTTGAGACAGAGAGAGACAGAGCATGAACGGGGGACAGTCAGAGAGAGAGGAAGACACAGAATCTGAAACAGGCTCCAGGCTCTGAGCTGTCAGCACAGAGCCCGACGCGGGGCTCGAACTCACGGACCGTGAGATCATGACCTGAGCCAAAGTCGGACGTTTAACCGACTGAGCCACCCAGGTGCCCCGGTGGTATTCTTTTTAAAAAAAAAATCAGGGTTCCTGGGTGGCTCAGTTGATTGAGCACCCGACTTTGTTCGGCTCAGGTAATGATCTCACAGTTTGTGAGTTTGAGCCCCACATCAGGTTCACAGCTGTCAGATCCTGCTTCGGATCCTCTGAAGCCCTTTCTGCCCCTCATGCTCTCTCTCTCTCTCAAAAACTAATGAACATTTAAAAAAAACTTCTGGGGTGCCTGGTGGCTCAGTCAGTTAAGCGTCTAACTCTTGATTTTGGCTCAAGTCATGATCGCATGGTTCATGAGATCGAGTCCCACATGGGGCTCTGTGCTGACAGCACAGAGCCTGCTTGGGATTTTCTCTCTCCCTCACTCTTTCTCGAAACTAAGATAAATATTAAAAAATCAACTTTATTAAGGCATAATTTACATAAAATAAAATGCACCTATTTTAAGTGTAGAGAGGATGAGTTTTTCAAATATATCCTTATGCAAACACCACCACAACCGGGATATAAAACAGTCCAATCACCCAAAAAAGTTCCTTTGTGCCACTCAGCAGTTAGTATACCCTCCCTGGCCCTTGGTAACCACTGACAGGCTCTTTTTCACCCTAGTCTTGCCTGTCCTAGATTGTCACATAGAGATCACACAGTATGCATTTTTTTCTGTCTGGCTTCTTTCCCTTCATATTTTTGAGATTCTACCTGTCGTCATTATGTACCGAAAAGACATAATGTCAATACATAACATGGTAAAGTCTTTTAAATTGCAGAGTATTATTCCACTGTATGAATATATCATGATTCATTTATCCATTCATTTGCTCATGGACATTTGGCCTATTACAAGTTTTTAGCTATTATGAATATAGCTCCCATGGACATTAAAGCTCAAATCTCTGGTGCTCATACATTTTCACTTCACCAGGAGTGAAGCCATTGGGTCAGAATGGATAAATTTATAAGACACTGCCAAACAGTTTCCCAAACGGGTTGTATGATTTTATGTCTCCACTGACAAAACATGGAAGTTTCTGTTGCTTCATATCCTCACCAATATTCGGTGCTTTCAGTCTTTTTAGGCATTCAAGGGGGCATAAAATAATATCTCAATGTGGTTTTAATTCACATTTCCTTGATGAACCATGATGTTGAGCACATTCTTCATGTGCTTACTGGTCATTCCTCTAACTTTTTATGTTAAGTGTCTGTTCAAATCTTTGGCCTATGTTTATTGGGTTGTTAGTCATTCTCTTATCAATTTGTAGGAGTTCTTTATATGTTCCACATACAAGACCTTTGTCATTATATGTATTAAAATATTGAAATATTTTCTTCCATTCTATGGCTTGCTTTTTCATTTTCTTAATGATCATCTTCTGATGAGAAGAATTTTAATTCTGACGCAGACTAATTTATCAAGTTTTAGTTTTAGTTTTCTGTGTCCTTTCTAAGAAATCTTTACTTATCTCAAGGTCATGATGATATTTTACATTCTTTTCTAGAAGCTGTATGGTTTTGATCTATGACCCATCTTAAATTACTTTCTGTGTGTGGTGTGAGGTAGGGATCATGGTTTGTTTTTGTCCACAGCTTTATCTAGTTGTTCCAACACTATTTGTTGAAAAGACCTGATACTCCATAATGACTTTCTTGGCAACTCTGTTAAAAATCAGTTGAACACATATGTGTGGGCTCTCTATTATGGTTCATTTATTGGTTGATATGATTGATTCATCTATTCTGTCAATACCTCATCCTCTCCACTTCTGTCACTCTTTTTAGTAAGTCTTGAAATCAGGTAGTAAATGTTCTGCAGGTTTTTCTTCAAACTTTTTTGGGGTTAATCTAGATCCTTTGCATTTCATCCATACATACATTTCAGAATTAATTTTTCAGTTTCCACACAAACAAAAAAGTCTCTTGAGATTTCAATGAATCTATAGGGTTTATTGAATCTATAGATCGATTTGGAAGGAATTATCACCATAATAATATTGATTCTTCCAATTTATAAACATGATATATCTCTCTCCACTTATGTTAAGTTTCATTAATTTCTCACAATGGTGTTTTGTTGTTTTCAGTGTACTGGTTTTACATATTTTGGTTAAATACATTCCTAGTTATTTAATGTTATTTTATTGCTATTATAAATAAAATCATTTAATTTTATTTGGCAATTGTTTGCTACTAGTATATAGACCTATAACTGATTTTAAGTTTTACGCTTCTACCCTACAACCTAGTCAATTTCACATATTAATTCTGGTTGTTAGTCATTTTGCAGATTCTTTAGGATATTCTACATATACAAACATGACATCTGTGAATAAGTACAGTTATACCTTTTCTGCTTTTTTTATTTTTAATTTTTAAAACTTTAAAATTCCAATATAATGAACATACAGTGTTACATTAGTTTCAGGTGTGCAATATGGTGGTTGAACAATTCCATACATCACCTGATGCTCATCAAGACAGGTGCCTTAATCCCCATCACCTATCTTATCCACCCTCCCCACTCACTTCCCCTCTGGTAACCATCAGTTTGTTCTCTATGGTTATGAGTCTGTTTCTTGGTTTGTCTCTTTTTCCCCTTTGCTCATTTTGTTTGTTTGTTTCTTAGATTCCACATGTAAGTGAAATCATATGGTATTTGCCTTTCTCTGACTGGCTTATTTCTCTTTCCTTTTTAATCTGTATGTCTTTTGTTTCTTTCTCCTCCTATTTTATTGCACTGACTAGGACCCCCACTTCAACATTGAATAGAAGTGTTGAACAAGATATTTGTCTTGCTCCCAAACTTTGGGGGAACAGGCTCACTATTTCACCATTATGATGCTAGCTACAGGGGTTTCATAGATACCTATTATTACATTGAGAGAGTTCCCTCTTATTTCTATTTTCCTGAAAATTTATTTAAACATCAGTGGATGTTGAATTTTGTCAAATGAGTTATCAAAATTTCTGCATCCATTGAAATGATCATATACTTCTTATCATATGTTTGGCTAATAAGATAAATTACATTGAAATATAAATTTTTGTAGGTTAAACCAACCTTGTATTCCTGGGATAAACCAAACATGGACAGGATATATTATCCTTTCCACACATTGCTATATTTGACCTGCTAATAGTTTAAGAGTTCTTATATCAGGATCATGAGGGAAATTGGTGTGTAACTTCCTTTTCTTATAACATTTTTTTCCCCCAGATTTTGGTATTAAGATGATGCTAACCACATATGTTTTTGTATAGTGTCTTCATTTTCATTTATCTCAAAGTATTTACTAATTTTTATGATTTCGTCTCTGAATCATTGATTTTTTAGGAGTAATTTAACTTCCACATATTTGTGAACTTCCCAGTTTTTTTCTGTTATTTTTTTCTTTTTTTCTTTTTAAAAAAATTTTTTTAATGTTTATTTATTTGTGAGAGAGAAAGACACAGACAGAGAGAGTGTGAGTGGGGGAGGGGCAGAGAGAGAGAGGGAGACACAGAATCTGAAGCAGGCTCCAGGCTCTGAGCTGACAGCACAGAGTCCGATATGGGGCTCAAACCCACAAACTGTGAGATCATGACCTGAGCTGAAGTCGGACACTTAACTGACTGAGCCACCCAGGTGCCCCTCTGTTATTTTTTTCTAATTTAGATACATTGTGGTTGAAGAACATACATTATATTCTTGTAATTCTTTTACACTTACTGAAACATGTTTTATGGCCTACTATAATTCTCTGTCTTAGAGAATGTTCCATGGGCACTTGAGAAAAATGCATTTTCTGCTGCTGCTGGATGGAGTGTCTATATATATACATATATATATATATATATGTATATATATAGACATGTATATATACATGTATATATCTTAGGGCTAGCTAATGTGTTGTTCAAGTTTTTTCCTTGTTTATACTCTGTTTCACTGTTCTACTATTGAAAGTAGGGACTTGAAGTCTATAACTACCATTGTTGAATTGTCTATTTCTCCCTTCAATCTGTTTTGCTTTGTGTATTTGGGGCTCTGTTGTTAGGTGCATATATGGCTCTAATTGTTATATTTTCTAGATGAATCAACCCTCTTATTATAAAGTGTCCTCCTTTATCTCTAGTAACAATTTCTGTCTTAAAGTCTATTTTATTTAATATTAATATAGCCCCTCCAATTGTCTCTTGGTTACTGTTTGCATGGTATATCTTTCTCTGTCCTTTCATTTTCAGCCTATTTGGGTCTTTGAATCTGAAGTGTGTCTTTTTAGATAACATAGAGTTGGATTATATATTTTTAATCCATTCTTCCAGTCTCTGCCTTTTAATTAGTGTGTTTAATCCATTTATACTTAATGTAATTACTGATAAGACTTAATCTGCTCTTTTACTATTTGCTTTCTACATATCTTATGTATTTTCATTTCTATATTTCTCCATAAAGTTATTTTATGTTAAACAGATATTTTTATAGTGTACCATTTTAATTCCCTCGTCACTTCATTTAAAATTATTTTCGGGGCGCCTAGGTGGCTCAGTCGGTTAAGCGTCCAACTTTGGCTCAGGTCATGATCTCGCGGTATGTGAGTTCGAGCCCCGCGTCGGGCTCTGTGCTGACTGCTCAGAGCCTTGAGCCTGTTTCAGATTCTGTGTCTCCCTCTCTCTCTGACCCTCCCCCATTCGTGCTCTGTCTCTCTCTGTCTCAAAAATAAATAAACGTTAAAAAAAAAAATTTAAATTTTTTTTAGTGGTTGCTGTAAGTGTTCCCATCTTCACTAACCTAGTTTGGGTTAATACTAACTTAATTGTAATAGTATACAAAAATTGTGCTTCTATATCTCTATCTCCTCCTTCCTCCTGTTTGCTTATATTGTCATACAAATTACATCTTTATACACTATATGTTTATCAACACATATTTCTAATTGCTTTATGTAGTTGTCTTTTAAATCACATAGAAGACAAAAGGATTTACAAGTAAAAATTATTTTTATATTGTCTTTTATATTTATACATGTAGTTATCTTTACCAGTATTTTTTTTATTTCTTCATTTGGATTGGAGTTGCTCTCTAGTATTATTTCAACCAAAGTTCTCCCTGTAGTATCTCTTTCAGGGAATGTGTGCTCGGGACAAATTCTCTCAGTTTTTGTTTAATTTCTCTTTTACTTTTGAAGGAGAGTTTTTCTGACTCTATAATTCTTGGTTGACAACCTTCTACTTTCAACACTTTGAGTATATCATCCTAGTGCCTTCTGGCCTCCATGGTTCCTGATGAACAATCAGACATTAATCTTATTCAAGATCTCTTTGTATATGATGAGTCTGCTTTCAAGATTCTCTCTTCTTCTTTGGCTTTTAACAGTTTGATTATGATGTGTCTGGGTATAGTTTATCTTTGAGTTTATTATGCTTGGAAGTCATTAAGCTTCTTGGATGTGTAAATTAATGTTTTTTTCACTGAATCTGGAAAGTTTTCAGCCATTTTTTCTTCAATTATTCTTTGCCTCCTTCTGTGGCTCCCATTATGCTTATGTTGATACACGTGATGGTGTTCTATGGGTCTCTTTTCTGTATCTTTTTTCTGCTCACTTTTCTGTATCCTTTTTTCTTTATATTCCTCATACTAGTTAATCTCAATTGCTCTATCTTTAAATTTGCTGATTCTTCTGTTTGTTCAAGTCTGCTGTTGAGTCCCTCTAGTGAATTTTTCATGTCACCTATTGTACTTTTTAATTCCACAATTTCTATTTGGTTCTTTAAAAAAATTTTTTTTTAATGTTTATTTATTTTTGAGAGAGAGAGAGACAGAGAGAAAGAGAGAGAGAGCTAGTGGGGGAGGTGCAGAGAGAGAAGGAGACACAGAATCCGAAGCATGCTCCAGGTTCTGAGCTGTCAGCACAGAGCCCAATGTGGGGCTCGACTCATAGATTGCGAGATCATGACCTGAGCCGAAGCTGGATGGTTAACTAACTGAGTCACCCAGGTGTCCCTTTGGTTCTTTTTTATAATTTCTATCTCTATCTCTATTTGGTGATACATTGTCTCATATTTTCCTTTAGTTTTTTAGACATGGTTTCCTTTAGTTATCTGAACATATTTAAAGTATCTAATTTAAAGTTCTTGGATAGTAGGTCCAATATCTGGGCTTCCTCAAGGATAGTTTGTATTGACTCCTATATTTCCTATTTATGGGACATACTTTATTGTTCTTTGCATATCTTGCAATTGTTTTTGTTAAAAACCATTTTAAGTAATATGACAACTCTGAAAATCATATTCTCTTCCATCACCAGGGTTTATTGTTGTTGCTGTTTGTTGTTGTTGTTATTTGTTTGTTCAGTGACTTTTATGAACTAATTCTATAAAGCCTGTATTTTTTGTCATGTGTCATGTGTGGCTACTGAAGTCTCTGACCAATTAGCTTAGTAGTCAGCTAATGATTAAATAAGATTTCCTTACATGCCTAGAACCAATAAGTTTCCCAGTGTTTGCAAAGAGTCTCTTGTTTGTATGTTGGAGCATATCTTCAACACACAGCCAAGAAGAAGTTCACAGCTCTGCCTTAGCTTTTACTTCCTGTTTGTACAAAGCCTAAAGATTAGCTAGAGGTGAGAGCTTAGGGTATTCTGTTGTTTTGTTTTGTTTTGTTTTGTTTTCAGGTCACATGTATAGCCTTGGGTATACACACAGACCGATATAAGTGGATGCCCTTCTAGATTCCTATGAATATGTCAAATCTTTTTAAAGTCCCCTAAGGACATCTCATTCCCTAGCTTTTTCTTGTAAGGTTTTTGGTTAAGCCTATTGTTCGTTCCAATCTTTATTCACTGCCTCAGGCAGCTGTCATGTTAAGCAACTGCCTCTGATTGTTTTTGACAAACACCACTGGAGAAAAGACTGTTTGCACTGGGTGACCTCCAAGGCAGGTCAAATAAGGCTTGCAAACAGTCTTGCAAATGACCTAGAAATAACCTTTACTGCAAAAAGGACCATAGCATAGACCCTGAACAGACAGTTAGAATGAAGTTATAGTATATTCATACAATTTACTCACATTCACAATTAGTAGCTAATACAAAATTTAATTAAGTTGTCAAACATTGGGCAACTTTTTTATGTGCCATTTCCAGGTTTGCAACAAATAATGGTATTTAACAGTAAATAAACCATTTCTGAGGAACCTTTTGACAAATTAAAAGGATTCTCCACCATATTTCCATTTGGTACATCATCTCTGGAGGGAGGCCTTCTTTCAACACTCTCAGGGTTATCTCCTCTGGATTTTCTTCATAGGACTACTAAAACATGGAATTTCATATTTTTTGTATTTGTTTAACTTTTTCAGTGAAACATAAGCTTTAGATAGGCAGGGTCCTTATTTCTCTTGTCCACTGTTGTATCTCCAGAAATTAGAGTTGTGCCTGGTACATAATAGACATTCAAAAAATATTGTTGGTGTGGTAAGTGCCCCACAGTTACTACCAAACACTCATTTCAATTCCATATTCTGTTGAGGAAATGAAAGCCAGGCAACTTATTTCCATGCCACTAAGCGGCAGACCCTTAAATTGTCAGAAAGAGAAGAGGAAGGGCAAAGCTAAGTCTTACAGTGAGATACACAAGTGACAACAGTCCTTAAGCGAGATATTGATCATTATTCAAGGTTAAGTTGAGTCTGAATTGATCATAGTAAGTCATACTTAAATGAAAGTATATCCACCTTTTAAACTTGGTAATATAGATAACATTGTTTTTCAACCAAGTCTAGTTAAATCTTCCCTTTGCCCAGACTGTTCAAGACATTGAAACCTCTCTGGTATCTCTGGTCTATATTTTTAATTTAAAAAGCAAAAGC
The DNA here is from genome assembly GCF_024362965.1 of Panthera pardus. Taxonomy (NCBI): domain Eukaryota; kingdom Metazoa; phylum Chordata; class Mammalia; order Carnivora; family Felidae; genus Panthera; species Panthera pardus. The sequence goes on along the minus strand of NW_026526743.1, from coordinate 32,854,279 downwards.
AAAACAAAACAAAAAACCTAGACTATATTCAACTCCGTTCAATACAAGTAGTAAATTTTAAGTAGAGTATAAAATTTGTAGACAACAAATAGCATAGCTATCAATATTAAGATCAGCAAACAGTCCAGATTCTTTCACACATTATCCCACTTAATTTTAACCCTCCTTTGATGTAAGACTATCCCAATTTAATCAATGAGGAAAGTGAAGTTCAGAGAGGTTAAGTAACTTGGCCAAAGTCATACAACTAATAAATGGCAGGGCCTGAGCAGGTTTTCTAAGACTAGTGATCTTTCCATTATACTACAGCTCTTGTAGAGTTATTTGAAAGTGCTCTCCAAACAATAACAGGTCATGTATAACAAAGAAAAACAAACAAAACAATTTACTCTAGATGTAATATAAATATAAATAAATATAAATATATACCACTTTGACCCTCTCTCCAAAATATAAAGCCAAATAGACATACTTTCATTGAAGAATGACTGATTTGACCAAATCAGACTAAAATTAATCCTGTGTGATAGTCAATGTATTTAGAAGTGTTTCAGAAATTTTAAGATACAAAGGGACTATCTGTCCATTTAAAGACACTAGGGTCGAATTTTTAAACATTTAGCTTCTTTACAAAGAGGTATTACTACATTATCTTCCTCTTCCTCTCTCGCACCCTTCTTCAACAGATGCCCATTACTCTAACCTGCCTCCACTGTGGAGGACAATGGTCTCAGCACATGTAAGAGGGCTATGCAAATATTGCACGATTTCAAAGTTGCAGTAAAGAAACGTGTGAGATGGACAGGAAAACATGAACCCCCCCCCCCTTCTTTTTTTTCATGCAGAACACACAGGACAAATGTAGCTTGCACATTCTATCTTGTTCTTTGATCGCTAACTGTACCAAAGAGGAAGTCCAAAGAGGGAGTTGTAACTGCTAATGGTAAAAGCAGCGCTTTACAAGAAAAAGGAAAGAAAAGGAAACTTCCTTTTTGTGTTCAGCAATTCTTAACAGTGGAAAAAAGTTTCAAGAAGCGTTGACTCTAGAAGTGATTGAGTGAAGAATGATCCAGGGTGATGACTTTTGAAACACGTTAAGCTGACCCACGTTATCCCTTTTCCTAGATTCGGATTTCCTCCCCTTGATGCCCCTGTTCAGCTAGATCATCCCAGCCTTACTTCTTTCCTTGTTCTAATTCCAGACCCGGGTTCTCTGCGTTCTCCCTCACTCTTCACATCCCAGACTGCCTCCTCTCCTTCCCTAAGGCAAAAAAAAAAAAAAAAAGACTTCCAAGCCCACTCTCCTATAGATTGCCTCCCCCCCCCCCACTCCACACTAACAAACTCGAGTTGAAGTTCTTGTCACAGATTCATCTCCCTTCTCAGCACAGAATGTTTCCTGTGCCACTGGCCTGCTCAGTCTTCTCTTGTTTAGGACTCACCTCTCAGACCCACATGTTCTTTGCATTTGCTCTTCTCACACACCTTCAGACCATCCTCCACTTGTCCTCAATTCTCACACCTACACCTCTGCCCCTTCCAGACTCGTGGTCCCTTCAAAAGCCCTCACTTCCTAGATCCCACATCTCGTTCTTCCTCAGAGCCTTTGCTTCTCAGACTCGCAACCCTCCACCCCTGCCACACCCACACTCCCTTCCGACAACTGCCCCTGTCATATCAAGGGCCCTTCCCTGAATCTGTCTCCCCTCTCAGACCCACATCCCTCTCCCAGACCTGCCTCCTCTCTGTGACCCACATCCCTCCCCTGGATCTGCCTCCCCTCTCAGACCCACACCCCTCCCCTGGATCTGCCTCCCCTCTCAGACCCACATCCCTCTCCTAGACCTGCCTCCTCTCTATGACCCACATCCCTCCCCTGGATCTGCCTCCCCTCTCAGACCCACACCCCTCCCCTGGATCCGCCTCCCCTCTCAGACCCACACCCCTCCCCTGGATCTGCCTCCCCTCTCAGACCCACATCCCTCCCCTGGATCTGCCTCCCCTCTCAGACCCACACCCCTCCCCTGGATCTGCCTCCTCTCTCAGACCCACATCCCTCACCTCTCTCACCTGGCTCCTCCTCCTTTGTCAGATCTCCACCCTTCCCCTGGATCTGCCTCCTCTCTCAGACCCACACCCCTCCCCTGGATCTGCCTCCCCTCTCAGACCCACACCCCTCCCCTGGATCTGCCTCCTCTCTCAGACCCACAACCCTCACCTCTCTCTCCTGGCTCCGCCTCCCCTGTCAGATCCACGTCCCTCCCCCGATCTGCTTCCTCTCGGCCTCAAGCCCCTCACCTACCTCTGCCTTCACCGTCAGACCCACGCCTCTCCCCTTGTTCCTCCTCCTCGCCCCTTGCTCCGTCGGCTCCCTCACCTGGAGGCGACTCGCCGCGCCCATCCGTGTCTGCTGCACGAACGGGTTGGGCACCGGCGGCGGGAAGAAGGACGCCTGGCGGGGCACCATGGACGGACGCAGCCCGGCTTTCCCCATGCCCGCGCCCGGCACCGTGGCCGCCACCGCCGCCGCCTCCGCGCACTTGCTCATGGCTCAGCAGGGCGTCGGGCCGGACCCAGCGACCGTCGCGAAACGCCGGAGCGAGCACCCCTTGAGACCTCCTAGGGGGAGCTTCACCGGAGTCCCAGCCCGCGGCGCTGTTGCGGGGCCACCGCGCAGGCGCGAGTCACCTAGAGGCCGTCCGGCCTCGCCTCTGGCTCTGAACGCCCCAGCTCTGGCTCCGCCCCCTGAGCGCTAGCCCCACCCCTTTAGGTATCTGGCTCTTCCTCTTTGGTCATATAACTCTTCCCCCCCCCCCCCCCCCCCGCCCCGAAAGTTTCTCCTTCAGAGCAGGGCACCCCAATGAGAGACAGTTTAGGCAGGGTTCTCTGCTTGAGGGTCACGCCCACCTGGAGTACCAATCTCTTTTACGGGCCTGTTGGCCAAATCGCTGGCTCCAGGAGCCTCAGTTGGCCCCTTCTGTAAAATGGGATAAACAGAACTCAGATAAACAGAACCCAAATCCAGCCATCCCTAGGATGTACCATTTAAGTGAGTTAGTATATCCAGGGTAGGTTTTGTTTTATGTGTTTAATTTCTGGTATATGTTTCGGTTTTGCTTAAACCAGTTTGAGGTGGATGTTTGCCAGTTACAGCTGAAAGAGTCATGACAACAGAGATATTGGTACCTGGAGTGGAATCTTCCCCTCAAAACATGGACCAACAGTGGAAGATGGTTCTCCAAAAGAAAATCGAGCTTTCCCAATGCTGTTAATAGAAAAAGACAATGATTGCCAACTATTGCCTTCCACGCTTGATGAGGAACCTGGCCCCCAAAAGGGAAATCACTTGGGCCATGGCTCTGTTTTACCCTGAGGAAGTTCAAGGGCCTATCTGGAACTATATGAGTAGTGGTGGGGCTGGGGAAGATAGACAGTTTCCCAGGACCTGAGGCCAGGTGGTCAAGCCTTGGGTGCAGACAAGCAAATACTGGAGATGGTAACTTATAATTACTGGTCAACGACTCACACCAGGCTGGAGGGCCTGGTGAGAATCCGAATCAGGACCCTGGGACAGCTGGTGCTTCACACTTAGCTACTGCATAATCTCAGAATCTTCCAACCCTACCGGATAGATGTGTGGCCTTCAGCTCCTCACTTAACCTCTGAGCTTGTACCCTCATCTAAGAATGGGAAAAAATTAATTTCTACTCCATAAAGTTGTAGTAACAATGAAAACAAAATGAAACATGTAGTGTCCATAGGAAAGCAGTCAAGAAATGGCCCCTTTTAGGTATTACATTGTGGAGCAGTGGAATGTTCTCAGTGTAACAGAGCATGCTAATAATAGTGTATTATAGTCATGATGTAAGCTTCCTTAGCCTCGGGGGTCTTCAAGTAGGGGCTGGCAGTCCCTTGTGTCTCTTTAGCCAGGAACTTGCACAAAAGGCTATCTCTTCAGGACCCTCAAGGACCTGAGCCATTGGGCAGGCCATAGGAGAAAAGATGACTCCACAAAGGTCACCTCTAGAGAGTCCTGTCCAATCACCAGCCTCACCATGAGAGGCCTGAAGCAACCAGTCTGTCAGAGCCAGAAAGGGCCTCCGAAATAATCCCAGGCTTTCAATTCGTTTCCCAGCAACTCCAAGCTTCCTATATGGAAGGGGATTAGGGGTGGGCAACTTGGTGGGAAGGATAGATAAAGAGCTTAAACATTAATAGAAGCTGTGTTTTGAAGGCCCACTTTATTTCTCCCTTAGTTATGTTTACTTAGGGTGGCTTTGGGGGCAGTAGAGGGTAATGCTGCTGACGGAGATTCTGGGCTGGGGCTAGAGCTCTTTCTCTAGGTCATCTTTGGCCTTGACTTGGGTTGTTACCTGATAGCTATGGTACCCTGGGCAAGTTGCTTTTCTCTGGGCCTGTTTCCTCATCAGTAAAAATTGAGTTAATCACAGCCTCCCCCTCTTTACGCTGTTGTAAAGGTTAAATGAAATGCTGCATGTCAAGTGCCTGGCACATAGTAAGCACTCTATTAATGGAGGGGCGTTTTGGGGGTTCAGTAGTAGTAAACTGAGCCTCAGAAAGGAAGGGGACCTTGAATGAGACCCTGCCAGCACAGTGACAGAACCAGTGTTATTTCAAAGGCTCTTCCTTCAGGACAGAGGGACTCCAGCTCACCCACTTGGAGGGTCTCCTGCTCTTTATTTTGGCAGCTCTGACCTTTGCCGCAAATGTCTCCCGGGCCCTGGAGGGAGCAGAGATTTATAGACTTTTTAAGTTTCTTCTTCTGCCGGGGGCTGTAGCCCCTCTCTAGGCTCTGCAGATTAAACAAAAAACAACAACAAAAAAAAACCCCCTGCAAACACTGCCACTCCATTGGTGTCTTTATTCATACTTGTTGACATTTCCCATGGGGAACTGTTGAAGGAAGGTGGGGGAGGGCTGAGCGGGAGCCATGGCTTGGTTTTCCTCCAGCCAGTGGAGGAAGTGATGGGGTCAGGGACGTACTAAACAGAGTGAACAAGAGAACCATCACTATGTGGGCTGAGATGCATCATGGAGTGACTTCAGACAACCTGAAGTCCTTCTGTCAAGAAATTCAAAGTGGAACAATCAAGTCGATCGAGAGAAAAGAACAAAGTGCATACAAAGCAAACTGCTAACGTAGAAAAGGTCCTAAGGCGTCCAGCAGTGAGAAGCCAGGCGTGCAGGGTGGCCACGTGACCATGCCCCTGTCCCACTGCCCCATGCCAGGCTGGGCTGTCGGGCCACCAGTGCCCTCTTGAGACAGTCTCTCTCTGTTGGCTCCGAGGGTGCTGTAAGCCACAGAAAGTTGTGGAGGGAGAAAGAGCCCGAAGCGTGGCAGCACCAGGGCAGCCCAAGGCAGGGCTGCATTGAGAATATCAAAGCATCTCTTTGGGGGTGGCTCTGGAGGGCTGGTGGGGTATGGAAGGGGGATGAGGGCACCTGGCAGGGGTACAAGCAGCACCGTTCCTGGGGCACAGGGCAGAGCCACCCTTCAGAATCTTAAATTACCAGGTAGGGGTGAGAACGCTGATTAACTACAGAGCTGAAGGCTGCCAGGCCCATCCGGGTCCTTCCCTGGCGCTCAGGGCCTGGTTTTGCAGAAGACATGGATGCGCGGGGCCTGGAGGAGCCAGAGACGGCTCAGCAGCCCAGCCAGTCGGATTTGATGCTTCCAAATTTCACGCTCTTCAGACTCTGGTTCTCCAACTTCAGGTAATACGCGCCCTTGAAGAAGTAGCTGTGACCTGGGACGAGACAAAGGGAGGTGGTGACCACCCCATCCTTGGACATTGTAGCACATGAAAGGGTCCTGGGAGCCTCCCGTAGGGAAGAAGCCTTTAAACCAGAGAAGACCCACCCCCACCCCGCCCCAACCTCTGAGGCCGGAGGAAGGGGAATGGCTGGGGAACTAAGCTCTCTTGAGTCCCTGTTTCTTCATCTGTAAAATGGGGGTGAAGATACGGACCTCTTAGACCTCTGGGCGAGGATTAAATTGGCTAATACATGCTATTATTAATATAAATAACCCCGCTCCACTGAGCACAGGCACAAACTAAGCACTTCCCAGAGGGGGCAAATGAGGAGGCTCCCAGGCCTTTCAGGCCGACAGCTGGCTATTTGGCTTACACAGATTCTGTGTTTTGTTTTGTTCTGAATGAGTTGCCAGCGTACAAACATCTGGAAACTTCACATGAAAATACGCACTTCTTGCTCCCTTTTAAAACAGCTAGACTATCTGAACGACACTGGGCCCCCATTCTTGCAGCAGCCATCAGAAGGAGGTGGTTGTAAATCAGCCAAGTGCCTTCTGGTTCACCACAGACCTCACCCTTCCCCACTGTCTGCCTTGCCTGCTTCATTCATTCATGCTATTGGCCTGGCCCCTACGGGCTGTAAAATGTGCGACTCCTGACATACGTGATCTCATTTCCTTCTTTCAAAAGGCCGGCACACAGTAGGTGTTCAATAGATGTTTACTCTCAAAGACAATCCTTAACCTAATCCCTAGATTATGTGCTGCTCTTCCTTGGACATGTGAGATCTTTCACCACCGGAGCTTAGGGCCATGTGCTTAGCATATGATAGGGGCTCCAAAGAAATCTTTGTGGAGTTTAATTGAAACCTCCTGTAAAAAGCCAACTGGACTCATTTCCAGGACCCTGCAGACCTCACAGAAGCCTCCTCAGAATATGGTTTTCAAACTCCAAATTCTATCCCTTGCTGATACGGGGTTGTATTTTATTCAGCAAGGGACCGGGGGCAGATTGAGTTGAGTGGGAGAACTTTGCCACATCAGCAAGAGGGCAGGACAAAAGTCTGTCCTGTCTCCAATGGAGCCATCCTTCTGCTAATGGGAGGCAGTCACAAGGCCTCCTGTGGAACCTGAAAGGGCCTGGACCAAACCCCGGAATGAATCCAGGGCACAGAGCCCATGTTTCTTGTTCCAGCAGGCCTCCTGCCCTCCCCTTCCCTGGCTCCAGGCCCTGCAGCTGTGAGGGGCCTTTCTGGGTCTTACTGCCTGGAGCCAGCTGAGTGAGCAGAGGTCAGGGGTCTGGATGCCTTCCCAGCCCTGGGCTGAAGGGGCTGGTTTGTTTTCCCCGGGCTCCGCTTGCTGCTCTGCACAATGAGGGAGTGTGTGCTTGTGAGGAGCTGGGCCCCGGGGCTGGGGGCGGGGAGGCAGGTCCTAGAAAGCGGACAGGGGGCTGGGCCGCTCACCACCGCCCTGCAGGTCGACCACGGCGTCCAGGTTATCGGGGATGGCGTTCCAGGCATCCGCGATGAGCTTGGGGAAGCCAGGGTCCATCTTCTTCTTTACTTCATTGTACCTGCAAGCAAACAGCAGATGAGGAACCGGGGGGCGTCCCTTAAGGCCAGCCCCCCCCCCCCAACCTGGATGGGAAGGCCCAGTGGCTGGCTCCTGGCTGAGCCTGGAAAACCAGACCTAGCCCTGCAGGGAGGCGGCCGGCTGGAGTCAAAGGCCAGGGAGCCAGACTGGGTCTGGATCCCAACCCCACTACTCATTAGTTATGTGACCTTTAAAAGTCCCATAAAAGCAATCTTGTGATTACTGCTAATGTGTAAGCAGTGCCTTAACCACTTTCCATATATTTCCTGTCAATCTTTGTGAGAATCCCAGGACACGGTTATTACCGGAATACTCATTTTATAGACCAGAGGCTTAGAAAGTGCACCCAGCTCCCAAGTGGTAATCCAACCCAGGCCTGCCTGGCCCCCCAGCTGCAAGGTCCTCTCTGAACCTCCGCTTTACTAACTATAAACTGGGGTTGTATCGAGCATCTTAATTAACGTATGTAGGAAATGAAATAACATATGCAAAATGCCTATCTCCCTGTCTGCTGTTTGGTATTTGGGAAATGTTAGTTCCTTTACACACTCTGATCCCTGCTGCAGTGTGGGGAGCACTGGACTGAGAGTCCAGGGATGGGGTCCCGCCTCCACATTCTTTCACTGAGAGGCTTTGACAAACCACTGCTTCTCCAGGTGGAGGTGACCGTCCGCATCCTGGAAGATGATCTCATCTGGGACAGCCAGGTTACATGAGTGGCACGCGAATCCAAGCCCTGTTAGTCACAGGGCGGGCCTCCCGCCCCCTCCGTCCCTGATGTAGCTTACAGGGCACATAGTTATCCTGGGCCGTGCCTTTTATCCAGATGAATACTTTGAGAATTAGTTGGCATAGTCTTCTTCCTGGCTAGCGATACCTCCATCGTTTTCCTTTTTTGGGGATTTTTTTTTAAATGCCGGGGCCACTTTGATTCCTTTGGTTTTCTACTTACACTCAACCTACTCATTATTCTCTAAATATTTAATGACCTCCTACTCTGCCTGCCTGTGGATACTGCAGCAATCAAGATAAAAGTCTTGCCCTTGTGGAGCTGATTTTCTAGACAGATCTGTGCTCAAATGCCATTTTGGGGACAGCCAAGCTTTCCTCTGTGGTGCCTCAGAGCGGACCCTCTTCCCCGAGGCCAGCCCGACCAGCCGATCCTAGACACCAACAATAGCTTTCCCTGTGGGTTTCCCTTTCCATCCCTCACACCAACCACCATTTCCACCTCCCCCTCTGCCCACCACCCTGGGAACCATCGGGAAAGCCCTTCTTAACCCCAGCTGCATCATAAGACTTCTTGCAAAACCTAATATGCTTCCTCGTGACCTGGTCTACCAAAACCAAGTCTTCAGCCCAAAGTCCCAGCACCTCATCCACACCACCCCCTCTGAGGCCCCCAACACTACATTCTCCCAGAGTGGTAACGGCTCCGACTCTGGGTCCTATGCTTGAACTCGCCCTCATTTCTCTCTCAGTCTACCCACAGAGGGTAGGCAGGGCAGGAAGCAAGCCCATTTTATAGATGTGGAAACCGAGGCTCGGAGAAGTGAACCAATTTGCTTCCAAGTTCTTTTCGGCCAGGAAGAACAAGGCATCAGGGCATCAGAAGGTGCTGGCTCTGAAGGGGCCCGAAGCTCTTCGTCTTCCTCTCTGTCTGCAGGTTCCTACACTGCCTGAAAAGGTTTCTTTCTCTGTGACACTCCATGCCTCCCCACCGCTGTGGAAACTGGCAGTGCAGAGCAGGTGTTAAGAACACAGACATTTCTGTCTCAGCTTTTCCATGGGGGTACCCTTGAGGTACTTCAGCCTCAGTTTCCACACCTGGAGAAAGGGGCTAAAATAGGATCTACCTTTAAAAAGAAATAAAGGTGAGGGGCACCGGGTGGCTCAGTTAGTTAAGTGTCCGACTACGGCTCAGGTCAGGATCTCATGGTTTGTGAGTTCGAGCCCCGCATCGGGCTCTCTGCTGTCAACGGAGAGCCCACTTTGGATCCTCTGTCTCTCCCCTGGTCTCTCCCTCTCTTTCTCTCAAAAATAAGTGAACATTCAAAAAGATAAATAAACGTGAAATGCACAGCCTCAGGCCTGGGATAAGCCTGTCACGGAAGCCATCGTTGTTCTTTTCAAACATGTTTATATCTAGTTCCCTCATTCGACCGTAAGCTCCACAAGGAAAAGCGTGACTATTTCTTAACCACTGTCTTCCAGCACCCAGCTAAGTGCCTGGCACATAGGAGATACTGAGTATACATTTGTGCACTTGGTGGAAGCTTCCAGAAGCAGGGGCTGAGAACGCCCTGGCACAGACGAGGGCATGCCAAGCTGGAGGCAGATGCCTGTCCTCTGTCATCTGGGGCTCTCCTTCCTTCTCCAGCAGGGAGGCCCCTGAGGCCTCTGAAGCCTCAGCTCCAGAAACAACGTCTCAAGCTCATTGACTACGTCTTCTGGAAACCCAGTCCAGAGCTTCCAGAAAGGCCTTTAGCTCTGCTGCTTTTAAGTCAGTTTCACTGACCTTCCAGAGCAGCCTGTGCATTCTGGACCCTAGCTTCGGAAGGTGGGCTCGTTGCAGAAAGGGACTGGGAAGCAGATAACTCTGCCCGAATCCCAGCCAGGTGCCGCCACAGCCCGTGTGTCCGTGTGTGTGTGTATGCATGCACGCTTGGGCACACTCGCGTTCACACGTGGCTACATCTGTCCTATATGTTCACATACACAGGGGGCCCTGGAGGCGGAGCACAAAAGTCCTTCCAACACCATGGTTTGTAGACACAAGTGCTGCTTTATGGTTCGAAGATTCACGTTTCTGTGTTGTCTGTGCTGCTCACTGTCCGCATTCTAAGATTTAGAGATTCAGGGCGCCTACCGCGCTGAGATGCTATTTGTAGTACGTGCTTGTGCAGAGGAGTGTTTGGGAGCCTACGGGCAGAAAGCCTGCTCCGAGGTTTCCTGGCTGACTGTGTTCTTTCTTGAGGCTTGAGATATCCATCAGCTTAAGTCGCTAAGTATCTTAGCAATATGTCTGGACTTCCTCCCTGACACAGGCAAACAGCTTCTGAATGCAGGGCAGCTGGGGGCAGGGCGGGTGGGAAGGGCAGGGAAGGGGGAGAAGAGGGAGGCCTGGGAGGGAAGCAGGACTGTTTCAGGGATGGCCGGCAAAGGGCCCGGATGCGGGAGCAGCCACAGGAGGAAGGTGCCAACCACCCCTCGCCCCAACCACCCCTTCCACTGACTGAATGACGCGGAGGGTAGAGTGGAGGGGCTTGGGGTTTGGGGCCAGGAGAAGCAGTTACAATCCTGGTTCTGTGGCCAACACACTTGCATTTAAATAACGTAGACAAGGTATTTAATTTCTTTGGACCACAGCTTCCCTGTCTGGGAAATGTGGAAGGTTTCTAATCAAATTCCGGAAGTCTGGGTGGCCTTTCACTGGCCATTCACGGATACTGGGCTCCCTGACCCATGGCCCTGACCATGGCCTCTTGGAATTGAACCCTTTCCTTTTGATGACCCAGAGCGGTGAGTAACCTCCTTCTGAACTGGCCCACTGCCAGCCTGCACCCACAGACACTGGCCCCGTGGCAGACATTTCACAGGGTGCCTGCTGCTTCCCGTGGGGCCTGATCTGGATGCTTCTGCGGGCAACTGGTGGGCCTATCTCTGTCTTCATCATATTTTGCCCTCTGCCACCCCCGCCTTCACCACCCCCATTTCTGAGGACCCCACTATCCCAGGTACTATAGAGAATAGGGAAGAACAAATAGCATGGTCTCTAGGAGCCAGAATTCCCAGGTTCGAATCCCAACCTGCCACGACATGGCTGTGTGACTTTAAACCAGATACTTAACCTCTCCGGACCCCCGGTTCCTTATCTGTAAAATGGGAATAATAACAATACTTATCTCATAAAGCCCCTTGGAATAATGTCTGGCATCCAGTGTTATTAGTAGCAGCTGCTGCCTTTATTTTTATTGCCCTCTTCTTCAGTGAGTCACTCCCAAATCGGAGGCCCCACACCAGACAAACATGGGCCCAATCGAAAGACTTCTGAGGAGGAAAGGAGGTTCTGACCAGACCCCTAGCAGCCATGTACACAAGGATGCTTCATCCTTCAGGGACTTCTCGCAGGGCCTGCAGCTCTGGGAGAGGAGAGGCGAGGGAGGGGGCACCCGTGGCCCCAAACCTCCGACTCTGACCCAGGAAACAGGAAACCACAGAGTGTCTTCTCTTCGTCCACACAGATGGCTGTGCTGTTCTCCTTTCTACTCTGCCCCACCCCCCTTACCTCCAGAACTTGTCTCCAGCAAAGATGTAGGTCTTCCTGTTCTTGCTCCAGTTAAACGCAGCATCTACCCGCTGGACGTCAGGGGGCAGCCCCAGGCTGGTCAGCGGCTTGGGGTACCCTCGCTCCAGGGTGCTGGCTGAATAGACCCAGTATTCATTCCCTGCGGCGGAAGCAAAGCGTGCGTTGGTGACTGGTGTTGAAATCCCTCAGGCTGGCCTGTCCCTCCCGTCCTCTGACTGCCGGGGACCCCACCGTGCCCATTTTCATCAGGGACACAGGTCCTGCTCACTTCGGGCTCAGTGCCCAGAATCAAGACTCACATATACGGTTTCACAAATTGCTTATAGAAGTTGCCTGGCCGAGGAGGAGAGTGGAGGAGGGTGGGGGGGGGGGGGGGGGGGGAGGTGCATGCCTTGCTCCCTCACCAGGCCACGCACGCTAAGTGCCACATTTACCATGAAGACCTTTTCCTAATATTGCATCACAGCCCACGAGCACTCTGGGACGGAGGAGGCGGGGAGCTGGCTGGCGGAATCTGTACCTTTGTGCTGCTAAGACTTCAGTTCCTCTGGGAGGCAGTCCCTGTGCCCACCCCTCGGACCAGGGCAGTTTCCTATCAGTCCTCCCTCCCCTATGATCATAGCCTTACTGCATTTCCTCCTGACAGCCCGCTTTTCTCTCCCCGCACCCCCCGCCACCCCGCTAGCTTGTGAGCTCCGTGAGGGCCGGGCTGGATCCCTGGCACGCTGTAGGTTCAAATGAATGTCAAAGGAGCAGGGTTTCCCCGATGTCAGCCGTGTGACGCTCCCTTGATGATTCTTAACCACTTACAGAGACTTTTTCTACTATTGTTTGCTTAGTATTTGGCTTTCAGGGAATTCATCCTGAAATCCATAGAAAATACATGTATTTTCTTGAACTAAGTTTTGAATGTTAAAAATGAAATCACCTTTTAAAAAATTCTAACTCAAAACAGTCAAAGGCTCTAGCTTTAGGAAAGCGTTGGAGGCACCAGCACTGAACTGTAATTTTCCTTCTAGAAAACGGATCAGAAGGATTGAAAATTAAAAAGTAATGAAACGTTCACACGTGGGCTAATGTATTTGATGCTGGGTGTCTGAGCCAATCTCCCAGATGAATCCCATGCTTTTGGAAGTCATGGTTGAGAGAACGGAACCATAAAAGAGAGGGAGCACCCACAGGTGCACAGGAACCACGGTGCAGACCCCCGTGGCGCTGAGGGCGAGGCAGGCCCCTTCCCACACACCTGCAAAGAACACAGCCTTCTCCTCCTGTGGGGCCTCGTATACAGCATCAATCTTTTCCGGGAGCTCAGGCCAGAATGTGGCCACCAGCAGGGGCCCCATGGGCTTGCTACGTGGTGTCACTGTTCGCCAAATGAACCTGGAATTGGGGCAGGGGACACAGAAAACCACACCTTGGGTCACTCTGCAGCTATTACCACAGGTCATATTAGCTCCCCAAGCCCACTCAAAAACTTCCCAGCGATGACGCCCTTGGAGAAGGAGCCAAGATCAAAAGGAAGGTTGGAAAGACTGGAGAATGGGCAGAGCCCCCTCTGCAAGATGCCAGGGCAGAGAAACCACTTTTTTGCTCCCTGTCTTGCTTCCTCCTCCAGGAAGCCCTCCCTAACTACCTCTGTCCATACCATATTCTTGTCCCTCTGAGTCTCTCAAAATCATCAACACTGGGTGCCTGGAATAGTAGTTTGATTGTTGTTGTTGTTGTTTTTAAATATCTTTTATTTAAATATCTTTTATTTAAAAACATCTTCAAATATCTTTTATTAGATCAGAAGCCAATTGAGGCAGGGGCTTATGGTATTCACAGAATGTCTTGAATTGAAAGGCAATGGACTTGTGCACCTTGGCAAGAGTGACAACTATTACTTCTGGAGGGCCTACTAAGTGCCAGGCACGTTGTGTGTCTTATAAAACGAAACCTTCATAATGTCACAAGATTGCATCCTTCCTCACACAACTCTGGTATTCATGATCCAAGTTTGCCCACCGGTGGACCCAAACCCCATTCCGATTAGTTTAAGCCACCAGTCTCAAAGTGTGCTCCCCAGACCAACAGCATGAGCATCATCTGGGGACTGGGAAACACAAATTATTGGGTCCCACTCGAGACCTATGGGCCAGATTCCCTGGGCTTGGGGCCCGGCAATCTGTTCTAACAAGCCTTCCAGATGATCCTGATATGTGCCAACCTTTGAGAACCACTGGTCTAAGCTTATCAGAGCTTAGCATTTCCTGGCAATTATTATTGGTTCAGTAGTTGCTATATGATTCATGTGAGCCTGACAAGATTGGATAGACTTGTATTTCCTATCTGGGGACTTCTCTCTCTCTCTCTCTCTCCTGCCGGATGTGGGCAAGGAAGCCTGCTGCCACTGGCAGCCATTGTGTGACCATGAGGGACCCAGCCTTGAGATGAAATCAATGCGGAGGATGGCTGTGGACAAAGATATCATTGAGTCCTGCCCCTGGAGGCAGCCCTACGTCTGGACTTCATGCCACATATACATAATTAAACTGCCTATGATCATGCAACCGTTAGGAGCAGGTCCAAGATTCCAACCCAGGGAATCTGGCTCCAAAGCTCATTCTGTCACCTACCACATTCTATGGATGGATGGATGCATCGATGGGTCGACAGACTGTTGAATGGATGGATGATGGATGGATGATGACTGACTGGTAATAGATAAAGGATAATGGATGGATAGATGATGGACAGATAGATGAATGATGGATGGGTGTATGTATATGTGTATGTACAGATGGACGATGCAAATATTTTTTAATGCAGTCCTAGATACTGTCTGCCATTCTCCAGGAGGGCTAGGGCAGCTGGGTGAATCTCAGCTCTTGATCGATTGAGCGGAGGCCTTTATCTACAGCATAAAGGATACCACCTCTCCCCTGCGGTTACTTGATCCCCATAGAAAGAATGATTTGGCTATTTGAGGTCAAGGCGATTCCAGGAGAAAGCCTGTGGGAGCCTGGATTACTGTTTCCAATTCTTCCCTCCACCCCTATTTCAGAATTACACATCCATGTGCATTTGCCATGTGACCTCTCAGTACCACCGTCTATAGTGGGTGTTGGGCCTGGCCATGTGATTTGCTTCAGTCAATGGAACATTCTCAGACATGATGTGAGTGGAGGCTTTAAATGCATTTGTGTGGTTTGATCTGGCCTCTTGTGTTTGTCATCTGCCACGAGCAGCTGCTAATCCCAGGAGAGTGAGTGATACGCAGAAGATCCCCGAACCCAAACCGCAGCCCAAAGCCAAGACACCTAGACAAGACCCATAGACTAGGAAAGAGTAATAGAAATGCCCATTGCGGTAAGCCACTGACATCTGGAGGCTGTCCAATACATAGGACAAGCTGTCTGTACGGGCCATTCTGTGAAGCAGAGGTTGGGGGCACAGGGGTAACGGGAAATGGGCAGAGGGCAAGGACGAGAAGCAAGCTCCTGTACTCACCTGTCCTTGAAGAAGAAGATCTCGCCCCGGATCTGAGAGATGCCATCAAAAACAATGTCCTGTTTGCAGATCTCAGGAGTGACGGGGCCGAGAGTTGGGGTGGGGCCGGTGCCAGTGTCAATGTCAGGGGAGGCCCCTGGAGGAGGACATGCCCTCAGACTCTCGCCAGCTCCAGGGGCTCTCCCCACCGGGCTGAGCCCCCAAAGCTGCCCACCCAACCTGCTAAGGGTCAGAAGAAATAGTATTCTGGCCTTGGAGTGAGGCCGGGCAAGACACAGAGATGATGTCTGGACGCGGCAGATCAGTGAAGAGAGACCAGGGTCCCAACCAGCTGGTTGGTACTTAACAAATGTTATTCACTGACATCTCCCGAACCTGTCTTCACCATGGCCCTTGCAAGGAGGCACCGTTATTATTGCCATTTTACAGACGGGGAAACTGAGGCCCAGAAAGGTGGAGCGACCTTCCCAAGGATTCAAACCCAGAGCTCAGGTTCTTAAGCCCAAAAGAGAGTCAAGGCCAACAGCGGCCACCAGTGTGTCCAGCATCGGGGGTGTGGAACCTTCTCAAGCATTCATCCCTTTGTTCCTCGTGGCAACCCGTCACAGTTTAGAGAAGAGAAAAGTGAGTCCAAGGAGGTAAAGACCTGCTCCATCTCTTGCTGTTGGTGAGGGGCAGAAGCACTTGAACTTGTTATCTCTCCCTTTGACTTGGTCCGGGCACCGGGACCATTTGATACCTTTTTTTTTTTTTTCTTACTGGACCTACTCTAGCCTCATCATAAGCATTAATAAATAAATCACTGTTTTCAAGCTCTGGTTGAATTACGCCTATTACACATCAAGATAAAAGAATTGGGTATGAAAACCAGACACCTTGGGTCCCCTCCCGGTCTCATCAGGATCTTCCATACGCTGGCACATTCGGCTCTGTATGTAGCTCCTTCTCCTGGATTCTAAACCTAACTGGGTTGCTTTCCTGGTGACCCTGGGCCAAAAGGGTTACCTTCCTCAGGCCTCAGTTTACTCACCTAGAAAATGGAGAGCCAGTTTCTCCCCTGCCGACCTCACAGAGTGGCTCTGGGGAGCCAAGAGGGGCATGAATACTGGTGCTATTTGGAAAGGAAAGGGACTATCCAGGGGTCCCCTTGGAGGGCTGCTCTGATACCCCCAAGACTGATCAGCGCTCCTGTCTCCTGCCTTTGGTCTCCTGCGGTCCTGGAGAGACGGGACCTTGCTGGTCCCCAAGCCCTGGCCTCCATCCTGGGCTGCGTGACCTCCCCAGACCCCCATCCCAAAGCCCCACACGGAGGGTTACCATAGAGCTCTTGAATGCCCTTGATGTCGTCGTGGGACAGGCGGAAGTTCTTGGTGTAGGTATAAATGGGTGCCATCAGGGCCCCAGGGTCCTGAGAGTGCTCCAGCCCCATTGCATGGCCAAACTCATGGGCTGCAACCAGGAACAAGCTGTACCCTAAGGGCCGCAGGAGGGGAGGGGGGCAGAGAGACAAGGGGAGAGAGACAAGGGAGGATGAGGGTTCTGAGGACATCCCCATGGTAGGGCCGAGAGCCGTGCAAATGGCACATATTGATTTTTCCTTCTCCCGAATGCTCTGGGACTGAGATACTATGCCCATTGCTTCCAGGTCGGGTCAGCCAAAGTCCCTTTGTCCCTTCCCATGGTGGGCGGCTGCTGTGTGCTATAAAGAACAAATAGCAGCTGCAAATCCTCTACTTGGGGTCCCATTTGATAAAAAAAAAAAAAAAACTTGCATTACAGGGTCTCTGAAGAGGAAAGAGAGTGGGCTCACCCTTCCTGCCCCAGGGGAAGTAATGACAACCATTCCCACTTGGAATGATTGCCCAGGCTTAGCCACAGACAGAGGGCAGGCTGTAGGATGAGGGGGGTCTCCCCAAAGGATAGGTTCAGTTCCTAAGACTGAGCTCCCGTGACTGTGTGTGACCTTATATGGAAATAGCATCTTTGCAGATAAATTAAGATGTAAATTAAAAGGAGGTCACACTGGAGCAGGATGGGCCCTTAATCCAGTGTGACCCGTGTCCTTATAAGAGGAGAAGATACATAGAAGGCCATGTAAAAACAGAGGCAGAGACTGGGGCTATGCAGCCTTCAGAGGGAAGGTGGCCGTACCAATGCCTTGACTTTAGACTTGTAGAGAATACATTTCTGTTGTTTTAGGACACCCAGTTTGTGGCACTTTGTTATGACAGTCTTAGGGAACGCAAGTGTGCCACAATAGCTCTGGGGTCTTAAGCCATTCCAGCAGATGGAGAATCCCACCTTTACGTAGAAGCTGGAGCAGGGCAGGTAGTATCAGGATATGTCCTAGAGTGGCATTGGCAGGGGTTAAGAAAACGTCTTTCGGCCAGTCTCTGTCGGTTAGCCGTTACCCAAATACCACCCCATTGTGAGTAAAAAAGAAGAAAAGTAACATAAAAAGAGGCTGATCTAATTCTGGCCAGCCCCGGACCAGACCTCTCACTTGGCCATCTGGCGCCATTGGGGAGCTTTAAGCCCAATCCACTGGGCCCTGCAGACTAGAGTGGGCATAGTGCCCCCAAACACCTTGCTCACTGCACTGACCACATAGTAAGGTCATGGCCTATCTCCTGGTCATGCTCTTGCCCCAGCCTGTGAGCCCTGGGGGGCAGCACTGTCAAGGTCCCCCCACCCATTCACAACTTGGCAAAAGAGGGTGCCAATGGGACACGGGGGGCTCTGGGGACTCTCTTGTGCTACCTGGAGGGTGGTGTTGGAGAAAGGATGACGCTCCTCCTGTTTTTCCTCTCTTTTCCTGCCCACCCAGCTCCTTGCAGGCAGCTCCCCACTGGAGGGGAATGCCTTGCAGGGGAATCATTCTCTGGAACGGGGTACCCTGCGCTCGGCACTGGGATGTTTCGCATAGTCACAGCCCCGCCTGTGGCGCGGTCAAGGCGGAGGAGAAGAGCGCCATCTCCACGGGTGGGCAGGGCCTCAGCCAAAACAGTGTGTCTGCCAAGCACAGGTGGGTGTCTGGGGGTGATGTCTATGCCAGAGGTGGGTGGGGGCCCAGGAAGGTTTCCAGTGCAGGGGCGGGGCAGCATCTGGTGTTTCTGCCCAACGGGCGGAGCGCTGTACCTTGGTCAGGGCAGAAGCCCCACTTGCGGTCATCGTCATAGTTGGCTGTGGTCGCACACCACATCTTCCCATCGCTGCGGCCCGCGCTCGTACAGCTCTCATGCTTGTTGCCCAAGAAGGTGAAGGGGAAGACACAGGGGGCACCTTCTGAGTTCCCGCCAACAGTGGACATGGCTGTGGAGCAAGGGACATGGGTGAGGGGGCAGTAAGGCATCTGAAGCCACCACCAGGGAACCACACGATGTGGACATTAACAAATCACGCTTATGGAGCACCCGCTTCAGCCCTGGGCACCGGAGCAAGCACGTCTCTATAACCCTGTGCAGTAGGGACTGTAAGTCACCCCCATTTCGTGGATGGGAAACTGGAGCTCAGAGAAATTAAGAAACGTGCCTGAGCAGATACTGCTGGAAGCGTCAAACCCATGCAGCCAGATTCCAGAGCTTTATTAGCCTCCCGTGGATGGGGCTGGAGGGGACCAGAGGCAAAGGGTGCTGGGCACAGCCAACGGGGCCAGCATACTTAGACAGTGAGCTCCATCATGCGGGCTCCTGTGGAAGACCTACCTGTGTCTCCTGCAGAAGGCAGGTGCTCAGTAAAAATCAGGAAGGAAGGGAGGGAGGAAGAGAGGGAGGGAGGGAGGGAGGAAGGGAGTCCTTACTGAAAAACAGAAGCCAAAAGACAGAGACACAGACTAGAGCAAAGAAAGGCAGGGAAGACATACTTCAAGATGAGACAGAGAGAGAGAGAGAGAGAGAGAGAGAGAGAGAGAGAAACGATTACAAGGAAGCTGAGAGTGGGTGGGCCATTCACAGAGGGTCCTGAGCTGGCCTGACATTAGGGATCACCATTTCGGCTTAACTGGCTATTGTTCTGATCAGCATCTGTTTGGATTTTGGTGCTCATGCTGTACCAGCTGCTAAGGACTCTGATGAGTTGCCCCGGACAGGGGGAGGGGGCTCTGGTAGCTTTTCTACCAGAGGACAGACTTTTCCATCAGAGGTGGAGACACCCACCGGTCTCGGGGCAGAAGCCATACTTCTTGTCTCGGTCGTAGTCTTCCGTGGTCCCGCACCAGCGGTAGCCGTCGGTGCGGCCCTCAGTGGTGCAGCTGTCGTAGGATGTTCCCTGGAAGCGGAATGGGAACTTGCAGGGCTGTCCGTCAGCATTGCCACCCATGGTGAACAGGGCTGGAGGTGAGGGAGAGACGGAGAGAGCATGAATGTGAGAGGCCACCCACCGCCCAACGGGGAATGAGCTCAGCACCTGCGTGGGCGCAGGGCTGGCTGGGGGCCAACCTGCCAATTCACACCAGCGAAGATACAGCATTGTTAAGTTGTTAAAACCCGTCTATGCTGGTAGCTGAACTGCTGCTCCTCTGGTCCCCTGGAGGGTACTCCTGCCTCCCCAGCCACCTTGATCCCTCCCCTGGGACCTTATGGGCCACCCCTCCTCCCACCAATGAAATGGTTAAAACCTGGCACACAGCATGGGGACGCCAGAGCCCTGCCCCTGACCCAACCCCAAGGTGACTGTCCACTCTGCCTGGTCTGTGCCCAAGCCACGCAGATTGCTAAAAATATCATCCATGGTGGTCGGCAGGACCACAAATCTTTGCATTCGAGAGTAAGGGAAACTGAGGTTCTGAGAAGGCTGGTTCTGGAACTGCTCATGGTCATCTCTCTCTTGCTCACACCCTTTGCCACACACACACACACACACACACACACACACAGAGAAAGCTTCACCTCCCTTTCAACCCCAGGCGCTTTCCTGGACGGCCCTCCTGTGGTCTCTGTAGGAGAGAGAGGAGGAAAGGAGGGGGAGAATGGAAAAGAGGTGGCGTCTCCAGACACCTTCTAATATGCCCTCTGAGCTCCCACTCTGACCTCCCCAAGACAGAGGTTATGCCTGGAGAATTTGGGGAGAGTGGGAGTCAGAGTCTGGGCTTGTCTGTCTTGGGTTTTCCCCCTGCTCCCCCATGCCTTCATCCACCCCCAAAGCTACAAAATGGTGTATCTCTGAAATTGCCAACTAGCAAAACCACAAGTTCGTAACAAGGACCATCTGTGCACAACGGCGCCAGAGGTGACCTCATCAGCCCTCATTAACTCCACCATGGCCAAAATGGGGGCCAGGGACCACAGGATCAGGGTCCCATATCTTCACTACTCCCCTCTCCCCAACCAAGAGACCTTCCCCCCGCAATACCAGAAACAAGGAGACCAGGGGAAGAGCCAAAACTGAAGCCAGACGCCTTGGTGGCCTCAGAGAGGGAAAGGCAACGTGTTAACCTTGAGGGAGGCCAGCCTCTGTCTCTGGTCTCCCAACAGCTGCATTTCTACCACCCAGGAAGCCCCCATCCCCTTTCAGATCCTGCCCCCAACGAGGATGAAGAAAAGCAATCATTGACTCAGCAGTCAGGAGGGGCTGAGTAACCAGAACCTCTATCCCAAGACCGAACACGTGCATGTTGTATGTACTTGAATCTGGCTAAACACCAAGTAAATGGCTAATGTCCGATGCAGGGAAAAACCAAACTTATGAATTACAGCTGTTTCCACTTCCATGATCAAGGCATTCTCTTCTAATCACAGGGACTGACACATGGCAAGGTTATCTCTGCTCGAATCCCTACTGGGAAATGCAAGAGACATAAAATATCTTTGTTTAAAAATTTGACTTATTAATGGTCAATGACTTGAACTCTTACTTAATACAAACTATCGCATGAGCTTTGGTATTAAAAGTGTAAACAGGAACGCCATTAACTAGTTCTTGGTTTCTTTCCCTCTGTTAAGATGGCTGGTGTTCAGTTGCAATGGGGTCGGAGAAGTCACAAACATGTAAAATTACAGCCAAAAAGACAGAGGCATATATATATATAGATCAAAGAGCCTTCAAGGGATGAGGAAGAAACAAGTAATAAAAAAAGTAAGTTCTGCATTTTCTCCCAAGTATTAAAAAAAAGTAAGTTTTGCATTTTCTCCCATTTCCCTTCCAGTTTTCTGGGCTTTTGATCTCCAGATCACTAAGATGATATGATCTAGAATTAAGATGTATACACACTCTCTTTGTGATTTCTGGTTATGAAGTGTGTGTCATCGTGAAGGATCTACTAAAAAAGGGTTGGGTGTGTTATGTCAATACCCTTACCCCTTAAGGAAACTCCTTGCTCTATATGGCTTCAAAATATCTAAACATTTTGTCACAAGCATCAGCAAAAACACGAAGATACTGAGTCAAGCCTAATGCCTTTGCTGAGACACAGAGATGCAGACACAAGAAAGGGAAGACAGAGACCCCGAGAGGCACATGGAACAGTCCCACACCCAGACGTGTGCACACACACACACACACACACACACACACACACACACACACTGGAAGAGTCAGCATCAGAACTGGAAACGATGGCTGAAATTCCCAGGGCTGGTGTCCCCAAGCCAGATTGGGTACCGGCCTTGGTGTCTGAGTCCCGCCTCTGAATCCCACTGCTAGGCTTCCGATCCACCCCCCCCCCGAGCCTCTCCTCGTGTCCCTGAATCCCCAGTTCTGGCCGGAGGACCACTGGGCATCTTAGTAATTCTAAATTCATTCTCATGCACATTAGAAAAAAAAAAATAACTAGCACGTCAAACCTGTGATTTCACAAGTATTTCTGCTAAGGGCAAAACAAAACAACTGATTTCCTGCAAGGATTACGTACGTAATCGTGCCGATGAGAAGGACACAGCAATGGCTCAGACGAGGCTGGTAGGGCCTGAACGAACGAATGAAGTGGGGCACACTGGCCGCGTCCGGCCTGGCGGTTGGGGGGGAGCGCAGGGGGTAGTGGGGAGCCTGGGAAGGTGGAGGCTGCGGTGGAAACCCCGGGGCCAGGTGGACGCTCACCTTCGTGGGGGCAGAAGCCGTATTTGCCATCCTTTTCAAAGTTGTAGGTGGTGGAGCACCAGAGGAAGCCGTCGCTGCGGCCCGTGTCCGTGCAGCTGGTGTATTCCTTGCCGTTGAACAGGAAGGGGAACTTGCAGTACTCCCCGTCGGCGTTCCCGTACTTCACGCGGACCACTGAGGGCAGCAGGGGGTGGATGGAGTGTGAGCCTCTCCGGGCCCTTCTTTGGAGACCGGGACTCTGACTCACCGGGCTACGTGACCTCCCTCCCCCTGCCGTCTCTCCGGTCCCATCGGAGCAGATGGAGGTGCCCACGGCGGCCCAGGAAGCCACGGTC
Source organism: Panthera pardus (assembly GCF_024362965.1). NCBI lineage: Eukaryota > Metazoa > Chordata > Mammalia > Carnivora > Felidae > Panthera > Panthera pardus. Next base: position 32,831,739 of record NW_026526743.1, on the reverse strand, counting down.
CTGGTTGCTAGGGACGGCGAGGCTCACGGAGGACTGGGGAGGAGACCCGGGCGTGCGGATGTTCACTTTCTCACCTTGCCCTTCTCCCAGGGTCCACAGCTCATCGTCGTCAAAGTGGGAGTCTCCCCCAACGCCAGGGCCCGGGGCAAAGGCGTGAGCCAGGAGCCCGTCCTTGCCATCAAAGGGGTATCCATCTCCGTGCTCTGCAACACAGTGGGTCTCAGCTTCTAGCTGCCCCGGCCACACCCAGCCACGCCCAGACCACGGTCCTATAGCTGCCCTAACGTCTGTCCCCTTCCCTGTCCCGGTACGGTCATCCGGCACCGGGAACACGGCATCTCCGCAGAGGGCTCCTAACTTGATCGTCACCATCCCACGGTCTTCAGTACCCCTCAAGTCTATGTGGCCCCCAGTATCTCTACCACCGACCTTCACTAACGACGTTACACCTACACACAGACTAACATGCCACACGGGCGTCCTCACCTCTCACTCACTGTCCCCACCTCTACACCATTGTCTATATCACCTACCGCACGTTCCCTGCCATTTTGGCCCTAGGGCTTACCCTCAGGTCACACCATCACCAATATCCACAACAGTAGCCCCCATGCCTACTTTGCCGCCCAGGCCCGCACCATCCACCCACACGTCAACACTGCTGCCTGCGCCGGTGCCTTCACCCACGTCACAACGCCGCTCACAATGTCCACGCTCCCTCCCTGCACGTCTACACTACCGCCAGTGTTCACAAGGCCAACCCACATGGTGTCCTTGATCCCGGGTTCTATTCCGCTGACTCTGGCGTCTACACTGCTCCGTTGTTTCCGAGCCACCCTCACATCCAGAGTTGCTCAGTGTCCCCCCAGCATTAGCCAATGGAACTTTCTGTGATGATGGGGATATTCTTTGTGCTGTTCAATTCAGTAGCCACTAATGTCCTGTGGCCACTAAGCACCTGAAATGTTGCCAGTGTGGCCGAGAAGCTGAATTTTAAGTTTTATTTACATTTAAACGGCCCTATGTACCCAGTGGCCACCATGTTGGGCAATGCAGGTAGACCACTTGCTTTCAGGGCACACCCCCCTGTCATGTCACCTGCCCCCACATCAGCGTGGCTCTCCAGTGTCTACATCTTCTACTCTCCTGTCTAAGCTATGCTCAGGACTCCGGTGCCCCTCTAATGGCCAGACTGCCCCCCCTGGTCTCCACCCTGGCCCCCCGCTGACCCCTCTTCTGCCTACCCCAGCGGCCAAAGTTGATCATGATGTCCGCCTCTCCATCGTGGATACGAGAAAACCTTAGCGGGGTTACATCACTCCAGACTTGGAAGGCACGAGCAAAGGCATCATCCACTGTCTCGGGGTCCAGATCAGGCGTGTAGCCAATGATCCTGGAGGAGATAGAAACACGTGTGAGTGTGCCTGTGTGTACCAAGGAATGTCAGTGTGCATATGCACACGAGCACGGACATATAGGTGCAAGTGTGTATATGCAATTGTGTGAGTGACCATGCCTGAACGTGTGTGGATGTGCACGCATGAGTACAGGTGTGCGAGTGTGTGCTTAAGCACGTGAGGGGTGCACAGACTTCTGCACGCACATACGAGCGTGTATGAGCCTGGATGCACGGGCAGGTATATGTGTGTGCGTGTTGAGCAGAGCCTGCTGGGAGAACAGCCCACCCAGAATGCCTTGGGGTTCTGTGGAGCCCTAGCCCAGCCCATGCCTCCATGCCCTGGCTCAGAAGTCTCACTCCTCACCTCTGGCTGGCGGGCGAGGAGGCATGAATAACGCGTTAAGGGGCACAAGGCAGAGATCTCCCCCTTGGAATCCAGCACGAGCCAGACAGAGCAGCGCTCGCAGCCCAGCTCACAATCAGTTATAACAATTCTTTAATATCATATAAAACTCAATTAGCAACCAATCATCAAATTCCCTCCACCTGCTCCAACGACCCCACTTAATAATAATAGCGTATTATTGTAATAACAGTGTATACGATGTGACGAACGACTAGCATTCACTACGCTCTTACCGTATGCTGGACGTTGTGAAATCCCCTTTATTTATGACCAAGCTTAGTTCCCAACAACCTACTAGGAAGGTTGTGTTTTAGCCCCATTTTGTAGACTGGAAAGCCAAGGCTCAGAGCACTAGAAACTAAGTTGGCTGATGCCCCAAGGCTATTATTGTGAGATTCAAGCTGTGGTCCATCTGACTCCATTTCGTAAGAATTCCAGGCCCCTCGCTGGATACCCCCTGGGTCCCCAAGAAGGGAGAAGCAAGGCCCGGAGACCCACTGTCCCCACGGCCCAGGGGCCCTGCCTTGGCACCTGTATGTGATCTGGTTCTTGTCCCACTTGGGCTTGCGGGGGAAGAAGTTGTAGTTGGCCACATCAGGGTTGCCACAGCGAGGCTTCCGCATGGTCTCAATCGTGCTCTGGTCAAGGTCACCCGTCTGGGGCAGCCCAAAGAACTTCTGCATCTTCTTTAGTGTGTCCTTGAGCACGAACAGGTTACAGCTCTCCTTGGGGCAGCCGTAGAAGGTGTTCAGATATTGCTGAAAGACAGGAACACCCGGAGACAAGCAGCCACGTTAGGGTGGCACAATACTGACCAAAGTAGTCAGGGAATCCAACAGCACTGGGTAGAATCCCGGGTTCCCCAGCCAGCTCTGTGACCCACTGGTTGAGTCACATCGTAAAGCATGGCTTGCAGCACGTGTTGAGTGCTTACTATATGCCCTATATGGTTATTGTTACTATCCCCATCATCCAGATGAAGAAACTAAAGCTCAGAGAGGTTAAGAAACTTGCCTAAGATCCCACAGCTCATGAACGGAGGAGCTAGATTCGGATCCAAGCAATCCGGCTCCTGGGTCCACACTCGGAACTCTAACTCTCTGCCCCTCTTCTCCTCTGTCATCTCTTTTAATTCACCTAACGGCTGATGACATAGAAATTGTTCTTTCGCTTTTCTTATAAGGAGTTTCATGGCTTATGTGCACGGATTCCAGTCGCAGACAGACCTGGGTACGAATCCTAGATCTGTCATTTCCAAAAGAGAAAATCATCTTGTCTTTCCGGATCTGAGCAGCCAGCTCTGCCCTAACCGAGGCCTAAACCAAACAGACCCCTGGGGAGTCGCAGGGACCAACCAGCTCATTTGTCTCCTCACCAAATGTTTTTTTGACGGCTGCCATGTGCCCAGCCCTGTGCCAGTATTATTGGGGATAAACTGGTGAACACGACGGATGTTTCTAGTCTCCAGGCTTCAAATCCCAGTGTGGGGAGGCTGACAGACCATAGTGGGTGCAATATTAAATATGTGATCTGTGTTGTAAAGACAGCCAGGAGACCTTATTATGGGGGCCCTAACCTTGTTTGGGGAGCAGTTAGGAAAGGGAAATAGAGGGTATAATATTAGTGATAACGAGAATGATAACAAAGGTTATCCCTTATTGAATGTTTACCGCGTGCCAGGTACCCTTCAAGGTGTCTAGGAGGACTTCCCCCTTAGCCCTGAGACAGGCATCACTATTATCTTGTCTGCGGAAGCAGGTGAGATTGAGAACTTAAGTCACTTGCCCAAGCAGGTCAGTTGTTAGAGTCTCTCTGATGTGAACCTAACCAGTCTAAGTCTAGAGGAGGCTTCTCAGGCCTCCCACTGCATTGCCTCTGGGCAACACGGACTTCCTTCCAGGTGCTGTAGGAGGTGTGGGGACCCAGGTAGCTTTGTCAGTGCTACAAAGCTCACCTTCACCCCCAACCAACAGCCACATCAACATGCCGGCCAGCTCCAGACCCTTGTAAAAAAAGTAGCCCCCTAAAAATATAAGGCCTCCCAACCCACTTACCCAGCTGGGACAGAGGCCTATATATAGGAAATGGGAGTGGTGTTATCACATCCTGAGAAGGGGCACCTAGGGTGACCAGAGGGGACCAAAGTCCTGTCCTGGGCAGGATGGGGGACCAGGATGAAGGAGAATGAGATTTCCGGGGTAGGTGAAGCAATAAAGGAGCAGATGTCTGGAAAGCGGGAAGGAACATCCGGAGGGGTCCTCAGCCCCAGGGGCTCTCAAGGTGAGGAGAGGTGCCCCTCGGGGGCCCCCAGCCCCCTTGTGTAACGTGTAACGCTGCCGCGGTCGGTCAGGGAGCCCTTCCAGCCAGGCAAGCGAGTGAGTGAGCGCGCTGGCAAAACAACGTCTGAGCCACAGCTCGGAGCCCCGCCAGGAGGGAGGGCTGCCTGGCGGCTCTCCGGCCGGCCGGGGCTCCTGGCGCTCAAGGCTCAGTCCGCCCCCGCCCCACGCGCCCAGGCCCTCCCGCGCCGCCCCTCCCTGCGCCGGGCGGCCAGATCTCTCCTCGGGTCCTCAACCCTCTCTGGAGAAGTTCGAGGAAACTTTCCGAGGTGCAACCCTTGACCTTCCTGACCAACTTGTCCATTGAGCCAGGTGAAAACGATGCGCTCTCTGCTTCCCTCCTGCCCCAAATATCTGCCAAAAGATCCCCTCCAAGGCCTCTCTCCAGATGTATGCCAAAGGTTCCTCGACGTTGGCCAAGCTCTGCTTTACCCTGAATTCCTCTCCACATGTGTGCAAAAGTTAACCCAAATTGTGTGCCAATGGACCCTCTTCCCGAAGTCCTACAGAGGTTTCGAAAGATTCTCCATTTTCAGAAGAGACCCCTTTTAGGCCTTTGGCCAAAGGTCTCCGACTCTTGCCAGGGGCCTGTTAGCCAACCCCCCAGATGTGTCCAAAAGTTGTTTACAAAGCTGCCCCCTTGCCAGATCCCCCAGATACTACACAATGGCCCTGCTATTTACAAAAGGGGTCCCTTCCAGCTGTTTGCCAAAGCATTCCCTGCCCTACCCCCGCTGGTTTCTCGCCCCCCCCCCCCCATGCTGTGTCCTAAAAGTTGCCAAGTTGTTTATCAAAGGCCTTCTCCAATTACCGAGGATCCCCCACGGTTTGCAAAAGAGATTCCCTCTTTCAGCTAGCCAAAGACCCCCCAAGTTGTTTCCTGAAGCTCCTCCCCAAGCCGTGTGCCCACCGCGGGGGTGGCTTTTCCGGAGACCCGGAGACCCCCCCCTCGCCCCCCCCCCCCCCCAAATCCTCGGCCTCCGAAGTTTCTCTGAACTTGACTCCTGGAGGCCAGCGCAGCGACTCACCACGGCCAGCTCTTTGTCCGTTTTGGGGGCCACATCTCCAGGGAACTTGATGATGGGCGACGGCGCGGCGGCGGCGCGGCCCAACAGGCAGCCCAGGACGCAGAGCGCCCGCAGCGGGCCGGCGAGTGCGCCCCGGGCCCCTCGCGCCTCGGTCATCGCGCTCCCGGGCCCCGCGCGTCGCCCGGGGGTCGCTGGCTCGGTGCGGGTGGCCGCGTCGCCGCCTGGCTGGCGCCTGCTCCGCCGCGCGGCGCTGCGCTCCGAGGGGCCGCTCGACTCGGTGGCCTGGGCTTCGCCCGGCTCAGCGGCGCATGGTCCGGCCCCCGCGCCCCAGCCCCGCGCCGCCGCCCGTTCCCGCCGGCCCCGGCAGTCCCTTTGTATGTTTAAAGCCCCAGATGCGCAGCCTCCAGCCACCGCCGGAGGAAGTCTGGATGCAGCGGAAACAAGGGAGGGGGCAGCCGCCAGATGTGGCCTGCTGGGCTGGGAGGGCGCTGGCTGTGCTGGGAGGGGGGCGCGCTCAGGCCCGGCCCTCTCCGCCCCACCCCACCCCACCCCCCGCTCGCCCTCCTCCTCTTTTCTCCTCTCTCCGCCTCCTCGCCCCGCCGCCAGCCGCTCCCGGCCTTGGCGGGCACCGGCAGTGCGCGACCTCTCCACCCCTACCCCCATCCGGGCGGGCGCCAAGACTAAGGACCCCCTGCGGGGGGACATCTGGCGCGACCACTCTAGACTCGTGACGTCCAGAGGTTGGAGAGCAGCGGTTCTTGGAGGGAAGCCCGGGGTGGGGGCGAGGGCAAGGCTGCCTTCCGTCCGAGATGGGGAGGAAAACCCCGAAACATCTTCAGATTGAGAGATTGTCAGAGGAAGAGATTTTAGAACTTTAGAGGTGAGGACAGAGAGCAGTGAGAGAGCCGGACAGAAAAGAAAAGAGACAGAGGGATGGAAACAGAAGTGGAGGGTCCCTCCTCTCCTTCCTTCCTTCCTCCCTCCCTCCCTCCCTTTCCTTCCTTTCTTTCTAAGGCAAATATTTAAGCATTTGCCTGGCCTCAGGCATGATGCTGGGTGCTAGAGGTATATACACTTGGAAACACAGCAGTTGTGGTCCCTGTCCCCGAGGAAGGTCACCTCCCTCTCTCAGGAAAGAGAATTGGGTGCGAAGGAGAACTCCAGCAGACTGTGGGAACACCTGCCCTCAGCCCCTAAACTAGTGGAGGTGGTCAGGGAGGGCTTCCTGGGTGAAGGGGCTTCTGAGCTGAGACCTGAAGAGCTACCTACAGAGACACAGGAGTGTTAGGTGGGGGGGGGCTGGAGTGGGAGGGCTGGTTCAGGCACAGTCTAGGGAATGACACACACAAAGGTCCAGAGATGGAAGAGAGCAAGGCGTCCTGGAGAAGAAAGCCGGCGCTGTCTAAAAAAAGGTTGGGGGGCAGGGTGAAGAGATGGGACTAGGGGTCAGTCAGTAGGGACCCACGTAAAGAACAAAGTCACGGGCTGAAAGGGCCAGGAACAGTCTGCCAGTGAGGGCCTTCGGAGGCCACGGTGACAAGTCTGGACTTTCTCTTGAGAACCGGAAAAGCCCCCGCAGCTTGGGTCTCAGTGGGCTCCCGGCATGTTCAGGCTTGCCTGGCAGGCCTGTGCTGCTGGTCTGCCAGCACTCGGTCTGAAGGGGGTCCCTTGAGAGGGACTTTGTCCCGCAGGAGGGAGCCGGACCCAGGGAGAGGCCCTGGCTATTTGGGGGAGGGTGAATCCCAGGGCGGTGGGGGAGGGGGATTGTTCCTGGCTCTGCCCCATCTGACACACGTCCATGTCCCGCGGACGGCCAGGGAGTCAAGCGGAGAGCTGGCAAGACGGAAAAAGTTGTCTCACTAAAGCAGGGCTTGCAAACCCGTGGCCTGTGGGCTGAATCCAGCCTCAGCAGCATTTTGAAACGGGGGAAACTTCACGTAAAAAAAATGTGACTTTCTGGTGTTTCTTTTAAAAATTCCCGAAGATCTGGCAACCCTGGGTGCCAGTTTTCACATGGCGCTAAATAGCAGCCGCCCGGTTGAGATGAGGCACGCGCTTTGGTTTGCCACAGTCCCCACCGTTCTCTGCTGCCTCGCACGTGACTCGGCTCAGTTCTGTTCATTTACGTCGCTCGCCCCATTCAAGGTTTAACCTTTTCCCGCAAGGCTCTGGGAGACGCTGGGGCCTAAACAGCAGAGCTTTGGGGCTCCTCCGGCAGAGGGAAGCTTTCGCGGTGCCTCTTCATGACCTGTGTGGCTCTGGCATTCCAAGGGCGCTGGGGTCCAGCCTAGGTGCTTGATGTTTCTGCTGCTTGGCAGAAGCCGCTGCCCGTGAGAGACAAGTGGCAGTGCCCTGCAGAGACCAGAGCGCAGGGCGCCAGGAGAGCGCAGGTCGCCTCTAGCGGTCATGGACTTGGGGGCGAACACATGAAATCCCTGTGTACCCCTTTCACTCTCTCCCGCAAGAACCCGTTGTGGTTATCCTGGTAGCCCCAGGCTGGTGTGGTAGAACCACGAAAGGAAAGCAGCCAGACCTACTTTTGCGTGACGTCCTCCAAGAGTTGGAGCTATGTCACCTCGACGTCTTCTAGCCAACCCTAATGCAGGTCGGTGTAGAGGGGCTGTGTCGTGGGTAGGACGGTGTCCCCCCAAAAGGGTAGGTTCCAATCGTAACTTCCGGTGCCTGTACGTGTGTCCCCCTTTGGAAATACGGTGGACCCTTGAACAGCATGGGTTTGAACCCATGTGGGTCCACTTCTAGGCAGACACAGGACCGTACTGTAAATGTATTTTCTCTTCTCTGCAATTCTCTTCACAACATTTTCTTTTCTCTAGCTTCCCTTATGTAAGAACATAGTATGTAATACATATAACACCAACACGGTGTTAATCTGTTTATCTGGTTGGTAAACTTTCGGGTCAACGATAGGTTATTAGTAGCTGAGTTTATTGGGGGGGGGGTGGTGGTGGTTAAAAGTTATACTGATGTTTTTTCAACCGCACGGCGGGGGGGGTGGGGTGACCCTGGCTGCCCCCTGAGCTGTTCAAGGGTCAACGGTAGTCTTCGCGGATATAATCAAGGTAAGAGGTCAGAGCCAAGGGTTGTCTGGAGCCACCAGACCCTGGACGAGGCGAGGAAGGATCCTTCCTAGAGCCTTCCGAGGGAGCCTGGCCCTTGCCAACACTTTGATTTTCAACCTCTGAGCCTCCAGAAGTGCGAGAGATGAAATTTTGGAGGTTTTAAGCCGCCCAGTGTGTGCTACTTTGTTACGGCAGCCCTAGAAAATCGATCCGGGCTGCAGTTAGGAGACCCCAGGAGAGGGCATCAATCTCTGTCATTCATTCAACCATTTGGGAAAACTTTAATGAGCTCGGTTGCAGGTGCTGGGGCATAATGGCGTCAAGATAAAGGTTGCATTGATGAAGATCAAAAACAGTGTGAAATACGAAGCATTAGGTGGTACCGGGGGAGGTGGTGGCCCTCTGTGGTTTATACCTTCCAAATGCCCTGTCCTCTCTTATTTTTGGAAGCTGCCCCTTCATTTTCCTTTGGGGAGCCTCTTCTCCCCAGCTCTTGGTCTAGGAGGTCCGGGGGACGTGACCTACCTTCTGGTCCCCGGGTCCTCGTGATCCAGGCCCGGCTAAAAAGTGGATCCAATACCACTGGCCGGGTGGTGGTTCAGAGATGGGCTTGTGAGTCCACTAGAGCCGATGAAAATGGATTCTGGAACTTTCGCTGGAGAAATTTGAGATGCGGCCTACACTTTAAGCTGTAAATGAAGTTGGTGTCATTCAGAGGGGGAGGTGCCCTTAAGGACAGAGGCTTTTTAAATTTTTTTTTTTTTAAAGTTTATTTATTTTGAGAGAGGGAAACAGAGAGAGAGAGAGAGCAGGGGAGGGGCAGAGAGAGAAGGAGAGAGAGAATCCCCCAAGCAGGCTCCACACTGCCGGCGTGGAGCCCGATGTGGGCTCGAACCCATGAACCGTGAGATCATTGACTGAGCCAGCCAGGCGCCCCAACCCCGAGCTATTGCCGTCAGCTCCTGGATCCAGCCTTGCCTGCGGCCAGGGCGTCCTTAGCTTTTTTTGTGAGAGCCAATACATCCTCTCTTCCTAACTTTGTGTTTTGTTTTGTTTTTCTTCGGCTGTTTGTCTTGAGTTTCTTGCCACCCGAGAGTCCTGACTTGACATGGGGAAGACTTAGCTGAGAATCCAGGTAGGACTCACTCATCAAACCCTCTGCCTGAGATCATGGGCTGCCCTCATTTTGTACAGACTCTTGGTCCCAGGAACATCTGAGAAGCACCCTTGGGGGCACACGGGGGCTGCCAGCACATACAGCCCTGCAGGAGCAGAGGCAGGCACTTTCTGGGGCCAGGAAATCCCGGTCCCTTTGGGTTTCCTGCTGGGACCCCAGCCCCAGACCCAGGCCTACGGATTCCAGGCTCAGAAGCTCAGAAGGTTTGGCTACTCTCTGCCTCAAATCCTCAAATCCTTTAATGACTTCCACACACTCCTGGGAAAAACCCCACTTCCTCGCTGCAGCCTGCGGAACCCTACATGACCTGCCGTGGCCTCTCCACGGCAGTCAGGGACCCAGGAGGGAGCAGATGGCACCCCTGGACCAGGATAATTCGAAGAAAGCTTAATGACAAAAAGGATTAAATCCAAAACATGCGTGCGGAGCGCTGGGCGAGCCAGCCAGCCTGTGGTGCAGTAACCTGGGCCAGAAGCTCTGGGACTGCGGCTTGCAGGCCCAGAGGGTTGACAGGAGAGGGGTTATAGGAACCAGAAAGTAGAAAGAATTGCACAGAGCAGGGGCCTTGAACAAAGCAGACAGTCCAAAAGCCCCTCTGGTGGTGGGGGAGGGGGGAGGGGGGTCCGGGAATGAATTCCCCGGTCTCTTCCTTCCAATCCTTTACTGGGCTCCCCCGGCCCAAAGCCAGGGGTGCAGAACTGTTCATTTGTGACCAACAGCAGGAGAAACTTAGGGTAGACTTCAGGCAGGACTTCCCAACCATGGAAAAATGGAATGAGGCCTTAAAGCGTCCATGAGGTAGGCTGAAACGATTGCTTCCCTAAGAGGCAGACACAAAGGGCCAGCCAAACCACGTTTGACCTTTCTTGAACTAGATGGATGGGCACAAAAACCTTCAGACAGCTTAAAGATCCCGTCTGGGCTGGGAAAGACAAGTGGGCCGTTGGCTTCCTTTCTTGCCGCCCCCACCTTGCCCGTTGGCCCTTCATTCTCCCCCCCCCCCCGCCCCCCACCACGTCAACATGAGTTCTCTGAGTCCTGAGTCACTGCCTCCCCCAGGGCGCTGCCCCTGCCCAGCTCCCCTGTGTCTCCGCCTGAGCGTTTAGCCACAGCCTCTGCCTTTGTTTTGGTCCAGATGTGTGGTCTCTGGCTGGGATGGTCAGGACAGAACGTGGCGCTCTTTGGGGCTGCTCAGCCCATTCTCTCTTGTGTTCACAGCTCACCTCCTTCCGTGGGGCCCAGGCCGGGCTGGCGGGAGCACTGAGCCCCTGGGAGCACAGAAGCCACTTGGCAGTTTCTATCTGAGGGGGCAATGCCGGCCTCAGGCCTCAGGGCGGAGCCGGGAAACAGAAGACACAGACTTGGGGACCCTTTGTGAGACCCCAGATCTAGCCTCACTAGGAACCAGTCTCGTCTTGGATTTTTCCATTTGATGAGTCCTTTTAGACTTCATGCAGTTTGAGTCGCCTTTCTGTTGTTTGTACCTAAAAGCGCCCGGAGGAATGGATGTGATATCTGAGAATGGTCCGCCCTGAGCTGCTTCTGCGGGCGGGGTGCAGCTGGAGGGGTGCAGTCCTCCGTGGGTCCCAGGACATCAGCGAGGAAGGGACCACATTCCCGCCGCTGCTTGAGCAGGCGAGGAGAAGCACACATTACCAGAGGTAGTGAGCTCCCCGTACTTGGATGTGTTCGAGGAGGCTGGGGCTCCCTGCAGAGAGGACTCCTGAAAACTGTCCTCAGCAGTGGGAGTGCGGATGTACCACTGGGCTCGCATCCACCTTGGCCCAGAGGACCCGTTCCCCCAGCTGCAGGCCAGCGGTCAACCCTCTGGGAGCTGTCTTGGCAGAAGTGCATGGACCCCCCTCCCCACCCCGGCCCCCCAAGGCCACGCCCTCTTCCTGGAGCAGCATTTACCATTGGCTGGTGCAGGGATATACAGCCTCCATCCCTGTGCCCCATTGGATGGCTCCTAAGGCGTCCTAGTCTCTGGGACCATGAGGCATGGGTTCCTTTGGGTTAAGGCACTGTCCCCTGGGTGGGATGGGGCTGGGGACGATGTTCTTCCAGAGGAAAGGAGTGTTTGGGGAGCCCATGTATCCGTTGCATCGTATATGCTGTATGGCCGGCTGGCCTTCCTGCAGCAGGGAAGGTCGCATGTGGTCTGGGGAGGGGGATGCCCAGATGAGGGGCATAGCCAGAAGTTCTGGAACTTGCTCACGTACTTGGGGCACTGATCGTGAATACCTATGACAGGCGGGTATAAGGAAGGAGAGAAAAAGAACTTGCTAAGGAAAAACTAACTAGCGTGTCAGATCTGGACGGATCCTAGAGACGGTCTGATGATACCTCTCTGTTTATTGGGAGGTCACCGCTGGAGAACAGTCTGTGCACGGATAGCATGCCAGGTGCCGCGCTGGGTGTCTTAGAGACATGGAATTTCCGGAGATTCCTTTGAAGCAGGTGGTGTGGTTAGCGCCCCCATTTTATAGTGGAGAAAACTGAGGTGCAGAGAGGATACCTGCTCAGGGCCATACGCCCAGCATCAGCATCCCCTGGGGCTCGCTGACGCCAGAAGCCTTGCACCCAACCACGACACTACACGGCTGCCCTGGAGAGATGGGGAAACTGAGGCATAGAGAAGGATTTTCCCAGGCCACATTACAAGGGAAAGAAAACCAGCAGCTGGGAACTGTGGCAGGCACCTTCACCCAGGTCACTGTACTCAGTCCTCCCAGGGAACCTGTGACCAGGCTATTAATATGGAGATAAGGTGAGCCCAGAGAAGTTAAGAAACTTGACCAAGGACACACAGCATGTAAATGTAGCGCTGGAACGTGAGTCTGTTGACTCCCTTGCAGCAGCTGCTGGGTCCTCTGTCAGCCGGCTCCCCGACCTACGTCTTCCACCCGCTTCTAGCACCCCTGCAGCCAAACACCTCCGGCCCCTTCACCACCCTCAGCCCACTGGTTTCTCCTTCGCTCAGGGGCGTTCTTCCAACAGCCTCGCTTTGCCGGTCCGTGGCTCTCCCCTACTTTAGAGCCTGCTCAGGACTCACCCCCAGGAAGCCCTCCTTGGTTCAGAGCCCTTGCTCTGCAACCACACTCCTGTGCTGCCTCTGGCTTCCTGACCATGACCATGACCATGTGATTAACTGCAGGAAGCCTCACTCCCCTTATCTGTCCAATACTCCTAATAACTATCTCTCAGGGCTGTGGGAAGGATCTGTGAGTGTAGATTGAATACTTAACACAGTGCCCGGCATGCATGCAGTAGGCACTTAATAATTAAATGATCACTATCTTTATGATAATTGTTTTCCACAGGACTCACCGAGTCGGCTTGTATGGATGCGTGTGTATCTGTTCAAGTGAGCAAAAGTCTTTGTTGAGTGCCTACTGAGGCCAGAGTCTTTACACTAGGCGCGGGTGCTAAGACCAGGGGCAGATGAGGTTCTGATTGGGACAGGGGGTTGAATTCCCATCACCCTGAAATAGAACCGGGCCTCCCCTGGCCTCAAGACTCCTTCTTGCGGCTCCCTTAGCAGGGAAGGATGTGTGTGCAGCCCTCAGACCACCTATTCAGTAAGGCGGGGCGGTCCCCTTCCCTGCTCCGGCGGAGGTGTGGCTCCTTCTGAAGACAGACTACGCCATCTGGTGGCCGCTTCTGGCGAAGCGGCCTCAGGGCTCCGAGCGGCCGGGGTCAGACCCTTTCTCTGGGCTCATGGCTCCATCTAGTGGCATTAATGCGCAATCACAGTGTGAACCTCAAAAGGAGGGGAAGCTGCTCTTTGAACATTCCAGATTCCACTTTAGAGCAATTGAATCAGAATTTGGGTGGAGGGGGGATGCTTTCTTACAGCCTCCATTTTAGACAACATTCGCAGGTTATTAAGCTCTGGGAAAGGTTAAGTTTGAGAAGCATGACTTTAAAGGGACTTCTGCAGGTGTGTTTGTAGCCGCTCCCCACCTGTTCAGTAATGAAATAGCCGTCCGCTTCACACCTGGGATTCTCACCTCCAGGAGGAGGAAACTGAGGCACAGTTAGTGGGCGCTGACCCAGGCAATCTGCTCTGGAGCCCACGCTCCTAGTCAGCTGACTTCCAGTGCCCCAGGGCAGGCGAGGCTTGGCTTCTGACCCTGAATGCCATCATGGTCTCCTCTCTGGACACCCTTGGCCAGGCCACCCACTCCCCCGTCTGGGTCTTTTTGTTCCGAGTTGCTTATTTACCTAGTAAATGCGTATTAAGCCCTGTGCCGGGCACTGGACCTACAGCTGGTTAACCATAGTCATTGTTTTCATGGTGCTTACATTCCAGTGGAAGGAGACAGGCAACAAAAGCAGACACATTAATAGATGAGGTAATTTTGGATGGTTGGAAGGCCTGTGAAGGGTGGCATCGAGATGATCTGATGCGGAAAACTTGGGAATGAGTGGTGACGGTGGGGGGGGGCTTTGAGGGGGATTCATTATAGATCTGATGAGTCCTGATGAAAGGAAAGGAAAGGAAAGGAAAGGAAAGGAAAGGAAAGTCCTGATGAAAGGAAAGGAACCAGACATGTGCAGAACCAGGGGAAGAGTGTTTTAGATCGAGAGAATGGCATATGCAAAGGCCCTGTGGTGACAGCAAGCTTATCATATTTGAGGAACAAAAGAAGGGCAAATGAGTGCCGCAAAATGAGTGAAGGGCACAATGGACATTTGTGGGTTTGGCCGCCAAACATCTTTCCCCTCTTCCTTTGGGGAGTCCCGTCCCTTCCCACTGAGGACAGTGTTGCTGGGAAGGTAAAATGGGGCACTTGCCTTCCCTCTTCAGAGGCCAAGTGAGTCTTTGAAGCCTTCTTGGCCAGGCCTTTCCTCTCGCTACCCTACAGGTGGGCTTGCGACCTAGGCTCAGCCAAGGGGATGCCCAGGAAATCTTCAGTAACACAAACATCAATGGCGCTGCCGGCTGTGGGGCCCCACGGACTGGTGTTTCCATCTTGGCATCTGCCCCAGTTGGGAGGTTCTTGCCCCCACCTCTGTGATCACCCCAAGAACCCCCATTGCCCTTAAGTTAGAGTGTATTTCTATTGCTTGCACCCAAACAACCCTAGGGGTTCAGGGTGGCGATAAAGGAAGATGAATCTGGGGTGTCAGTGGGGCCAGATCATGCTGTCTGGCTGAGCTAAGGAGTTGGATTGTGTTCCGAGGGCAATGGGAAGCCGCGGGTGCCTCTGACACTGCCCTTCTGCGGTCCCACGGCGGCGTGCCGGTGGCTTCTTCCTTGCAGGGGTGCCCTCATTCCACCAGCCCCCGTCCAGAATGCCCACTCCCCCACGGAAGCCCAGGCCTGTGCCCATTCTACAACTAACAAGCACCTGCCTTCAGCAAGCGCCCAGCCAAAGGACAAGGAATGGCTTTGAGATGGTTTGTCTGCCTGTGGTCTCTCACGGCTCAGGTAAATGCCTCTGAGACTTTATCCCCACCACGCACCCCAGCAAATGAAGAGCGAAGTGAGAAGGAAGGAAAAGGGACAATCAGAACATCCTGCATGTTGTGGGTCCCAGGTGGGGGCTGGGGAGAGGGCTGGGGAGCCCGAGGTTGACCCAGGGTCCCGAAGTGCCTCCTGCCCTTGAATTCCAAAGCATCAGGAACCAGTCATCGTATCAAACAGACAGCTGGTGACCCCAATCCTTCTGCCCCAGCTACATGCCCTGCCTATTGTTTTTCTAAGAATCCAGAAAATCCCTTTCCTGTAAGTACCGCCTGCCCTCCCCCAGTCGGCCACAGATGCGGCTTGCCTCCCCTCTGCCGCCCAAGGCTACAGCTCCCTCCTTCCCTGTAGCTCAGCTTCAGTCCACTGTCCTCGCTGCCTCAGCCCAGAGACCCCCAGAGCCCGCTCGGGTTCCTGGAACCCCGACTCTGATGCCCAAGTTAGTCTCCACATCTGGAACTTTCTCTGTGTCCTGTTCCCACTCATCAAACTTGCCTAGTCCTTGCTTCCCCCCTCGGTGACCAGCTCTAACAGGTTGACACCTCCCCTTCTTTACCTGATGGAGGCTCATTGAATAAATGCCTCTGTGCAGAATCCAGGAGGGGTTTGCGGTGGGATTGCAGATGGGCAGCTAGAAAGGGGGCCTGGGATCGGGGGGTGGGGGGGGTCCACAGTGCACCTTGTGGGCAATGCCCTGTCTTCCTAGGGAAGAATCACCAGGCACGTCCCCCCAACGGGGCAAAGCGGGAGTGAGGGAACCCAGCCTCCTGCAAGGTCTTTAGCCTCCCCTTAATTCAGATTCCCAGGGGACCCCCTCCCCACCTCGCGGCCAGGGACTGTCATGGGCCCCTGTGTGGGGGGCAATAAGTGTGATGAGAAAGGGGAGGGATAGTTTTAACATCTTCCTTCACAAGTACCACCTTTCCCTCTTAGCTCCTGCCACACAGCCCCTGGGCACTCACAGGGCTGACAGGTGAATACCCTTCCTTGCTTACGTGGTGGGGAGGGGGTGGTGACCAACAGGTGCCAAGGGACCCCCAGGTCAAAGCAGAGGCTGAAGAAGGGGGGGATCCCAAGGGCTTCAAGAGTTTCAGAAAGAACAATCTCAGTCAAGGGAGGGGATCAGGGAGGACTTCCCAGAGGAGGCATCACTGGAGTGGAGCCTTGAAGGCTGACGAGGGGGAAGAACTTTCCAAACTGGGGGACAGGGGTCGAGAAAGCCTGGGCTGATTCAAGTTCTGATGTTGGTCACGTTTAGCCTTGAACCAAGGGCCCTGGCTGGGGTGTCGAGTGGGGTTTACGTCCGGCTAAGACAAGACCTGACATGCGTGTCTGCCCGTGGCTGCTGGAGGGGCGTCTGCCTGGAGGGGGCTGTTTCTAATTCACACAACAGCAAGGCCTTGGTGACAGAGAAAGATCTAGCTGTAGGATCCAGCTCGAGAGGATCCCGCCTCGACCTCTGGGCATCTCTGCCCTCTGAGCCAGGGATGCAGGCTCTGGAGTAAGAGCTTTGTAGACACGGGGGTGTGGGGGTGGCTGGAGGACCGGACGCAGCCTGCCCAAGTGTTCAGAGTGTTCGGACCATGTTGTATCCGAGGAGGGAGAGATTTCAGTTTAAGATCTTGGGGCTCAGAGCTCTTGGGTGTCACAGCCCCAGATATATGGAGCCCGGGGTCGGGGCTGAGGGAGAGATGGCTGGATGGGGCCTGCTGAGTGCACAGGTGGTCCCGGTGGCTGTGCATGAGTGGGGGTCACTGAGGCCACCGTGGCCCCTGCAGTCAGCATGACCTCCCGCGGGAAGGACAGAGCAGGTGGCAGGGTGTGAAGAGTTCAGAGGCTTCCTCCCCTCTCCCCGACCCCAGCAGCTTTGAACTGATGATGCTTGATGCTTTGTTGAGCCAGAAATGTTTCCTGAGTCTCTGGTCCCTTTATTTTTTTGGGGAGGAGGAGAAGGATGTCAGCATAGAGTTGCTGTTTAAAACATGAATTAATTATTGTATCGGTTAGCTATCACCACGTAACAAATGACTCCAAAACTCAGGGGTGTGAAACAACAATTTATTTATCTTTTTTAAGTTTAGTTATTTACCTTGAAAGAGAGCCGGGGGAGGGGGGGTGGGGGCCGTGAGATCATGACCTGAGCCGAAGTCAGGAGTCGGACCCTTAACTCACTGAGTCACCCAGGCGTCTGTAACAAACATTTATTATTTGTCATTAGTCTATAGGCTGGCTGGCTGAGTCGTGGCTCTTTCCTGTTGGAGTGGGCTGGTCTAGGTGGGCCAGGCTGGGATGGCCACATGGTCCATTCCACGTGGTCTCCGACCTTCCAGCAGGCAGGCCTGGGCCTGTCCTCACAGTGGAGACAGACTCCCACAAGGGCGACGGGTTCAGGCAAGGCCGCCTGAAGCCAAGGCTCTGAACAGACATCCTTTCATTTCTGTTACAGTCAAGGAGATGTCAAGGAGCAGACTCAGTGGTGGGAAAGTAGACCCCGGCACATGATGGGAGGAGCTATGAAGTCGCATGAAAAGGGCCTGGATCCAGAAAGACGTGGGGCTATTTCCACAATCGATCTACCAAGATTCTAGCTTCTCGTATCCAGCTGGGAGATCTGGATTCTCCGTGCACAGTGGACTGGAGCCACGTAGTGGCATCTCTTTCGATAGGGGGTGCTTTCTTCGGCTTCTCTCCAGGCCTGTGTTACCCAAGTGTAGGCAAAAGAGTTGCCTACCTCTGTCCCCAGTGCCACCAACTCATGGTCATGGACCGTCTCTGGTTCCCTCTTATCAACAGGGGAAGGTCTACGCACCTTAGCTTGGCATTGAAGGCTCTGCATCGTGACTAGGCCGGGCTTACCTCTTGCCTCTGCCCCAGAGCCTCACCTCCCCCCTCCCCTGCTTCCCTTTACACCATAAGCCCTCATCACACATCTGCAAACACAAGAAACTTTCTTCGCACACTTCGGAATTTGTCTACTTCACAGGCTGTTCCTTCCACTGGAAATGTTCTTCCTCTGCCTGGAGAAACCTACTCATCCTGCAGGGCTGGGCTCAGGGTCATGTCTACAGAGTCCTGCGTGTTCCTTTTGGGCCCCCCTGGATGTCACCTTCCCCATCCTGACCTAGCACAATGAATCCCTCCTTCCCTTCCCCCCCCCCGCCCCCGTCTCCAAGAGTGCTATAAACACAGCCCTCTCGCCTCACTTCCTGCCATTGCCCGCCACTCTCTTCCCCTGCAGTGAGCCTGTGAGCCCCACATGGGCCAGGAATGAGGAGCTATGGTGACAACATAGCCAGTGCTGCCTGCAGTACTCACGAACCCAGTTACCTTGGGCAAGTTGTTTGATGATCTCTCGGAACCTCAGTTTTTCCCCACCTGTAAAATAAATTCACAATATATCCACCTCGAGGGGCTGTTCTGGGAGGCCTCATTGAGGCAACACCCAGAATATACTCAGTACGATGCCTGGAACGTAGTAGATGCTCAGTAAATATTTGTTGTGTGGACACCTGTGGTTCCGTCCCAGGTGCCTGGAAGCCCCTGCCGCCCCCACGCCCTTCCCACCAACACCCACGAAACCCTCCTCATTTCCTCGGTGACGACAGCATTTCTGTTCTCTGATCCATGTCAATTTCTTAATCACTTTGCGAGGATGGAGTGAGGGACGCAAAACATGTCCACAAAGTACTTGAAATCATTGCCAGGCGGGGATCAGAAGACAAAGGTTACTTGCCTGTTTCTGTCTCACAAACAAATTAATGGAGTGGCAGCTTTTGGCGCAAAATACGATTCTTGTCGAAAGGATTAGACACACTAAGTCCAACTAGAATATGCCGTGATCTTGTGTGTGTATTTTTTTTTTAAGCAAAGCTGCCATAGTCGTAAATTTACGACTAATAAATTGGGTCCTGTAATTCCTCTGCAATAAGCCTTTGAAATATAATCTGTCATTTCAGACTTACAGAACATGACTTTTCATAATTATAATTCTCCAGCACACGTTACTACTTATAATTAAATTCACTTTTAAGAAATCCAAAACGTTTTTTTTGGTAGATTATCTGTTCATACGATGTCATGATGGTAAAATTAATGTGTAATCTGTTGAATAAATTTGGTTAGTTCTTATATAAGAAACACACACTCTGCTACCGATCGAAAGCTGGAAAGACAGATAAGGTGAACAGAATACACACTATTTCTTAGCAGCAGGCTCATACAGAGGCAGGGCAAACCCAAGCCTCTCTCCCCATCCCTGCCTCTCAAAATGGGCAGCGAGCCCCATCAAAGGAGTGTTTGAAATAGTTGAAAGAAGGCAAATGTTAAATCATGGCCAAATTATCTGTCGAAGAGCGTGCAGACCCACATGTTTGGAAAAACAGTTGAATAAAGACCCCAGGCTGGATGACCAGAAAACAGACCCTCGAAGGTCCCAAACCAGTGCAAGAGAAAATGTAGACCCACCACCTATGACACAAAAGAAAAGGCAAGCAGATAAAGCAAATAGGAATCTCGAACTCAGAGCAACAAACACAGAGAAAGCAGGTGTGCGTGTGCATCCTGAGTTCTCGATACAGAATGGCCTAGAAGCCGTGTTGCATTTTTGGAACTCTGGGCATATTTGAGCCAATGCTTTACTAGTCAGCCTGAGGTCAAGGACGTGTTCACCCATGACTGGGTGTGCGTGCTCCCTCCTTGTGCCTCGAGAGAAGTAAATGCTTCCTCAAAGATGGGACGTCAGGAATGGCAGCATTTTTCTTCTCCATCAGTGTAAATGTCTTTCCAGGTTTATTCCTTGCTAAACATGTGACAGTTTTTCCCGAGGGGCGGCTTGAATGACAGTCAAGCACCAACTGGGTTCCTTGGAGAGGGGTGTGAGGGAAACGGCATCTCCTGCCACCTGGGACCGTGAGCTTGCGTGGGAAACCTGCAAGCATTGCCGCAAGAGTGGCCTCTGGGAGCTGAAGATAGGGGTACATGTGTCCACGTACCCGTGTTCACTGTCTGTGCAAGCATGAGGGTCTGTACGTGTGTATCCGTATCTGAGAGGGCGTGTGTGTGCGTGCATGTGTGTGTGAAGATGGTAAGAGGCAGAAGAAAGGAACAGGCTTCCGGCAAATCCCTTCTCTTCTCTGATCCTTAATCCCCCGTCAGCAAAACGGCGTTTCCCCCCCTTGGGCCAGTTAATCTCAAATGTCACACCTACTACGTGCCGTCTCTGTGCTGGGCGCTGGGGACATAGACGTGACAAGTCACAGTCCCTGCCCTCACAAGGGGTCAGTGGCGTCAGGGAGGGGGACACCAGGGCTCACATCTTCCCGAGGCCCTCACCGCAACAATGAGGAAGGCCACCACCTACAGAGCAGGGCCCGCCTTGCACAAGCGATTAAAAGACCCTGCGCCCCCCTCCCCGCCTTCCCAACAGACGGGTGAGCGAAATCTCTTCTGAGTGCACTACAGGAAGTCACTTATCTTTGAGACGATGGATGCCACTTTCCTATGTTCTCCTTTGGCGAAAAGCATATAGTGCCAACAATTCAGCAATTATGGAGGCGTTTCCTGTGGTTATGGTCCAGGCAGGACACAGGGAGGAAGTCCTGACACATTCAGGTGGGTGAGCCTCTTAAGGCCAGCTCACCAGAGGTGATGTCGTTAGCGTCGGCCTGGGGCCTGACGTGAGGTGACGAACCAGACCAGGAATGGTCACTGCGACAATTTAGTCTCATAAGAGAATCTTCAGCTTGTGCCACGAGAAAGAGGGGAAGGCAGTAACCCAAGGTCCTATGCAACTTAGAAGCCAAAACAGGTCTATCACAAAACGTCACCTTTTAATTCCTGGTCTGTGCTGAAAACACACACAATATTATTTAAATACTATATTTGGCTGCCTCCCGCTCTCTGAAGCCGGGATAGGACCAGGATGGGACTGGAGATAAGACTGAACTTGGGGTTAGACTCATTTCTGTTTCTTTCGTATTTGCTGGTACCTGGAGGCATTGGTGAATATTCAATGGATGATGATACATGGGTGGATGGATGGATGGATGGATGGATATAGAGATTAAGGAAGGGACAAGCCTGGGGCCCAACAGTCCCCTCCCAGACTGGAGTTCATCCACACATGTTTTATTTTGGTCATACGTTGACCCATGCAAAGGTTTTGAATATTTAATAAGTACTCAATGCAAAATGAGGAGATTTCACATTCAAGAAATGCAGATTTCGAGATTTTCTTGAAAAAAAAAAAATCAGAAGGCAGAGCGATGGCAGGTTTGCACTCCCACATGGAAACAATCTCAAAACTGCCTAGCAACTGCCCCTTCTGAGGGCACGATGATTTCTAGCGCTAGGCAGTCCCCACCACACCCTCCTACCCGGCACCTTCCCCACATCCTCAATTCCATTACTGGTCTAGCCCCATAGGTATCCGCATTTTGGATTCCTGAGTTAAAAAAAAAAAACACAAAAAACTCCTTTGTCTCTCTTTTTCCCTCAGTTCACTGATGCTACACCCAGCTGGTCTGAGGCCGGTGTTTTCTCTTATTTCCCCCCACCTTTCCACCCCACCTCCTTGTTCTGCAGTTCGGGGCCGGGCACCCAGATACTCCTAATCCATGCCTCCAACTCAGGCAGTTCAAGAGACAGAGAAGCCCCAAGCAGGAACCTGCAGCCCACCTGCCTCCGGTCTCCCACGGGGATGCTAAGCGTCCAGACAAGGGCTCCCCCACGGCAGAGTAGAACGGTGGGTCGGGTACCCAGCGGCCAAGCCAGCCAAGGGAAGGAACAGCCAGCCAGCCGGAAGTTAAAAGGGAATGATTTCTGAGAACGTCCCCTATGCACTTTTGTATTTCATTGACATTTTAATTAAGGCTGGAGCACTCTTTGGGGAGCTCTGCTCTGAAGTTGAAATCACTTTAATATGCTGCCCTAGCATAAAGCTAGATGAATGGAGGCCTGGGGTTCTCATACGTTTCCTGGCACTGAGTGATTCCTCTTCACAATGCATTATGATGTTAAGACGGTTTATGAGTTTCTATTGGCTAAGTGCAGCCATAGCAAATCATAATTTTACTCAGTCGATTTTGCTCTAAGAAGATTAAAGGACCCCCAGGCCTTACCCCGTGGGAAGGAGGTCCCAGGAGTTAACATTGTTGCTGGTGAGGTGACCTCCAGTTGAGAAGGCAGTTACGGGGTTAACGTAACAGAAGGTCCCAGAAGCTGTCCTAGCTGGGGGTGAATCCAGGTGTGCTAGGAATTGACTCCCACACGAGAACCTCCTCAACCTTCACGTCGTGTGAGTTTTTGTTCACAGAGCTATGCACTTTTGTATCTTGCTCTAGTATTCAGATTTTTCCACTTCCTGGCCAACACACGAACACAGAGGTTCGCAATGTGGAAGTAGTCCCACAGCGTTTTTATTGACGACATCGGTCTGCGGTAGCTTTCTGGTTGGCGTATGCTCACAGCCCTTGTTCCTTATCAAAAGTGTTTTGGGGCGCCTGGGTGGCGCAGTCGGTTAAGCGTCCGACTTCAGCCAGGTCACGATCTCACGGTCCGTGAGTTCGAGCCCCGCGTCAGGCTCTGGGCTGATGGCTCGGAGCCTGGAGCCTGTTTCCGATTCTGTGTCTCCCTCTCTCTCTGCCCCTCCCCCGTTCATGCTCTGTCTCTCTCTGTCCCAAAAATAAATAAAAAACGTTGAAAAAAAAATTAAAAAAAAAAAAAAGTGTTTTGGCTGCATCACCTACACCGTGTAGAGGATGGCTCCCACAAGCATTGTGAGTGATATTGTCATTGCGAAATAATTATGTAGCCTCCAAACAACGAAATACATGTGGAATACCGAAGCTGCTACCAAGGCTTGGGAGTCTTGAAGAGGTAGGGGAAAGCTGGCTTAATTTCA
The DNA here is from genome assembly GCF_024362965.1 of Panthera pardus. Taxonomy (NCBI): domain Eukaryota; kingdom Metazoa; phylum Chordata; class Mammalia; order Carnivora; family Felidae; genus Panthera; species Panthera pardus. The sequence goes on along the minus strand of NW_026526743.1, from coordinate 32,808,940 downwards.
TAGATGTCTTTGGAAGGACTGCGTCATCATCGAGAAAAAATGTACAGTTGGACCCCTACGTCACAACTTGTATCCAAATAAATTCCAGATGAGTGTGAGGTTTTATACATTCAATAATATGAAAACGAATTGGAAGCAGATAAGGGGGAACTTTCAAATAATCTCAGGATGGGTAAGAGTTTTCACCATACGACTGAAACACCAGAAGCTATAAAATATTGGCCAATTGGGCTGTATTTTTAAGGATGCGTAACAAAAAACAAAGATTAAAAGCAATCTAGATATGGAAAAATATTTGCGTCTCCTATCATACAGAGACGAATTTACTGAATATACAAAGAGCTCCTATAAATCAATAAGAAAAAGCCATAGACTGAACAGAAATGTATTTTAAGACTGTGGACAGGCAAGTCAAGAAAAATCAAATACTGTTTTTCATTGGTCAGAGTGGCAAATACCACAAAATTTGATGAAACCTTGTTCCGGGGGGTTCTGGAGGAATACGTAGTCTCTTGGTACATTCGTCACCTTTTCTGGATGGACTCGTGAGAAACTAAGGTCACCGTCTCTGAGGAGAGAAACTGGGTAGCTGGCTAGTGTATGTGAAAGATATCTTTCGTTATTAGGAAGTGTTTTTTGCTGCTGTCGTTGTTTTCGTTTTTGCCTTACATATGTATAACCTACTAAAACAGAAGATCTGGGTCTACATATAGACTGGCACCCACATCTGCATCCACAGTACTTCTGGCTGGATGCTGGAACTTCTTCTTTCGAGAATGGTTGATAATATAGGCTCTAGCTCAAGAAGAAACGTGTCGGAACCAATTCTATATTAACAGCACTATTCTCTCTTTGCTTTTCTCCTCTTCCCCCCAGACTCCTCACAACCTCAGGCTGAAAAGAACGGACACCACTCTCTTCCCACTTTTTATAAGACTAGGACCCGAACATCCAGCCTTCTCAGTTTCAAAAAGAGAAAAATTAGGTGGAAACAAACGCCAGGCCACTTGGCCCAGAGAATGACAGGTAGCAATGGCTTAGTCTACCTATACAACTTTGGGCAAGTGACTTAAACCCTGTGGGTTTTTTGTTATTGTTTTTATTTATTTTTTGAGATACTACTGACGTACAACGTCGCATTACTTTTGGGTGGACGACATAATTGTTTGATATATGTATATATTGGGAAATTATGACAACAACAAGTTTAGTTATTATCCGTCACCACGCATAGTGACAATTTTTTTTCTTGTGGTGAGAACTTTCAAGATCTATTCTCTTAGCAACTTGCAAATACACAATAGGGTGTTGTTAACTATTGTGGTCGCCGTGATGTACATTACATCCCCAGGACTTCTTTATCATATACCTGAAAGTTTGAATCTCTTGACCACCTTCACCCATTTTGCTCACTCCCACAACCCACCGATCTATTCACTATTCAACCACCAATCTATTCACTATTTCTATATGTTTGTGGTGTTTTAGGTTCCACGTGTAAATGAGATCATACAGTCCTTGTCTTTCTGTGTTTGAGTTATTTCACTTAGCATAATGCCCTCGAAGTCCAGTCATGTTGTTGCAAATGGCAAGGTTTCCTTTTTCATGGCTGAATAATATTCCTGTGTGTGTGTGTGTGTGTGTGTGTGTGTGTGTGTGTGTGTGTATTGCATTTGCTTTATCCATTTATGTGTCAATGGACACAGGTTGTTTCCTTGTCTTGGCTGTTGTAAATAATGCTGCAGTAAATGTGAGGGTGCACGTATCTTCTTGAGATAGTGATTTTGTTTCCTTCAGAAAAACACCCAGCAGAGGCATTGCTGGATCATATGGTCGTTCTATTTTTAATTTTTTGAGGAACCTCCATACTGTTTTCCATAGAGGCTGCGTAAACTCTTTGAGTCTCTGTTTGCTTGTCAGTATAATGGAGACAATAAGAACTACCTCTTTTTTTTTTAAGTTTTTAAATTTAATTTGAGAGAGAGAGAGAGAGAGAGAGAGAGGCTGAGAGCAGGGGAGGAGCAGAGAGAGAAAATCCCAAGCAGGCTTCACACTGTCAGTGCAGAGCCCCACACAGGGCTCAAACCCACGAACTGTGAGATCCTGACCTGAACGGAAACTAACAGTCAGATACCTAACCAGCTGAGGCACCCAGGTCCCCAGTATGACCTACCTCTTAGGCACTTGGGTGGCTCAGTCAGTTAAGCATCCAGCTTCAGCTCAGGTCATGATCTCATGGTTCTCGAGTTCCAGCCCCGCATCGGGCTCCACGCTGGCAGTGCAGAGCCTGCTTGGGATCTTGCTCTCTCCTCTCTCCCTGTCCCTCCCCCCGCGTGCACTTTCTGTCTGTCTGTCTGTCTGTCTCTCTCTCAAAATAAATAAATGAATTAAAAAAAAAAAAAGAATTACCTCTTAAACATGATCAGCAAATGCTAACTAAATTGAATAGAGTTCTTCTCAGCAAAAGGTCACAATTGAGATTTTAAGGGTGGGAGGTAGGTAGGGGGTCTGTGCGGTGGTCTGGGGGGGGGGTGACAGAAGACAAGCTGGAAGCAGAAATGTTGGGGTAGGTGGGGAATGGGGTTTATGAAGGGCTTACAGAACTTCAGCCCAGGCAGCTTTTGATACTTTTATGCTAAGTTGAGTCAAGACATCAGAAATGTAAGACTCTATGAGTGTTTGTTATTTTGCAGGCTTTTAGATCCTTCTGTTTATGTGGATCTCTGTGTGTCTGTATTCCCAACAGCATGCACTTGTGTGGACGCCTGTGCGTTCATGCATACACATGCATAGTTAGCAGGAAAGCACTGGAACCAGGTCTCAGGTTCTATTCCCGTTCTGCTATCTCATACCTGGAAAATCTTTGAGGGTTGGGGCCGGTTTCTTCATTTGTAAATAGAGAAAAATTTCCCTCCTGACCTCACTTTACAGAGTGTTTTTATCTTTCTGGTTAAGAATCTAGGGGCTCCTGGGTGGCTCAGTCGGTTAAGCGTCCGACTTCAGCTCAGGTCGTGATCTCACAGCTTCTGAGTTCGAGACCCGTGTCGGGCTCTGTGCTGACAGCCAGGAGCCCGGAGCTTGCTTCGGATTCTGTGTCTCCTTCTCTCTCTGCCCCTCCCCCACTCACCCTCTGTCTCTTAAATAAATAAATAAACATTAAACTAGACATACATTAAAAAATAAAATAAACAAACATTAAAAAAAAATTTTTGTTTAAAGAATCTAATGAGGTGATGGATGAGGAAGCACTCTGCGCCTTGCAAAGACCTACGCAATTATAATTAGCGGGGCTTTCCTGCCTTTTGCTCAATTTCAGGCTTTGGCTCCTGTTAAAAACACCAACTCTCTGGTCCTCCTGCCCTGCCTTTCGTATTTCCCCCTGCTCTTAATTATGTGTGCCTCGGGGCAAATAAATAGGTTTGGCCAAGGAGAGTGCAAAGAAGAGTAAGCAATAGAACTAGAAATAATAATAATAATAATAATAATAATAATAATAATTGCAACAGCAACATAATTGCAGTAGTGATGTGTGTTGAGTGCTAACTCCGTACCAGAGTCAGGGGAGGCTGGTCCTGAGTGTGGGAGGTCCAAGAGGGGAAGAGAAGGTAAATTATGGCTACTTCAGAGCAAACTTGCTGCAGGAGGGCTCTGACCCTCATTACGGTGTGTGTGTGTGTGTGTGTGTGTGTGTGTGTGTGCGCATGCTTGTTAGAGTGTTGGCTTCTTCCCATTTCTTCCCCACAGCCAGAGGGGTGAGAAGACACAGTGGGAAGAAGGCTTTGGAGCAGGCTCTGGTGAGCAGCCCTGGGGCGGTTGGGGGCCTGACAGTTCAGCCCTGGTGGTGTAGCCATGAGATTCCAAGACTGAGATATCCGGGTCAGAGTCCCTGTTTAGCCCGTGCCTTGCTGGGTGTTTGGCCAGGTCTCTCCTCCCTCAGTTTTCTTATCCCCTCTGCTGACCTGAGCAGGTTGCTAATCCCTTCGGTGAGACGCGTAGGTCACCATGGTAACAGGCGTCTGTGGTTTTGCCCCCAGCCCCAGCCTCCATTCAGAATCCCCCACTCTCAAGTCCAGGCAGGTTGGGCCGAGAAGAATCCACCCCCAGGTCCAGGTGGACTTGCAACCTTGGGCACTGGGATCGGCTCCGCAATGGGCAAGTGACTCCATCAGAGCCGGAGAGATGCCCAATGGCTGTTGAGATTTCTGGACAGAAGTAATCAGTAATCAGAGCACCCAACCTCAGAAACATGAGTGACTGGAGCTTCTGGCAGCCATTTTGTCACCATGAGGAAGACATCCATTTGATTGGACTCAACACTATCAAAAGTGAAGCAGAGACATAAGAGAAACTGCATCCTAGGGACCTTGTCAGATCACCTGGATCCACCTCTGTACTCAAAAGTCACGTGAGCTAGTGAACCTGATTGCTACCGCCATTATTTGCCGAAGCTTATTTGACTCGGCTTTCCATCGCTTAGAGCCCAGTGACTTAGTCTTGAATTATGCAGTCATCATCATGTGCCTTTTGACTCAGGAATCCGAAAGCTTAGTGGCTCGTGTGAGTCCCCCGAAGGGAGCGGGGCTGGCTCTAAGGAAACTGGGTCACAAGACTTCAACCACGCTTGCCCTGCTCTGCCAGAAGACATTTCTGACCTGCTGGGGTGGGGAGGGCTTCCCTGCCCTGGGGCCCCATGGAGGGAAGGAAGTGGTGACCAGTCCTGTGATGCAGAAGTATTAATGAGTTTGTGTCACTTTGGTCCACAGCCCACTTGGGGATATCATATAATACATGGCAGTCGTGTTGTATAATCTTTTCTGAATCAAGTTTATTTTATGTATTTTGAGAGAGAGTCAACGGGAGGAGCAGAGAGGGGGGTGGGGAGAGAGAGAACCCCAAGCAGGCTCCACACTGCCAGCACAGAGACCGATGAAGGGCTCGAACCCACGAACCACGAGATGGTGACCTGAGCCAAAACCAAGGGTCGGTTGCTTAACCGACTGAGCCACCCAGGCGCCCCTTGTTGTGTAATCTTTTTAAAACCTGAAAACTTCTGAGTACTGAAATATGTCTGGTCCCGACAGATTCAGATAAAGGCTGGTGGCCTTGTAGTGACCTCTACTCGAAACACAGAAGCTTTCACATAAAAGTGTTCCCACATTTCTGGCTTCCTGGAAGGGGTAGAAGGTCTGGCCTTGCCCCACAGCGCCATCGGTATGCACCCCTGGGGTGACAGTGGCCTCTGCTCCCTTGCACGGAACCTGCCCCTTGCTGTGGGTTCACAATCCGATACCACCCAAGAGTAGAGACAGTTTGGACAATCCTCTTTTCATAGGAGGTGGTGAGGGCTGTGGCGGCCTGCGGGGAGGCTCCTCGAGTGGTTCCCGGCTACCTCCGTCTCCCCGAGCTGTGAGCTACCAACCATAGCTTGGACAGAGGGCCGAGCACATCGTGCGTCTTGCCCAAGCCCACACACCCTTAGACACTGCTGGGGCAAGTCACATCCCTTTTGAGCTCTGGACCATCGTCGGATGGTCAATCAGCAGAGACGACTGGACTGGGGGACCCCCCCCCACAACCTGGGAGGGAAGGAAGAAAAGAGAACAAGGACCGACCAGCAAAAAGCCAACAATCAGAGTAGACGGAACATGTGAAAGTGAGGGGCTTTCGGATTATTTGGCTCAAGGTTCTCGTTTTCTCTGTGGGGAAAGTGGACAAGGTCCCAGGTTCCAGGCCTCACGGTTGTTTGGAGTAGAGAAAAAGGCCATCACAGGGCTTTACAGGGAACAGATTCTGGAACCTAATAGTTAACTCTGGGCTTTGCCATTTGACACCTTCCACCCCCTGCAAACCTCATTACCCTGCTTTGCAGAGAGAGGGTGGGGGTCTCAGCCCTCTCACTTCCGCCCCCTTGCCCCTTGGCCTTTTGCCCTTGGGGGATCTTTCCATCACACCCGGCCTCTTTGGACTTTGGGAAGTGAAAACCCAGCCCCCACTGGTGCGCAGCCACACTGGAGCCCCGAGGAGTGTTAAAATTCAGCTGGAGAGGCACATAGTCCTCCAGAATCCCAGATAAAGGAAAAGGATCTCAGGCAAAAGAGGAAAAAATAAAATAAAGAGGAAAGACTTAAAATGTCCTGTGAAATGGAGAGCATTTGGCCCCCGGCACACGTTGTCTGTGGGAGATGACTCAACTCCTTTATAAAGCGGTGAGTTTCGAGTGAGTACAGATGCATTTTGTTTTCCTAGGAGGAATCAATGATTAAATTATCAGAAACCAAGCTAAAAACCAGGCTGCTTGTATATTTCTCACACCTCCCCAGTGTCTCCCGCTTATGAGGTGCGGGCTTTATCTCGGAAGCTTTAGTTTAAATGTCCAACACATCTTATTAATGAAAGTAATAAGCTGTTGTTTATTATATGTCATAATGGGGACTAAGACTATTTAATATAAATCTAACATTTAAATTCCACTTAGTTCTGCGATGTGGACAGTTTCAAGGCATAACTCTTTACCCCCGAGTAAAAACTCCCTGGGTCTGCATTTTAAAAGCATTGAAGTTTTCAAAGTAATCAGGTTCCTTTTTTTTTTTTTTCCAGAGGAACCAAATTGTGAAGACATCTGTTCTGTTATTAATTTCACATAAATCTTAAGCTCCTCAAGGCCAGAAATGAGGCTTCATTCACGTCGAATTAATGAAACATGATTGTAAGTCCCTTGCATGGAAATGCTGTCACACAATTCTGAGCTGCTTATAAGCACTGAGTAATCTCACAAACTACCAGGGGACAGCCCGGCGAAATCCGCCCTCCCCTCCCCCCGCCACCCGAAAACAATATCTGAAAATATCACAACACTCACTGTATCCTGAAAGATTAATAGCAGATGAACATTTCTGGGAAATGAATCAGACTTTCTTGGTAAAGGATACAAATATCGGGGGTGGAAGCAGATTGCACAATGCAAGAGCGCTTTGGATACAGTTTAATAACTGCAGCCCTGTGTGCGCCTGGGGGGGGGGGGGAGGGCCCCTCCCCCCGCCCCCGGGATGTCGTGCAGAGGTGTCTTTGGGGGGGGATGTTGAAGACATAAGTTTGAAACGGGAAACCTTCCCTGGCCAAAGCATGATACGGGTGTCACACGTGTGGGAGAATGTGTGTGCGTCTGTGTGTGCAGAACTTGTGTGTGAGTGCGCGCGTCTGTGGTGCGTGCATTTGTGAGTGTGTGTAGGAAAGATACGTGAGTGTGTGTGGACACAACACACACACGTAGATAGAACCCTCTCAGGATAGTCAGCGGGATACGGATCTTAGGTAATAGCTTAGCACAATCTTATGCCCGGTTGAGCTCTTGAAAGGAACTTGCTTCTGGGATTTTGAGTGTGAAGGGCATGATTTTTTTTGTCAAATAACCGAAATTGCCAGCAGAAAGATTGTCTGGAGGGAGCCGTGGAAAGGGGAGCCTGAGATTTCTTAATCAAACTTCCAAGTGTTATTTTTGGTCTTCCGCTGAGCTGGGACCCAAAAAAGAATCTGCATATGATATTTACATCTCAAATCTTCAGAGCCTCATTAGCTTTGATATTTATTTATTTATTTATCTGCAAAAAGGAATTTAAATCAAACAGAGAGGCACAAAAGCAAAACCTTTGAATGCAGTGCAAAATTAATTAAAACCGGCAGCCGATGGATGGGTAGCGTGGAATACAATGGAACTCGGAGAAAAGACAATGAAACTAATTAGACCCTGATAGGAAACTCTTTCCCCTTTTACTGATCATCCGTTGGTAATTACTAAGTCACCAATATTGGTATTAGAAGAAGTCGCCAGGATTTTATCCCCCTGTCTTTTCTAGACGTTTCCTTCGTTTCCTTAGACTCTGATCTTCCACACTGAGCCAATCAAGTTATGCGAGGTTGTGTTTGTTTTGTTTTGGAGAAAGCAGTCAAATTGATCCCCAGCAACTGCTGAGCTCTTACCAGCCTCCCCAAAATAACACATAGGTGGGCTGAATGTAACAGACAGCAGAGGAGGACAGCAGGTCTCCAAAGGCAAGGGGTGTGGAGCTCCCACAGTTGGCGCTCACCCAAGTGGCGGATCCAATTTGTCTACACGAACACATACAGTCCCCGCTACATTGTTGCCCATGGACACTCTGAGGCTTTGCGTTACCATCCGTGCTTCACAGATCTGTGAAAACCATTTCCAACCACCCAGCTGAAAAACCCTTGACCCACAATATGAGAGAGGCTTTTAGCTTTGTGTAGCATAACACACGCAGCAACACAAACGTACGACTGTCACAGTGGGACAATTTAACGCAGAGCCCGCCTGTCACAAAGTTTTAAAGTTTCAGCTTCTTTGAGAATCTCCCTCCTACCACCCCCCTCCCTGTCAGCCCAGCACTTAAGTCCCTCAGGATGACCCTGGGTCATTGCTAGCTTAAGGAGAGCTTTGAGAAATACCTTGCTAAACCTGTTTGATTTTAAAAGATGGATACAATGCTAATGGCGGAATTTCAGGCTTTAGGGAGGTTGGATAAAAGGGACAGTTTTGAGCAAAGAATCTTCCCAAGTGATTCCTCAAAAACAATTCTCCAATGCGTAGAGTTGGCCGTGTTTAGATAAGTGGGTAAATTAAGCAAGATCTCAGTTTTCCTCTGTGTAAAATGGAAGGAACTGAATTGGAACTAGAATGATCTGAATGATTTCCTAAAGGCGATGCAATTCATGATTCTAACGCACACGCATCACATATGTGTGTGTCTATATATATGTGTGTGCGTGTGTGTGTGTGTGTGTGTGTGTGTAGATTGAGAGAGAGAGAGAACTTTGCTTATGTACAAAGAAAACACGAAAACCAAGGCTCTTTCTTATAATCAGCATATGGATTCATTCATTCACTGCCGCGCGCGCGCGCGCGTGTGTGTGTGTGTGTGTGTGTGTGAGAGAGAGAGAGAGAGAGATCTCTGGGCTGGGTCCTGCATCACTCAGTTCTTCTACATCATTTCATTTAACCCTTACGACACCTTTCAAGGTGGGTATTCCTACCAAGAGTGGTAGTCAATCTATGTAAAGATCCATAAACCATGACCCCTGCCAATCAGAAAGACACTGGCAGAGCAGTGGATGCCCTTGTCTGCACCAGGTACCCACTGCAAGATGACAAGAGGTGGAGTTTGGGGGAGGTGGGGGAGGAGCCGGGGGCTGGCAAGATGGAGGGTGTTGGAGGGTGTTTGGAATGTTTAGCAACTGGCCTGAGAAGTGCTCTAGTTTTTTTTAATGTTTATTTATTTTTGAGAGAGAGAGGGACAGGACCGAGCATGAGCACGGGAGAGGCAGAGAGAGAGGGAGACACAGAATCCGAAGCGGGCCCCAGGATCTGCACTGTCAGCATAGAGCCTGATGGGGGGTTGGAGCTCACGAACCATGAGATCATGACCTGAGCCCAAGTCGGACGTTTAACCGACTGAACCGCCCAGGTGCCCCTTGAGGTGCTCTCATTTTTAAACAACGAATACAGGCTGTACCGTTGGATACGGCTGAATATCAGCCTTGGTTTTCAGTCTCCCCATTCTGCAGAGGACAAACGTGGGACTTTGGGAGGTCAAGGAACCTTCTCAAGATCAACCCACTAGGTGGCGACTGCCCTGAGGTGGAAGCCCCTTTAAGTTTTTAAGACTCCCAAGTTCACGTTCTTAACCACTGTGCTGGCTCTAAAGATCTCTCTAAGCTGACCTCAATATGTCCCAGGCTGGCCCAGCATTTCTTTATAAGGAGAGGCCCCAGAATCCTCTCTGAGTGGGGGTAGAGTTGCCAGATTTAGCAAACAAATACAGGACACTCCATTCAACTTGAATTTCAGATAGACAACGAGAACGGTCTTTGTATATTTTTAGCATATTCCATGGGACACACTAAAAAATTATTCATTATTCATCTGAAATTCAAATTTAACTGGACACCTTCTTTTTATCGGCAGCTCTAAGTGGCAAGGGGCAAGGGGGTGGTCACAGGGATACTGAGACATGTCGGTCTGCAGAAACTTTTTCTTTTCTGGGGACTCCCTCCTCCAAAGCCAACGGGTCTCACCTGCGGTCACCTCATTCGCTGTACCTTCTTGATTCTAAAGTTGCAATGCCAAGGTAGGGGTCATTTAAGCCAACACCCTGCCTCTCACTGTCCTCCCTCCACTCAAGAAGGCAGAACCCATGGCCCAGTGGCTTGGCTTTGAAGCCAGGGAACATGGTCCACGAGGCGTGTCCTTCTCTCCAAAGCACATGGAAACTATTCCCTTCCAGAAGGCCTTCATGGTTAGCCTGCTGCAAGTCTCATGGTTTTTCGTCTGCAGTTATAATTTCTGTGGCACCCCCGCCCCAGCTCAGATGGTATTTATTAGAACACATTGCTTTTGAAAAAAAAAACAAAAAAAAAAAACCCCAAACACTGCATTTTAATTAAAGGTTGGCGATCCAAAGCCTGTTTGCAGATGAGCAAAATAAAACAACCACTAAGAAGCAGGCAGCGCGTCTCCTCTGTCGGTGAGAATACCACCATCTACACTCGGGGTGGGGGTGGGGGGGGTCTCCTATGTGTCAGCCACCCCATCTTCATGGAGTGCTTTGCTGCACAACTAATGGAAATGAGCCACAAGCCTTAAAAGGAACAGCTTTCAGAGCAACATGGTGCCTGGGGGTGGGTGGGAAGTTAAGGAAGGTTGTCTGGTGTCCAGAAACCAGCCCACTGGCCATGCCAATGGGTCAATTTCTGAGGTCAGGTGGAAGCGGGGACAGTCTGGCTCTGCCCCGCCTCTGAGCCAAGACGAAATAAGCTGACGTTTACAAATAAAATGCCCCTTCCCAGGGTGGGGCTCATGAACTTGGATTTCATGGGGCAGAAGCTCCCTGAAAGATCCGTGGGGGGATTTCCAGGAGCCTGTGAGCTTGCACGGGAAAAATTCACACACACACACACACACACACACACACACACACACACACGTGCACACACATGTTTTCTGGGCGCTGATTTCTAACTGCAAGTTGACATTTCCTTCAGTTCTGAAGGCAGGCACCCAACCACAATTGTATCAGCACTCCTTGTGACCTTCGTCACCAGTAGAAGTCCCAGCTATTTACTACCATGTTCTAGTTGTCAGAGGACATCTTGAAGCCGGCTCAGTACTATCTTGAATGTGTAACTACTCGCCCCACCTCTCCCTCGTGTTTTTGAAAAGTTAATAAAAGCTCACGGATTACCCTATCTTGGTAAAATTGTTTGGACTCAGAGTTTGTTTTCTTTGTAGTCCTGTTTTTCACTGTATGCTTGTGAGAATTTATTTTGTATTAAAACCCGAGGATGGTGCTAAGGGAAGTCAGCCAGGCACAAAAGGACACATAGCTATTCGGTCCCACTCAGATGAGAGACTTAGAGGAGCCAAATTTACAGAGACAGAGAATAGAATGGTGCGAGGGCTGGGGGGAGAGGGGTGAGGGAGGGGTTAGTGTTTGATGGGGACAGGGTCTCTGCATGGAAGTGATGTTTGCACAACTGTATACGTAAGGCCATGAACGGTATGCTTAACCCTGGTTGGAATGGCAAACTTCGTGCTATGTAGATTTTATCACAATTTACAAACATTTTCTTTAAATGTTTATTTTTGAGACAGCACAAGTGGCGGAGGGGCAGAGAGAGGGGGACAGAGGATTTGAAGCAGGCTCCTCAGCAGCCCCACGCGGGGCTCGAACTCACGAGCCACGAGATCATGACCTGAGCCAAAGTCAGACGCTTAACTGACTGAGCCACCCAGGTGCCTCTAAAATTTTTTTTTTTTAATGTTTATTTATTTTTGAGACAGAGAGAGACAGAGCATGAACGGGGGAGGGTCAGAGAGAGGGAGACACAGAATTTGAAACAGGCTCCAGGCTCTGAGCTGTCAGCACAGAGCCCGACACGGGGCTCGAACTCACGGACCGCGAGATCATGACCTGAGCCGAAGTCGGCGCTTAACCAACTGAGCCACCCAGGCGCCCCATAAAAATTTTTTTAACGTTTATTTATTTTTGAGAGAGAGAGAGCGAGAGAGCGCACGCGAGCAGGGGAGGGGCGGGGGGGGGGGGGACAGATGATCTGAAGTGGGCTCCATGCTGAGAGCAGAGAGCCTGATGTCAGATTCGAACTCATGAACTGTATCTTATCACAGTTGTTTAAAAATCCACGGGAACAATACAGATATTTTCATATCACACTGAAAAAAAAAGACATTTCCTGCAAAGGGGGCGCATAGGCCTCACTGGAGGGGTCCTTGTCACAAGCGAGGCTAAGACCCCCTGATTCTGGGGGAATCACCTTTCTGAACGCCTGCATGCTGTTCCACACCTACTTTGCCTGGAGGAATACTTCTACCCTCTCGAGGGCCCGGCTCAAATGCCACTGTCCCCGTGGCCTCTGTTCTGCTCCCAGGGCTCACCTGAGGCTATGGTCCTCCTGTCCCGCTAAGCATGCTCCTTACATCCCAGATGGACCCTGCTACCTGTCAGCGAGCCCAAGGCCTTGCTGTCTGCCTACGTCAAGGGTTATTTGGCAAGTGCCAGAGCCACATAAGTACCAAACTGAGACTTCCCTCGTGTGCAACAGAGAAAGTCAAGTCACTATTACTTAATGCTGTGTCCATGCACGACTGACGTACATCTCAGGGTGACGGGGTGAGGTCTCCACTCCCTTTTGTTGGGTATTATCAGAGACAGCATTTTGCAGACGAGGAACTGAGGCTCAGAGAGCTGAACCTGTCTGACCCCAGAGATCTTCGGCATCAGACCTCTTTCTCTCAGTGATGTTCCTCCTTAAGAGCCCGGGGCTGCAGTACGTGGCGATCACGTCTCGTTGGAGACTGTGGCTTTGAACTTGTCAGAGAAAAGTGAGGCACTAGACAAGCAGGGATTGTCTGACCCTCAGAGTTGGAAGGGCCATCCAGTTTCAGCCCCCTGTTTCAGATGAGGAAACTGAGGCACAGAGAGAGCATGCTGGAGAGCTGAGGCCATAGTGCCTGGGTCTTAGTACCCTGGCACCGGCACGAGGGGCTGTCTGTTTCTTCTTCAGTCTGAGTCCTGGTGCTGGAGTGGGTGGGAGAGAGGGTCTGGGTTTGGAGCGCGTCCCTTGTCTCAGGATCCATGCCATGGCACCTCTCGAACCGACACCAAAAACAGCAATCGTTATCACTCTGCCAACCCTTTGACGTGGATTACCTCGGAGATTCCAGAACTTCCACCACTTGTGATTCCCTTTGTAAATGCGGCCGTATCTGCAACTTATCCACTTAGTGATTTTTTTTTTCCCCTTGAAATGGACCTACTTTTAAGACTTAGATCTACTTAACTTACAGAGCAAATTCTATCTCACTACTGTAAATACAAAACCAGAAATCATACCAATCGCTTCCATCAAAGGAAAATATTTCCTAAATTCTGCCTTCGTATAGCCGCCTGGAATAGACTCAGAGACCGACGCATACTTGCTCTTTGTTAAGACACAAAGCGAACCACAGAAATAATCGGCACGTGTTGGGTGCTAAAGACGCACCAGCATCAGAGGCTTTCTTGACGTAACTGGTAGGGGCCAAAGGAAGTTGAAAAGAGCCATAATGTATTCACTGTGCGAGTCAGTGCTATTTAATGTCTTGTCTGAGTATCATCGCATGCCGGGTGTCATGTGTGGTGTTTGTACGTTTCCAAACGCTACGTTGTCTCAGTTCATCCTTGCCACAACCCTATGCTGGTAGAGTAGTGAGTACAGCCCCCATTTGATGGGTACAGAAGCGCCTCCATTAGCGTGAGGTGGCCCAGCCAAGCAGAGACACCCCTGCTCTCTTTGTCTCCGGGGCTGGGACTCCTCCCTCCCAGGCGGCTGAGCCGCGTTCCGCCCCCAGGGGATCTTGCGGCCCTCCGTGAACCTGCAGGAGCTGCGAGGCCAGGCACAAAGTCCTCTGTGTGGAGCCCCGTGGTGACACGGACTCCGGGCCTGCGGCCTTGCATCTGTGTGACAGCAGTGAGCATGCAGCAGGTCCCCCGGAACCTGCTCAGATGTAGCAGATAAAGGGGACACTGAGGCAGGAAAGGAGGCGTGCACGGGAGGGGAAGGACTTGGAGGCAGGGGAATGGAGAGAAGGAGAGGAGCTCAGGGTCTCCGGCTGCAAAATGGGGATGATGAAAGCTACTGCACGGGGTAGGTGACTGTCGGCAGGATTTCAGCACATAGTAGGCTCTTTATCCCCCCCTCCTCTCTCATACACCCCCTCCCCACGCATGCGTGTGTATTATTTAAATTTAAGGGGCCTCTGGGTGGCTCAGTCAGTTAAGCGTCTGACTTCAGCTCGGGTCGTGATCTCGCCCGTCATGGGTTCGAGCCCCCTATCAGCACAGAGCCCGCTTCAGATCCTCTGTCCCCCTATTTCTGCCCCTCCCCGCCTCAAAAATAAATAAACATTAAAAAAAATAATAAAGGGAACATAAGGGGGTTTGTAGCAGGGTTTGAGCTGACAGGGGAACCCACAGGACACATAGGACGAGCAACGCCGAGAGCCCGAGCCCCCTCTTGCTTCGAGGCAACTTTACCAGAAGCTGGAGCAAGGGGTCCCTCAAGAGGTTATCATCTGCCATGAACCCAGCAGTCCCTCCCGGCCCGACAGCCTGCGACCCCACCATCGGAACCTCATGCCTCTGAGTCTGGCGTCCCCTCACTTCTGCAGGTTCCCCAGAGAATCGCAGGAGCTGGCCATAAAGGAGAAATGCAGATTTCAGGTGCTTTTTTGCAGCAGATTCCCCAGGAAACGGGGGGTCCCCGAGAAACGGAAGGAAGGGACCCAGCACAGGTAGACGCCGCTCCCTCACACGTGGCACGGAGGGGTCCCGGGGCTCTGCTCCCGCCTAAGAGGGGGAGGCCAGGCCTGCCAAAGGCCACAGATGAAAGACCACAGAGGAGGCCCCTCCTGCGGTGCGTGACTGTGCGTCAGTTCCCTCCACGCCGGCCTCTTATCTGCCGTGGGCGGAAAGGCGGCCTGATGAGAAGGCCAGATTACAGCCCAGCCCGGGCCTGCTTCTCATCGCGGGCAGACCACTTCCGCGGGCTGCCCGGAGCCCGCCACATCTGGCCACCTGGTGTGCTTTCCCTCCAGGACCAGGGAAAACACAAACACACCAGCGCGGGTGTGCAGGCTGTATAAACACAGCCGAGGTGTGCAAGGCCAGCGTAGATGGAGGAGGAGCCCGGGGTGGGGGGTGGGGGGGTTGCCGAGGGTCTAAACCTGCGCTGGGGGCCCAAGAAGCCGGTCTCCTCCCTGGGCCTCAGTTCCCCGAACTGTAAAATTGTGGCCGGGAATCCAGCCTAGCCAGGTGTCAGAGCGCCTCTCGTCCTTAAAATTCAAACAAAAAAGTAATGATCCGGACCCTGCTCTCAGATGAAAATACAGATCCGCAAGGAATGCCCAGAGAGGCAGTCATGAATATTGTTGGCTACTGAAGTTCTGTCTTTGCACAGCCGAACACCTAGATGTTAAGAAAAATCCGACTCAGTGACAGAATCTTAATTCTCAGCCGAAGACAGGGAGTAATGGTGCAGACTTAAGGGCCATATTTATTTGGTCTGAATGAATGAGCTTAATCTGAGCTCGGACAGCGGTGGCCGTCTTTATTTTGCACTGTATGGTGTTTTATAAAAACTGAGCAAACATTTTAACGACAGAAGGTTTCCCATGAAAATTCCCATATGTGATGTCTCTAGGAAAAGCTGCACAGAGTGCCGGCCTGCGGTGGCCACGGCGTGCTCGTCCTGTCCCTACCAGGTGACATTTTGGCGGTTGAGTTTGAGACCGGACTCTACGGGGAGAAGGTCCAGATGTTCAAGACAGAGACGGGGATACCCGTCTTGGGGATGTTAGTCTCCTCCCTGGCGACTGATACAGACACAGCCATGAGCCTGCTCTGCCTCGAGATGACCAGCCTAGGAGCCACAGCCCAGAGCCGGCCTTGCCTGTGGCCCCCTCCCCATCTGTTGGCCAAGAAGGAGGCCCTGCGTGTGGCTGTCTGAGCCCTTGGGAAGCAAGTGTCAGCCTGCTGAGGGCTGGGGCCCATATGCGTCCCAGAAACGTCCCAACCTCCCATTTGATCTGGCTTAGCCACTCAACCTCTATAGCATCTCCTGCCAACTGGTGGCTTTTCATTTCTTCTGCCCTGGGCCTTTTTCCAACCCGCCAAATTGCTTCTCTTTCTTTCTGCGGGTAGGTCTCCACGCTCGGTGACAGGGTTCTGCCGATGGAGGCTTGGGCAAAAATGACTTTCAGGGTTGAGGCCTGTGTCTGTCTGACTTTCCAGACTCCACCTCCCTCGTGGTCTTAACTCTCTGGCTCGGCCTTCCCGGTTTGCCGTGCCCAGGGGACGGAGTGGCGGGTGGGGTGGGGGGGTGGTGACAGCCAGAATAGGCTTCCCCAGGAGGGAGTGCCTGAGCCTGGTCACGGGTCCACAGCTAAACACAGCAGGTAAGTCACATAAGGAAGCGAGAAGAGCCTGTGGCACACCCCCGAGGTAGGACGGTGCCAGCTATGTTCTGGGGAGAGGCAGGAGCGGCAGGTTCCTGGAGCATCTATTTTAGGGATGGTGAGGAATGGATAGTAGGCAGGGCGAGAGTGCCGAGGGCCGGGGACGCCCTGGTCCACTTTGTCCTGAGGTCCCCGGGAGCTGTTGCAGGTTTAAAGCCACAGATGATGCTGTCAGATCTGCGTTTGGGAAACAGCAATGTGTTGATTAGAAGAGAGACAGAAGGAACAGAAAGAAGGTAACAGCAACGATCCACACGGCAGGCAAAGGCCGAATGGAATGGTGGCGGCATGGCTGTGGGTCTCGGGGGCCGGAAGGGAGCGGTTTGGAGGTTCAGGACGGGCTGGCACGAGGGATGCTTCTGCAGGTTGCCTGTGAAGGTCGAGAGAGAGGAAGGAATGCCTAATCTGGGCTCCAGGGCACTCTTGGCTCCAGTAAGACAGACGGGAGGGTGGGGGGGAGGGGGGCAGAAACGAATGATTCTGGTTTTACACGTGGATAAGTACTTAATATGCAAAAGACAGCTGCAGTGGGGGGGGGGGTATCAATTTGCACAATCTACAGCCTATGGGTGCACATACGTGTGTTTTGAACGCATAAAAGATCTTGGGAATCAAGGAAAAGTCATTTTCTTTCTGCCTTCGCTGCCGGGAGAATCACGTTCAGCTGGCTGAAATGTCGTCTCTTCCAGGCAGAACTCCGGGCTTCCCTCTACACTCCCGTGTTCTTATTTCACGGCAGTGCTTATCTCATGGACCGAGAGTTCACTGCTTCTGACTCTGTCTCGATGACAAGCTGTTGATTTCATCTTTACGTTCACCATCTGGCACAGTGTTTAATATACAGATATTGTCACTAAACGTTGAAGAAAGAATAAATGATTTTTTTATGTTCTTCTTATGGCTTTGGATTCAAGGCACAGAGAAACCCAAGCACTTGTCCTAGATCACACAATGATCTTAGACCAGATCCCGAGGGACCTTTTTCACCAGCTTTGCCTTTCTCAGGAGACTTGACATTCACATTGTACGAAGCATGTATTTGGCCCACATAGTTATTTATAAGTTGGAGCCCACATAGAAATTGAGAGACTTACACTAAGTCTGAATTTCTTCTTGTTTCTTTAACTTTTTTAATGTTTTATTTATTTTTGAGAAATAGAGAGAGAGAGAAAGAAAATTCAAGTGGGGGAGAGGCAGAGAGAAAGGGGGACAGAGGATCCAAAGCGGGCTCTGTGCTGAGAGTAGAGAGCCCTATGCGGGGCTCAAACTCACAAACTGTGAGATCATGACCTGAGCTGAAATCAGACGCTTAACTGACTGAGCCACCCAGACGCCCTCTTTTGTTTTTTTTTAAATTTATTTTAAGAGAGAGAGAGAGAGAGAGAGAACATGTGAGTGGGAGGGGCAGAGAGAGAGGGAGAGTCAGAGTCCCGAGCACAGAGCCCAAAGTGGGGCTCGATCTCATGAACCGTGAGATCATGACCTGAGCTAAAATCAAGAGTCAGATGCTTAACCAACTTAGACACCCAGGCACCCCTGAATTTCTTGTTTCTTTTGATAATTCAGATCTGGAGACATTGTGCAGGCTCTTCCCTTCAGTTTGCCACACTCCCCACCACTACCCAAGGTTACCCCCACACTGGGGTGGGAGGATAGCTGTTACATAGTATTAGGCTTGCATTGTTGGTATTTTCCCTCGTAGAGGAACATGATTATATAGTTATGGCTTTAACGCAGCAAATTGAAGCTGGAGCAGGCCTGGTGTTTGGAGAAAGAGAGAGCACATCCTCTTTCGGGTGGAAGTAAAGACTCCTAGCTTTAAGGCGCAAATGGCCCCCTCCTTCACTCTCTTACACCGCGACTCCTATGCCCAAGGACTCAGGCACCAAGGCCATCCCATAGAGGCAGTAGGGCATCCCTGATTCCGGGGCTGCAGAAGAATTCCACAGGCAGAGTCTGTGACTTCTGTAATGATGACCTATGTCAAGTTGTGGTCAGGAAGGGGCACTCTCCTCAGGCTAGGACCAGGCGCACATGACCCTGACAGTGGGTAAGTTCATAAATTTTGCACCCTGGTGCCTCATTTGCTTCACCTAGTCCCTGTCCTGCTGTAAACCATTTAGAGTAGACATTCCTCAGACAAGGATTTTTTGATTTAGTTCCCCCCTGCTCTGTCTCCAGTACCTAGAACAGCAGTGAACACACAGTAAGCCCTTGACGGATGTTTACTGAATGAACAGATCTGTCCTCTTACAGTTCAAGCTACAGTTGCCTCTGCTGGAGATAGCTGGTGGTACAAACTGTCAGACGGCCAGTGTTGCCAGAAGGGACCTCGGAGATCAACTGGGACAGTTTTTTCCAAACCCAAGACATTGGACTCTCACCACCAAGAGGTCTGCCTTATCTGTATCCCTCTTGAACTATTCGTTATTTCTGTTATCCAACTATCCTTTCTTTACATCCATTCGTGTGGACTTTACTCACATACTTTTTTCTGACAAAGAAATCTTTAAAAAATCCGTCCTGTAAAGGGAAACCGATGATTGCTTGCCATCAATAGGTAACTGTAAAAATAAGGGCAAAGGAAAGAAATTGTGCCCTGCCTTATGGAGGGGATGGGAACTTGAGCCCTCCCCTCTTATAATAATGAAAAGAGGTTCAGAAACAGGAGAGAAGGGTTAAAGTCACAGCGCCTTTGGACTGAGACTTTCTCTTCCTGGGAATCAGAAAGCTAAAAAGATAATTCAAAAGTAGTCCCTGTGCGCCAATATGATTTACTGCCAGATTCACGTTTATCGCCCAATCCCATCCCGATGGTACCCAACCATCATGGTGTCCATCCCACTGGGGAAACCTGCAGCTGGTCGAACCCTCTCATGCTTGCAAGACTTAGGCCCAAAGGAGAAGGGTTTACCCAAGGTCACATTTCACTTATTCATTCATCTATTTGTTTGATGTGTATCCATGGGATACAATCTATATGCCTGGCACTGTGAAACAAAAAGGCCAAGTCCCGCCGTCATGGAGCTATCATCCCAGGGGCAGAGAAGGGACTGTATCCCAGGTCTGCTGACTCCTAGTCTAGTGCTCCTTCCCGGCCCCTTCCCACCTGGTAGAAGGTGTTTTCATAATTCCCTTCCGCACCCCGCCAGCATAGGTGACTTGGGCCCTCGGTGTTAAATTAGCATTTTTTCATTTTAATCAAGCAACTCCATTTGCACCCCCCTCCCGGGCTCCCTGTCCCTCCAGCATGCACTTCGAGAGTGCTGCTAATTTCAGCGTCTGGCTTCCAGACCCAGACGTTAAAACAACTACCTTTCATCTCAGGTTTGTAACACAGAAAACCTCCAATATTGGGAACAGATAGCCTCGAAGGTGGGTTCATATCTCTCAGCAAGATTGCTGTAACTTTACTCTCCCGTGCCCGATCAAGGCTTTCTCTCTGCCTCGTAGGTATTTTAATACAAATGTTCCTTTCATTTGACTGATTGAAGGTCTCCAACCTGCAATAAATGAAACATCTGATCCCCTTGAATCCAAATCACTTTTTCTTTGATTTTCTTTTACTTCTATTTCTTCATCCTTTGTTCTACAGCTCGAGTCAAATTTCCCTTTAGAAATTGAAAGAATGTGTGTGGGTTTTTCCTGCCTTTTTTTTTTTTTTTTTTTAAACCAGGCTCTGGTGCAAGTGCTGGCTCATGGACTAGAATATTAAGGTCGAATTCAATGGCTGACTGTCTCCCGCAACGTGCTTGACACGCCATGGTCATCACCCCCCCCCCCCGCCCTCCCCACCCCCAGTTTTAGGCAATGGCTGTACAAATTAGCCTCTGTGTACAAGTCCCTAAAGCTGGCTTCCTGAATGACCCCTAGGCTTGGGGAGAAAATAGGACTAGAGAGTTTTTCCCCTGCTGAAAGAGTTCAGATATCCATGCACAAAGGCCTGCATGTTGGCATTTAACTATGGAGGTAAGCAGTTAATTGCCTCTATGGAGGTAAGCAGTTAATTGCCTCTGTAGTGACTTATACCTTCTACGTGGTAGTGGGTCTCTGGTTTCAGGTGACGGGGGCCAGTGGAGACTGGCAGTCTCTGGAATGACCGGCTTGTCCATATTAGCGATTTCAAAAGGTGAGCAGTGCTTTTTCGGGCGCTGGAAAAGCCGTCTGTGTGTTCACATCCCTGATTGTGCCCCGTGTCCATACTTAGCTAAAATGTTTGTCTGCGCAGTGGTCTTGGCTTTGCATCTGGGGAGGCCTGGGCTGTGTGTACTGTGGGTGCCATTATGTGCTAATGAAACTGTCTTTCTCCCCGAATTGGTGGAAAGGTTCATTCCTTAGTGGTGAGTGGGTAGGTAATCCAGGGGGTAATCTCAAGGAACGTTCTGTTGCACTCTTTGCCCTTTGACCTGCTGCTGTCCAGGGCCAGTGAACCTTCCTGAGCTGGTGGGGTCTTCCAGCCTTCGAGAGACTCTCTCTCCAGACGATCTGTGTCTCATCCCTGCCTCTCATTTACCTATCTGCGGTCCGTAGTCAGGCTTCACGATGGCCCGCGGAGATTCTGACTCCTGGTGTTCACGCCCTTGCTGAGTCTTCTCCTGCTGTGCATCAGGGTTGGGCTGTGCAGCCAAAACAAAATGGCAGAAGTGATGGTGTATGTAGTCCGAGAATGGGTAAAAAAAGTCCGGTTTCCATCTTGGGTGCTCTGTGTGTGTGTGTCTCTCTCTGTCTCTATCTTTGTCTCTCTCTCTTCCCTGCCTACTCCCCTTGGATCTCTTGCTCTGGAGAAAGCAAACTGCTATGTTGCAAAAAGCCCCCTGGAGAGACCTTCCCGGCAAAGAACCGAAGCCTCCAACCAACAGCCAGTGAGAAGCTGAAGCCTGCCAACAACCATGTGACGAGTCTAGAGGTGGGTACCTCAGCCCCAGCTGAGCCTTCAGATGACCGCAGCCCCAGCTGCTTGTGAGAGCCTCATGAGAGACCCAGAGCCACCCAGCTTTGCTACTTGTGGATCCTGACCCTCAGAAACTGTGTGATATAATGCATGCGCTGTTTTAAGCTGCTTAAGTTTGGGAATACATTGTTATGCAGGGATAGACAACCGATAGGCCGGTAAACTCATCGCAAGTGTCTCTGCGGTATTCTAGGTCAGCTTACTCAATCTGGGTGACAGGTTCCCTTGTTGTCCCTTACTATGCATTTTCTGTTCTCCCTCCATAAGAGAGACCCCCTAGCTTTTAAATGGCTGCTTAGCTGCCTGGAATAGTATATTGTTCAGCTTCCCTTGCAGCTAGGTGTGACCGGTGACTACATTCTGGTAGGTGGACATATATGGGTAAGGTACCTGTAACTTCTAGAGAGTGCCCCCACTGGAGACACTGTCTTACATCTTCCTTTCTTTACATCTTCCTCCTTCCTGCAGGCTGCAGCTGTTGCTGCTAAAGCTTGGCGCTCCAGAAGCCGCCTTGAATGATGAAAAGCAACAAGAGAGAAGACCCAAAGGTCCCCAACGGTGACAAGTGCCAAGTCGAACCGCAACCACCAGCCCCGGAAGTTTTATATGGGAGAGAAAGAACCCTCTCCCCTCCCCATGTCATTGTAAGCACTAAGTGAGTTAATAAACGTACAGTGGTTAGAACACATAGGCGGTGCCAGGCACATAGAAAGTGCTATGTGCTCAGACTCTAGAGCTCCTACCAAGGTCTTGCTTTCACCTAGCGGTCCAAATGGTTCCTTAGAAGCTTCTTTCTCTTCTAGAAGTTTAAAATGCTGAGGCATCCTTTCTCTTAGAGACCTACATTCTGCTCTCTTGCGCAGTCTCCTCTCTGTATGACTGGCCTCCGGAAGCCCGTCCCACCCACCCATTCTTTCTTTCTAGTTGTTCACTCTGCACTCATGGGTTCAGATCAGTTGGTCCCTGGGGACAGGGTCTGGGCTCAAATTTCTGGACTTGTCAAATACATGCCTCCAAAGCATTTGGCTGGATCGACCAGGTGAGTGGTGGTACCATTGTTGGGATAAGAAAGATCTGGGGGATGGTGAGGGAGAAGGTTTGGATGGAAAATGTCAAGATCATAGATCTGGCCATGTTGAGTTTGAGATGTCTATTGACCATTCAAGTCAAACTGTTGAGTAGTCAGGTGGGAATACAAGTCTAGAGAGGAGAGGGTTGAGGTCAAGGATAGGGACATAAATCTGAGTATAGCACATCCTGGTCATTCTGTATGTCAACAGCAGAAGACCTTCACCTTCCAACTTTGCTGGCAGCGTGGACAATGCTGACAAGTCCAAGCCCAGGCAAGGGCCAAGTCTAAGTTACTCTAGTATGAAAGGTATGAAAGCAACATCGACCGGACTCTGCTTTCCCAAACACACAGGATGTCAGTGAGGAGGCCACATGGCCATTTTAAGATGGATATGAATGGATATTATCCAAAGGAGCTCGGGTTTTAAAATCAGAGAGCCCTGGGCTGGACGTCTGGCTCCATCCCTTAATAACATATGATCCTTGGTCAAGCCAATTAACTCCTCTGAGCCTCAGTTCCACCATCTGTACAATAATGACAATAGAGTTGTTGGGATAGTAAGATTTAAAAAAAAATCATGCCACAAATGATGCAAGGAAGAGAAGGGACTAATGCATCTTACTCAATTCTCCCACCTCCTGGAAGGAAAAACCTATTGCTATCTTGCCCCTATAAATTTCTTCTATAGTTTCTAAACAATGGTTTTCAGCCAGTGTGGTGAGTGGAGGCAGGAAGGTGTTGCAATGGTACAAGGGCTTTGATCTCCAGTTGGCACCTTGGAATGTTCCAGAACATCTACTGCTACAGTATAAGCCCAAGATGGGGCGCCTGGGTGGCTCCGTAGGTTAAGCACCCGACTTTGGCTCATGTCATGATATCATGGTTCACAAGTTTGAGCCCCAAGTCGGGCTCTGCACTGACAGCTCAGAGCCTGAGGCCTGCTTCAAATTCTGTGTCTCCCTCTCTCTCTCTGCCCCTACCCTGCTTGGGCACGCTCTCTCTCTCTCTCTCTCTCTCTCTCTCTTAAAAAAAAAGAATAAGCCCAAGATGATTTGGGAGCCACACACTATTAGCCTCCCACTTCCACTGCAATAAAAATTTGGGGAGAACGAGAGAGAGATCAACCGACGGCTTCCCCTTAGCACCTGAATGCCACCATGACTGGCGGCCCATGTCACACAATGAATCGCAAATACCAGAGCCGGGCATGAAGGTCTCCGGATATTTAGAGACCAGGTCCCCTGGCTGGTGAAAGTGACTACGGGAGCCGGTGGGAGGGCAGCGTCCCGGACCGGGGTGTCATCCCAGCTCAAGTGCGTAAAGGAGGGCCCGTCCCACCTGGAAGGGCCCCAGCTCAGGCCCATATCTGGCTGATGCACCCTTAGCTGCTCAGCCCAGGGCTGTGTTGGGGGGTGTTTCTAAGCTCTTTGACATGTCCTGTAGTCAGTTTTAAAGGGTCTTGTCGCCCTCGAGAGCTCGCTAAACAACAATCATCTCTCTCTTCCTCCTTGACTTCCTTTCTTTTTTTTTCTTTCTCCTGTTTCCTTTTTTTTTCATTGCTGGATTTGTTTCAAGCGTGATCGGAAACCTGCTGTTGTGAGTTTGCGTGGAGGAGGTGAAGGCTTCCCACGTCCTGCTTGTTACTTGCAGAAAGGCAAACATCAAAAGGCCCCGCGCCCGCTCCCCCACGTGGCCCAGATCTTCCTGTATAATGTGCAGAGGAAACCGGGGCCTTTGTGCTTCCCTCGCTCAGATCATATCAATTCCGTTTTCCCCTTCGCTTAATTTGTAGCTGGAGTCGTCCTCGCAGGCCCGGCGCGGTGGGTGAGGAGGAAGGTCAGGACAGGAGAGGGAGCTGGCTGGATGCCGGCTGGTAAGGATGCCCGCGGATTTGGAAGCGAGAGGGGAGGGAAGGGCTAACAAAAGGGGGGCCAACCTCTGGTCCAGGGGATTGGAAAGGGGCAGTAGCATTAACCCGGCTGCTCCTGGCCTCCCCGGGGCTCGGCCGCCTTTCCGTTTTGAATCCGTAAAACAAGGCGCTGGTAACTGATGTGTGTCAGACGCCTCTCCGGCCATTAGTGTGTGATTCTACATCCAGTTCTGTCTCTTAACATATGGCCTTGTCCTTGCCACTTCATCTCCAGGGCTCCGTTCCCTCATCTCTACAGAGCAGTTGCGGGGGGAGGGGGGGGGGCTCGGGAAAAGAATACCCACAAAGAGGCGGAGCCGGTGCCTGCAGCCTAAGAGGGACCCAATAAATGCTGCTTCTGTACGCGTCCCTTCGCCCTACCCCCCGCGGGCACATGGGGAGCGCCCAGGGGACTCGCGATTCCATATGCTTATTCCCGTAAACATCGTAGGCTCTGTGGGCTGTGTGTAGGGTCCTGTGGCTTATTCCAACCCCCCCCCCCCAACTATTTAACGATGTAAAAACCTTTCTCAGCTCGCAGGCTGTACGAAACCACCGTAGTGGGCTGGAGTTGGTCTGTGGGCCATGTTTGCCAAACCCTCTGCTCGCAAAATCAACGGGTCGGGTCCGACTCTCCCAGCTAGCAGTGTGGCCTCGAGCAAATCGTTTAACCTCTCTGATTATCATTTTCTTTAGCTACCGAGTGGGGCTTATAACTACCATTTCCAGAGTGGTGCTTTAGGGATTATACACACAGGTACAACATTTAGGAGAATATCTGGGATACGGTTAGTTATTATTAATGTTGTTACGAATCGGCAGCTGAGAACTTGGGGCCTGCCTGGATGAGAGCTCAGGTGCGGACAGAGCTTCATTTTTCTTGCCACGGGGTCGAGGGAAAAGGAGTCTTTGGGCACAGGGTCCAGGGCATCTCTGAACCAAAGATTCATTCATTCATTCATTCATTCACTTGCAAACATTTATTGAGAATCTATAGCATACCAGGCATTGTAATCAGAATTGAGCATACAGCAGAGTACAATATAGACCAAATCCTTGCTCACAAGAAGTTCGTATTCTCATGGGGGGAAATAGATGCTACACATCTAAATAAATGTCAGAAAGTGATAAGGACTCTCAGGAAAAAAAAAATAAAGCAGAGTAGAGAGGGTTAGGAAATGCTACAAGGGGATGATGTTTTTTTTTTTTTTTTTGTATGGAGATCAGAGAAGGCCTCCCTGGGAAGGTGTTATATGAGTAGAGACCTGAATGAAGAGAGGGAATCAGCCATGTGGATATTGGAGAACGAATTTGGGGCACAAGGAGCGGCAGGTGCAAAGGCCCTGAGGCCGGACTATGTTTGGCCTGTTGCAGGGACACTGAGGAAGCCAGAACACCAGCAGCACCAGTGAGGCCAGAGCTAAGTGTTCCAGAAAGAGGTGGCAGAACGGATGTCAGCAAAGGAGGGAGGTTGGATAAAGGCTTCAGGCCATGCCCGGCCTGACAGACTGTTGTGAGGTCTTTCATGTACAAGGATGCTGGGGACACAGGCAGATTCCTTGCTCATTCCCGTTGAAGATATCTCTTTTTTCACCCAACCCATATCCATGTAGCACCCACACTATGCCATAGTCGCGTACCATCGTCTGTGCTCTCAAGGAACTCAAAGTCAAGTTGGGGATAGACAGCCATTAATTCAATAAAGACAGAAAAATCAAGACCACTGCCCTGTAGGGTGATGGGGTAAGAGGCTTTGAGGGAAACTGAGACTGGCAACCAACGACGTCTACCCCAAGGAAGGAGCCATGGAGGGGAGGCAGCGTGGTCCCTCCAGAAACTCAGAGAAGGCCAGTGCGGCTGGCAGGTGGAGAGCGATAGGGGGCGTGGGAGGTGCAGTAGATGCCGGCTGGGTGTCCCACACCTTGTGGGCTGCGTAGGGATCCTCCTTTCTCCTGAGAGCAAGGAAGCCTCCGAAGTGGGCAAAACAAAGACGTGGCCAAATATGCAACTGGACAGGATCACTTTGGCTGTGCCCGTGGTTGGGGAAAGCAGACAGGATTTGGGGTCTCCCGTTAAGAGGTCATTACAGTTAGCAAGCTGCAAATTTAGCAGAGAGAGGTGGATGGCCCCTGGCAATGTTTTGCAGGTGGTAGAAGATTAGCCGTGAGGAGTAGAGAGAAGAGGCATCGAGACACCCCTGAGGTTTGGGATCTGTGCCCTCAGAGGGAGGGTGGGCAGGGTGCCAGCTGGAGGACAGAAGCCTTGACCCTTGCTGCTGCCATGCTCTGCCAGACCAGGCTCCTTGAAGGTAAGGACCAAAGTTAGCTCCCTCCCCAGCACCTGGCTGCTGACCTGATTACGACAGGTGCTAGGTCAGGGTGGCCCTGAGATCCTTTCAAGCCTCCAGGAGTTAGGAAAGAGCCTGAAAACACCCTGACCTGGCCAAAGTGCAGTGACATCGAGATTTAGTTTGGAAGTGAAGAGAATAGGGCTGAAAAAAAAGTCTGTGGGGTTTCAACCATCAACTGGGACAGTGGCTCCTGATTTTATCTGTCAGTTTCTCAAGGTGACTTTGGACTGCCTCAGCTCCCTCCCACCCTGGGTCCTTTCCCTCAGCTTCTCTCCTCCTCCATCGTCTCCACTCCCTCTCGAGCCTATTTCCATAGGCCACCCTGGAGGGGACGCGCCAAGCTCCTTCCTACCTCGAGGCCTCTGCACACACCGCCACTTTATCGTGAGTGCCTCTCCCGTCCAGCCCACCGCACCTCCCTGAGCCCTCCTCATGCCTCCGTGCCACCTGTCACCTGCTCAGGTGCCTAATCCTGGATCCCCTTCTCTAAGTTCTTCATTCCTGGAGCATCCTGTACTTTTCCTGGGTGGCCTTGCTCACAGCTGTCATTAGTTATTGTCCTTGTCCTTTCATACCCCTCTGGGTAGTTTGTGATCCTTGGTGCCTAGGGCTATACTGGCCAGTTGCTGAATGAATGAATGAATGAATGCATGAATAGGCGGGCAAGACTTACGCACTCTTAGGTTTGGATGAGCCAACGACAAACTCATATTATCCAAGTGTTTTGGAAAGAAGAGATTTTGCTCCCCATCTCCGAGGCATAGCTGCATTTTATGAGACGAAGTAAACCTGGGGCTAAAGGGACGCACCTCTTGGGGAAAATATTTTAAAAATATTCAATGCCTGCGGTTTTCATCCAAGCCCTCTATACATAACGTTGTCCACAGCCATTGTATCATGCTTGCTCCAGTGAAGGGTATGTGCCACCTTGGGAAGGATAGGAGGCAGGAGAAGTCCCTGCGGACGAGAGGGGGAAGGCCCTCCGGGCGAGCCATGAGAGGAGAATGAAGTGCATGGGCAGGAAGGGAGGCAAGCCACCGGAGTTCCGACCGCCGTCCCCAGCGGGGCCACGTTCTCCACGTGAGCCACCCCTCCAATGTGCAGGTGGCATGGATCGCTGGGAGGCCCTGGTCCCGCGGGCGGGAGTCCACCCCGGTGACCGCTGGTGCCAGCAAGTACTCAGAGGGCACAGTGCGGATGTGACGTCCCCTCCCTCCAGTGCCATAAGCGTGAGGATCAGAAGGGACGATGTCAACTGAGAGGAGACGCTCCAGCCTGAGGAAACAGAGCCATCTTTAATTAGGAAGCTCACCCTATCCACTCCTGAACCAGGAATGACAGGAGGCTTCGGGGAGACGATAAGACCAAGCATCTGAAAGAAAACAGCAGCATTTTCTTTGGACAGTTAAGTGGTATTCTGACTCGCCCTCCTTCCGCACCCTCGTATGCTCGCCCCTTAGGACCGGACCCGCTTGATATTACACGGTATGATGTCTGCCCATTGGTGGCATCCCAGCAGCCACCCTACGGTCCCCAGCATGCCTCCTCCTCCAGGTTGCCCTCCTCTTCCATATCCTCTGTAACAAAGATGCCCAGCACTGAATGACTATGGTGGTCCAGTAGCAAACAGGAAGTGGGGGTCTTGGGGCTGAGGCTCAGCTTCCCAGCCTCCCAGACTCTTTTACTTGATGCACAGGAGACAGTGGTGACCAAGGGGGGGTGGTGTGTGGCAGCGTCCCTCCCTGCTTCCTTATACGCAAGACGGGTTTTCTCTGCCTCACCCTGTCCACACGCAGACGCCGGGTCCTCATTTTCATTCAGCTGGTGCCCCACAGATCCAGTACCCTTGGGCTCCTTAACCGAGCACACTTAACCCTTATCCTCTCGAGTGGCCGCTCTCGCCCACGAATCCCGTGATAACTGAGCAGGTCTTCCGTTCCTGGCTCATCCTCCAGCCCACTCCAATTACCCTCTGCTCCTTCTAGGAGTTAAATATTCCCGTCGTGGCTTGACCCCCTTTGAAAATGCCTGATGGTCGTATCATAAAACAATGGCGAGGCAGTTTAATGGAACCTTCTTTTTTTAAGTGCGTACTGACATCCGATGCCGAATAATAATGCTTGGCACTCACGCAGGACTTTTCATCTTCAAAGCACTTGGCTGCCATTAAAGGCCGCATTTGCTGAAAATAGACTCGCTTTCCTGTGTCACACCGGATCGCATCAGATTGAATTTGGGGGGGACAGGGAGCAGGCGACTCCCTAGGAGCGCTGAGTGGTGCTTGCAAACAGCCTGAGAATAAGCACCAGGGAGCTGAAGGTAATTATCATTTCCTTTCTCATTCCTCACAATTGTGTCCCGGTCCTGCCTTCTCATTTCTATTTGTGGGCAGCACAGGTTAGGTTATGCTGCGGTAACAAGCAATCCCCTGACCTCAGAGGCTGAAGCTGTCAGAAGTTGGTTTCTTTAAAAAAAAAATTTTTTTTAATGTTTATTTATTTTTGAGAGAGACAGAGACAGAATGCGAGTGGGGTAGGGGCAGAGAGAGAGGGAGACACAGAATCCGAAGCAGGCTCCGGGCTCTGAGCTGTCAGCTCAGAGCCTGACGCGGGGCTCGAACCCACGAGCCGTGAGATCATGACCCGAGGTTGGTCGCTCAACCGACTGAGCCACCCAGGCGCCCCAGAAGTTGATTTCTGAGTCATCCTACAGATCCAGTGGGTCACCTGGGGCTCTGCTCCATATCTCCTCTGCAAAAGGGACCCAGAATACAGAAGTGGCCACCACTTGAAATGGTGACGAATGCCACTTAAAAAGGAAAGAGAGAGGGTGGGCAATCACACATGCTCACGGGCTGTTAAAGCTTCCGCCCGGAATTGCCACATGTCACTTCTGCTTACAAGACACGGACAAACAAGTCACATTGCCACATCTGCCATAAGCCTGAGACCTATCACAGCCTCCTAAATATCTCTCTTGAACCTGCTCGCTTGTCGTCCTCTACTTTTCTACTATTCCCACCATGGCCAGCTTCTCTCCTTGCCTAGACTTCTGCAGAAGCCCCCAACCGATGTCCCTAATTTCACCTGTGCTTCTGTCCCCTGATCAGCTCTCCAGGCTCCAGAGTGAGCTTTTCAGTATGCAAATCTTGTTCCACTACCCTCACCTCAAGGTAAACCGTCGCATTCCCTTTGCCTTGCTCTTCATCACGGCGGAGCCCTGACATGCCCACCAACCGCATCTCGGGCCTCGCTTCTCATTCCTGCCCTTCCTTCTGACTCCTTGAACCACAGGTTCTTTGCCCTTGATGCCGTCTCCAGGTGGAAAGCTCCTGACCCCAACTCCGTTCCCCCAGGTAGCTCCCAGCCAGGCACGCCTTCTCCGGAGAAGTCTCTCTGATACTTGGCGAGTCCGCCGTGAGCCTCTCTTATATATGGCTCCCTGCAGCCAGAACTGTATTTCTGTGGAGGACTCATGGATTCGAAGCTCCACAAGGGCACGGACCTTGTTCTGTTTCTGCTCGGCTGTATATTCTCAGCCTAATGGTATAGCGCCTGGTGCTCCATAAATATTGATTGAATGAATACATGAATGAACGAGTGAAGGAACTTCAGTCTCTGCCATTTCTATTTCTATTTCTATTATTCTTTATTCCACCGTTTTTGTGAACTTGTCTTTCCTTCCCCCATGGAGCCTGGTACCTTCAGAGCCTTGCCTGGTTTGACACCTAGCACATGGTTGTTACATGGACCTAACATAGCTAAACTCACCCTTTCCGGTTCCGATGCAGAATGAAGTCTGCGTGGCATGCCTGTCGTACGTCACGGGGTGCGGCTCTGCCCGGCTCCCTGACTTCATGCTCGACTCTTCCTCTTCGCCCCGTTCATCCTTCTCCGGCCACAGCAACCTTCTGGCTCTTCCTCAAGCAAACTGCAGGCCCTTTGCACTTGCTGTTTGCTCTTTCCAGAACACTCTATCCTCAGGTCTTTGTATGATTGTCTCCCTCACTTAATTCGGGTAACTGCTTAAATGTCACCTCTCCAGAAAGCTCTTCCCGATAAAATAATGGCTTACCCTAATTTCTCTCTCCCTAAAAATTGTTCTCTGATTTTTAAATGGTTTGTTAGAGTTTTCAGTACGGCATGCCGCATATATTTATGTGTTTATTTTCTGACCCTTCACTGGGATGTATGTTCCAAGAGGGTAGGAATCCTCTGTCTTGCTTGTTACGGTATCTTCAGTCTCCTCAGCTTCTAGAATGGTGCCTGGCACTCAGGGGATCAAGGAACACCTGTGAATGAATGATTTTTATGATGTTGGTTCATTGGCTAGTTTTGTCACCTGGGGAGACAATGAAGAGAATTAACCTGATTGTTTGATGTTTTAGTTGTACGGGAACAGGTATTTTCTAGTTGTTCTCGTAAGAATAGGAGGCATTGTCTTCCAAATTTCAATCTGTTTTTCTTTCCATTCCTGCCTGTCTTCCTGATTCTGGCTCTCACTTTCTCAACCAATCAAAGTCACATACATATATACACATACATCTACTCCGAACAACTTTATTAGATCATTAGCTGAGCTGATGGAAAGTTGACGCTCTTTGATTTTGTTCTTCATGTGTTGTAGATTTCAAATAAATTAAGTTAGTCCCAAGAAAACAAAGTATGAATTTTGCAATTTTCTGAGAATTATTGGAACCAGGTCTTCAACACGAGATACGAGTCTATAAATATTCTCAATGCTTAAAGCGGTAATTACATTTCGGTGCTGATTCGCACGTAAATGTTTTCGCCTTTCCACCACATGCATGTTGGAGTGTACATATTTTTCTTTTTTCTTTTTTTCTTCTTTTCTTTCTTTTTTTTTTTTTTATAAGAAAAGCACATAAAATACAAATCTTTCTACTTCAAAGTGGCAGCAGAGGAGTTAGAGTTCTAAATATTCTCTGATTTGGAATGGTGTTCCACTAGCATGAAACCAACGTTTCATCAAAGTGGCTTGCTTCAATCAGGGTTGTACCGGTGAGATATAAATTATAAATCATATCTTCTGTTTTACATGAGAAATGGGAGCTCTGAGGTGGATCGTGCTCGAACAGATGGACTCGAGGTGGTTTCATGTCTTCTGCTGCTTATGTTTTGCTTCTAATGTCATTTTCAAAGATTCCATCATTAACTTCAGAGGCACTCAGGCAAGGTTCTTTCAACAACTAAATATGGGTTTTGGCAAGGGTTCCAGCAGCCAAACAAGGCAGGGTGGCCCGGGGTAGCCCAAACAGGCCAGAGGGGTGGGCACGGGGAAGGGGACTGAGCAAGGGACAGAGAAGGGACATCCCCCCACTGCCTTCCCAGTGCCGCTCCCTTAGAGAGGGAGTGTCAGGAAGGAGTATCGGACGGACTCTCGGGTCCAGTTTCGTCTGCGACTCATTGTTAGCTGTGGGCTTCAGCTTCCCGGCTATTCAGTTTCTAGAACACAAGGAGCTTGGACCAGATGCCGCTGTACGGATTGCTCAGCCGTGGTTCCGCTGTACGATTTGTTAATCGTTGAAATTCTGTTCAGTAAGAAGTTTCTGAGAGCTACGGTAACAAATAGCAACGGGCCGTGTGGCTTTAGCTCACCGTGCTGGAGGCTAGAAGTCCAAAGTCAAGGTGCTCGCCCTGAAGGATTTAGGAGGGAGTCCTTGCCTGCTTCATCTGACTTCTGGCGGTCCCAGATGTTCCCTGGCTCGTGGCTGCATCAGGCCAATCTCTGCCCCTGTCTCTACATGGGTTTCCTTTCTGTGTGTGTTTCTCTGTGTCCTCTCCTCTCCTTATCAGGACAGCAGCCATGGGATTCGGGGTGCATCCTTAGCCTGTTTCCAAATAAGACAACATTTCTGAGGTTGTGGGTGGACACGAACGGGGGGCAGGGGAGATACTATCCAGCACATAATACCCCTGAATGCCTCTGCTGTCCTGGCTTTCTTGTCTCCTCCCTTGGACTCCATGAAGTTCCCCTGAACCCAGCAAATGATGTGTTCATTCATGGCACAGCAGGAGACCTAGGGACCCTGCTCCCGGGCTCTGGGCAGGACTGGAGGATCCCAAGGGCTCTGGCTGCTCCAGCATGCTGACCCAGTCAAGCAGCAAGGACAGCATAACGAGAGAGCAGGGATGAGTCCGGTGAGGACCAAAGAGACGTCAGATGTAGACAGAGGGAAGAGGATGGATGGGGGGGGAGGGTGGATATCCTGGAAAGACTGGGCCCCAGTGTCATGGTGTGTACGTGTATGTACATGAGCGTGTGTGCACATGTAGCCAGTGGGGGCGTGTGCTGAGAGCAGCCTCTGCTTGGCCAAACTGGATGCCTTTGCTATGTGTCTGGGCAAAGAGTGCTTTCCTGCACCGAAACATTTGCCCATGCTGTTTCTCTGCCTGGAATGTTCTTCTACTTTCTAAAGCTATATTCTTTATCCTTCAAGGCTCTCTGGGATTTTGCTCATGCCTGTTGTGCCAAGACTGTATTCCCCATCCTTCCTCTGTTCTGCACTGCAAGAGAGGGAGAGCGGGAGACACAGAGAGAGAGAGAGAGAGAGAGAGAGTCAGAGAGCCAGAGACCTGCAGGCTACACCTCCCCAGGCCCTGAATCAGCTGGCCTCCAGCTGGATTCAACCAGCGGGAAGGACTGCAGAGGCCTGGAGGGGGTGGGAGGGTAGGCAGAAGCCTTCATATTTCTCCCTTTCCTCCCCTGCTGCTGCTGGAACTTCACAATCCCATATTTGGCTTCTTATTTCTGTCATTGGTAACCAATTCCCTCCAATAAATTCCTTCTGTTTTAAGTACTCAGGCTATCTGACTGAAATACTGTTCCTGTAGCACCAAAACACGCTGCATAGCCATTTCTTTATTTATCTCTCTGCCTCCCCAACGGGATGGTGAACTGGTAGAGGGTAGGACCCGTGTGATGTTATTTTTCGAAACTTCCCCCGTCAGAGCCTTCCTCTCCCACCCAACCTTGTCCTGTTTTTTGGTGCATAGGGAGGTCACAGTAAATGTCTGTTGATTGAATGAATAAGCGATAGAAAAAAACAAGCTTTCCAGGAGCTTGTCATTGGCAAGCCAGACATCGTCTTCCATTTCCTTGACACAACTTACAAGAGTCTGTTCTTTGCCTACAGAGCACTTATCATAATGTAGGATCGTGTAGCTATTTGACGTGTATTTGATTGTCTGTCTCTTCATCTTCCAGGAACAAAGCTTGGAGGAATTTTGTTTAGCTCACTGCATCGTCCCAGCACGGTGCCTAGCAGAGAGCAAGTGCTCTGTGAACTCTTTGTTAAATGAACGACGGGTGGCCCGGGGAGGCCTTCCAAATTTCTAATTGCTTTGAACTTAAAAGAGAAAACTTAGTTCCACCTACTTTGGAATACAAGGGAAAATGTGTTAGAAAATAAAACTGAAAGACAAAGAAAGTGTTGGCATTACCAAATAATATTTCCTTTTGCTTTCACAGACTACTAGAGGCCCGATCCACTTTGACGTTAAAGATACCTGTTAAACGGGGAAGGATAAAGATTATGTTTCCTGGGGCACCTGGGTGGCTCGGTCGGTAAAGCGACCGCCTCTTGATTTCAGCTCAGGTCTCGATCTCGAGGTTTACGAGTTCAAGCCCCATGTCGAGCTCTGCACTGACCGTGTGGAGCCTGCTTGGGATTCTCTCTCTCTCTCCCTCTCCCTCTGCCCCTCCCCGACTCATGCTCTCTCTCTCTCCCTCTCGAAATAAATACACTTTAAAAGAAGATTGCTTCCAAGCTTCAGAAACATAGACCAGGTTTCTCTTCTCCATCCTTCCACAGCTCCCTGGATGGCTCTCTGCCAGAGCCAGCGCTGATCAGACTCCAGTGTTTTGTGGATTTACACACCTGGATCTCTCACTAGCTGTAACCTCCCAGAGGACAGGAGCTGTGTTGGGGTGGTCATTGGTGCTGACCACAAACATTCCAATTCTTTCCTCCTCCCGGCACATAGTAGGATTGCATTCCCTGGGTCCCCTTGAAGTCAGGCAGGGGCAATCACATCCTCATAGAAGTGATGTATGTCAGCTCCAGGAGGAAGCTTAAAGAGCACGTAGCATGATTTACTAGGCCCCTTTCCCACTGCGGGGGAAATGCCAAAGCACCTGCCCCGCCAGGGTCTCAGTGACTCGGAGGAGCAGCGCCCCCTGCTGGCCGGTGACGGCCACGCAGCACGAATGAGCGGTCAAGTCACTCTTGGAAGTTTCTGAAACTGTGAGCTTGGTTGTTTTTGCAGCAAGATGGAGCCTCTTCAGACTGGTAGTCAAATTTCATTCACTTTTTTAGCTCCCGGATCCAGTATGGAACCTGACTTCTATCCTGTGGGCTCTTAGGAATTATTTGCCGAATTCACAAATGAACAAAGACACTCAGCCTGACTCAGCGTGCAGACTTTGTGGGTAGAGTTTCTAGAGTCACAGGAGACAAACCCTCTCATTTCTAGGCAAGGAAACCAATTCGGGTGCAGACCCGCGACTTCCTCAAAGTCATTTGGTGAATCGGAGTCAAAATCAAGACTAGCATCCAGTTCTCCGGGTCTGCAAAATTCCAGGAGGGGCCTTTGCCCAAATCACACGGGCTTTTTAAAAACCTGGTTTCGAACCGACTAGCAAAAAGCTCTTCATGTTGATTGTGGGTGGGTTTTTTTGTTTGTTTGTTTTGCTTTGTTTTGTTTTGCTTCAAATCAAAACCAATGAAATACGAGAGTCAGAAACACCAGGCTGAAAGGCGCCTTCTCGAGACCCCTCAAGACTCTGCTTGGTCTGACATGCGGACATAACGCAGACCTGAGCTCTGGGCCCACATGCCGAGTGGACGTCTTGTAGCCCTGCATGACAGTTGCACACAATCAATATGGTGGGTGTTTGTGCAAGCACCTCTGAACGCCAGAAGTCCGGGAAGCAGGTGGCTCATTTTGCAGTGGGGGAGGAGGCAAGCAAGCCCTACCAGGTATCTGTTACTCGGAGACAGATGAAAGAGGTCTCAGCAGGCCCTTTTCAAAGCTGAAAACAGTCTGCCCAGGCCGCTCCCGTGGATGGCCAGCCAGCTGGGCGACAG
The DNA here is from genome assembly GCF_024362965.1 of Panthera pardus. NCBI lineage: Eukaryota > Metazoa > Chordata > Mammalia > Carnivora > Felidae > Panthera > Panthera pardus. Next base: position 32,772,964 of record NW_026526743.1, on the reverse strand, counting down.
GAATTTCTTCCACTGCGGTTGACCAGACCAGGAAAACTTCTCTGGGCTGCTTGTTGTTAATAGGTTGTTAATGATTGATGCGGGGGCCTTTTAAGTCGCCAAATGAAAGGCAGAAACAGGGCCTGGCTTGGGAGCTGATGACTACACCAGCACTTGCTCCGTGCGAAGGCGGAATTTTAAAACATTTATGTCGGCTGAGCTTGCGCTGGGCTGCACAACAGCTCGTTGAAGGAATGAAGCGATCTTGTCTTGTGTCCGCCTTCCTTTGTTCTTTCACTCAGACATTAAAAATACAGCAGGCTAAAAGGAGAAAATAAATTTCAAAGATCCCGCTGGATGGCAGGCTCAAAGAGGAGGCGAGATGTGGAGTGAGTTTGCTAAACAGATGAAGCAAGTAGGTAGGAGATGAGGGGTGGATTCTTTGGACACAGAGACTTAACTCTCTCTTGGGCTCCTCGCAGCCTCCTTGGGGGATTTCTTGTACATGAGCTGGGTGCACCTGCTGCCCCGACCCAGTGGTTTTTACAGAGGATCTAGAATAGTCTAGTGAAATAGCCGTTCTCTGTGCTCTCGGCTCAGCTGAGCTGAGAGTTGCCCAAAGTAGTGCGGCTCGTGTGCTTAAAAACAATAACCTTGCCCGTTGATGTATAACACACATACAGAAGAGCATTTTCCGTAACTCATAAACGTGCATCTTTCTGTGTGTTGTATATGCGTTCACCAATGGAACACACCCAAGTCAGCCCCCACTTGTGTCAGTGAGCAGAACGCTAGTTTGGACACATCGTCCCCAAAGGACCAGATGATTTCTTTGGAGCCCTTCCCATGGCCGATCGGATTCTCTCCTGGATAACTGCTAACGAGTGGGGTGACCGTACAACTTACGCCAACTGGGACCCCTCTGGGAATGAAAACGTGCAACGGGCATAAGTGGGAATCGTCCCAGGAAACCAGGATGGACGTCCTCCCTGCCGATAACGACGGGAAACACGCATGAAGCACGGTGCTCTTGATTCCCTGTTTGCCACTGCCTCACCCCCTTCACCCTGTGCCCTTCTCTCCCTGCCCTGTGCTCCGGAGAGTGGACTTCTGTGCACCACGTCTCTGTGTTTCATTGCCCTCTGGCTTCTGCCAGTGGGAAGTCTAGCGGGAGACTGGAGGGCGGGAGGAGAGGGACGTCAGAGTATTTCTTTCCTGCTACCTCCTTACACTGCCGTGGCATCTCTGGGAGTGCCTTGCCCCTTCTAGCGCTCAGCTCCCGCCAGGCTGTTCTCCCTCCAAACCCCAGCCCTCTCTGGCCTCTGGTTCCTCTTCAGCACTGGGGGATGGAATCCGTTTTTCTCAATCGCTAGTCTCCAGGGGCCTCCACATCCCTCCTTGGTTCCCACAGCCCCGCCCACACCTCTGTGTGTGAGTCGCTCCTGCATTGCAGCCTTTTCATTAGAACCCTCTGGTTGAGGGGCGCCTGGGTGGCTCAGTCGGTCGAGCTTCCGACTTCGGCTCAGGTCATGATCTCGCGGTCCGTGAGTTCGAGCCCCGCGTCGGGCTCTGTGCTGACAGCTCGGAGCCTGGAGCCTGTTTCGGATTCTGCGACTCCCTCTTTCTCTCTCCTCCCCCACTCATGCTCTGTCTCTCTCTTCTCAAAAATAAATTCAACCCTCTGGCTGAATTCCTTCCTGCCAGGACCCTGACTGCTACAATTGCTTGTGAGGAGCTGGCATTTTGTGCCCGTCGTCTCGCGGAGTCCCGACCGCGGTCCGGGAGGTAGTGACTGCTGTCATCTGAGATGACACACCGAAGACAGAGAAGTCAAATCGTTAGCCGAGACGCACAGGTAGAGATCGGGTCTCACGCGCACGGCGGGAGTCTGGAGACCCGTGTGCTCCTGCCGCAGTGATACCGGTGACTCAGACCGATGGCTCGGGGGGTCTCGGACCACATCCAGGAGGAGCCAGGTGGCTCCAGCTGTTCAGCGCAAACCCTGCAGGTCAGAGAAGAGGCTCAGATGCGTGTAAGACTCAGGCTGGCTTTCTGCGGGTGAAGCACCAACCGAGCCCGTTTTTCTCTTTTTGAGCCGTTGCTTTAATACCGAGGACCAGTAAGTTGCCCAGAACGGCAGCATCAGAATAGCTTGTTAAAAACGCCAAACCCGGGGCCTCACCCCACACCTACTGAATCAGATTACCTGCAGTGTTCCACCAGCAATCGATTTGAACAGGCCCCCCAGGGGACGCTGATGCCCTGGCCCTTGGGCTCCTGCGGCTTTTGCCTGGCACTGTCTGGCTCTTCAGAGTACCTCGGGACCTCCCAAATTCTTTCTTCGTCTAATGGGATTGAGAACAGGTGAGAAGATGACATGAAAAGCCCAGGTCCCCAGTCTCCCTGCTTCCCCTGGGGGCCCCTCTCTATTTGCACAGCTGTTAAAATCCGCGAAGCAGTTGTTCATGAATATTTCAGGGCCTCTGACAAATCCTGAGCCTGATTAGCAAGGCACAGAGGCAGGAACCCAGAACCGCCTGACCTTACAGCCTGTTGCTAAGAGAAGCGGCTATTTATTCGTTGAATCCTAAGTGGGACCCCCCGAATCTGGAAGGAGAAGGCCTTAGTAAACATGGAACCCATGTCTGATGGGGGCAGTGGTTCTGACTGAACTTTGCCACGCTGAGAAGTTTCTACGTGAAAAGTGAGGGGGGTAGTCCCAATACTGTGGTTTAAGTGGGGTGCTCTCACTTGGTGATAAGTAACAGAAGCTAGGGGCGCCTGGGTGGCTCAGTCGGTTAAGCATCCGACTTTGGCTCAGGTCATGATCTCACGTTTTGTGGGTTCAAGCCCCGCGTCGGGCTCTGTGCTGACAGCTCAGAGCCTGGAGCCTGCTTCGGATTCTGTGTCTCCTCCTCTCTCTGCCCCTCCCATGCTCATGCTCTCTCTCTCTCTCTCTCTCTGTCTCAGAAATAAATAAACATTAAAAAAATAAGTAACAGAAACTAACTACATCAAGGGAGAAATAAAAGAAGTTTACTAGAAGGTGTGTCAGTCAGCGTTCAATCCAAGAAACAGAACCAGGAGAAGGTAGATAGTAAGAGTTTTATTGCCAGGAATCGGCTTACAGCGGGCTGGCTAGGCCAGTCCTACCTCCGTAGGGTAGGATGTTGGGAAGATAGGCTGGAACACTGAGGCATGGATTGTAGCTGCTATCCACGGGCAGGATTTCTCCTCTTCCGGAAAGTCTCCATACCGTTCATAAGGGCTTTCACCTGGTTGGATCAGGCCCACCCACATGATCTGGAATCAACTCACTTCCTTAAAGTCAACTGATCAGCGACTTTAATCACATCTACAGAATACTTCACTGTAACCTCTAGAGTTGATTAAATAACTGGGGACTATAGCCTAGCCACGTTGACACATATAGCTGAGCATCAGGGAAGGGCATGGAGTAGCTCCAAGAATAAAGGAAAAGCCACGCTGAAAGGACCAGGGACTGTTCTGGAAGTCCTAGTGGTGAGAACACCTGGGACGCTTCTGCCGGGAGCCATACTAGGGACAACAGTTCCCACCAGTGTTGACCTCCTGTCGTTGCTGCTCGAAGTGACGATTCCTGAGTTTATATGATGCCTTCACACACACACGCGCGTGCGCACACACATACACACACACACACACACACACACCTCTCACAGTGAGAACACGGGTCCCAACGATATTGATACATTACTCAATACGCACATACTAGTTAGTTTCAGAACTACTGCAAGGTACCCCCACAGACAGAAAACACTCGAAACAAAGTGAAAGATTTCTTCACTTTTTCTCACTTCCTAGACTATGTCCTCCTAGATGTGGACATTCGGAATATATTCAAAAGTTGCTAGAATTACTTTCTGTGTAGTATGTGGTTACGGTATCGCTATGATACACAGTTCAGGGCACCCATTTCTGTCTGAGTTCAAAGTTAGGATTTGCTTTCTAGACCCTTTTACATTTATTTTGTTCTTTTAAAATATTCACAAGTTTCAAGGGTCGGAGCCTTTTTATGAAGAGGACATGTAAAGGGAAGTTTCCCTGCCACCCCTCACCTCCCTTCCTCCTTTCCCAGCCCACGCCCATAGGAAACCACCTTCACTCATTTCTGGTTTATCTTTCCCGAGTTTCTCTTTAGAAAAATATGCAAATACTGTATATGTTCCTATTTTCTCCTGGTTTTTACACAAAGGCATATTATACATATTTAAACATCTTTAAAAACTGTGGTTAAAAAAAGTACATTACATAAAGTTACCATTTAACCATTTTAAGTTCACAGGTCGATCCTGTCAGGCGTGTTCGCTCTGTGGTGCGACAGAGCCCTGGAACCTTCCCTCCTGCCAAACTAAAACTCTATCCCTGTTAAACAGTAACTCCACTCCTCACTTCCTTTAGCCCCCAGCAACCACGATCCTTGCTGTTTCTATGAATTCAACTACTTTAGGAAGTGGAATCACACAGCATTTCTGATTTATGCCTGGCTTACCTCACTTAGCATAATCTCCTCGATGTTCCATATCCATCCGTTTGTACCTGCATTTGTGACTTTTAATATTTTCTGGAAGTCACTCCATGTTCGGTTTTGTGACTGCATAATACTCTGTGTATGGATTTGCAATATTTTTTTTTTCAGCCAGTCTTCTGTGAATGGGCATTTAGGCGGTTTTCGATATTTGACTCTAACAAAAAAAATGTCACAGTGAATAACGTCTTCCGCATGCGATTTATATTTGCCGAAGTGTATTTTCTGGGTACATTCTGGGATGTGGGGTGGCTGTGGCAGAGGGTGGAGGCACCCTTGGTTTTGCTGGATGTTGCCAAGTCCCCTCCGAAGGAGGCTTGCCTTACAGCATTTCCTCCAGCAATCCGTGAGACTCCCCGTTTCCCTGCAGCGTCTCCAACAAAGTGTGTTGATACGTTTTTGGATTTTTGCCCATGCGTTGGGCGAGAGACAGTATCTCAGGTCAGGTTCTAATTGGCATTTCTATTATGACAAGGTCGAGTGAGCATCTTTTCACGTGTGCAAAGACCATTTGTACGCCTTCCGTTGTGAGTCACGACATAGATTTGCCCGGTTTTGGATTTTCCTCTTCTCCCTCAACTTTTAGAGCGGAGACGGCACTCTTGACGACCGTACTTGCTACAAATAGATAATAATGTAAAGAAGGGAAACATGTATTGTTGTTATTTCTTTTTTTTCTGTCCAGCATTCAGGTGTGCCCTCCTGAAAGCACCACAATCTCCTTTTTAGGGGAATGTCCCACTGCGTGGAGGCGGAATGGGCCTCGTCTGCCTTCCCACACCCTGGCCACGAGGGCGGCGGACGTAAGCAGCCAGGCCCGTCTCCCTGGACTCTGACACTTGGGCAAGTGCCTGCAATTCCAGGGGGTCACTTGTCACAAGTGGCAATGGTGGGGAGCTCTTCCATCAACGCTGCTATAATTTGCAGCCCAGCCCTCCTGAGATTGCTGCATTCCTGTTGGTTCCCGGCCCCCTATTCCTGGCTCTGGCCGAGTCTTCCCCAACCTTCCAGGTAACCACCTGCTTCTGCCCACGCTCTCCAGAGTCAGTTTCTGTTGCTTACTCTCAATAATCCAGAATCATTCTTTCATTTGACGATAATTATTGAACTCCTACGAATGTATTATGTTAGGCATGAGCAGTACGGCTGTGAACAAAACAGAAAACGTCCTGCCTTCTTGGAGCTTACATTCTGATGGGGGAGACAGGCAATGAAGGAGAGAAATACGAAAGACAGACGGAACACGAGGAGGTGGTAAGTGTGCCGGAGAAAAACGAAGCAGGGCAAAGGGACCGGAAATGGGGGTGGGTTGTCAGCAATTTTTTTTTTAATGTTTATTTATTTTTGAGAGAGACAGAGTGCAAGCAGGGGAGGGGCAGAGAGAGAAGGAGACACAGAATCCGAAGCAGGCTCCAGGCTCCCAGCTGTCAGCACAGAGCCCGACGCGGGGCTCGAACTCACGGGCTGCGAGACCGTGACCTGAGCCGAAGTCGGACGCTTAACGGACTGAGCCACCCAGGCACCCCAGGTTGGCAGCAATTTGAAATGAGGTCGTTGGGGAGGTTGCAGAAGTTGGCAGCTGACTGAACACTTGTCGGAGCTGAGAATACAAACCACCCAAAACGACTGGGAAGAAAAACTTCCAGGCATAAGAGACAAAAGATGCATTGGCACCGAGGCAAATGAGCATGATACGTTTGAGGACACCGTGCCTAGAGATGGGTGAGCGTGGGGGAGACCAGGAGGTGAGGTCCCGGAAGAGGGGTGGTGGGCGGGGCCAGTGGTGCAGGGTCATTTACATCATGGTAAAGACTTGGGATTTTGCTGGGAGGAAGACGTGAGGCAGGGAGGGTCCTGAGCAGAGGAGTGGCAAGATCAGACGTCTCTAACGGGATTCCTCTGGCTCCTAAGCGTGGAATAGACTATACGAAGCAAGACGGGGAGGGGTTGGGGGGTGGGTAGAGAAACAAGGTAGGTAGGCAGGGATACCAGTGAGAAGACAGGAACTATGCACTTTAGAGCAGGGTGGCTGTAGAAGGTGGACACCATGAAAAGGCGGTTTAAGTGTCTCCCCGTACTGACATTATCTCATATGCTCTGTGTTATGTGTGTCCACTTGGGGAATTGCCATATTACAAAATGTAGATTTACATTTCCCACCACGGACCAGAAGTCTTACTGAGTTGGAAGGAGAAGAGAGCCCCATGGGTGGTTGGCCTTCAGGGTCTCAACTGTCATAGTAACAGGCAGAGCGGAACTATTATTAAAATGGTACAGAGGAAGAAACGGAGTCTTTGGGCTCTAGTGGGGGAATCAGACCAAAAAAAAAAAAAAAAAAGAAAGAAAGAAAGGAACTAAATTAAAAACTGGTCAGCTTTCCTAAAGCCACGAGAAAGGATAAAATGAGGCTGGGCCAGGAATTGGGAGAGAGAGAAAACCTGAGGTTTGTATTGGAAAGAAAGAGAAGGAGTCAGCCAAGAAAGGAATGGAGAGAAGAGGGGGGTCCTAGCAGGCGGTGGGAACAGCGTGTACAAAGGCCCTGGGGCAGGAATGTGTGGCTATGCCAGAGAAACCAAAGGAATGGGGCTTGGATTTTTACTCTAAGGGACAACCTCTGTTCATCTCCAATTTCACATGCACATACATGTGCTGCATTAGCTGTATTTCAGCTGTTTTGTTTTTGGGGGGTAGAACGTGGAGCCATTTCTTAATCGCTCTATATTTAGCTTTGTTTAAAAATCTATAATTTAAAACCCACCGAGGGCTGGGCTGGTAATTCAGCTTCCATGGTCCATTTCCTCTCTGGCCTTGGCTGCTGTGCCAGCCCACCAAGGTGACAGCATGCGCCAGTCACGTTGGAAGTGTTTGTGAGCAGAACATCTGCTCCCCCAGAGCTGGCCTGGCTCTACTTGCCAAACCCCAGAGCTAATCCCAGGGCCCCTTGTTTCAGTTTCCTACAAAGGGGGGGGGGGGCGCCAAACGGGGACAGCGGAACGGCTGGGGCTTAGTGGAGGGAGGTGGCGAACAGCATCACGGGCCCTGGGTCATTTCAAGTCTAGGCTGTGCTATTTAGCAATCACATCACTTCCTCTCTCAGGGCCTCAGTGTGCTCACCTGTCAAATGGACTGGATGGAATAAGAGGCTCTTACTGACTGGAAGCATTCTTATTTACTGTTGGTGGGAGTGTCGCTTGGCGTTCCTTTCTCGTAGGGTCATTTGACAACAGCACAACTTTTTTTTAAATTTTTTAATGTTTATTTCTTTGGGCGGGAGGAGGGGCAGAGAGAGGGGGAGACACAGAATCCGAAGCGGGCTCCAGGCTCCGAGCTGTCAGCACAGAGCCCGACTCAGGGCTCGAACTCACGGACCGTGAGATCATGACCTGAGCCGAAGTCGGACGCTCAACCAACTGAGCCATCCAGTTGCCCCGACAATACCAGTTTTAAAGGCACATCCTGTGATGCAGGAGTCCTAGCTCTAAGGGGCTCTGTGGGAGGCCGGGTGGCTCAGTCGGTTAAGCATCTGACTCTTGGTCTTGGGCTCAGGTCCTGATCTCACAGTCCGTGGGATCGAGCCCCGCGCCGGGCTCTGCGTTGACAGTGCGGAGCCTGCTTGGGATTCTCTCTCTCCCTCTCTCTCTGCGCCTCCCCGGCTCACCCTCTATCGCTCTCTCTCGAAATAAATAAATACACATTTAAAAAAAAATAAGAGTCTTTCTTCCAGATGTGTTCACACTCGTACGGTTAAGGAGGCACGAAGACGTTCACATTAGCACTATTTGTGATAACATAGATTAGAAGCAACCTAAATGTCCACCAGTAGGCAACTGGTTATATAAATTATGGCGCATCCTACAAAGGAGTAGTGTGCAGCCTTTGAAAAGAAGAAGACAGATCTATATGCAGACAAGGTACGATGCCTAAAATAAAGCTGCATAAAACGGCAAATGCCATGTACGTTTGCATTTTTTATAAATTTTTTTTTAACGTTTATTTATTTTTGAGACAGAGAGAGACAGAGCATGAACGGGGGAGGGTCAGAGAGAGAGGGAGACACAGAATCTGAAACAGGCTCCAGGCTCCGAGCAGTCAGCACAGAGCCCGACGCGGGGCTCGAACTCATGGGCTGCGAGATCGTGACCCGAGCCGAAGTCGGACGCTCAACCGACTGAGCCACCCAGGCGCCCCGACGTTTGCATTTTTAAAAAAAGTGATGACGTCATATGCTTGCATCTGTGTGTGGCATCTTTAGACACAAGAAATCTAGTAACAGTGGTTGTCCTGGGAACAAGGACAACAAGATGGGGTGGAAGGGAGGTTTCCTTTCCACAGTACGATTTGAAACGTTCGCCACAGGCACGATTAACTCAATACATTAAATTTTAGAAAGTTTGAAATGCCCACAGACCCAGATAGGCGGCCTCACTGGCCGAAACGGGCTGAGTGTAACACAGCGGGCAGCCGTGGGGGACGCTGGTGATCTGGAGCGCTCAGCTTCGCCCAGAGGGACAGCTGTCACTCAGCCCTCGCAACACGGCCATGGCTCGTGTGGTCAGACCCGACTTCTCAAGAGACACCGAAATTCACATTTTAACGTGGACTCTTCTGATGCTCACGCGTTCGCACCTGATTTACGCCGTTACAAAACCAGACGGCGTTTGCCCCTGTTTGCATCCAGCGTGTGACTGCTGTACTCGGTGACCTCCAAACGTCCTTTCAATTTCACCCATCCTCGGCCTGGGACGCTTACAGCCACGGCACACGTATTTGCTTGCACGCAACGGGTCTTCTTTAGGCTGGTGCGGGGGATTCTTCGGAGGGTGGCCCGGCCAGTAGGACACAGTGACATCTCCACGCCAGCGGCCATAGTAAGTGGGAAAAGCACTGGGCTTTGGTAAGCACAGGAAGCCTGGCCTGTGGCAGTCAGCCTTGGTGTCCTCATCTCAGAAACGGGGACCATCGCCATCCTGCCCTGCCAGGAAAAGCTGAATGTAAGCGCACTCTGACCTTGGCAGGACAAGGGCATCGCGTTGCTTCAAGGACACAAACCTGGACAGCCAGCCCCAGGCCTCCTGGTAAACGTCCTCCCTACCCTGGGCTCACAGGGCCCTGGAGAGTTTGCTGCCCTACGGAGGAAGCTCAGAGAATCTGACGTCATGCACATTCAGACCCCAGAAGCACCCCCGCAAACTCACAAACCCCCAGCGGATAGTGAGACACCCACCCCTGTGTTCTAGCACACCTCCTCCGAACGTTCTAGAACGGAAAGACTACTTCATTAAGAACGGCATGTGAGCCCAGCAAGAGGTGATTTTCTACCGCCTGTGGAATGACTTGACACGGAAAACAAAAGTGTTCAAGTCAGAGCTGAAAGGACAACTTGCACAGCAGGACAAAAATTTCTCAACCGATCCCTGCTTTTGCCACCCGTATCAACACGCTTTTGTTGTCTACATTCATTATGTTTTTAAGTTTATCTATTTTGAGAGAGAGAGAGAGCGAGCGAGCACGAGAGGGGCAAATAGAATCCCAAGCAGGCTCTGCACTCCCAGGGCGGAGCCCGATGTAGGGCTCGAACCCACAAACCCTGAGATCATGACCTGAGCTGAAATCAAGAGTCGGACGCCTGACCGACTGAGCCACCCAAGCGCCCCTATTGTCTACATTTAGACAACAGAGAAAATGAGAGCCTCCTTCGGTGTGGCTGAGGTTCCGAGCTCCACGAGAAAGACGTGAGAAGTGCACGGGCCATAAATAATGTATTAAAAAGCAATTATTTATTTCCTTCCCTCTAGTGGCTAGTAGCTGCCTGTTTCCCCTTGAATGAATCTGTTTCCTGGACCGCCGCCCTCAAAAAACCGTAATAACAAGACAGCCGGCCTTTCCGCACAAGACGACCGATTATGGAGGCCACTTGGCCAGGTTCGCAGAGGCTGCAAACCACGAGGAAGGATAATGCCGGTCAGCGCGGAGCAGGGAGGTGATTATCCATTCACACGAGACTCCCCCGAACAATCCGGGAAGAGCAGCCTCAAAGACATACTTGAAAGGTGATGCGAAGGGGGAAACGATCAGCCGCGTCTCCCCAGTTACGGGGCCGGTGCAAGTGGGAAGAGAGAGAGGGAGCTCTTTGTGTATAACACCGGCAGGCAAATCAACACCTGAGCCTGCGAGCCCCCCCACCCCCAACCCCCACCCCACGCTGCCTGATTGAGATGTGCGGGGAAGTGACGCCACATTTCACATCACTAATGAACGCACAGCCCGGCAACTGAGAGCCTCTCATCCCGTCCTCCCGTCTCTCCTCGCCTCCTGTCCAGCCAGCCTCCGGAGGATGAGATGTTTGTTTGGGAACAGAGAGAGGCAGCTTCAGGATCTGGACCCAGAACTGCCTACCATCAGTACCCGGATCCTTTCCACTGAGAAAAACCCCTGGCATGCAAGGCCTCGGCCCACATGTCCCTTCCTATATCTGCCAGCGACTCCACTCCAGCCAGACGGCCTTCCCACTTAACCATTTCTGGGATGTTCCTTGAACCACTTTGCCATTGCCCTTGCCCTGGGATTCTCCAGCCTCGTCCCTCCTCTCTTATCTTGCTCGTGGTCTGCCACGGCTCGGGGAAGCCTGCCCTCTCCTCCTTATGGTGGGGTCTCCTGCCCGGTACTATGGTTCACTTGCACGTCTGAACCGCCCCCTGTCCCCACCGATCAAATCCATACGTACCAACATCCCATTTTTCCCACAGTTTTTGTTCGGCGATTACGCTTGGCCCCGAAGAAACGGGTGGGTTCTCGCTCTACCCCTTGGTGAGCTGAGGCTGGCTGAGCGAGGCAATGCTTCCTGGGTTCGCTTTCCTCATCGTAATGAAGCGGACGACCTTGTCCTGCTCACAAAGTTCTTGGTGGGAAGCAGGGGAGGGGGGGAGGGGGCGGACCATGAACTGAAGAACTGCAAGCCATGCTTTCAACTTGCAAAAGAAGTTGCATCATTACAAGGATTTACAGGTTTTGAGTTTCCCTCCATCACATCTTGCCCTTCAAATGCTCCCACGAACAGGGTGTGGGAGAAAAGGATGTTCCCAGTTTTTATAGATGGGGAAACAAGAGCCTGTAAAGGCGAGTGACTGACTTAGGGAAGAAACAGAAATAGAAAGAGAGCCCCGAGAGGGTCTTTAACGTCCCAACCTCTTGCTTTTTCATTAGATTACAGGGCCTCATTAACAGCCCTTCTGTTCTCATTCTCAGAGAAATGGTCATTTTAATAACTCACATCCAGAAAGCTTTTAGTGAGTAGCTACTTTGCACCAGGAGGAGACTCAAAGGCCTGGGCTGGCTTAGGGAAACTTAGTTAATGAGTTCCAGCCCAGGAAATGAAGCCTCTGACAGGCACCCCGGGTGGCTCAGTCGGTTAAACATCCGACTTCGGCTCAGGTCGTGATCTTTCGGTTCGTGAGTTCGAGCCTCTGTTTGGAGCCTGCTTCCGATTCTGAGTCTCGGTCCCTTGTGCTCTCTCTCTCTCAAAAAAAAAAATTTTGAAAAAAAGAGTACCTCTGAAGTCTTAATCCTCGTAAAGTGCACAGAACAAAGCCTAGCATCTGTAGACTATTGCTGATTTGCCCAACAAATATTTGGTAAGTGCCTTCAGTGTCCTAAGCATTGTTTTAGGCGCCAGGCATTCAGCACTGACCAAAACAAAGCCCTTGCCCTCAAGGGGCGTGTAGGCCCATAGAGAGGCAGGTAATAAACACACAAATGAACACTCTTAAGTCATTTGGTTAGCTTTTCTTAACTGCCATTTCATAGATTATGACATTTTTCATTTGATTTTATTGGCAGAGAATGTGAACACTTATTGGGTCATTGATTTTAAATTTCTACATGACTTGGCTTCTAAAGATCCCAATTTGACTGTCAATGTCTCATTGCCGATCGCTCACTGGGAAGCAAGTGCCCAGTGAGACGCCAATTCAACTGTAGCCTAGAACTGAAACCCATTTGGGTTTCAGACCCTAAACGGTATAAACGCAGGGTTTGCTTAAATTAGGGCTTGCAAACTCACATGTTTGCTGAGGTCAGGTGAGTCCCATAAAAAGGGGCAGCTGACGGAAGGTCACTGTCACAACGGGGAAATGCGCGGGGGTTGGGGGGGGCACCGAATTTTCCGGTCTTTTTCAAGACTACGGCAATTCAGAATTAAAAAAAAAAATGTTTTTTAATGTTTACTCAGTTTTGAGACAGAGACAGAGTGCAAGCAGGGGAGGAGCAGAGAGCGAGGGAGACCCAGAATCTGAAGCAGGCTCCGGGCTCCGAGCTGTCAGCACAGAGCCCGATGCGGGGCTCAAACTCACAAACTGTGACATCATGACCTGAGACGAAGTTGGACGCTTAACCGACTGAGCCACCCAGGCACCCCTTCGGAATTTTTTTTTTAGAAATAAAATGTCCTGATTTTTGTTGAGTGGAGACAGATTCACCTTGAAGATGAAACCATTGAACTGGACCAAGTGTGGGGAAAAACTAAAATCTTCTGCAGGCCTGAGCTTCAGCCTGAGCTTTTGCAAAGATCCTTTGTTTATAACATTGTGCGTTATTTTCAACTTTGTCCGAAACTGCCCTGCCTTTCAAAGACACCGCGGTTTTGTTCCTTTTGTCTGTCTCTTTTGACGCCATCGCCCGTGACAGCGGTCGCTATAAGCAGATTTTGAGGGCCAGACCATGGCACGTTCTGGGGCATTGAATCCTTTCCTCCGTAGCCCATTTTTTGGTGGAGTCCATCCGAGCACGGGGGAGAGAACCCGTTCCTACTCTCCCGACTTGAGGACTCACTGCCTCTTTGTACTTTCCTTCTTTCTGGTGATGTTTGTTTTCCTTGCATATGAATGTGTCCCGCAGCAGAAGGCTGGAATCCAAAAGGGAGCAAGTGTGGGGCATGAGTCTGTCTGGCACAATACAGATGAAACCGGAACCCTCGGCCTCCCCTGCTTGCCGCAGACATCCAGGAGACTTTGGCTCTGTGTTTCCCCGAAGACAACAGGATCAGAGTAACGGGTCGCCCGGTCCCAGAGTACAGCCGGCCGCGCGGCTGAGCGGGGCTTAATTCTGCACCAATGGTGAGTGACTGGTGGAGAATTTGGGGCCAGGCCGACATGCGAGTGTGAGTGAGCCTTTATTCCTGGGTTCTCAGAGCCAACCGAGGCAGCTTCGAATCATAACAAGCTTTTCAGGGCTTTGGACTCCAGCCTTCACCAAATGGAATTCAGAGGGGATGACTTTAAGGTTTCGGTGCCTGTGTTTCAAAGAAGCCGTTCAAGTAAATGCACAAATCTGGTACCTCTTGAGGTAGGGGTTCTGAAAGCTGAGGGTGTGGGGGCCTGAGGACACAGGTTTCTGCCCCCACCCTTGGCCCCCTCCACATTTAGGTTCGGAAGGTCTAGGATAGGGCCCAAGAAACTTGCCTTTCTGGCAAGTTCCGAGGTGATGCCGATGCTGCTGATCCAGGGACCACACTTTGAGGAGCACTGTTCTAAGGAAGTGGCAAACGGTTTTCGAAAAAGTCAGGAATGCACGCTCTTAAAACACGTGTTGCTCTGAATGACGTTTCGAGGCTTCCAGTCTAGTGGAAATCAAATCAGGAAACCTGGATGTCAGCCCTGACCTTGCGTTACCAGCCCTGTGGCCTTGGGCAAGACCCTTGCCTTCTCTGAACCTCAGCTCCCCACGCCCTGCCCCCTGAACCGGAAGCTGAGATTAAGAACTCTGCAGCCCTACTTTTCGAACAGGGGTGTGGGGAGACACCCGTGCTCAAGACCCTCCGTGAGGGACATGAGGGACTGTTATTGAGACCTTGGGGCTTTGAATTGGGGGTTCTGTTTGTGTCTTTCACTGTGGGGAGTCCTCTGCCCAGAGACTTTTTTTTTTTAATGTTTATTTATTTGTGAGAGAGACAGAGTGTGAGCGGGGGAGGGGCAGAGAGAGGGAGACACGGAATCCGAAGCAGGCTGCGGGCTCTGAGCCATCAGCACAGAGCCCTCGACTCGGGGCTCGGGCTCACAAACCGCGAGATCATGACCTGAGCCGAAGTCGGAAGCTCACTTGACTGAGCCACCCAGGCACCCCTGCCCAGAGACTTTAAAGGTGGAAGTCCCTCAGAATTTGAGATCAATAGGTTCATTTTCATGAAGAATTAATCCTTACTCAGAAACAAACAAACAAAAACACATTGTGACTTTCTCAGTCTCCAAGAACCTCTCCCAGCCTGAGAAAGAGGTTCGCTTCCAAAGTGGGCGAAGGTCTCAAAATAATGGCAACGTGTAGGAGCGGACGGGGCTCCTCTTCGTGTGGAGGGTTGGTTTCAAATATTGCGCTAAAAACAAAGATTGTCGGCTTGAAAAATAATTCCGCATCAAGGAAGAGCTTAATTAGGCCAAGACAATAAGCAGATGCTAGAATCATGGAGAACACCACGGGGTCTCTGCGAAATGGCTAGGATTTGGCTCACCGAGCACATCTTGGGCTGTCTTGTGTCTTCTCCCGCACAGTGGACAGAAACTCTTCCGTAATGAGCTCTTGATTTCTTTCTTGATTATAAATAGACATTTCTTCTCCCTATTGGCCCAGCGCACATCCATGCTGGGCAAAACTAGATTTTTCTCTTCCATTTCCAGGATCCTTTGCAATATCAAGCCCGAAGGCTGGGCTGAGTCGGTAGCTGGGTGTCTGGCAGGCTGATGGGGGCTGCACAGGGTCACAGCAGAAATGAAGGTGGCAATGAGAGTTATGAGACACGTTGAATGTCTCACTTCCCGCTCCTAAGCACCAAGTCCCAGGATCGTCTGAAGCCGGGTTGTGGCTTAACAGGCCGATTGATTTCAAGTGTGCTGTGTGCCCAGTATGGGCCAGGTCTGAAACAAGTCTGTAGCCAGAGTAATTATAAGTTGAGTCTCACCCCTCAATTTTCAGCTGCAGAGTGGGCAATTTAATCACAGCAAAGGGGAAGAGAATGTGAAATGACCTCCTGCCACCAACGGTTGCACATCTATAGTGTCAGCTGTTCCTTTAATCGAAGGTCAGCAGTGTGACGTGTGTGTTTGGAGTGAGCCTGAGACTTTCCAAAGGGTTTGGATAGAAGACCGGGTGTGACGAACTAATTGCCTTGGAATCCTGAAATTGTGCCACGTTCCAGTCAGAAGAACGTTTACAGACCACGGCGTCTAGCCTCCTTACTTTACGGATGGCGAAACTGAGGCCCAACGCTGGGGGAAGGACATGTCCAAGTTCACTTGGGTTTTAGTGAAAGAATCATAGACCTGAAAGTCAAAGCTGGAAGGGCTTCAGGGTCATCCAGGCAACCTCCCCATTCAGCGGGTACCCAGCAGGTGGCAGAATCCCTCTCTACAGCTGGAATCGTTCCTGCAAGAGGGCACTCACTGTTTTCAGGAGTATATCGTTCCTTTCTCCGATAGCTAGAAGCATTGGAAAATCACTGCTTTATTTCTGTCTTCCTGTGGTTTCCTAGTTCTAGCCTAGGGGATACCTGAATAAATCTCAATCTTTAATTGCCATTCCTGTGGCTATTTGAGGCCATCTATCATATTTTCTATAAATCTCTTTCCTCGCAGAGGACAAGCGTCCCTTATGCCTCCTGAGATTCACTGTCCCTTTCTCTCAGCACCCAATCACTCTGCTCACGTTTATCTGCGTCCCTCTTGAAAGTATGAAGCTTCAAACTGAATACAACCTTCCTGTGGTCTAATTAACACGATTACGTTCTTTGTTCTAAAGTCTTCATGTCTATTAATTCATCCTAAGATCACACTGACTGCTTTCAGAAGAAATCATTTGGGATCCTTTGGTTGGAAGTGATGTGAATTCAATTCTAAGCAGCTTAAATAAAAGTGGGAATTTAATGGCTCACACAACCACAGAATCAGAGCCGAACTTCAGGTATGGATGGATCCAGGGGCTCAGGCAACATTCGCCTGAGGTAGGTATCTCTGGAGCCATGGCTCAACTTTTC
Source organism: Panthera pardus (assembly GCF_024362965.1). Classification (NCBI taxonomy): domain Eukaryota; kingdom Metazoa; phylum Chordata; class Mammalia; order Carnivora; family Felidae; genus Panthera; species Panthera pardus. The sequence goes on along the minus strand of NW_026526743.1, from coordinate 32,756,402 downwards.
CGATTGTTGGCTCCTTTTCCAGGCAAGATAAATGCCAATCATGCTGTCCTAGTCCCTTGAGCCTGTTATAATAATATGCCACAGACTGAGTAGTTTTGTAAATAACAGCAATTCATTTCTCACAGCTCTGGAGGTGGGAAAACCGACATCAGAGTGCCACCGTGGTAGGGCGAGTGCCGTTCCCGGACTGCGGACCTCTTGTCGTGGTTGAAGGGGCTAGGAACTCTCAGGGGCCTCTTTTATAGGAAACTGATCCTATCCACGAGACCTCCACCAGAATGGTTTAAGCATCTCCCAAAGGCCCCACCTCTAACACCACCATCTGCAAAGATTAGGATTCTAAGGTATGAATTTTAGGAGAACGCATTCAGACCACAGCACATGCCAAACTTAAACCTTCAAAGTTCCCAATACACGGGAACAAAAGAGAGGGGGCCTCTGAATTGGTTTGCTGGGGCTGTCATAGCAGGGACCACACTCTGAGCAGCTTAAACGAGAGAAATCGATTATCTCGTGGTGCCGGAGACTAGAGGTTTGAGACCACAGTGTTGCCAGGCAGGACTGGCTCTGTAGAAAAGTTTTTCCACTACCCTTCTAGGTTCTTTTGGCTGGTCTAGTAATGAAATGGACAGAAGACCGATGAACAGGAAAAGAACTAATTTCATTACCTGCTTACGGGAGCCCCATGAGAATAGGAGACCCCCAGGCTTAATGGAAGTTTATATTGCCATCCTCAGCTAAGGAGAAGGAGGGGAGTGGTCTGGGGTTCAAAGAGGAGGAAGACAGTCCACGGGAAGAAAGGAAGGGCCAACGTTCCGTAAACAAAGGTCCACCATGCCATGCACACGGAGAGGAATTTGGTCTCCGGGGCCGGACGGGCTTCCCCGCCTCTCCCCCTACTTAGCCCGTATTCTTTGTGGCTATTTCTGGTGATTTGCCCTTTCTGGACCAGGCCCTTTATGTGAAATATTTTAACCAGTTGAAGGGGGAGGTAAAAGCTCTTGCCTGGTCTTTTGGGCCTCGATCGACTTCAGCCCCCAGTCATCTGCATGCCACAGTGGCTTCTCTGGGGGAGCCTCAATCCGACCCCTTTCAGCTCCTTAGGAGGGCCATGAGGAAGAATCCGCCCCATGCTCTCTTCTAGCGGCAGGTGATTTGCTGGCCGCCTCTGGGGGTTCTAGAAGCACTATCCCTCTGGTGTTCTCCCTATGTGCTCATGCGTCTGTGTCCCAATTTCCTCTTTTTATAAAGATGCCAGGCACTCCGGTAGGACCTCCTCTCAACCACTCGCATCTGCAACAGCCCTAGGCCCAGAGAAGGGCACATTCTGAGGAGCACGGGGAGCTAGGACTTCAACACACATATTTGGGGGTGGGGAGGGGGGGAGGGGGGACACGGTTCTGCCCACAGCAGCCTCGACTCAGGGCAGTATTGCCAAAGACGCTCAAGGCTGCATCTCCCGGATTTCTACTGAATCACACCCCCATCCCTGAAGCGATTAACCACCGTGGTGCCGGGATGGAGACACGTCTTCCCCCAGAACCAGTGGTGAAGCCAACACGACCCGAACCACCGGGAATGGGGGAGGGGAGACACTCGAGGGAAATAAAGGCGCCCTTAGAAGCACGAACGGGCACCAGGCAGACGTTCACCAAACCAGCAGACGTTCACCCCACAAGGATGATGGAGCAAGCCAGGACCCGTGGCCCGGGGGCTGGGCCACAGCTGAGGCTCCAGAAACAGGCAGCTTCAAGGACGGGCTTGCCTTTATCCCCTTAAAAAGAAATCGCCTGTGCGTGTGTCACGAGTCAGAAAGGGAAGCCGAGCCGCCAGGCTGTTTTCGGTTCCTACAGAGCATCGTAGAGACTGCTCCGGCCCTTGGTAGCTGTGTGTTTTGCATCCGTTTCTTTTCATATTGGAAGATTAAAACAATAGCTCCTGGTTATCACCCGGCGCATTATTGATTACAATCCTTGCCCGAAGACTTTCCATCTCACTTTTCAGCATGGTGCGATTTGCTTTTCTTTTTACTCCCTGTAACATATGATTAATGCTGATCTCCCGAGTCCCGGTGAGATGAAGCCGGGTGTCAGGCACGATTTGTCAGCTTGGAAGTATAGATTATTTTATGTTTCTCGAACTTTGTGGCCAAGGGAACACAGCTCTTGATTGTTAAATCCATCCACACTCTCCCCTGGGCTATGAAATGCCAGAAACATTAAATAGCCCACTTAATACATAACCTCATTCTGTACGCTTGACTATTTTGTTTTTAATTTTTCTTCCCTTTCCCGGCTGCTCACACGAAATGGGATCAAAGAAAAAAATTATCCTCGCTGGATTTTGTTAAAATATTAATAGGTTAGGGTTGACTGGCTAAATTGAATATCTTTGCTGATCTCACTTGCATGTTTAACTTGTGCTTAGGAAAATATGTTTCCTAGGTGATAACCTTTTATGTACCAGCCTGACTTCATTGAAATGCATAGAGATAAAAATATGTCACGCTCAGCGGCTATGCTATTCTTGTGTGGCACTGTGATTATTCAGATGGTAATTGACCCCCACCTGTAGACAGCTCTTACTCTGTAGTCAATCATTTCATTTGATATTAAAATATGTCCAAGTCCAATTATGTAATTTACATTACAAATCATGCTGAATGCCAGGGGTCTCTGAACCGCTGACAAATGCAAAGGAATCGGGGGTTGGGGGGGAGAGAACCCTGGTCAATAAATGAAGTGAATTCCACCGGGCGGAGGGTTCAACTTCCCTTATTTGTGTCCACAAGAGCTTTTGTGCATGTGTCATTGAAAGAGTAGCTATGGCCTTCTCGCTGCGCCATAAATGGCAGCGTGTGAGACGCCTTTCCGAGGACGTCTCCCCCCTTTCCTGGCAAAGAATCGCTTCTCCCGTTAGGTGAAGAAGTGAGGTCTTGTCCAGGCCTGGAGGGAGAGCAGATCTATTCAAAGGAAGAAGGCGGCAGGTCTGGGAGGTTAAGGTGGCTCCTTGCAGCCGAACCCAACACAGGCACGGAGGGTAGACTTGTAAATTAGGCTTGCGTGTTTCCAAACCCCAGATCTTGGCCATCACACTCGACACTTGCATGGCTATTATTGGGAGTCACAATATTATTACTTAGCTGGTATTTAATATGTGCCTGGCACCGGGTTGAATATTTCAGATACCTTGTCTGGGTGGCCCTCACGACACAGCCACGTGAAGTAGCAGGTCTGCTGTTGGTACCCTTTTCCAACGAGGAGGAGAAAGGGCACAGCGGTTCCAGGGCTCACCCGGGGCCATTGGGTTAGAAGGTGGACCAGCAGGCGGTGGCAGAGCTGGGGTCGGTGGCCACCCTGCTCTTCTGGATCAGGCATCAGATGCCTATGGTGACCACGCAGGACTGGGAAGGTGCACAGGACAGGGTCTTAACTCAGTGGGGCTTATGGGAGAGCAGGAGGGTCTGGGTGGGAGTGGGGATCCTCGGTGAGGGGGATCCGGGTAGGGAACTCACCAACCACGGAGTTTCCGATGGACGTGGGCTATCCATTCGATGTGACACGTTGGAAGGGCCAACGCCTGTCCCGCCCCAAGGCCTTGCTGATGAGGCGGCCTTCAAAAGCTCTTCTAGGCCGGTGCCGGGGGGGGGGGGGGGGGGAAAGCATGACGATTTCTCCTGTGGATACGCAATACTTCCGGCATCGGGGCCACGCAAAGCCAGACTTCCTTGCTCCTTCTTCTGCCACATTCCAAAGTTGCAGGGCTCGGCCGGGGCCACTGGCTTCCAGAAGCGAGTGCGGTACTGGTCCAGGCGCATGAAAGACAAAGCTCTACTCCCCACAAAGTGATTTGGGGCACCTAGAGCTGGGTTGTGTTTCTGATGTGGACACCTGATCCTTGAAATGTGCTGGGAGTCCTGCCCTGCTGGCTACGAACCACGGGTTTGCTGCCAGTGCCTCTCCCACAGGGGTGAGCTTTGGAGCGACATCCCCTGGCAGTCCTGGGGAAGAGTACCTGGGGCAGATGCCCATCAGCAGACAGTCCCCCTCGTGATGTTTATATCCCGTCCTCCTCCACTCTTAATCACTTAGAGTAATTGTGAAAAGCACTGAGTCCGCAGACACACCCCTGGGTTCAAATTCCTGCTCTGCCGTCTGCTGGCTGTGAGATCCAGGATAAGTTAACCTCTGTTTGCCTCGGTTTCCTCATTTGTAAGCAAAGTGAACAGCAGTGCCTGCCTTATACAGTTGTCAGAATGGAGAGTTAGGGGCACCGGGGGGGCTCAGCCGGTTAAACAGCTGACTTTTGATTTCGGCTTCGGTCATAATCTCACGGTTCATGGGTTCGGGCCCCGTGTCGGGCTCTGCACTGATGGCACGGAGCCTGCTTGGAATTCTCTCTTTCTGTCTCTGTCTCTGCCTCGCTCTCAAAACGAATAAATAAGCTTAAAGAAAAAGAACTAAGAGTTAAAATGCAATTGGAACAATGCCTGATAAATAGGAAGAGTGCACGTGAAGCGTTAAATAAATTTGCCTTTTTTCTTAAATAAAGATTGTTTTTCTGGGGCGCCTGGGTGGCTCAGTCGGTTGAGCGTGCGACTTCGGCTCAGGTCATGATCTCACGGTCTGTGAGTTCAAGCCCCGCGTCGGGCTCTGTGCTGACAGCTCAGAGCCTGGAGCCTGCTTCGGATTCTGTCTCTCCTCCTCTCTCTGCCCCTCCCCTGCTCATGCTCTGTCTCTGCCTCTCAGTAATAAAATAAACGTTAAAAAAAATAAAACAAAAAAAGATTGTTTTTCTTACCCAGTTGTTATATGCCATCTATATTTATTTCTTATCATCTTTAAAAAAAACCCATGCAAGTACTGAATATTGTTTTAAATTCTGTGCACGGACTCTCAGTGGACTGGGCAGTGCACTATGGGGAATCTCCCAAAGAGTCAAGTTCCAGCCCCTCGGCCTGCCATTCAGAATCCCCCACCAACCGTCCCCCACTCACCTTTGCACATTGCCTCCCACTGACAACTCACCACATACCTGTACCTTGTGCTCTGTTGATTTAGGTACTTAAAGAATACGAAGCTGTGTCCTTATTTTGTGAGAGGCAGGATAGCATAGCGGTTAAGTGCACTGCACGGGTCTAGAGCGGAAGGACACGGGTTTGCACCCCAGCTCTGCCACCTTGGCTGAGTAGCACCGTTACTCTCCCCGGTGTCTCAGCTTCCTCATTTGGGAACTGGGGACAGTGATAGAACCCACCTCTTCAGGGCGGTCACAAGAATGGAATGAGTTAATTCGCGAAAGTACTTAGTTCAGGGCCGGCCAAACGAGTCCTCCCGAAGTGTGAGCTCAGCTGGTCTTTGGTATTTCGGTCACATTTATATGTTAAATAAAAGCCCTTAAGCCTGCGTAAGGGCCCAAAGAATGAACCAGCGACTTCCCTGCCCAGGCTCTGGGAGAGAGCTTTTTGAGGGGGCTCCAAAGCCCTTTCTCCCCCGCTGGAGATGCACAGCGGAGAGCCAGAGACTCGGGAAGCTAGCTGATCTGGGAATGAGCCGGTCATTCCTCCTTTGAATCAGAAATCCCGGCAACAGAAATCACCTCTCTGTGAATGAGCCAGACGCTCTGGCCAGGGAAAATTTCCCAGGCACTTTCCGGAGACTCATTTTGAAAGTGAATTGAGACATTATCTTTAATTAAAGTGGCAATCTGCCCCCCATGAGTTTCCCATCCCTAGATGCCCAAGCGATGGCCTCTGTTTTGTCCCCTCCCTGCCTTCTCTACCTCCTTTTAATTTCAAGCCCATCAGCAGGCCAGTTTACTAAATTGGTTTTAATGGAAATTTAGCCAACATGAATAATAATGAAATGTAAAATTATTCCTTAGCTAATGAACAGCCAGCGGCTTTGGGGTTAATCGTTTGCTTCTGGTGTCAGCTTATTTATATTGAAATAGAATTGTAATAGGATTCCAAACTAAAACTGTTTCACATTCTTGATCACTGCTTACCTTAGGGTTTATTCTTTATCATTAGCCATTGTTCCGTAATCGCTCCCACTTTGGACCTACTTGTGAATTAATTAATTACCTAGCTAAACTTGAGTGGTATTTTCTTTAAAAGACAGAAAACTTGTCTTATTTTACCTTAGCATTGTGTTTTTGTTCCAAAGGTCTCCAGACGCACAGAAGTATCTTCTTCCCTGACCAGCTGGTCATCTTGATAAGTGCGGGATCATGACTTCTGGCTGTCTCCACTGATCCCCTCAGAGGACTCAGGGACAGACGGCAGAGGGATTGTCCATTTCTAGAAACTCATTTTCCTTCCTGAGGACTCAGGGTCCCCATTAGAAAAATATATGGGGTTAGATCACTAGAGCAATGTTTTTTACACCTGTGGAAGTTCTTCAGGAGTTGTTGCTGGCGGACATTGGTAGACCAGGGATGGATAGATCGGTTACTGACTTGGGAGAGAACTGGTTATCCGATCAGTTCTTTCTTTTACAGATAGGTTTTCTGACTGAGTTTTTGTTTGGAAAAACAAAAAAAGCGGAAGGTGAGGCTTACCCTGTTTTTTTAAAAGAAAGCTTACACTCTGGACCAGATTCACAGTTTCCAAATCTGGCTACGTTGAAATCACAAAGGTAATAATTTCTTGGATGTAACACCAAAACGACAGGCAACAAAAGAAAAAAAAAATAACAAATTGGACTATCAAACTTAAAAGCTTCTTTGCATCAAAAGACACTATCAGCAGAGTGAAAAGGCACCCCTCAGAATAGGACTGCAATCCTGGGTCCAATGAGGGATTAATATCCAGAAGGTATAAAGAACTCCCACAACTCAACAACAAGAACCCAAACGACTGATTCAAAAATGCTCAAAGGACTTGAATAGCTATTTCTCCAAAGAAGATACTCAAATGGCCAAATAAGCAAGTGGAAAGACTTGCTAATCGTGTCAATTAGGGAAAGACCCCTAATCATGGGGGAAATGCAAATTAAAACCACCGTGAGATATCACTTCACACCTACCTACCTACCTCAAAGGATGCCAGTGAGGTTTAATGATAAAATACGTGGAAAATAGTTAGCACAGTGGAACATTAAATAAATTATTGATACGTCAATTAGTTCCCCTGATGCGTATTGAGCACCCGCTGTGTGTCGACTAAGGTGCTCTGTGCTGGTGATCTGGGTTACGGGGACCATGTCCTACCAATGAGCTTGCAAGAGGGCTCGGAGAAAGGTTAAATGGTAATGAAAGACGAAACTGTTTAAAGGAAGGTTAGTTTCTGATGACAGGTATTTAGACTGGGCTGTCCCTATTTTTCTTCATTTAGAAAGACCAGGATCTTGAAGAAAAAAACAACAAACACACAGAAACTACGCCATTTCTCAGCTCTTAAGACTGTGTCTAATTCCTAAAACCCCTGGAAGTGAATTCAGCCCTGGCCACCTGGGTTAGGCCTCGCTTCTGTTACTCCCATCTGGAATTCGCTAGAAGGCCAAACCCAGGCCCTTTCCCTAGGCCCTTCCCGCAAGGCAGAATTAGGTTGGGCTATTCCAAGCTGAAGTCAGGACGGGCCCTCAGCCAAGCTGCCCGCCATTGTGATTAGAGCCTGAAGGGGCCCTTGATGTCTGGCTCACCCATTTCATTCTAGAGCCGGTGGGGGGGGGGGGGGGGGAGGGGGTTCTGTGGCCCTGAAAGGGACCCCAAGCCTCACTCAAGGATTTATGGCACAGAAGGGGGTGCAATTATGCTATTCTAATTGTCTGTTCATCTGTCTTTGTATCATACCCTAGGGAGCACCTCTTCCCCCACGGGGGCCTCTGCCTCTCCCATACTCAGTGACCTCCCATCCAGTCCTTGTTGAAACTTACTTTTCCTTAACCCCGCTCCTTAGAAGGATTATAAATGACTAAAGAAGACAATTTGGGCGATACAAACTAACTTTATGTAACACTTCATGAAGCGGGCAGTCTCCGTTTCCAAGGGTTGAGTGAACTGCAAAATGGAGGCAGACAGCGGGAAGCTTATATGGGATAAAGAGAAAAGAATGAGGAAGAGAAGAATAGAAAAATGAATAAGGAACAAAGAAGTGAGTATAGGCAGAGCTGGCTTGGCGTCTGGGGCTTGGCTGACTGGATATACTGTTTCTCATCAGGTGGGACATTTACAGGGGCATGACAGTTATCTAAGCGTCTGTTTGCTAACGTGCCCTTCCCCCACCTCCCCCATCCCCTGGGGCAAGGGCGGCTCCATCTTGGGCCTGGAGATGTTTTTAACATAACAGTTCGCTCCTTCTGATTCACAGTGAAGGGTAAATTGTGCCCTTGATGGGGACACTGTAGAGGGGTTGGAAGGGCTTTCTGAGGCTGGGGTCTGTGGTTTCCTCCTGCGGGCCCCCACAGGCAGCCTCTGCCCTCTCCCACAATGCACTGCAGGATGGCCACCCCTGAGTCTGTTAACAGCTATGGAATTGAAGGGCCCAGAGACTCCTGAGTACGTGTTTCCCAGATTTACCAGACACTCAGGATTATCTAGCATGCTTTCACAAAGGCTAGGATTCTGAACCCCTCTGCTTTGGAAACTCTCATTCGGTAGATGCCATGTGAAAACTGGGAATCTGTATGTTTGACACCCCCCGGGGTGATTTTTAGACTTTGTCCAGCGAAGTCAGTATTTCCTGCCTTTCTTTTCTCCCATGTAACTTGCAGATAAGAAGATTGAGCCCCGAAGGTAAGAAGTAATATTTTTCAGTGTGTAAAAATTGTTCTAGAACCCCACCTACCTTTTAAAAAATGATTTCTTCTTCTGCCCAAAAGCCTTGAGGAAGACCATAAAAGGAAAACCGTTTCTTTGTCATTCACAACCTTGACAGTTGGACAGCTCTTTCTCTGGTCTCTCCTTCGGGACAAGCATTGTCATTTTCCTTTGGCGACAACCTTGTAGTCACCCCGCCCATGAATCCTCTATAACAACCCCCCACCCCCCCCCCCACCCCCGCCCACCCACCCCATGTCAGTTCACAGGGAGGAGTAACTACGTGCCTGGGAAGAAAAAAAAAAAATCTCTCCTAAAATTATGAAATAAAAACATCAGCTCTAAATATATCATCCATGATGAGACTTCTATTTCTGATCCATTGTGGCATGGCTGTGATATCCAAGAGCTACCGGTCTGCTAAGCTTTGCTGAAATTAGACTGCAGATATTAAAAGCAATTAATGTTCTTCTCTCTCGCCTTATTTATTTATTTCTAAGTTTCGCAATGCAATTACTTAAGAGGCCTTCGGAAGAAATCCCGAGAATCATTTTCAATCAGCAGAATGAAAATGTCGCCTTTTGTGATTTGGCAAATAAACGACGTGTAGAAATAACTCCCTTATATGCCGCTGTGTACTATTCATTAAGGGCTAATTGCTGTGGTCTCTCAATGAAATATGGCAAACTGCGCCACTTCTGTGCCAGTTTGTTTAAAATCTGCAAAGCTTTATTATTAACACTATTTAATTATGAGAATGTCAGCCATGGAGAATTCCAAACCCACACTTTCCCTTCATCATTAGTAACAGGGCAAAAATGAAACACTTTCAACAATGAAGGGTTCATATTTCAAGCTTATACAGTAGCTGCTAAAAGGCTATACTCAGAAAATCAATTTTATTAAAGTCCTTCGAGCACTAAAGGGACTTGCATGCAACTAGGCAATTTTAAAAACATGTCCAGGAGCCGCGACTTTTTGATTCATGTTTTTAGTGGGATTATTTTTGACTATTTTCAATATTGTCTCCTTACAGTGGGGTCAGGAGTGATTTGAGGAAGGGGCAAGCAAGGCAAAAGGAACATGTCCTCACAATTTCTCCCTGCCTCTATTTCCATGAGATGTGGGGATCTATGGGAACAGGCAATCCAGAAGAGCAATGGTGTGTAAGACCGGGAATGGGGGAGGAAGGGCAGGGAGGGAAAGGGGACTGCCTCGTCCCGACTTCATTTCATTTTATATTTTTCATTTTAAACTCAGGAAAATAATAACTAACTATGGATTTCCGCCACAGCTCTACCAGCCTGGGCTTCGAAGCCTGCAGGAAGCCTTCCCAGCCACGCGATTTCCAGAAACGCGTTCTGTTCAAATTCCTCCCTCAGCAATTTCATTTACTGCCTTCCTACAGTCGTCAACGTCACCTACTTTTATCTCTGAACTCTTCTGTTGGTGATCTGTGTGTCTCGTCTCCTCAAAAAGATCTTGAGTGTTTTGAGGGCAGAGACCCCGGATCCGTGGTCTTGGAACCAGGAAGCCAACCGACTCTCTCCCCGAATAAGTACTTTCCTCTTTAATGACTACTTGTCTAGCTGCCTAGCTATGTCTCTCCTCCCCAGCCTGTCTCGCAAACCCTTTGGGGAGATGTGGCTTAAGTCATCACAGGGTTTAGAAAAGTGCTTGGCACATGTCAGGTCCTCAGTAGATGTTGGTCGAATCCCTTGGTGTATTAATAATCAATGGCTCCATTTCTGTGGATTCCACGTAGCCTGGCCCGGGTCTTCTGTTTTTAGTAGGTCCACAGTGATTCCTTTCTGTATTGTTATTTCAGTATTTTAACGTCATTTAGTATTTTAGCATGATTGCTTTCAGGCGAAGTGGCAGGACAACGTGGGAACCCCAATCAGACAGCCGGGGTCTGAATCCTGGTGCTGCCTAGTTGCAGCCATGGGATCTCCCCAGAGTGGATTAACGACTCCTCGAAGGCAAGAACCGGGTCTTATGCTTCCCAGTGTCTCTCCTGGTTTAGAACAGCGGTAAGGAACCCGGGTTACGGCATCACATGGGCCTTCATTTGAAGAGGGATTTCATTCTGTAGGACCCGGGCCACCCTGGGCTACTCCCCTAACCCTTCGAGGCCTTGGTGTCTTTATGTGTAAAAAGTGTCTCTTCCATAGTATTGTTCTCAGGATTAGATGAGATAATGCACGTGCAGCATTCGTGCTGGGCTGGGTGCAGAACAGGCTCTACAAACGGAGGCTTTGGATGACAGCAACAAATACACCATGGTTATTGTCTGGTTGAGCGGGCAAGTTGGAGGTTTCGGTGTGAAACTACGGTCGAGAAGCCAGGACATTTGAGTCCAGTCCCGTGTCTGGCTGTGGGCAAGACCTTTCACATCTGTTTTATCATCTTTGAAATGGGTACAATTTCTGTTTGCCCTGTTTGCCTCCCACCGTTGTTGGGAGGCTAGGAGAAGAGAATAGATCTAAAAGGAATGGCAGTGTGGACAACTGCCCAGTTTCTGTCTAAAATATGTATTTGGTGAGCGCTGGATGACCTCACCGGCGTCTACCATTGTGAGGACGTGTATGATCGAAGTCCTGTCCTCCAGGGTAAGGTAAGGCTAACCCTAAGCCCAACAATAAACTTAACCTTACTTGAGCACTTGCCACAGGTTGGTAGTTCATTTAATCCTCATAACAAACCACTATGGCAATGTTATTTCCGGCTTCTTTTACAGATGAAGACATTGAAGCTCAGAGAGGGACGGCGATCTGCCCAAGGACACACAGCTAGTGAGTGGCAGAGCTGAGATTCAAACGCAGGGAGTCTAGCTGTTCACTACTCTTGGGCTGTTTGTTCTGTGGTAAACTGCTTCCCCTCGCTGGGTCTCTGGGTTCCCTTTCTCAAGATGAGCGAACAGCTTTCCACCCCGTGCTCCTTAGATCCCAGAAGGCCCTGGTGACAGAGGACAGGAGTGGAAAGGGATTGGGGCAGGAAGGGTGGGGAGAGGCCGAGGAGAGCAGGGCTCTATTTTAATAAAAACGGAATGTCTTAAGTTGTCAAACCATTAACATTTCATACACAGCTCCTTTCCTTATGTGGATATTTCCTTGTGTGGATATTTACGGGATCATCTCCAGCTCAAGGTCAGACAAAAAAAAATCTCCTTATCATCTGGTCTAGTTCTTGCTTTGTTTTAGTTTTACACTGATGCCTTTAATTGGACTGGGATTTATTTGGTATAGGAAGTGAGGTGAGGCTCTAACCTTGTATTTTCTAAATAGTTAATCAATCTCTTTGGCACGATTTCATTAAATCATTATTAATTTCCTAACTTATTGGAAACGCTTCCTTTATCAAACAAATGAATATGTAAATTCGACTTTGTTTCTGAACTTTCTCTTCATCTGTGGACATCTGTCTACTCATGTGTCAATACCACAATGGCTGTTGCTCGTTGATCAAAGTAAATCCATATCCAATGTCTGCATGTTAATAATATTCAAAACCGCCAACTTTGGATGTGAGGTCAAAGACAACACCGACCCGTTACCATTAGGACTTTGCGTGCCTGGGCAACCTTCCATCAGAACAGTGCTGCGGTATATCAAGGCTCTGGAAACATCGTTTGCCAATTAGTCATTTGACTCATTGTCCAAATGGTTGGTGGGAAGTCTTGGCAACCATCATTAAACATTTGTAAAAGATAAGGACAGACGAGCGGGTCAGGTGGGGAGCTAAAAATGTGGTGAGCTCTCCTGGTTTCCGAGAACCCGAAGGGGCGTTTGGAGATGGGTTTCCCTGTTGACCTAGTGTCAGCCCATGATACAGATTTGGGCAGAAGAAGCCACTCCAGTATCACTGGAAATCCACTTCAGTGGAAAAATCCACTTAGCACAGGACAAACATCCGGGAAGAAATTCCCACTGCCTCACGCTCAGTGCTGTGTCCGTGTGTCCCTGGATGCCCGTTCTATTTAAGAAAAAATATGCTTGAGTAAAGTATTGGCATTTGGTAACATCTCAAGCTAGGCCCACAGGAATGGAACGCCTTGGGTCTTGCCCTTTCGTGGCAATCCAGGTAGGCGTTGAGTGGCCTTTTTGCCACACCAAGATTTTGTTTATTTCTTTCGAGAGAAAGAGCGTGAGCAGGGGAGATGGACAGAGAGAGAGGGAGAAGGGGCAGAGAGAGAGAGAGAGAGAGAGGGAGAGAGAGAACCCCAAGTAGGCTCTGTGTCATCAGCATGGAAACAGGGCTCGAACTCACGAACCGTGAGGTCATGACCTGAGCCAAAATCAAGAGTTGGGAGTTCAACCGACTGAGCCCCCCAGGTGCCCCCCCCCCAAGATTTGATGTCATGGAGTTTCACACTAAATTCCTCAAAATAACTATCTCTTCTCGTATCTTCACCTGTACTTTTTCCATTCTCTTTTGAGCCCTGTCCAATCAGGCTCCTCTTCACCGAGAACGCTCCTTTCAAGGTCATATTGTTAAAGCCCGTGGCCAAGTCTCAGACCTCATCATACTCAGCTCCTCTACAGTGTGTGACATCGTTGATCATCTTCTACTTCAGGAAGCACTTTCTTTGTTGGCTTCTAGGATACCACACTCCCCTGGATCTCACCCTCCAGCAATGGAAATGCTTTCTTAACTGGAGTTTTTCCATGATCTCCCCAACTGTTAAATGTTGGGCATTCCTGAACTCAGTTCTCAATTCCTTCCCTCCCTCTCCCATTCCTGCCCTTCCCTCACTTTCTCTCTTGTTTCCTTCCTCCCCAACCCTCTCTGACTCTTCTCCTCTTCTCTTCGCTGTTCATACTCATGCGTTTGTTGATTTTCTTCTCTGGCTACTCGTCCAGTATCATGGCTTTATCTTGAAACATATCTTTAGATGAGACTTCTCTCTCTCTCTCTTTTTAAAGTTTATTTATTTTTATATTGAGAGAGAGAGAGAGAGAGAGAGAGAGAGAGAATGTGTAGGGAAGAAGCCAAGAGAGAGGGAGAGAGAGAGAATCTCAAGCAGACTCTGCATTGTTAGCGTGGAGCCCAACGCAGGACTTGAACCCACGAACCATGTGATCATGACCTGAGCCAAAATCAGGAGTCTGATGTTCAACCAACTGAGCTCCCCAGGCGCCCTGAGACCTATCTCTTGATCTTCAGGCTCATATATCCACTTGGGTGTCTAAAAGGCATTGCAAACTTAGCACATCCAAAACCAAATTCCTGAATTCACCACCCGTTGGTGGTCCCCTCGCAATTCCCCCATTTCAGAAAATACCTCCATTTTCTCAATCATTTAAGCCAAATTCCTGTTGACTCTACCTTCAGTATATATCAGGACTGAGACTCCTACTCACCCTCTCTGTGCTACCAACCAAGCCACCAATATCTCTTAGAAGGAAGACAGAGATGGCCTCCTATCTGGTCTCCTTCCTTCCAATCTTGTCATAGTCTTTTCAACATTAGGAGTCTGCATGATTCTGTCAAAATCTGAATCTGATCCTGTCATTCCTCTGCTGAAAGCCCTCCAATGGCTTCTCGTCTTACTTGGAGGAAAAATCAAATCCTTACAATGGCCTATAAGGCCAAAAATAAGCTCCTTCACTGTCCCCAATATAATTTTCCATTTCCTCTGTCACGTTTTCGGCTCCAGCCAGACTTGCCTCTTTGTTCCTCTTGTCTCAGGACATTTTTGTTTTTAAGTTTATTTATTTTTTGAGAGAGTGAGAGAGAGAGAGAGAGGGAGAGAAAGAGACGGGGAAGGGCAGAGAGAGAGGGAGACACAGAATCCGAAGCAAGCTGGAGGCTCTAAGCTATCAGCACAGAGCCCAACGCCGGGCCAGGCCCAAGAACCATGAGATCATGACCTGTGCTGAAGTCGGACGCTTAACCAACTGAGCCACCCGGGGGGGGCCCATTGTCTCAGGACTTTTGCACTGGCTGTTTCCACTGCCCAGGGTGCTTTTCCATCAGCAACAATCCTGTGTTCCCCAAGTCCTCCCAAGTGGTGTGTGTTGGGGGGAGGGGGTGCAGAGCTGTCCCCAAGCCTCCGAGGTGCAGATCCTGGTGATGGGCCTGGCAGGATGGGAAGGCTCGAGGTTACTGTCGGCATGGCAGGCGTTTGGACACAAGGCTTGAAAAGGCAACAGAACGACTTCACAAGGGAGAGCAAAAGCCAACCAAGCAGGCTGCCATCATAAACTGCCCAGCTTGCTGTCCTAGGTTTGTAGAGGATTTGTCTGGACTGATCTCCTCCGGGGAAACAGTAATGTGTGTCAGCAATTACTCTTTCAAGTCGAAACACTATCTTTATCCAGGGCGCTCAGGCACTCACTCGCTCGGAGGGTTGTATGAAGGGAAGGGGACGATAACTGAGGCCTTCCTGGGCCTGGGGCGGGGATGGGGGTGGGAGAGGGCACAGGGCCCAGGCCCCCGCCGTCTGGAGGGACCCCAGCCTGGGCAGCTCACCTGAGACTCAGGGGCACCCCTGAGCTGGAGCTCGGGAAAGAGAGCCAAGCCACACAGGGCCGGTTGAATGCTTTTAGTTCTAAGATAGCGATCGTGGGGGAAAATTCCCTGCGTTTGTGGAATCATAAATTTTTTAAAGTCTCTTGGCTCCACTTTTAAATTTAGTGCCTGAATAAAACGTTGGCTCGAGCTCCATATTCGATTATTAAAAATCATACTCAGGCCTGGGAGACGAGTATTTACACATCTGCCTGCTCATCTGAAGCCCCACATATCAAAATGTGGCTCACATCACAGCGCGTTTCGTGGGAAGGGAGGCACGCGGGAACCCGGCACCGCGTTTGTTCGATGAGCAAGTTGGACTACAGGGTCTTTAAGACTCTTTCTTGCTCTAAAATTTGTGAGTACTCCTCGCTGCACTTTTACCAAAATCGTGGTTTGTTTTCCTTCCCTTGATTTTTAAAGAAATACATGGATGCTTATGTACATGTGTGCGCGCGTGTGTGTGTGCGTGTGTGTGTGTGTGAGTTACTAAAGGAAAGATCTGGAAGGATACAGACCAGATTGACTAACAGTGGTTACCTCTTACGAGAGAACCAGGATGGGAAAGGATGTGGTCAAAGGAGACGTTAACCTTGTACGTATGTTTAATTCTTTTTTCTAAGAACATGTAGTGGCATATTGATTAATTATTTTTAAGCCAGTGCATGATTGCTGTAGGTTGTCCAGAAGCCATAGAAAGGCATAAAAATGAAAATCAAAAATGAACCCTATTTCTCTCCCTCCCCCCCCCCCCCCCCACCAGTGATGACGCTCTTGGTGTTTTGCCCTTTTGTTTCCAGAAACGTGTCCCAGGGAACCAGGCCCACTGACACAAGGTGTTCGTGTCAGGGTTATAAGGACATAGCATTTCCCCTAAAATAAAAATCAACCATAAAATACCCCGAGGAGTGAGATGTGAAAAGTGTCCATTTTGGCCCATTTAAAAAAAAACCCCAAACATCTGTACATTTTATTTTCGTGGATTATGAATCATCAGGGTCCCAGACATGATAAGTATTTACCCAAAGGAGGGAGAGGGAAGTCACTAACAGGAAAAGGAGACAAGGAAGGCTCTGAGATCTCTGAGATAAGGAAGAAGCTTCTAATGTTTGCTTTAGAGGAAGTTTTGCACTGAGGAAGTTTAGTAAAAAGACAGCTGCCTCCCGATGGCTCCAGGAGGCCCACAAAAATGCCACAAAAACACCTGCGGTTCAGGAATGGCTGACATAACAAAATACATAGATTCCTTCAAAAAAAAAAAAAAAAACAACAAAAGAGCCTATAAACAGCTAATCTGTATTTTGGAAATTGTTTTCCATGAATTTTAACTGGACTTCACCAACAGCAACTGAGCTCATGCGTAGGCACATGCCCACACTTTAAAAGCATCACGGTGGAAAAACAAACACCATTAACTGGAAGAAAATTCTTTTAATATTAAACGATCCTCAAAATAATGCCCCGACCATGAATGCCATGTGCAGTGGTGATTGATAAACATCTCAAAAAGAAAAAAAGGGCCGAAAGACGCGGCAAGGTCATTTCTGTGGAGAATGTAGGAGAGATTGGCAGACTCCGCCTCCGTTTTAGAAGGAACAGAGGTTCTGGGTTGAGAGAAGGAGAGAGACTGGCCCCAGAGTTGGGGACCCCATACCGCGTGGGAACTGGCCAGGAGAAGAGGCTGTAGTCAGAACCCCCAGCTGGGCCTCCTGACACCCACTTAAAGCAAACCTTGGGGGTAACGTCCGGATAGTGACTCTGCCCCTGTTCTAACTGGCCTCCAACTCTGGGACTTTGGGAGCCAAGTTCCTTTTCGAGGAGTCTCCCAGTTTATGTGCAAGCTCTGGGTAACAGGAGAAGTGCATAGGGCTTTGGGGCTGGGAAGCAGGGGCCATACTCTTAAAGGCAGTATCTCTATTTCTTTGCTTTAAGCACGGAATCTGTCATTTTAATTGTCTCCATAGCAACTCTACCCTCATAAACATAATTTCTCTGCTGGAAAAGCTGGGTCACAAATGAGAAAGACCTGATTCAAACACTAACCTCTTCATCCTGAAAACAGATTCATCATGGCTCAGGGTTAGCAGGAATGTCAAGGGTATCTAGTTCAACCTGCACCTGCTGCTTGAATCTCCCTGATGACATCCTGTTAGACACTTTCGTCTTACACGCCCACAGGGGAGGGGAACTCATTACCTCCTCACATCCGAGAGAGTCGGTAACTTTTCTTCCCGCGGAGTTAAAATCCAGCTCTAAAAATCCTTCATCCAGTGGTCTACACTGTGGGGTCTCCATGACAACAGGCTGTCACATCTCCCTGGAGTCCCCCTCTGTGTTTCTTCAACTATTCCTCACATGTGTTTTTCTAGGTCCCTTTCCTGTGAGCTCATGGCCCTACCCCCTACTCACCCCACCCCACTCCACCCTGCCTTAGCTGAGAACCCCAGAACCGCGATGAGTATCCACAGTTCAGATGTTCAAGGCAATCTACAGAATGGATTGCATTAGTCAGGACTCCTGTGACCGCAACCCAGCTCAAAAGAGCCCATGCCAAATTAGGGAGTTGACTGGTTCACACCACTGAAAAGTCCAACAGTGGGTCTCAGGCATGGCTCGATCCATGGGCTCACTAGTGTCTCAGGGCTCAGGCTCATTACCTCCATCTATCCCCTCGGCTTCCTTCTGTGGGAGACCAGAGTGGCAAGATGGCCACCAGCAGCTCTGCGCCTGGCGGAGGAGAGGGCTCCCATCACTGATGGTTTGGGCCACAGTTCTAGGTCTGACTGTCACTGGCCTGAATTGGATCACGTGCCCATCCCCCATTGTCCCAATGGAGGCCACGAGTATTGTGGAGCTCTGACTGGATGGACCTGAGCCAAACCCCCCACCCCTAGAGCTGGTATGGGAGTCAACTTCTCCCCAGACCCATGAACTGAGAATGGGATTTGCCAAAGGAAAAGAGGAGACCAGTTACCAGAAGGAGGGGGAATGGAAGCTGGGGGCGTGAATGTCCCTTACACCATGTGAAGACATGTAGTCCCTGTTCTGGGATCACTGATGGGGACAAAGAAAAGATCCTTGAGGAGGTAAAGGAGGGCTGTGGTGGGTTATCCCTGCAGGTCAGCATGTCCTTTGTAAGCACAGAAACAGTCAGCTTTCTCCCCCGGGACTTTGGATAAAAGCTTTTCCTCACAAGTACCCCAGCTTTAGCTCCACCATTCACAGCTTTCAGGTTGTTGCCACATTGTTCAGAAGGAAAGTTGATTTTTGCACTTAAATTAGGTTGCTTAAAAAAAAAAAAACAATAACACTAACTCCTTTTCCTTTTCCCACCCTCTCCTCACTTTGTTCAAAGACGGGACCCACTAGAGACTTCGGGTGCTAAATGTGTATCACGAGGATAGGAAAGGGGTCCAAGTGGCAACATCAACAGCCCCTAAAGAGTGCTGTTTCGAGAAGGTGGGTGGTGCTGGGGCTCCAGGTAGGGCTCTGATATGAAGCAAAAAGATCTTAGGGCGCTTGGGTGGCTCAGTCGGTTGAGCATCCGACTCATGATTTTGGCTCAGGTCATGATCTCACGGTTCTGTGCTCTGAGTGTGGAGCCTACTTGGGATTCTCTACCTCTACCCCTCTACCTCTCTCTCTCTCTCTCTTTCTCTCTCTCAAATTAAGTCATAAAAGTGAAACCCTATTGGACTGCCTTCTGTGTCCCCCATCCCCCACCCCACCCCAGGAACAACAGTCTTGGGGACAGGAATAAACAACAATGTGATTGGCCAGTTACCAACGACCGAAGCCCAGAGTCAGATGAACAGCACGCCAAGCTCGTGTGACTCTCACGTTTTGACTAAAATACTAGAAGACCACAAACACAGTACAGGCGATCTGTTTCAATTAACACAGTGACAAAACATCCCAAGTATACACCACCCTCTTTCAAGGTTGACGGAAACAAATACCCTGGCAGAAAAAAAAAAAAAAAAAAAAGTAAAAGACTTAACCAGCCACTTCGTAAATGAATAAAAACGGATGAAGATTCAACCTTCATACCAATCAAGGGATTTAAAACAACAGGATGTAATATTTGGGGCCTATCTAAAAGCTAAAAGTATTTAAAGCGATGATGCCGAGGGTTGGTGGAAATGTGGGCATATATTCTCGTGTATTCTGCTCAGGAGAGTAGGAAGTGGCCCACCTTTTTCGGAGGGCGTTTCGGCAATTTCTACACAAAGCTTCAGAAATAGGCATGCCTGGTGACCGGGCAAGTCTACATTTAGGAATCATCCAGACGCAATTATCATACATATTTATAAAGCTTTACGTATAAGAACAATTACTGAAGCCTTACGTGCAGCAGCAAATTATTAACAAAATTAAATTTCCAAAAATAAGATACTGGCTAAAAGAGCCATGAAAATCCCATTTTGGAAGAATCTGGTGACACAGGAAATGTTTATAATATACCAGAAATTAATAAGCAAATTGTGTGTGTGTGTGTGTGTGTGTGTGTGTGTGTGTGTGTATTTGGAAGAAAGATTAGAAGGATAATGTCCAGAATATTAACTATGGTTATCTCTAGGTTTGGGATGATGGGTGATTTTTTTGTCTGTATTTTTTATATTTTCTGTCGTAAAAAAATAATGCTGACAATGGCTATTATTTACTGAGGACTTATGGCATGCCAGGCATTGGGAGAAACTTCTCATAGGCTAGTTTGCCATGGCTACCACCTTGTGAGAAAGATATTAAAACTGTACCCGCTTTACAGATGAACAAACTGAGAGGATGTGCCCACTCAAAGTTCATGCCCCGGATACACAGGAGCCCAGCGTTCCCTGCCAAAAGGGCCCTGCTGTGGGTGAGCCTACAGAGCAGGACCAGTGAGGAAAGTGGGAGAGAGCTCTCCCTATGGTCCAGGTCCCTTTTTGTGAGTAATGCCCATCTGGTGTGTATTCTGAACCTTCTTTCTCTGCCCGTCTTTATCTGTCAAGAAAGAAGCAGAGCACAATGAAGGGAGCACCCCGTAGAATTCCAGCCCTACGTTGGCTGTGTGACCTTGGGCAAGTTACTCCCCCTCTCTGAACCTCAGAGTTTCTAGCTGGGGTCAAACCTGCTGTCCGATGCTCAATGACACTACTCACCAAAGAGGATCTCTAGAAAATACTCAGGGGGATTGGTAGGGACTGAAATAAGCCAATTCTCTTTCTTCAGGCCCCAAACCCTTGGAGCCTCGTGAGAAACAAATTCTGAAATCCACTCACCCATCTGCTCATTCCTACAACGAACTCCTGTGTGCCCCTTTGTCGCACGTACATGCTTCAAGCCTCCACAAGGGCTGTACTGACTGGGTGGGTATTACGAGTTGCTGTTGACCTTCTGATTTGGGGAAAGAGGTACGTGTTTAGGTAGCTTCATCAGCCACGAGATGAGAAAAATCAAAGACAATGAAGGTTTTCCCGGTATCCGTTTTGAACCTTCCTGGTGAGTTTAGTTTCAGAATCAGCTCTTGGTTAATATGCCTTCATGCACCGACCTGCTGAGCACAAGTGAGGTCTGTGGGGAGCACCCAGAGTCGACTGGCGTCCACAACCCGTGCATGGGGATTCAGCTGAGTCCTGACCCACCCCTCGGCCGCATGTACACTGATGAGGCGGCTGCTGTGGGCGTACGTTGTATTAAGTGTGGGCTGCGAGGGGAGAAGCCTGGCAAAGTAGGGCCCCCGTGAGTACACGCGGCTCCGTATAAGCCCCATGCTTAAAACCCTCCCAGCAGCAGTCCCTGAAGTTTGGGCTAAAATTCAGGCCCGTCCCCTGGGGGCCATTGACTCCATGTGAAGCCCAGCCCACATATCTGCCATCACTGTACTTCCCCCCCCCCGCCCCCCACCCCCAGCATTTTCAGCTCTAGCACCCTGGCCTTCTTTAGGCTGCAGGGACATACCAGTCTTATTCCCACCCTCTGACCCTTGTCACTTCTGTCCCTTCTTCCTGGAATGCTCTTCTTCCAGAACTGGGCATGGCTGGGTTCTTCTGGAATTGACATTCCAGTATCCACAAAAAGCCAGGGAGACCTGGGGTGTCTCCACTGAAGATCCCCACCACCTGAAACACCACGTGGCACATAGCAGGCCCCCAGTAAAATTTTGAGACCTGAATAATTCTTCCAGGAGACATCCCCAAGGTCTACCTGGAGGAGGAGACATGTGAGGTGGGCCTAGAACACTTAAGCAGCCCGCTGGGCCTCCCTGCCTCTGGACACACCCTCCCTCCCTCCCTTTTGTCCATCTGGACACACACTCTTTCCTGGGATGACCTCATCCATGTGTATACTGGATTTCAGCTACTATCTTTGCCCCACAATGCCATTTCGCTCTTCTCCCCCCTCCCCTCCCCCCCGCTTTTGTCCATTCTCAGCTGTCCTATTTCTGGTGCTTAATTACAGTCCTGCTATGCAGACAATGACGATGCCATCATTCTCAAAAGATGATTGTGTCTGCTCGTTCTTTTGTCCAGAACAGAAAGACAGCAAGACCGTCCAGGTCACAGAAACGAGTGCTGTCTTAGTTAGCCACCATTTCGGAAAGCACTCAGAGGACACTGTCCCCAGGCTCTCCCAAATGGCACACGTAGCTTCTGATCTACTCCGGGGGGGATGTCTTATTAAATCAATTACAATTTTAAGGTCTGAACCCCCCCCCTTTTTTTTTGTTTTTTAGAAGCTTTTAAAAACAGGTTCTGTTTTGTTTTGTTTCTGGTTTCAACATCAGGAACTGGAGGTTTTCCAGGCAGGAGCAAATTTAGACACTAAATGGTTTGGGTGGGAAACGTGCTCTCGCGTTCAGCTCCTGTTTAGGTTTTGGCAAACAGAGCCATTGCCTTCACGGGACACGACAGGCAAAGGGCCAGAAGCTCAAACTTTTCAAGGCCCTTCAAAAATGTTTGAGACCTAGGGGTAAAAAGTCACTGGCTCGAAAAGGAGAACAGAACACCATCAACTGAAAATGAATAATAATGTTAGAAGCAAAACCAGAAAATTCTTTCCCATCCTGCACGGGGTGGGGGTGGGGGTAGAAAAAAACCCCAAACTTCCATCTACCTTGGGATGTGAGTGTGTTTCGTTTGATGTGGCCTCGGAAGGGATAACACAAGGAAGACAAATTCGGTGTGTAAGGAGTCTTTCAAGGCCTGACTGCTAAACAGGGTCACCGTTCTCCTGTTCTCTGGTCTCTCGACCTCGCCAGAAGCCACTTGAATGCTCCGGACAGAAAGCTTTTGCAGCGGTGTAGGAGAGGCTTTTATTTCTCTACCATAAACCGAGGAGTTTAAACGTCACTGGCAAGAGGAAGATTTAAGAATTAAAATGATGAAAACTTATAAAATCTTTCCAACAGGACGGTAATTGCAGTAATAATCCCCCTTTGTTATAGAAGCTACTGTATTATGGGTGACCTTGACTTCTATTATGTACTGTTACCTTTAGCTCAGAATCTATAACTCAGGGGACTATTAATTATCTTGCCATAAGTGCCCGCCCGAGTGGGGGACTTTCTGGAGAAGTAAATGCCACATCAATATAAAGTGGAGCTTCTCCGCTAGCCGCTTGACGGCTGTTATCAGTGATTAGGGTTCAGCAACCCACGGTCAAAGCCAAGGGATTATTCCCGCTTGGGTTCCACGCCATCTCAAACTTTTCTCATCGCTGTGACCTCTATCTGTGATTTACCCAGCATGCAAAACACAGCAGTTTACACACACCATTTAAACACCTCCTCCTTTTCACCCATCAACTGCCTCCCTGGGGTGTGCTCAGACTTTCGTAAAAATAAAACACTGTTTTCAAATAATTTTTTTCCCCTTGGGGTATTTTCTTCCAGTTGATGGTGGAATTAGGTATTCCCTGTGGAATTAGGTATTCCCGTCTTCCGTCGTGTATTACCATCAGGGGACAGAATGTTAATTAAGCCTCTATCCAGCTCCATCAATGTGGTATATGTTGGGGGCAACATGAAGAAGACCGTTTCCAAAAAAATAAGCTAGAAATCGGGTAAAAGAAGGGCATTTTGTCTGCCATCATTTTCTTAAAAGGGCGAGCCCGAGCCAATGTTCTGACTGCCCGGCATCCGTTGGAAATTTTATCCTCCGATTTCAGTCTTCGGTTACAGCCAAGGAACTATCCCGAGAAGTTCTCAGCAATCTTGACTAACTAACCCCAAAGCGAAATTTCCATTTTCCCCCCGTGATGCCCTAATTGAATTTAGGGGTCGGTTATGTTTTGCATAGGCATTCACCCCACATCAATGGCATACATTCAAAAAGAGTCTTACGGAGGGGATCAGATAAACATGGGCTGCAAATGTGCTGATTTACCCCAGCTTGTAAAACAAAACAATTTACGTACACAATTTAAACATTCTTTCTAGTTTTTCATAAACCACATCCCTTGGGTGTATAATTGACATTTCCTTGCCACCCAGAAGATAGCGAGATAGTCTGCTGGGCTCTGTTCCCCTTCTGCGGGAGGGCGGCTGGAGCCCAGCGCCCCTGGTTAGCAGCTGCAGATTCGCCGCCGTCAGATGCTGGACCCGCCGGCGACGCTAGGGGGCAGGCTGACACCAAAGATCGTGGGTGTGTCGCAGAAGCCAGACGCCCCATCTGAAGAGGCGGAAGCCCCTGCAAACGGAAGCCTCGTCCGTCTCCTTTATTCAGGCTCTGTGTTTTGCCGCGGGAGAAGACAGAGAGAGAGATGCAGGGAGCGGAGGGAAAGGGGACACGTTTCATGCTCGAAGGGCTTGGCCAGCTTGAGCCAAACTGCCAGGAACAGGGTCCTCATATAAAATAGAGAGCCACTGCCAAGGAAGAAGGGATTTTTCTGCCTTGCTTCTCCAGTGATGGAGCCCCGGAGGAGAGGCTGTGGCCTGTGCAAATACCTGAAATCAACTTCCGTGATCAAAGGAACCCGGGCACCTTTTTCCTATGTGTCAGACATCAGAATAACCATAGTAAGCCGGCTGACTCTAACTGTCCATCAGTAGGGGAATAAATGAACAGTTAACGGCTAACAAGCTAATAAAAACCAAATCGTATAGTGGAACGTTAAAAGGGATGCATCAGATTGTCAAGTGCAAAAAGCAAGTTGCAGATTTTACGAACACCGCAAGTGATGCTATGCCTGGCGGGTGGGGTCTCTGTAGAGGGAGTAAATGTTCAGAAATGAAGGCAAGAAGGAAACAGACAACCTTCAGTCCAGTCCCTGGAGGAGGTGGAGGGGAAGGAGAGAAGGTCACTGGGGGGGGGGGGGGGGGGGGCGCGGAGAAAAGAGAGCAGTTTTATGTGCATTGTTTAATTTTTATTCAAGTAATCTGAAGCAAATATGACATTTAAAAAATATTTGTTCTTTCTGGGTTGTGGAAGGTCGTTTGTTTTTTTATTCTTTGTACTTCTTTTTGTATTTAAAGCAATGTGGGTTTTTTGTTTGTTTGTTTGTTTGTTTTAAAGACAAACAATTGGAAACATGAGTGTGTAAACCACAGACAGAAATTCAATTTCAACAGAGTTTAGGCCTTGGGTCCATAAGCCCCCAAATCAGACTGTGGTTCAGCAGTTGTAGAAGGCAGTCACCTTTAGAATTTTAAATTGCACCATTTGGGTGTAATTGAGTCCCTTTCTGCCCCCCTCCCCTCTCCTTTTAGTCAAATTAAAACTTATTGATTAGAACCCATTAGTATGTAATGGATTGTTAATTTGACTCTTTTTACAAATCATATTTATCTGCACCAATAAAATATTTGGATTTAATATGCATATGTCACATTTATGGTGATGTTGATTGAGGACCAAGCAATTTGAAGTGAAAGCAGACACTTTGTCCTTTACTCACACAAGGGAAAATGCACAGGTCGCTACATGAACCCTTCCAAAGGTGGGAGGCTTACATATAAAGACAAAACAAAAATTAGGGAAAAAAAAAAATTTAGAGGAAAGGAGAGAAATGCCCCACCCCCACTTTTTTTTTTTTTTTCCAAAGTTGAGAGAAACTCCATAGAGTGCATGCTTTTCAGCAAATACACCAGAATTGGGGCACCCAGTGCGGTATTCGATTGATTTATCATGTGGTTGCAAAGTCTCTGCTGGGAACGAGAATCGGCTTTTTGGTGAACATCAGCTGAGCTGTGGTCTCATTTCTCCTATTGGGCAAAATAGAGCCCAAAGAAAGATCAACCCCTTGCTTCCTTTTTGGCTGGTGGAGGGCACTTAGCAGGCAGGTGCCTAAAGGCGAAACAGGAATATATTTTCTGCGTAGTTCAAACACAGTATATATTAACTGAATGCCGCAGGTGATATGGTTGCTGGGAATGGACAAAATATTGGAAACTGCCACCATTTAATGAGTGCCTATTCTCTGCGTGGCTCCTGGGATGATGATAACATTACTTAGCAACTAATACAGCATGGGCATCAAGCAGTTAGAGTAGATGTCAGCCGAAAACAAAGCTGGTAAGTCTTCCTGGTATTCCAGCTGAGTTTCTGTCCTGCTTTTTCTTGAGCAGGAAATGTTACATCAAAGTCCGTTTACCACCCAATTATGGAACCTATATTTGCCTGGATTTACTTAGGCTAATTTTCTTTTCTTTCTTTCTTTCTTTCTTTCTTTCTTTCTTTCTTTCTTTCTTTCCTCCCTCCCTCCCTCCCTCCCTCCCTCCCTCCCTCCCTCCTTTCTTTCTTTCTTTCTTTCTTTCTTTCTTCTTTCTTTCTTTCTTTCTTTCCTCCTTCCTTCTTCCCTTCCTTCCTTTTTCTTTTTTTGCTTAAAAAAAATTCTATTTTTATATCTGCACCAGTCTTAATGCATATAGTTTTCCTGTTTTGCTTTGGCTTCTGTTTTTGTAAGCCATCCTAAACCTTTTGAGAAGCAGGCAGGGTATACCCTGTAAATAAATAAAAAATAAATACATGCTTTTCCTGATCCTGGCCAAATCCCATTACAAAGAGAACCAAGGCACCATCAGAATTCCTTTGTTGCCTAGGGGTTGTCCTATCAATATTGTATAAAGCGAGCAGGTCATTGGCTAGGCCTTTGGATTCTTTCTGTTATTTCAAGGGTTTGGGGTGATATTCGTTGTAAAGAGAGCCAATCCGTAAAAATAAAATTTCTTTCTTTGCCAGGTGGTAACAAAAAAGGTTTGCACAGCCAGTGACGGGCTATGACAATATTTGGCCATGGTCTTTGCAGACAAAGAGCTTGGCTGGTCATCATTAACGATAAGCATGATTGCTACAACTTTTTTGACAGCCAGCTTCGGTAGAAACTATATGTAGCCTATTGTCAAGTCATTTTACTGAGCTCAGGAAATTTCCATTTGTCACTTAGCAGCCATGTGTCAGAAGCAAGATGCTTTGAACACGATTTGTGATTTTTTTTTTGTTACCTTCTAAAAATGCATGTTCTTTCACTAGTAGGAAATGACCTAATTTTTTAACCTTTATTAAAAAAAAACCTATTAACATCCAAGTTTTCGTGTCGAATACCATCTTAATTTTTTTTCTCTCTAAGGAACCCAGCCCCCTTCACGAGCAGTCATTATTCTAGATAAGTATATGGTGAGCCAGGATATAGAGAGGAAGCTGGAAGTTTCCCTGGACTCAGCAGAAATTTGGTGTTAGAAGCAGAAATAACCCCTTGTAAGTGCCTGGCTAATAGTTATGTAGTTCCTCCTTTTCTGCCCAGGTTCTAGGGGATAGATTTTGACAAGATGATGCTATGGCTGTGGACCGAAGTCTAAAATCCTAGCGGACGGGGAAGAGGTGACATTGTCCATTTCTGTCTGCAGGACCTAACAAAATAAGTATTTGTCCATTGCATGCTAAGTTCGGGGATGAGAAATGTCCTTAAGATCTTGACTGAGTTACTTCAGACGCTGGCATCACTGTTTTATCGTGTCCGGACTGAGGGTAATGCTATTTTGAAGATTATTGAAATGTTGGGTAGTCCTTGGGCTGTTTGGCTGTTGTGGAGACAGAGCAACAAGGCAAAACCATTTATCAAATACATAATAATGATTTATACGGTAAGTTTACTCCCTCGGGCGAAGACGTTATACAAACCACAAAGTATTTGGCCACTGCAACATTTAAAATATCTCACGATGCTTAAATACCATGAGATTTATCAATATTTTTAGTAGTTACATGAATTTCACTTTGGAAGTTACCCAATATTCTATGAGATTTGAGACTGGAGCCTGTTTTTCTTTTTTGTATTTGAATGTGCTCCATTTAGATGGATGCAGGCGTGTTAGTATGGGTGCTTAATGGCATATCATAAAGGATTTAACTTAATTCCACCATAATGAATTAATTCTCTCAGTGACACTGTTTTCATTATAGATTTAATGACATCACCTTGGCCAGGATTCAGGAATTCAGAACTCTAAGTTACTCTGAATCGTCTAAAAACGAAACTGGAAAGATGATTCTGCTTTGTGGGTGCGTTTCCTCCAACTGTGGATCAGAGCACGTGGGGGACGTCTATTATTTTGAGTAGTCGAGTTAAAAATAAAACTCTTAACACCCGTGAGGAAATTGGATTCCGCATTCTCTTAAATTGTCTTTAGGGACGTTGGTTTTATAAAACATGAACCCAGGAAAAAAGAAGAAAGCCCTCGTGTTTCTTTTCATTTGCTTATGTCATGGTTATCTGTTGGAAACATACACGGATAAATACGCGATCTCAAATCGTAATTCAGAAACAAGTTTTCAGCAGCTAAAGAAAGAGAGGGGGTGGGTGTAAAAATATTTATGCTGCGTTTTCGAGGACGGTGCTTGATTTCCTTTCGGATTTGTTTCATTTTGTGGAATTAGAGGGATGGTGCCTCCTATTTTTACAGGCTTGTATTGTCACCCCAGGAATGCTTTGGCAGTCGCAAAATTGGAAACAAATTTCTTGTGTTTCTCCAGTGCCTTTCAGACCTTAAAGGACAGGAACAAAGTGTGGCGGTTTGTCATCGGAACTCCAGGAAGCCACAAGGAAATGGAGCTTACAAACCAAATTGCTCAAAATGGGAAAGAAATGCAAAATACACAGCAGATGCTCCCAGCCTAGGAGTGGAAGCGTCAGGAAGAAGGGACCACCAGTAATGCTAACCGGTCTTGAACGATGGCTGTTTGCACCGAGACATGAGGCAGGGTCCCGTTTCCCTCTGATTTTGTTCCATAGACATCTTTCCAGGATTTGAAATTGATAATTGTAGACACAAAGATACACTTGGCCTAATTTGCCAGCCTATTGGAGTCACGGGTGATCACCCGACATGTCTGCACGTGCGCAGATGGTTCCTGCCAGGTTCAATCAGATTGGAAAACACAAAATGTGTGTATTTTTTTTTTTTTCAGACTATTGAAAGGGGCTGGTTGTCAGTGCCCTGGGTGTTGAAATGAGAAATATTATGCTGATTTTTTTAGACGTGTTTCTTCCACTTACAGACCAACGACACCAAAAACTTAGTTATCTGGGCTAAATTCGGGGATGGGAAAAATAGAGCCAACCAGCAGAGGAATCAAGCTGGAATTAGTGAATGCTTGAGGAGGGCAGATATTTCTGATTTCCATGTGTCAACAGAACGTCTGCTTTAATCGGTTAAGTATTTCTGTATTAACTCAGTCATTTCCAAACTTCACACAGGTATGGCTTCTCGTGTCCGAGTAGCTCTTGTACTCCATTTATCTGTTTTTCTGTTCAAACAGACTTACTGTTTCAATCGCCTGCATTTGTTTTAAGAAGAAAGTTTACATATCACTTCCATGAATGGAAAAAAAAAAACAACTCACAAAAAAACCCAACGATGTCTCTTACCACCTGTACAGAGTAACCATTAAAATAATTGTCGTTTGCCCAGGCTCCCTGAGCCTCAGGCCTTCCCTTTCTCCATTATTGCATTTTGTAGTACGCACCTATGCTCCGGAGGAATTTGGAAAATCGTTAGCTAATTAACAGCTACTATTTACTGAGTGCTTGTTGAGCACAGGCACGGAGCTAAACGTTTCGCATGTGCTCTCATGTGTAAGCCTCGCGCCAAATCCAATGGCACAGGTAGCCCACATTACCTCAGATGTGGAAACCGAGGCCAAGAGAAGTTAAGTGGCCCAGAGGCACACAGGTGACAACCCAATTAGGCTGCCTACGGCCTAGGAAGTGTCTCAACGTCTATGTTTTTACCGTAAAATAAAGTTTAATTTATATTTGGTATTTTGTCGATGGAAAAATATATGCTCCCTTCTAGAAAAACACCCGCCCTTTGTATCGGTTAGTTATGGCCACCACAAACCTGTATAACAAGCTTGGCCAGACCTCAGCGGGTTGAAACAGCAATCATTTGTCATTGCTGGTGGGTTAGCGAGCCAGCTGGAGAGATTCCGCCTGGGCGGCTCTGCTTCAAGGGTCCCTCATCCTTTTCCTGGGACGAGTAGGCTAGCCGGGATATGATTTCAGAACGATGGCAGAGAAGCGAAAGAGCCAGCCTATCTTTGCAAGCACAGGCCCACAGCCCATTTCAAGCCTCTAGTCACAGCATGGTTGGTGAACCTTCCATGGTGAATCTTCCATGATTTGCCAGAGCAAATCACAGGGCCGAGCCCAAAGTCGAAGGGAAGGGAAGTATACCATAACTATATGACAAAGGGCATGGGACACAGGGAGGGCCCCTGATGCAGAATCTATTCCTTCTTTTGAAGCGCAGAAGTATCTCTCTCTCTTGTTTGTAGTTACGACTTTGTCGGTTTCTTGCTGGTCTTTTCAAATACAAGAAGTATCTCAGTCCAACCTCCACCCCTTCCCCCATCAGTTGCAAGAAATCGGGCTACAGATAGGTGGATGTTGTAGTTCCTAAGTGTCTCTACTGCAGCTCTCTTGGTCTCCAACCTGAAGAAACTCCAAGGAGAGAAAAGTCCAAGGAGAGGAAATGTCTTTTCCAGGTCAAAGCATTGAATGAGTGGTAGGGGGAGGAACAGACCCAGATTTCCTGACTCCCGCCTAGTCTGCCTCCCACTCTGCAAAATCAATGGGGTCAGGATCAGTGAGATTTTCTTGATGCTTTTTTCACGTAAACAAGGGAGTTATCGAACTCCACGGAGAACAAGATATCTTACTTGAGTTAAAAAAGCAGCCCAATAAAAATGTTTAAAGAAGTTACTATGGAGGTATTTTGGATTCAGCCCTTCATTGTGTTTTTTGTTTTTTTTTTAGGTTTATTTATTTATTTTTGAGAGAGAGGCAGAGAGCACGGGCACGGGAAAGCAGGAGAGGGGCCGAGAGAGAGGGAGACAGAGAATCCCCAGTGGGCTTCAAATTGTCAGCACGGAGCCCAAGGCGGGGCTCCAAACCACAAACCGTGAAATCGTGACCTGAGCTGAAATCAAGAGTCGGACTAACCTACCCGAGCCACCCAGGCGCCCCTCATCCCTTCGCTGTAACTGAAATTAGATGTCGCCGATGAACACAGGCTTACGTTTACACTAGCGACTTTGGAGATTGATTTTGTCCTGCTTTAGAGTGTTTTAAAAGCAAAAAAAAAAAAAAAAAAAAAAATTAGTGAAATCATTTACGTCATGTCAGTTTAAATACGCTTCACTTCCAGGCACGGAAATATTTTCATCTGGGGCCTGGATGGGGTTTCCCTCTTCTTTCCTTGATGGTATACAGTGGATTTCACTTTGGTAAGATTCACTCCGAAGTTCGGAAAGAAAGCAGCATGGTCGTGGAAAAAGAAGCCCGGAGAACTGAGCTTCTGCTTTGGCAGAGAGAGACCTTGGACCCAGAGTCTGAAGACCGAGTGTATTTTCCCCAGACAAACCTGCCCTCCCCCAGGGTATGGCGGCTTGTCCCAAGTCTGGAGCAGCAGCCGGGTCATCTGCTCGCCCTGCTTTGTCAGGATCATCCTACACGTGCTCTAGCTGTGAGCAGTCAGTCCAAGCGGCATCGAGTTATTCGGAATCCCTGCCCGAAGACACGGACCACAACTGGGGCAGAGTCAGAATTTCCAGAGCTGGAAAAATCTGAAAGATCGTCTGGATGGAGGCTCTCATTTTTTAGGGGGGAGTAGGGGCCCAGAGAAAGAGAGCATCTTGCCCGAGGTAGCACAGCTTGGTAAAGGGTTCAGCAGAACTTTGATGTGGTGATGGAGTTTATGGAGACGTTGTGGAGCTCTCCATAGGGAGAGCTCCTCGAGGGCTGGGTTTCTGCTGATTTCATCTCTGTTATCCCTATTAACTTACTAGTGTCTTTAGGATTGACACAAGGATTCCAGGCTGCTCTGTGAGTTATTCCCAGGGCACTTAGTACAGTCCTGTGCCTGCTCCAGGCAGAACTTGGTAAACGTGAGCTGAAACCAGTCCCTGATACCCTTGCGTTACATTTTGTGGGTTTGTTTTTTTTTTTTTTTTTTTTTTTTTTACTATTTATTTTTGAGAGAGACAGAGACAGAGACAGAGTGCGAGCGAGGGAGGGGCAGAGACAGAGGGAGACACAGAATCGGAAGCAGGCTCCAGGCTCTGAGCTGTCACCACAGAGCCCGATGCAGGGCTTGAACCCATGAACCATGAACTCATGACCTGAGCTGAAGTCAGATGCCTAACTGACTGAGCCACGTAGGTGCCCCAGATTTTGTGGTTTTAAAAAGCATTTTCCAGGGGCGCCTGGGTGGCTCAGTCGGTTAAACTTCTGACTTCGGCTCAGGTCATGATCTCACAGCTCATGAGTTCAAGCCCCGCGTCCGGCTCTGTGCTGACAGCTCTGAGCCCGGAGCCTGCTTTGGATTCTGTGTCTCCCTCTCTCTCTGCTCCTCCCCCACTCATGCCCTCTGTCTGTCTCTCTCTTTCTCACTCTCCCTCTTTCTCAAAAATAAATTAAAAAAAAAAAAGGAAACTGAGACCCGGAGAAGGTAAGCAACTTTCCCAGGTTTACGCACCTAGTAAAATCCAGCACTGGCTGCTCCTAAGTCCACACCCTTGGCCACTGTGCCGGTCTCCCAAACACACTCAATAATAAGAAACCCATGTGGTCCTGAAGAAATACAGATTCCCAGGTGTCCCTCCGTCCATCAAGAGTCAGTAGTTCTTGGGTGGGGCCCGGGAATCTGGATTTTAAGAGACGCCTGTGTGATTCTCCTGGTGCTGTAACTATACTGTCTCATTTTTAAGACACCAAATGCAGAGACTGTCCAGCAAACCCAAACCTCCTTCCTCCTTGCTCTCTCCTACACCTGAACTCAGACCATGCCTCTGAAAAGTGAGGTTAGCCAAGCACAGGCCAGTCTTCGTGTCCTGGGGAAAAGCATGATTGCTTTCTTCTCAATGCAAGGAAAGGGGAGGTGAGAAATGCACTTAAGTGGGCATTGTGAGGAAAACATTAAAAAAAAATCCCCCAAATCAAACCCAAGAATCACAGTTGCCATTGGGAATCATTAAAGTTCTATTCAAATATATCCAAGTTTCAGAACATTCCTTAGCCCAAATGTCTTACGGGAAGAGGTACCCTTACCGCTGCCTTTATTTTTATGATCCTTATCTCATGACCAGGACTAGGATAAATAACTCGCTTGAGACAACGCACTGTGACAGAATAGCGCCAGACTGAGACCCGGGAGATCTGGGCACCCTTGCTAAATGGCATCCTCGAGAGGCTCTGGCCTCCGTTTCTCAGGCTCTGAAATGGGCGGTAAGCGGACATGGCCCCTGCCATCTCTGGCAACTGTAAATTAAACAAATCAACAAACCAAAACTAATGACAAATAAAACCAATAAGACAAACGTAAAAACAAGCAAGAACTCACGGCGCCCCCAACTTGCATCCGTGGCCATTTCGGAAACCCTTCCTAGTGGGGTCAGCCCTGATATATTTTTCTGAGAAGGCATTCAGCAAATGTTACTTAGATCCCTTTTCTGTGCCAGGCAACTAGGGTAGGACCTGGGGACAAAACAACAAGGCTTCCCTAACCTCACTGAAAGCAAAGCCGAACCAAACTAAATATTCTGGTCTTAACGTGTTTATAGTGTAGTCAGGGGTCAGGGGACGATAATTAATGAAACACATAAATACAATGGATACATATTATAATGTATATTATACCAATATGTAGAAACTCCAATAACACGTTCATATTATTGGCATAATATTGGCACAGGGGTGAGTGCCATGAAGAGAACAGGGTGGTACTATGAGTGTGTGGGTCAGGAAAGCTTCCTGGAGGAGGTGATAATGTTGCTGAGAATGGAAAGGAAACTTGGAAGTTTTGGCTCGTGATGCCTTAGAACATAATGGCCGTGGTCTCATCTGATTTTAGATGAATGGAAAATCCCAAAGAAAATAACTCAAGCGTGAAATAATCTCTGTTCACGATCGGGAAACTTGCTCCCGTTCCAGCTTGGGCCACCTCGCACGGCTCACAAGAAGTAATGGCTGAATTTTCAGGAAGTTTCTGCATTGGTTGTGAAAGGCAACCATTATTAAAAATTAAACCATACAACCTTTCGGTTAAGTAAATCATTAGAAACAGAGGCGATAGATACCCGAAGCATCACTTCTTAGTTATTTGTACTATACTGATGGTCTTGACATTAGTCACATCCGTTGCGTGTGCATCTTGGAAATGCCATACGCGGATGTGTTATTCCAACTGTGTGCCTCTTCCCAACTTCTCACTTGGCGAAGGCATACTGGGGACTTGAAATCGGTCACGGGAGTATTTACACCACAGGAATTAGCCAACACTAGAGAGCAGGGCTCCCCTTTTTCTCCGCCCTGGGAGCCAGCCAGTTGTTAGACCAGTGCAACCGCTTCCCCTTCGGAGCTACTCACTCTGGGTGGCCGTTGAATCACTCTGTCAGGTCAGTCGGTTGACTGCCATGGGAGAGCCAATCAGAGGGGTTACAGTTCAGTTCTTTTTTTTTTTTTTTAATGTTTATTTATTTTTGAGACAGTGAGAGACAGAGCATGAACAGGGGAGGGTCAGAGAGAGAGGGAGACACAGAATCCGAAACGGGCTCCTGGCTCCGAGCTGTCAGCACAGAGCCCGACGCGGGGCTCGAACCCACGGACCGCCAGATCATGACCTGGGCCGAAGTCGGACGCTTAACCGACTGAGCCACCCAGGCGCCCCTACAGTTCAGTTCTTGTAGAGGTTTGTGTCCAACTCACCCTGGGGAATTTCAAGAACCACTACTTAAACAAATATTCATTCATTCATTCATTCATTCATGCACATGGCTTAAGAACTTTGAAACCAAGATTGATGAGAAGGGAAAAGTAGAATCCTTTCTTCCTCCATCCACTCCCCAGCTGTGGCTTTGTATGCCTTCCAGACCTTTCTACACAGTGCCACATCTCTTTCCCCCTTCCAACTCACTATGTGTTGGTCAGTAAGTTGCCTTTTTTTGTTGTTGGTTTTTGTCCACTTAATAACGTCGCCGGGCTCTGCAGAGAGGGCAGTGCAGCCTGGTGTTTAGACCATCATTATGGAGCCAGACTGTCCTGGTTGACCAGCTCACCAGCAGTATAACCTGGGACAAGATCCTCCCCTGTGATGCAGTTTCCTAATCTGTAAAATGGGAACAGAGTAAAAATACCTGTCCCTTAGGGTTTTGCATGCGTTCTATTAAGGAACACGTTGAGCATTCCACAGGAGGTAGCCTGTGGTATTTCCCTCTATCCGATCATTTTTCTCATTTTATTTTTTGTCACTATTCCATTTTCTAAGCGTACTAAAATACACTTAAGTAGCTTCCCTAATATTGAGATTATTTCCTTTTTTTTTTTTTTTTTTTTGGCTGCTACATACTCATGTGAATATATTTGCACAATTGTCTGAGTTTATTCATGAGAAAAATTCCCGGAATGGAGACTTCTGGCTCAGAATTTGGTAGCTATGGCCAGTGACTCCAAATCAGGTTGAAACAAATACACGCTCTCCCAACAGAATGTGCGAACGCCCTACTGCATTTCAAACGCGTTAGCCAACCTTTCGTGTTGCCAATGCAGAGAGGGAAAAGTCGTGCTTGATCGCTTACTCTGCGTTTTCTAACTTTCCAAGAAGTTTAACTAGCTATTCATACTTGCGTTATCCATTAGCGTTTCTTCGTCAAAAGACGAAGTGTTCCTGTATTTTACTCTCCATATTTTTGCAGCTTGTCTTCTCTTTTTGGCCACACAAAATATTTGTACGTATTCAAATGGATCCATCTTTTATTCAATGGTTTCTGGGTGGTATGCCACATGGAGAATAGACTTGGATTGCCCTTTTGGAAAAATAAAATTATTTAGGTTCCCTTTAAGTTCTTTTAGGGTTTTACATTTTATATCCAAATATTTGAGACCTCTGTAATAGTTGTAAAGAGAGCATTAATGATGAATTTCATTTTTTTCCCAAATATTTAGCCAATTTTCTCAGCACTATTTTTTGATTTGGGTTTTTTTTTTTTTTTTTTAAATAATTTATTGTCAAATTGGCTAACATACAGTGTGATCTTGGTTTTTGGGGTGGGTTCCCGTGGTTCATCGCTTACGTACAACACCCAGTGCTCATCCCAGCAAGTGCCTTCCTCAATGCCCATCACCCATTTTCCCCTCTCCCCCAGCCCCCCATCCCCCTCAGTTTGTTCTCCGTATTTAAGAGTCTCTTATGGTTTGCCTCCCTCCCCCTCTGTTGTACCTATTTTTCTCTTTCCCTTCCCCCATCGTCTTTTGTTAAGTTTCTCAAGATCCACACATGAGTGAAAACAGAAGGTATCTGTCCTTCTGTGACTGACTTATTTCACTCAGCCTAATACCTTCCAGTTCCATCCACGTTGCTGCAAATGGCATGATTTCATTCTTTCTCACTGCCAAGTAGTATTCCGTTGTGTATATAAACCACAATTTCTTTATCCATTCATCAGTTGATGGACATTGAGACTCTTTCCACAATTTAGCTATTGTTGAAAGTGCTGCTATAAACATTGGGGCACAAGTGCCCCTATGCATCAGCCCTCCTGTATCCCTTGGGTAAATTCCTAGCAGTGCTATTGCTGGGTCGTAGGGTAGATCTATTTTTAATTTTTTGAGGAACCTCCACACTGTTTTCCAGAGCGTCTGAACCAGTTTGCATTCCCACCAAAGGTCAGCACTATTTTTTGATTGAGCCATACTTTCCCCGTCAATTTGAAATGGCACTTTGATGACGTATAAGATCCCCATGTTTTTTCAGTTTAACTTCTTTTAGTAGTGACTTTTTATTTCTTATGTTTGTATTTATTTTTATTTTAGAGCGAAAGTAAAAATAGAGGAGGGGGCAGAGGCAGGGAGAGAGAGAATCTTAAATTTTTTTTAACATTTTATTTATTTTTGAAAGAGAGAGAGAGAGAGAGACAGTACGAATGGGGGAGGAACAGAGAGAGGGGGAGACACAGAATCTGAAGAAGGCTCTGTGCTGGTCAGCTCAGAGCCCGACGCGGGGCTCAAACTCACAAACCGTGAGATCCTGACCTGAGCTGAAGTCGATGCTTAACCGACTGAGCCACCCAGGCGCCTCTGGAAGAGAGAGAGAATCTTAAACAGTCTCTGTGCTCCGTGCGAAGCCAAACTTGGGGCTCAGTTCCATAACGCTAGGATCATGACTGAACTGAAACCAAGAGTTGGATGCTCAACCGACTGAACCACCCAGGCACCCAGACTTTTCAAAATTTTTAAAATTTTTGCTATTTTTT
This sequence comes from Panthera pardus, assembly GCF_024362965.1. Classification (NCBI taxonomy): domain Eukaryota; kingdom Metazoa; phylum Chordata; class Mammalia; order Carnivora; family Felidae; genus Panthera; species Panthera pardus. The sequence continues at coordinate 32,719,401 of NW_026526743.1, read as the reverse complement.
AAGGTGTATTTATTTTTATGAGAGAGAAAGAGCATGAGTGGGAGAGGGACAGAAAGAGAGAGAGAGAGGAGACAGAATCTGAAGCAGGCTCCAGGCTCCAAGCTGTCAGCACAGAGCCCCACACGGGGCTCAAACTCACAAACTGCGAGCTTACCACCTGAGCTGAAGTTGCCCCTGGAGCCACCCAGGCGCCCCTGACCCATTTTCTCTTTTATTCCTCATCCTGATGCTGGCAATCCCGGGCTCCCTTTACAGGTAAAAAACCCGAGGCTCAGAGCAGCGATGGCCCTTGCTTGCAGTCACCCAGCCAAAACAGGGCGGTGTCCTAAGGTTCACACCCAGAGTTTTCTGACTCTAAATCCAGAGTTCTTTCCACCGTCTCCAGAGAACGATAAATGAAGGAATTCGTTAAGAGAAGTGGGGAAAAAATTCCGTCTTTTAAATCGAGAGTCACCAAGGAAATCACTTGGAATCCAGGTACGTGTTGAATTACACAACGCGTCACGTCAAACGAAGCCACCCGTCCACGTACGATTCTGACCTTCCTCGGGTTTGTCCCGATGACCAACTCTGGAGCCCTTATGAGCAGCCAAGGCTCCAGAACTTCTTGCTAATATTATGTATTAGGTACAACCACACTGCTGCTTTGGGCTGCTTCCTTAAGAATGGAGGAAAAAAAAATAAGGCTGAGACTTTGATCTCGTGTTTTCAATCTGGCTGTTATAAATAGAATTTCAGCTTAAGTATACTAATGATTTTTTTTCACTATGCAAATGATATTGGTTCCCTAGCAACAGAACAAATAAGTGTTTCTCCTCTAATTCTGTGTATGTTAGTTTAGAGAAGGCACACAATAAGTTAATTAGAGAGTGGTTGGGGGTGATTTGTAAATGTCATATTAACATGCTGCTTGCCTTTGTAGCACCCAAAGATTTTAAAATATACGGATGCCATTTCTGGCACGGTTGATTCATTTTTGTGTCTCTAGCACCTTTCCCCCAACTAATATTTGGAATACAGATTGGGACGTGGCATGTGATGTCTTTGGTGGCAACTTCTAATTACGGAGGCACTCTGTTTGGAGGAAAACAGATCTCTAAAAACCGAACCTGAAGCTAAAGATAAATCAGGGCGTTACCAGAATCCCAGTGTATCAGAGATGGACCGCAGAGGCCTTTGATTTCGCCGAGGTGAGAACCGAGAGGTGACTTATCCAAGGGCCCGGGGTCTGTAGTTGGCTGTGCTTCTAGCCAAATCCAAGACTCCCTATTCTGTCCACTAGCCCCCTCTCGTGCCAAGGCTTGCCCTATATTCCTTAAGCAGCCAACGCTTTTCTGTTTATTGGTAAGGCTCTGTGTATACTTCTGGCTGTTTTCTGTTCACCTTGGACTTGACTTCTTCTTTTCGTTTTTTTAACTTTTTAAAATGTTTATTTTTTTTTTAATTAAAAAAAATTTTTTTTAACATTTATTTATTTTTGAGACAGAGAGAGACAGAGCATGAACGGGGGAGGGGCAGAGAGAGAGGGAGACACAGAATCGGAAGCAGGCTCCAGGCTCTGGGCCATCAGCCCAGAGCCCGACGCGGGGCTCGAACTCACGGACCGCGAGATCGTGACCTGAGCCGAAGTCGGACGCTCAACCGACTGAGCCACCCAGGCGCCCCTAAAATGTTTATTTTTGAGAGACAGAGCGCAAGCTGGGGAGGGGCAGAGAGAGAGGGAGACACAGAATCTGAAGGAGGCTCCAGGCTCTGAGCTGTCAGCACAGAGCCCGACTCGGGGCTCGAACTCACAAACCGAGAGGTCATGACCTGACCTGAGCCAAAGTCCGACGCTTATCCGACTGAGCCACCCAGGCGCCCCTGGACTTGATTTCTTCTAAAAGTCACCCTCTGCCCCTTCTGCCCACCACAGATGACTGGTCTGTATTACATCTGATTCGTGAACTGTTTCCAGGGAGGGGGGTAAAGAGAAGGGGGTGCATCGAGGGAGACAGAGTCTATCACATCCGGGATGAAGTCTGTTCGGAATATAAATGACGTTGGGGTCGCAGTTGTGCTGATAGCGGGCGCCGTCACCCCATGCCGCATGATGTCACATGACCCATCCAAATGCAGGAAACACAGGGAGGCCAGGAGGTGAGGGGGTCTCCTTATATATGTCTTTCCCTGAATCAGGAAACAAGTCTTTCCCAGAAGCCCCTCTTTGGCTACAACAAAGCCACCCTTAGCTGCAGAGGAGGCTAAAGACGCCTTCTTGCTGAGAGGCGGGCAAGGACGAAGGGGTTGGGCACGCTGCTGCCTGGGGAATGCCCGGCTCCTCTCCCCCTTGACATTCACCCTTCTGTGTACCTGCCATTGCTGTGTTCTACTGGGAGCGGCTGAGGGCTTTCTCTTGGCTGCAAGTTGGCAAGGCCTGGGTGCTGGGGACTTGTACCCCCTGTGTGCAAGTTGGAAGTGAAGGACAAATGGGAGACAGAGGGTTTATACCCCAGCTGGCTCCCCCTTGAGTGGGACGAGTTGAAGGCATATTTCACATCTGTTCCCAGGGGTTCCTGATGGGGCAAGGACCCAGTTGCCCACAGAGGTATCTCATCTGTCAATACACCTTGAGGTCCTTGCCTTGCCTTCTCTGTCTTGCTTCCCCATGTCTTCTGGGACCACCTTCCGAATAAATCACTTGTGTTCAAGTCTTGCTTTAGAATTAGCTTCCGAGGGCAACGCAGCCTGTGATGCTGGCTATGAGAGTCTCCTTACCTTCATTTCTTCGAGCTGTGGAAGGGAGATGCCAACCTTCATCAGGTAGGCCAGTTGGGAGGGCCAGTGAAAAAACATCCATGAAAACATGTTGCAAAACGCAAAACATTAAAGACACAGGGGTAACGTGGGCTGGAAAACACCACGTGCCTTTTCCCCCAACCCATCAGTTTGGATTCCATTTCTGTAATTTCGCGCATACTTGCCAGGGACTAGGTCTTTGGGCAGAGATCCCTTCCTTTGACAAATAAAGGAAGTGTAATTGCTAAAGTGGTATTTCCCCTCAATCTCAGCTAAGAGCCTTGCTTTTATGGCTGTTACTCCACTAGGATTCCAATTAGCTATTATTCTTTAGAGAAGGGGGTGGTGGTGACAAAATGGTCCACACTGTTGCATTAGAGTTTTCAATATTCGGTACATTGACAAAGATTAACAGTTCATTCTCTGTCGCAGGTACTCAGCCGGAGACACTTGGGACTGCCCCAAACATCTTTACTCTCTGGTTTCATTTTCTCCATAGGAAGAAAAAAAGGGCACATCGATGTATTGGGTACAATCACCTTAATGAAGCCAGGCTTTGAAAAATAAGAAGCAAAGTCATCTATTTCCATGCAGTTGAAATTCTCATCTAATATGGCCTGCAGTTTCTTCTCGTTGTTGTTGTTGTTGTTGTTGTTGCTGTTGTTGTTGTTTTTCTTGACTTCCAGGCTGGGAAACTGTGGACCCCATTCTTCTAACTCCTGTCACTTGTTTGATGCTATTCTTCTGGCCTTGTTGTGACCTCCCGCAGTAGGGCTGTGCTGCAGCCTTCTTCTTCTGAACATAGCACCTGTGTTGGGTATTTCCCAGCCACCCCTCCACACTCATGCTCCCATTCTTTCCCCTGCTCTGTGTCCCTGGAGGTTGACTTCTACAGTCTGCATCACCAGGCTCCCTTCTCTGGCTTTCCACTGGAGAGGATTAGCAGGAACCCGGAGAATCTGACGAGGGAGGATTGGGTGTTCAGCTTCTCTGTACACTCCTGTTGAATTACTCTTCAGCAGAGGCTTCCTTGTTCCTCTATCTACCACGCCGGCTCATTCAGGCAGCCCCTCTCCTACAGCTCTCTCTTGTTCTACTGATAACTCCCTTCCTAGGGACTTCCAGCGAGGGGTGGTAATGACTTTCCATTGTTGCTGGTCTCTGGGTGTAACAACCCCCCTCCTCGGCTCCCTTAGTCTGCACCTCTGTAAATAGTGCTGTATTAACCTCTCTGCAGTCACCACTTCAAGGGGACCCTCTGCTTCCCGATGGCTGAGACAGCACTCCAGTTTCCCTTTGAGAACTTACCTTTGTCCCACGGGATAGAGGTAGTGGGACATCATAATCAAGGTGCCCTGCCTTTCCTCAGCCCGAACAAAGAGGGTGCAGAGGAACACATGGTCCAAGCAAGTCCAAAAGGGATTCTGTCTCCCTGGGACTTCAACCGACAGCAGAGAAGCCACATTCCTCTGGCAGCCCAACCGAAGGGGCTGAGGAGCAATTCCTATCGCTCAGACTTCCAGAGCTGCTCTGGTGGGTGACTTTTCCAGGCCTGGTTCTGCAACCTTCCCCTCCATCCTCTGAGCCCTTCCAGAACCTTCCAATCAATTCCTTATTTTGCTCAAAGTGAACCAGTATAGGTTTCTGTTGCTTCGCCCCAGAGAATCTTCACTGATGCAACTCTGAAGCCACTTTTTCCAAGACTTGCCTTCCCCAAGCATCCGTATGGCTTAGGGGCCTTCCCCTTGGCCCCTGTTGGGGGAAATTGATCCTTTTACCTGCTTTCAGTTACTGCACCTGCTACTCGCTGACTTCTGAGAGCTTCCTCCTTCCTATTTACATGTGCACCCATAGTCTATCACAGTAACTTCTTTTGATATTTCCCGAATTACACCACCTTTTGTAGTTGTTGGGTTTTGCCTGTGATTCCTGTTTATAATGGTACAGGATCTCCAGACCGGAGCCCTATCAAAAATTGCCCAATGTTTTAAAACCGTGCCTCAAATTAGTTGACATCTGTGACTCTTAAGTATAAAGCTGGCTGAGGAAATGCTATCAGCATGACACAATTTGAATGTGGGCACACATGTTAGGTTTGAAATGTAAGGGTGTGGTTGGCTTTTAGACAGATATTTTTAAAATGTTGGGGGCAACCAAGTCTGGTAGTGACAGCAGTGTGGTCAACCTTTAAACATCTGTCAATACTGTGTTCAGAGTGTGGGATATGAGCAGTTTCATATACTGCAGAGAGGGGACATGTCCAGTTAGCGTCACTTTAGGGGACAGTTTCATCTATTAAAATGTTAAAGCACATTCCCATGATCCATCTAGTGTACTGTTCAGATCCCACTCGAATAGACACGCTTGCCTATGTGCCCAGGGAGGTGCGTATAAGATGTTTAATCCATCAGGGTTTATAAAGATTAAATTTGGTTGGGGGGGGATTGAAAACAAATATACAAATGTTCGTCAGCTGGAAGATGGGCTAAATGCACCTTGAGAAATTCACCTTTTGGATCACTGGTGAGCAATGAAGAAGAATGGGCTATATTTCTACTCATGACTGGGTGCAGCTCAATCATAAGGTTGATACCATTTATGAAAGAAACACGCAAACACCGACGGTACCTCCGTAGGTCTGCATGGACTTATACATATTTATGTCATGCAAAGAAAGGCTTAGAAGGTATCACATCAAACTGACAGAAGTGCCTACCTCTGGGGAAGAAGAGACCAGGATTTTTTGAGGCGTGGGGCATGTGGTCAAAGGGGACTGTGGCAAAGACTGGCTGACTCATGGTCAAACCTATTCCTCTCCTTTCTGATAACCCAGCTACACAGCATTTTCCTTGCAGTTAAGTGTGGCCGTGTGATTAAAATCTGGCCAGTGGAAAGGGGGTGAAGAAGGCGTTACCACCTTCCAACAGGCAACCCTTCCTGCCTTTTCCTTCCTCTCCAACCTGGAAGCTACATTTCAAGATGGCGGAGCCACAGATGAGGAAGCTAAGTTCCTGGACCTCTCTGCCTGGGAGACAACTGCTCGCAGGTCAGGAACACCGGATTGGATTTCATGAAAGCAAGAAATAGATTGCTACTCTGTTAAGCCACTGAGATTTTAGTGTTCATCTGTGCTGGGAACTAGCTTTACGCAAACCCACATCACGATTTTAGTGTTAATTCAAGTGTTTTTACTTTTTAAAAAAGAAGAGTGCATTCACGTATCACTTGTGCAATTAAGTTTTCAAAGAAAGATGGAATGAGAGCAAATCCTATCTAAGAAGGACTTAGGATTCTATGTGAGTGACCGTGGTGCTTTTCTGGATCCCTTACGGCTTCAGGTAGAGTCCTGCCATGTACCAGCCAGAAAAAAAATCACTCTCCATTCTTGTAGAAGGTCATGAGTCAAGAAACCTGAATTCCAGTCCTAACTCTTGATTCCACCACCCGTGGGGCCTTGAGTAAATCACCTCCCTTCCTTGGGTCTCGGTTTCCTGGCCTGTAAAAAAGAGTGAACGTTTAGGGTGAGTTCCCCGAGAAGCAGACTCTGAGACTCTGAGGTTGACTGGGGAGTGTTCTTGACAGGTGAGAAGTGAAGGAAGCAGGACTGGGCAGAGGGAGAAGTTGGATTGTGATGTGGTTGGAAAAAACCTCAGTGGATTCCATGCGGAGCTGGGATGGACTGTTAGAGTTAACCCAAATTAGAGCAAAGTGGCCAAGCCTTTGTCATCATCTCTAATGTGGGTACCAGAATCCCAGGGAAAAATGAAACCACACAACATTAAGTCCAGAGAGGTGCCAACAGAGGCGGGTCCAAATCAACTTCATCTAGTAACTTTTCTGTGCATATCCATGTAGTAATGACGAATGATTTACCAGTGATGAATGGCGAAGTTGTCGGTGCCCCTCTGATGGTCTGAAATTAACAGGGACCTGGCATCTGTCAGGAAGGTGAGAGCCATGGTCATTTCAGGGTGGGGTTGAGGTAAATATACTCTGGATGCTCATCCATACTGTGATCCCCATCTGTCTGATTAGATTAAACCCGAAAAGTAAAACCACTGCTGTTTGAGTTTAAAGCCAAGACCGCAGTGCAGCTTTGGAGATGTGAAGACTTTAGCCAGGAAGCGGCAGGTGCTAGAAAAACGATGCCAGGAGGTTGTACATCGATACCTTCACAATGCTGTGCAGTGTTCCACGGATGTCGGATTTGACCCTGGAGTTCTTATTTCCAGCTCTTGGAACTTGGCGGCCCCAGGGGCAGAGGGGGGGCAGAGTGGGGCGCCCCATGTTGATTCTAGAGCTGGCTTTCTCCAAAAAGTACCCAGTGCTTTCCGAGGCGGGGGTGGGGGGGCAGTTGGATATGATCCTCTGGGATACCAGATGCACATGTTAGAGTTTCTGCTTACTTTCTATCTTTTTGAAATAAATATTTTTTATATATTCACATCGTATACACTCCTATCATAGTATGTACATGCAATTTAGGAACAAACAAATGCACCTATATTTGGGGTGCACCTCTGAAAAAATTTACCAATGGTAATATGCACCTTTTAATTTTTTTAATGTTTATTTAATTTTGAGAGAGAGAGAGACAGAGTGTGAGTGGAGAAGGGGCAGAGAGAGAGAGGGAGACAGAATCCAAAGCAGGCTCCAGGCTCTGAGCTGTCAGCACAGAACCTAACGTGGGGCTCGAACTCACAGGCCGCAAGATCATAACGTGAGATGAAGTCGGACGCTTAACTGACTGAGCCACTCAGGCACCCTCAACGAGATTATTTTTAACGGCTTTATTGAGGCATAATTGATATACAAAAACTGCACATAGTTAATGGATACAACTTGACGAGTTTAGACATATATGTGCAGGAGTGAAACCATAATCACGTTCAAGGTAATAGACATACCCATCACCTCCCAAAGTTTTCTTGTGTCCCTTTTTTTGTTGGCTTGTTTCTTTTTTGTTTTTGTGGTAAGAACCCTTCACGTGAGATCTATTCTCCCAACAAACTTTCAAGTGCACGGCACAGCATTGTTAACCATGGGCAGGTTTTTCTTAAATAGGAATAAGGCAGATAAATCACACTTCAGCATATATAACCAAAAATAAATAAGCCTATCCATAAACACTCAGGTGCCCAGGATCTTGAATCCAGGGCAGAATCTGGGGCTCATTTTTCTTCATATGGCTTTGGTTTATTGTCCAACTTTCTGCAAAACATTCCCTTCCCTGGATCCTTTCCTCTCTTCCTTTTCTGACCTTCCTCTCTCCGTTCTCATTCGTTCACTTTTCCACATTGGGTTTTCCGGGACGTCTACCTCGAACCAGTCACTGAGCTTGGGGCAGAGAGCACGGTGGACAAAACTGCCTGTTCCCAGCTGCGGCCACTTTCGGTGTCTCCTCCCAGGTCGATTTCATTCTGCCGTCTCTTTCTTTTCAGTGCCTGGTCGCTGTCACCACATCCTACCTGCAGGCATTCAGCTTTCTCTTGTAACTTACACCTCTAGAAACATCCCCGTAGGCGGGTGCCTTCTCTGCCGGTCAGTACTCCGTGAATTGGCAGCTTCATGAGAGGCCTCTCTCGGCTGAATTTATGGCTTGGCAAAGCCATTTCATAAAAAATGATTAATGATAATTAACATTTTAACTTCGGGCCATTTAATGGCACCCGACAAAGGGGTCAAGTGAAACTCATGGGTGTCATATGTCAAATGTCACAGTTATGGGAGGGGGCTGAACAGGAGCTGAGGATGAGCCGTGGAGAGTGCGTGGGGAACCATGCAAGGAGCTTCCTTCCCCACCCACCCCGCGCTGCCTCCTCTGCCCACGGTCAAAGGGCCGCTGCCCCCACCCCGGATGTGAAGTATCTGTGCTTCAGTTTGAATGTGTGTCTGGGAAATCAGTTCCTAACAAATGTAATAACGCCAGACTCCCTTCGGCCCCCTGTGTTCAATGCCCAGCAGGCTGCCCATTAAGGAAAGCCCACCGATGTTGAGCACTAAGAGACCAGCACCAAAAAAGTTAGCAGAAAACGAGACCAAGAACCAATGCATTGCAGAACCGGAGGCCTTCCGCGAAATAAGGAGATGAATGACCAAGGCCCAGACAAGACGGCAGGTGCCACATACTGGATCTTTCTGTCCCCGAGATGGGAGCCTGGCGTGGAGACAACAGCCGGTAATGAAAAGGAACACACGCCGAGGTGAGGGAGGAGGTCGGTTCCCAAGGACAAGAAAAGTGGGGTAGCCAAACAAAGCTTTGGTCACAGAGCCACCCCGCACGCCAGAATTCCGTCTTCGGGAGCGGCTCTCTGCTGACAGAATTGGGACCTCGCAGCGGACGCCTGGGACTGTAGTCCGCGTCACGATCTCCGCGCGGACACGACTGGCAAGCTGAGGCTGTGTGACACCCCCCGGGAAGGTCACCCGCACTGGAACGCGTTAACACAGGAATAGCCAACATTTATGGAGCGCGTGCACCAGCTTCTGAGCTAAATCGTTAACGTTCTTCAACGGAGTGAGTCCTCACCGACACCCCCTGACCCAAGTTCTTGTTGTGGTTGTTGCTAAAGCAGGCGTCGTGCTCAGGGTGGAACCCGAGTCGGGGTTTGAACTCATGACCCTGAGATCAAGACCCGAGCTGAGATGGAGAGTCAGACGCTTAACCGACTGAGCCCCCCAGGCGCCCCAAGTTCTAGCTTGACCGCATTTTATTTACAAAAACGCCGAGGCTCAGAGAGCTTAAGGCACTTGGGTACCATCACCCGGGTACCAAGCCGTGGGGCCACCCCGTGAACTCAGTTTGCTCGGCCTGTTTCCACATTCTCAGTCGCCCCACCAAGCTGCCTCCTGAACAGCTGAGCGTGTCACAGTGACCTCACGGTAAGGGAAGGGTAGAAATAACGAGCCGATAGCAATCTGAGGCTTCCTTTCAAAAACATTTACTTAAAAACACGACAGCGAGTCTACTTAAAGAGAAGTATCAATGGAACACGATACAAGTTCGAAAACAGCCTGGATCTCGAAGGCGAAATGAAAAGTAGCAGAGGCTGGAAAGCTCCGACGTGTACGTAACAGGCCTCAGTTAATGGTGCTGGTAGCTTGTGCGTTTGAGGAGCGATCGGGCATGATGAGGAATTTTCCAATGTACTAAAAAAATCCCCACTGTCAGGCCCGCAGTAACGTCCCCGTGGTCGGCAGCTTTCTGACCTTGCCTCGAATGTCAATGTCAATAGCTGTAGTCACCAGTCAATGGGCCTCCCTTTTGGTACTTAGAGATTCTCTTTATGCACTTAAAAGGCATCATTAGTACCAAGTGGCTATTAAAGCAGTCTTGCTGTTCAGAATGATTTTCTGAGGCAAATGCAGAGGAAACGTGTTGAGGGTTGAAGTCATTAGCTGTGACCACAGAAGGACCGACCGTGGGCAATGGTGCCATTAATCTTGATAAGGGGAAGTGTGCACAATTCATAAAATCTACTTGGTGAGGTTTCTCCCTAAATGGACACCCGGCTGAATGACCCCATGTCTTTGCTCTAGGTAAGAGGGACACGCGTGAGCTCCGACACGGACCGGGGATAACGGTCGACGCAGGCAGGGCTGCTGGGGGTGGGGACACCACAGTGATTCCAGGCCGCGTGGGGAGGCCAGGGAAGCTGGAGGGTAGTGGGGGAAGAGGAGTTGCGGTGGGCGTTTTAGCTAATGATCACCAGGGACCAGGCACAACGCTCATGTTTACGTGGTAACTGCCTGATGCTCGTGACCATCCTGGGGTGGTTGTGAGACCTTGTGACTTCCACCCAGACCTCGTGGATTACTTGCTCTTGGAACCTAGCTGCCATGAAGTGAGGCACCTCAAGCATCCCTTGGAGACAGTAGAAACCTCTGCAGGGGGCAGAGCCCCAGACCCTCCTTGGAAGTGGATCCTTGAGCTCCAGTTGAGCTGCCCCTTCTCCTACCGCACGGATCAGAGACAAACCATCCTCGCTTAACCCTACCCGAGAGGCACATCCGTCAACAAAATCAACGACTGCCGATGTTTGGGATTTTAGTGGCCTGGGGTACATAGCCCAGGTTTTGGTATAAAAAACTGAAACACAACAAAAGACCTTTCTAGCTTAGTTAATGAACCACAGAGGTTGAGGACTATTGCTCTAGACTCGTCACCATTATCACGGTTGGCATCAATGTTCTAGGCCACTCTCTAATGTCTTAAATAAAGCTACGTTGGCGTTTGGAGATGGTCCCAGGCAACGAGAGAAGATGTCAGTCTCTCGTGGTCTCGTAAGTAATAGTCACCCTCCACACGAATACGGATTAATTCACCAAAGAGTGGAATGGGCACCCACCAGCATACCACTAACGCTGGTCACAGCGTTAAATAATGCTGGATCTCAGAGTGACCCCAACTATCCACTTTTCAATTCTCTTTCAATCCTCTGATGACACAAAGGTGACAGATCATATATATATGGGGATAATACATCACACTATATATATGGGGATAATACATCATTCTATATTACACTATAATATAGGTATATACACTATACATATACTATATATTACTATATATATTATACTAAATATAATATGTATACTGTGTATAATATTTATTCTCTATATAATATGTATACTGTATACATTATATATAGTATAATATATAGTATGTATGTAGTATATATACAATATATATACATGTATTATATATGTATAGTATATATATACAATATATATAGTATAATATATACAGTATACATATTATATTTACATACAATATAATACACTATATATTTCAATCCTCTGATTACACAAAGATAACAGATCATATACATATGGGATAATACACCATACTATATACACACTATAATATATACACACTATAATATATATACTATATATATAGTAGTATAGTGTATATATATATATATAGTAGTATAGTGTATATATATAGTATATTAATTATAGTGTATATAATATAGTATATATATGTATATATGTGTATATGTATATGTATATAGTATACATATGTATATGTATATGATATATGTATGTATATATGTATACATACACATATATGTATGTATATATGTATGTATATATATGTATGTATATATTTATATATGTACATATATAATATAGTGTATATATGTACATATATATAGTATATATGTATATGTATACATATATATAGTGTGTATATATACATATATATATATATATATATATATATATATATATATCTGCCCCTGGTTCCTGGCACAGAGCTCCTATTTTTATTATTTTTTTTTAAACATTTATTTATTATTGAGAGACAGAGAGACAGAGAATGAGCATGGGAGGGGCAGAGAGAGGGGAGGACCCAGTATCTGAAGCAGGCTCCAGGCTCTGAGCTGTCAGCACAAAGCCTGACGTGGGGCTCAAACTCACAAGCAGTGAGATCATGACCTGAGCCGAAGTCGGATGCTTAACTGACTGAGCCACCCAGGCGCCCCCAAGGCACAGAGCTCCTAAAAGCCATGTAATTTCCTAAGTGATAAGAACACTAGGAATATCTTTTGTTCTAATATTTTGTCTTTGACCTCTCAGTTCCTGACACAGCGCTCCTAAATCCCTTAGAATTTCCTGGGTGATAGGAGTGTCTTTTATTTTAATGAGTTTGATTCTTGGTGGGCTCCCGCTTAGGATCCTCTGTCCCCATCTCTGTGCCCCTCCCCCTGCTTGCACTGTCCCCAAAATAAATAAAAATTTAAAAAAGAAGAAGAAGAAAGTTTCTGTGCTCTGGCTCTCCCAGACCTCATCCCATTACCTCCTCATTTGGCTGTTCATCTGTACCCTTAATCATGCCCTTTAATGAACTGGTAAACGTAAATGTGTCTATGAGTTCTGTGAGCTGCTCCAGCAGATTAACTGGACCCGAAGATGGGTTTGTGGGAACCCCTGATTTGTAGCTCAGTCGCCAGATGTTGTGGGTAACTTGAGGACCCACTGCTTGTGACTGGCACCTACAAAGAGGGAGGTCTCGTGGGACTGAGCCCTTAACCTGCGGGATCTGATGCGGGTCCTCCACGTAGACAGTGTCAGACCTGAGGTAAACTGTGGGATAGCCAGCTGGCGTCACAGAATATCACTTGGTGTGGAGAAACGTCACACATGGCTGGTGACTAGAAGTGTCAGAAGTGAAGACAATGTGGAGGTGGTGAGAAATTAAAGGGGTTGGAAAATTTCCAACATGGCGCCACCTTGGCTTCAACATCTCTCTAACTCGTGGCAGAAATCAGGGAGTTGGTGTGCCACCAACCAAAATTCAAGAAACACCGATCTAATAAGTCCTTGTTCCCACAACAACTAAGTGAGAGAACCAAGAAATCATGAAAGAGCCACATGGTTTATGACCATCCCAGAAAGCTGAGTCTCCGAGACACTTGGTGACTTGTCCAAGACTTGGGTCACTGTTTCTCCCCCCATCTTCAACTTAACATTTAATGAAGAAAAATGACATCACTAGAGGGGTCCTCTGCCATATAACTGGTAAATAGCCATTAGACTCCAATTTTTTTTTTCTTTAGAGAGAGTGAGAGAGAGAGCACATGAGCATGAGTAGGGGAGGGGCAGAGGAAGAGAGAGAATCTTAAGCATGCTCCGCATGGAGCCCCACATGGGGCTCGATCCCACAGACCCTGGGATTATGACCTGAGCTGAAATCAAGACTGAGACACTCAGGCACCCCCATTAGACTCCATCTTTACTCTGGTCTCAGAATAAGGGCCAAAGAAGCTCCAAACGAGATGGGGAGAGAGGAAGGGGAGGCACAGAGGGTAGGAGACAAATTTCAGAAGTTACGTGGAGAAGAAATTGGTTCAAAAAGGAAGAACTTTCTAATGCCAAGGCTGCAAATGGCTACGCCAAAAGACAGCGGCAGGCCAGCCAACCCCGCCCCCCCCCCCCATTGGCTCTTTTATTTGCCTGAGATAGAGTCTTCCATGCTTGGTGTTGGCTTTTCCCGAGTATGTAGGGATTCTAGACCACATGTTCACGTTTGGGGACAGAATTGTCTCCCGCACCGAGGTTACAAGCGACTCCTATGCTGCTTGCACCCTGAAATCCTAGCGGGTCTTCAGACAGCTGGGAGTGGCCTCTTCCCCCTCCAATCACTACACTCCTTGAGCTTCAGGATGGTGGGGGTGAGGGTATGGGTGTGGGTGACTGAATCGGATGAGGAGAATGAATGTGAATCCAGATTAAATCCGGGAGGAAATGTTGGCATCTGTTATTGGGATGTGATTTACTTGTGGCCAGCAGCAGGGACTCTAAGCACTCATGCTGAGTTTAGGGCTTGGCCAGTGCTACCCAGGTTAAAAGCCCACCAGACCACATAGCGTGCTTGTTACAAAGGCAGATCTCCCAGTGTGATTCTTTAGCTGTGGGCTGACTCTCACGGTAGAGATCCAGGGGCTACATTTTGCCAAACACTGACCTGGGGTGTCTCAGCTGCGTCCCGGGGACATGTGGACAGGGGGAAAGGTGATGGATGCTCTCAGCCAGGATATGCGGGCTGTGCCCAGGAAGCACCAAGAGTCCTTCCCCATTGGACATTCCTGAGACGGAAGGAGCTCCAGTGGCCTGAGATAATAGACGCACAGGCACTTAGAATCTCAGAAACACAGGCTCTTATTCATAATGGAATAAAAGCATCTTAAAATAATAGAGCTGCAGGGCCCCTGGATGGCTCAGTTGGTACAGCATGTGACTCTTGCCCTCAGGGTTGGGAGTTCAAGCCCCACGCTAGGCATGGAGCCTACTTAAAAATAAATAAATAAGTAAAAATAATAAAAAAAAATAAGATGCATTAGCAGTCGATCTCAGCCGTTAAGAATAAGTTGTATTCAGAGTTTAACTTCTTTACTTCATTAGCTGAATAGCTGACACTGAGTTACTTCATCTTTCTGAGCTTCTGCTTCCTCCTTCATTAGATGGGCCTCCTAGGGAGTATAATATAATGCCCTCTCGCACGGTTCTGACATATACATGAGTCAGAGCGTTTAAAGGACATGGCGTTGAGGGTGCTACAGGGGAAGGGGTCCAGAAACTCTTATTATCGTTGCCAAGGTCATAGGATCTTAGGACCAAAGGTGATCACAGACACAGAGATTATCTAGTGAGTCCAGGGGCCATGCAGAGAGTGACTCCCAGTGGAGATGAATCAATAACAGAAGAAGCCACTGTTGTGCGAGGCTCCCTTGGTCCAGCCTCTCCTCTCAACCTAGTGGTGGTGGGTGTTCTCCAGCCGAGGAAAGAAAGGAAGTTTGGAGGCCCATCTCCTGGAGACCGTCCCAACCTGACACCCACCGCCTTTCCTTGTTTCCTGACACCTGCCTTGCAGAGTTCGCACGCCTCCCGTCGGTGGGCACCAGCATCAGCCGAGGAGAGCGGGGCTGTGTCCTCCCTCCCCTTGCTCTGGTATTTAATCAAGACAGTATTCAAAATATGATTCTGGGAGATTATATTGGGAGATTTGCGGGAGGCTCTCAGTGGGGGCAGCGACGGTGGGAACAGATTGCCACTGGGGGCCCAAGGCTGGGATAATCGGAGGCTCAGGCGTGCCTTTCTCAGGCCTTCACCCGCACTCCTGGAGCCCACCCCCAGCCCTGGAGCGGCCAGCACACCGGGATGGAGAACTAGATCATTCCCCATATATTACAGCTGGGGAAACTGAGCGGGGGAAGGGGCTTGTCCACAGCCCCAGACAAGTAGCCACGGCGTTGAGATGCTAAAGCTCTTTTCTGGGATTCCAGCCGCTCTTTTCTGCCCTTCCTACACCCACCGTCTCCAGCCAGGATCTAGGCCTGGATCCTGGGGCAACCCCTGGGCTGCCTGCTGGTGGCGCTCTGGGTCGGGGGAGGTGAGGAGAAACTAGGCCTCACAGACAGGAGCTGGGGAGACAACTTCCTGAGTTCCTGAGTGGGAAGGCAGGCAGATACCTGGGCCTCTCTTCCCAGGACTCAGGTTCCATAAAAGGCTGTATGGCTGGGAGAACTCCCTTCTCCCCCCTGGCCCTCCCCCCCCCCCCCCCCCCCCCCCCCCCGCCCTGGGGGCAGGGGTGGCTCCTGCACTCTCTGGATCAGCCACACGACCTGAGGCTCAGGTGCCTCTCTGCTCTCTGGCCTTCACTTTTCCTGTCTCCAAGTGTCTCGGTGTGATGCTAAGGGTCCCTCTACCCTCCACAAAAAGGCTCGCCGGAGCCCCACTCCCGGCCGAGGCCCTCAGAAGGCGCTTCTGCTGACTCCGCAGCCTCTGGAGGGGTCTACCTGGCCCCCCAGGAGGGGGTGGGGTCGAGAGCGCCTTGAAAGAAACCTCCAGCTAATGCTCTTTATTACAAGCTTTAATCCCGCAAAGCCGACTGGAAATAATGTTTATCTTTTCGCAGTTTAATTTCCCGGACCCTAAGCCGCGGGTCAGTGAGGGCGACCGGAGGTCCCCCAGGGAGGCTGGGGGTGGGAGCAGCTGGTGCCCAGAGCAAAGTGAAAGCAGGGAAGGTATCATCCGGCGGAAGCGAGGGAAAGGAGCATGAACCGGAAAGAGGCAATGGACCCTGAGTGGAAAGCTGGGGTCCCCTCTCCGCCACGGATTCCGTGTGACCCTGAGCCAGTCCCCTGCCCTGCCACTTGGCCTCAGTTTGCTCATCTGGGGAAGAGGTTTGTCCTTTGTAAGCCATGATCGCTAAAGCCCCTTCCGACCCAGGGTCATTCTATAAAAAAGAAGACAAGGTGGGGGGCTGGGAGGGGGTCTGCCGCCTGTTCCCCGGTTTTTCCAACCGCTTCTTCTCCGCAGCCTCCGGGAGGTCTGACAATCTCCCCGCCTCCGACCCCCCAGGATGCGATGATGCGGGCGGGGCGGGGGGGGGGGGCTTCCTGCCCCCCCCCCCCCCCCCCCCCGCTGCAGTGCCAGGCGCTGATTTAGCAGCCGCCACCCGGTCTCGGGGGCCCGGGCCGAGCCCAGCGGTGGAGACGCAGCTCCCCCAGGATCCGGTCCTTGGGCGCACACCCCGGCTGCCCTTCTCCTGACTTCCCGCCCGCATCAGCTCCCCGCAGCTCCCCTCTGGGGCCCCGTCCCGGGTTCACCTCCCCCTCTCCCCGTGGGCAGCGGCCAGCTCCCTGGCTGGCTCCAGCCGAGGCCAAGAGGCCCGGGACGCGAACTCAGGCCGGGCGCGGGCGGCTTTCCATCTCTCCGCCCCCCGCCCCTGCTGCAGACGCGGCTCCCCGCGGGGCACCGAGTCCGGTTCCCTGCCCACCGGCTCCCATTGGTCGGCCTGTACCGGAAGTGATTGCCGACACTTGGTTCCATAAAAGAATGTCACCTCTTGCCTCCCCGGGACACAGCAAGCTGTCACACTTGGCCGTTTTGTACGACGGGAGGAGCGCGGGGATCCCCGCTGCGTGCCAAGGGACGGCCAAGGTTATCCGCATCCCCAGTCCTCCCAAGAAACTAAAACCCAAGTACGAGCCCGAAAACAAATGCAGCTTCCAAATATGCTGACAGCTCCCCGACCTCCGACCTCACCATTTCCGCCCCGTTGCCCCAGTGCACAAGACCCCGCCGCCGCGCGTCACCCTGCTCGGCCAGTTAGGTACACGCAGCGTCAGGTAGACAGAGTTAGGCGCCCTCACGGCCTCGGCCTTAACCTCGCCAGCCTCTCTCCTTGCTGTGAGAGGGACTGAGGTCTGCAGCTCACGCCGCCCTGGCCCCGGATCCCTGGCCTCATTCCATCCTCCCCTCCGCCCTGGCCTCTCCCAGCGCCCCTGGCACAGACACGCCACACGGGTCGGGTTTGATGTGATTATTTTTGAGGACACAAGGAATAAGGGCGAGGAGAAGACGCAGGTGGTCCTTAGGGACCAGGTCGGCGCTGAAGTTACAAAGTGAAAGGGGGTAGGGTGGGGGTGAGCGAGAGAAGGAGGTGCTGCAGACCCTGAATCAAGAGGAGGGAGGCCGACTCGGTGTCCCGAGTGGGTGCACAGGACAGACTCGCCCGGCTGTCCCACCCGGCCCTCCCCCGGGTGCCCCGCGCCACCTCCTCCAGCGGGTCTGGCGAGATGCACGTCCGCCCGCCACTCCCAGCTCTGCGTGCAAGAAGGGCCGGGGTAAGGGTTTCTGTGTGTCTGTCTCTTAGGCGAAGTGAGAGCCCCCAGTCCCTGGCAAGGTCTCCCAGCTTCTGAGCGTGGAGGTGAGTTCCAAAAGTAGGCCGTATTTCCGAGATTCTTCCGCAAATCGCAGCCATTGCGCTAACCTGCTGAGAGAGGAAAGGTTGATTAAAACCCGAAGGCCGCTTGGCGCTGATTCCTAGGAAATGGAAGGTCGGTGGTGTCCCATCCGAAGGGAATCAAAGGTCTAGAGGCAATTTGCTTGCTAGAAGGAACATTCGGACCCCGTTATGTGCAAATTCAAATAACAGCGTAACCCAGTTTTCTAAGCCAGTAGCTAATCCTGAGAGAAATTACTACAAAGCAGAATCTGACAGTAATTGCCGGAAGCTGCCTGATGCTGGGGGGAATGTCCCTTTGTGGGGTGCGATTCCCTTCCGCCAGGCACAGCCAGAGAACCAGCCAGGGCCAGTAGACAGTGATTCGCAGTCACACCCGGCTGGGGCTGAGCCCTTGGGGGTGAGCGCTCTCCAGGGACAGCCCCAACCCTCGGCCACCCTCCCCAGGGGTTTCAGCCGGCCCAAGGCAGGGCTCCAGCTGGACGTAAGCGCTGGCCTTAAACCAAGTGCATGTATCTGGCCCGTCCTTTCAGGCTTCTTGGAAGGCCTTGGTTCCGGCCCAGCCCTAGCAAACTCTTGGTGCAAGCACAGCAGGGGCCAGCTGGCCTCCCCCGAGGGGCGGGCAGGGGGCAAGGGTGTCTCTGCCAGAAGGCCGTGATGGAGCCCACCTGGCACATTTGCCAGCACATTGGGCACCGGGGCGCAGAGGTCTAGGTTGACGACTTGCTCAGTGCCCCTAGGCAAGTTACTCTCTCACTCTGAGCCCATTACTATTAAGTTTCAAAAGGAGGCGGAATTAGTGCTTTGGTTCCTAAGCTGCTGTTTCAGGAAGCGCTGTGGGACAAGCCCGCTCCAGGTCCCAACGTGGCCGTGCCCCAGAGGCCGAGAGGCTGGACAGTGGCCGGGCAGCACCGTGGGCAGCCCTGTCCTTTGGACAGACACACCCAACGCCGTTGGGGACCCACTACCTTCTGCTCCAGACGGGTACTGGCACCGCACTGCAGGCTCCCTCCGCCGCGGGCAGGGCGCACAGTTCATCGGCGGCCCCTGCAGGGCGAACGGGTGGTTTCCAAAGGCTTTGGCTGCGCGGGAAGACTCTTCGCCCGCGGAGTCTCTGGGGACGGCGGCGGGTGGGCCGCCGGAGCCCGGAGGCGGTCCCGGAATCAGACGGCACTCGGGACTTCGTGGCCTGGGAGGGGGTGGCGCTGCCCGGTCGACAGCGCTGGCTGCCGCAGTGTGCGCCAGGGACCAGATGCGCGGTTTCTCGCGGCACGGGTAGTGCAGGGTCAACGTGGGGCCCCCAGGCTCCGCCCGGAGGAAATCCGCTTCTCCCGACCCGGGGGGCTCAATGAACGAGAAGGGGCGCGCCGCCAGGCCGCACTCCCGGCGCTCCAGCCGGGCCTCTCGAGCCGCCGCGGCGGCGTATGGTGCTGGCTGCGCCTGCGAGTCTTTATGGAACTCAGCCAGCCTGTCCGTAGCGGTGGCCACCGCCTCCTCTTCTTCGGCCTCCTCCTCTTCCTCCTCCTCCTCCTCCTCTTCCTCCAGGTCTTCCAGGTCACTCAGCCGGAGCCCTCGGGCCTCCTGGCTTGCAGAAGCATCTGCGGGAAATCAGGACCGAGTGAGAAAAGCCCCAGGCCCCAAGGGAAATCCGCGGGAGTGCCCCCCCCCCCCCCAGAAGCTTTTAGCAAGATGGCTGTGACTGAGGGCATTCTCGGGGTTGCTCACCAGGCTGGCCAAACCGTCTCTTACGGTCGTCCCAGCGCACCGGCTTGCCCCCCCCCCCCCCGGGAAAGAATTTAGGCCCCAGCCCTGCCCCCACTCCTGGGAAGACTCCTCTCTGGTGCAAAGAAACTAACGCTTTTTCCTGCCTACGACCTGGATGTCAGTGTCTCCACCGTAAAGCAAACAGACATACACCCAAGGGGACATTTTCCCCTCCAATTCCAACATCCACAGGTAGCTGGTGTGTATTATTTAATTCAGCAAATATTTATGGAGTGCCATCTATGGGCCAGACGTCATTTAGGCACTTGGGTATTAAGAATTTAGGGAATACAGCAGCGAGTAAGAGACACTCTCTGGTGGAGGTGATGTTCTGGCAGGGGGAGGCAGACACGGACAGGACCGCCTTCCCACAGTGATAGGTATGGCAGAGGAAATACAATAGGCCGATGTGATAGAGAATAACTGAGGGGCTAAGTGAGCTTGGGTGGCCAGGGAAGGCTTTGTCCAGCCCACACTATAGAAGTCAAGAAGAAGCCAGTTATGTAGGGAATTCCAGGCAGAGGGAACTGTACAGGCAAAGGCTCAGAGGTGTGTGTGTGGTGGGGGAGGAACACAAGTGCAAGGGTAAGTCAGGGAGCGCCTCCAAAGACGCTGTTGTCCAAGGCAGCTCGCAAAAGTGCCATCAGCCCGCTATCTAGCTGGGAAAGCCGAAAGGTGGGGTGGTGGACATTCTGGGTACCTTTGGCGTCACCATTCAGGCAGCCCAGGGACTCCTCTGCTCCACTCTCAGCCCTCCTCTCCTCCCCGCCTTTGCTCTTGGGCGCCCAAGTCATCTTGTTCTCCTTCTTGAGGCGCCGGCGCGCGTTGGCGAACCAGGTGGACACCTGGGTGAGGGTCATCTTGGTGATGATGGCCAGCATGATCTTCTCGCCCTTGGTGGGGTAGGGGTTCTTGCGGTGCTCGTTCAGCCAGGCCTTGAGCGTGCTGGTGGTCTCCCGGGTGGCGTTCTTCCGGCGGCCTGTGCCACTCAATTCCACCGCTCCATACCTGGGGGGGGAGAACCTGGCTCACAGTTCTGGGTCTGAGAACCTGGGGCTGCAGGCAGGAGACAGTCTGAGGCCGGGAAATGAGGTTCCGTGCTCCCCCCTCCTCACACGCCCTCCTTCCCAGGCCGTTCCCAGATGGGCCCTATGGCGGGAGGCGGGGAAGGACCTGTAACGCCAGCTACCAAGGCACCCCATGCCTTACCGGTCGTACTGGTACTGCCCCAGAGTCGGCTCATAGGGGTAATAGGCTCCTGCTTGTGCCAGGCCAGGTGTAAAGTTCCCTGCGGCCTCTTTAAATTCATACTGTGGATTCTGGTGGGGGTAGGGGTGGGAAGAGAGAATTCAGGACGACGTTTGGGGAAGAGGCAG
Source organism: Panthera pardus (assembly GCF_024362965.1). Taxonomy (NCBI): domain Eukaryota; kingdom Metazoa; phylum Chordata; class Mammalia; order Carnivora; family Felidae; genus Panthera; species Panthera pardus. Next base: position 32,698,224 of record NW_026526743.1, on the reverse strand, counting down.
TATAGTTGCTAAGGGCATGACCTCTGGAGTCCAGTCGGGTCCTACCACTCCTACTGGCTATGCGACCTTGGGCACAGTTGTTTACTCTGTGCCTCAGTTTCCCCTTGGTAACTGGGAATAACAACAGTACCTCTAGGGTATGGAAGAAGCACCCTTGGCAGAATCCCTGGTGCAGAATAAGGAGTGGTTAAACGCGAGCTCTCGTTATTACTGTCACCACTTGTGACTACTCCCAATCCCCCCTCCCTACCAGCTGGGGACCTTCCCGGCCTCACTCTCCTTCCAGAGCTATTCTCTGACCCTCTGTATCTTCGTGGCTTTGGGCAAGGGGTTTGAGCCCCTCTTCATTTCAGTTTCCTCGTCTGTAAACTGAGGCTCCCTACCTCATGAGTGAACAGAAGCACAGATGTTTTGTAATCAGGACGGAGTTCTGCAAAGGGTCAAACTGCCCCCCCACGCTTTATAATCCTACCCGTTTCCCTTCCTCGGAGTTTCGCCTCCTTCCTCGATGTCCCCCCCCCCCCACCCCCCTCTCCCCCAGACGTCTTACTGGATTTCACCGGCTGCTGCCTTGTTCATGCCCCCTCCCCCCCCCCGCCCCTCCCCCGGGCCGGATGGGTTTTGGCGAACAGACCCAGGCTCCACCCGGGGACGCTCTCTGCTGCGCGCCCTACGACGCGGTCGGCTGCTGGGCAGTGCGCGGCCCGAGCTGGGCGCGGCCTTGGGCATCTACGGAGCAGGGGGCTCCGTAGATGCCCAAGGCCGCGCCCAGCTCGGGCCGCGCACTGCCCAGCAGCCGACCGTCGTAGGGCGCGCAGCAGAGAGCGGCCGCCGGGGTGGAGCCTGAGGCCACGTCTGGGACCGAGCGCGGGGCGGATTCGCAGCAAGTGGCGCTGGAACTTGTAGACACCAGAAACTACGGGGGTGAGAGAGGCGCACCGGAGGTCAGAGATCGGCGCCTCAGGCTGGCGGGACCCAGCGGCAGAACAGCCCGATCGCTCCCTCATTCAACATGAACTAAATGCCACCCAGAGCTGAGCGAGCACTCTGCTGCGATGGAAATGATCTGAAGACGTAATTTAGCCAAACTGCCCTTACAGGTACTTCTAAAACGTTGCTCAGGCTCCAGAGTCCCAGGGGTCGAGGCGATGGCACGGTCTGAAACCCGAATTACAGAAGCCAAACTCCTCTTGTTCCCTCGCCCACCCCTCCTCCGCCCCCATCACAGGATCTTACAAAGGCAGAGCTAGAAGTTAGGCTTGGCGACCACCACCACCTCTTACTCCAGCTCCCTTTTTTATAGATCGGGCACGAGCACCAGGGAGACTTGTCCAAGATCCCAAAGCGGGTCAGAGGTCAAGTGGGAACTAGACCCCACAATCTAGGCAGAAACTGGAGAACAGCGGTGGGGGTCCCCAGGAAATCCTTGTCACTGCACAACACCCACCGTAATCTGGAAAATCCAAGGAGACGGAAGCAGAGAGCGTGGACCCAGTCAAAGAAGGGAGAGGATAAGTACAGAAGTCAACAAGCAAACCACTGAACAATGGTGAGGTGGAGAGATCCGGGTCACCTCGGATATCTGTACAATAAGGAGGCCTGTCTGGAAGATCTCTGAGATCCCACCCACCTCACTTAGCGCGTGGTTAGTGCCCAAGTTGCGGGAAGGTTCTCGGCCAGAGGCTGGGGATGTCGGAGGGGTCTGTGGTACATTACCCTGGTCCCTGCTCTCTCTGTCTTCTCCGGAGACTCGTGCGAAAGGGGGGGGCGCTCAGCTGCAGGCGCGTGCACTGGGCACCCCCTCCTCTGTGTCAGCCCCCATCCCCCATGGAGGCCCTTCTTACCTGGGAAGCGCTGCCGTAAGGGTGTCCAAAGTGCGGGAAGGACATGGTAGCTGTCCCTGGCCCTCCTCCTTCCCTTGCGAGTTCCCGCCTCAGCCCCGCGATTCTGCGCCTCCAGCCGTGCGCCGCCTCGGTTCCTTACACGGCTGCTGGTGCCCAGCGCCCGGTCCTCCGCCCGCTTGGCACGACTGGAGGCAGAGCCGAGGGCAGTCCGGCTGCCGAGCCCTGCGCTCCAGAAGGCGCCCCTCCGGCCCGCGGGGTCCGGAAGACAGAAGGGCCCATGGATGGGCAAGGAAAGGGAGAGGATGCGGGTTCCCAAAGTCGCGCGGTGGCGAGGCAAGGTGAGGCGCGGCGCCGGGCTGTGAGGCTTCAGAGGTGTCCCAGTCCAAGGTGGCCAGAGGCTCAATGTGACGTCACGGTAATCCCGGGCCGCCAGGCGGGCCCCCGGGCCCTGGGGCCCCGGGCCACCAAGCGTGCCAAGCGCAGCCAGCCCGTGCGCGCGCGCGCCCTCTCACCCACGCTCACACTTGTTCCGGGAGGTTTGTGCAGCTGGTGAGGAACGTCAAAGACCCTGACCCTCTGTGTTTGGCGCTGGATCCTACCCCTTTTCGCCTTAAACTCACGCGCGCGCGCGCGCGCACTCACACACACACACACACACACACACACACACACAACCTCTCCAAATTACCCGGGAGAAGTAGGAGAAACGCCTCCCTCTGTGCCGCGCAGGCCCCGGGCGCAGCGCGTTTACCTCCTCCCCTGCGGCCCGGAGGAGGAGAGAAGCAAGCCAGGCGGCGAGGGGGGAGAGAATACAAAAGAAGAGATAGGAGAAAAAAAAGAGAGGAGAAAAGTGGGGGAGAAAGGCAAGAGGGAGAAGGAGGAGGGGAGAGGAGAGAGATGAGTCCAAGCGAACAGAGACGCGCGGGGGAGGGGAGGGAACTGGGGTGGGCGAAGGCTGGGCGCAGGTTGAACACAGGCAGGTGGAGGAGAGCGGCCGCTCGGGGGACTAGCCTCCATCCCGGCTCCCCCGCCCCTCCGCTGCAGGAAAGTTTGTTCTCGCCACAGGCCCGGCACTGGTTGGGGCCGCGGCCGGGGAGCGTCGGTGGTTCCCACTGGCCCGCCCGTCTTTGTGCTTCGGAATCTGGTTCCCCACCCCAGCCTCCCCAGGACTCTAGCTAGATTCAGGCTCTCGGGGCCCGGGTCTTTGCCAGGGTCTCGACCCAGGGGCTTCTCTGCAGCCTCTGGCCTCCGAACGGAGCGAATAGCGCCCCCTCGAGGCCAAGATTCAGTTCCGCTTGGACTCGGCCTGGAAACGCGGTAAAACTGACCCTTGGCATCCGCAGACAGCTGGCGAACACCCCTGGGCATCTCCTCCGAAGACGACGCTTGGTTGCTTCCTGCGCACAGACCAATGTGTCCACGGGGGAGCCGGGGAGCCCCACAGGAAGGTGCCGGGGCCGAGCTGCAGCCGCTGCGCTCCGCTGGGGGTGGCGCTGGCGAGCCGCGGTTCAGCTCTCGGGGACTGAGGCCCAAGCCCGGCGCTCCGCCGCGACGCCGGGTTGGGCCCAGAGATCTGACCACCTCCCTCTATCCCAGGGGTCCTCAAAGGGGCGCTGATGGGCGGAGGAGCTCGTTTGTGCCCGGGAGGGGGCTGCGTGCTCTAGGCCTGGCACGAGACCAGCGGCCGCCAGTTTGTGAGCACTGTAGATCCTGCGCACTCAAGGCTCAATTCCCCAGGCCTGGAGCATACCCACCGAGGGCCACCAAACCGCGACGTTGGGGAAGGGGGAGGGGCGGGGAGGGGGGAAGGACGGGGCGTCCAGTCTAATGGGGGAAGGTCTTCGGGGGATGCTGCTGATATCCCAGTGGAACTCAGGCTCTGGGGCTTGCAGGCCAGAAACCTCAGAAAGTCTCGCCTTTCACTCACAGGGTTACAAAACGCTCTCCCAGGTCCTCTCTGCACCTCCTCAGAGGAATCCAGGGGGTTGGTTCAAGGACCCAGTTTTATTTTCTAGTTGAAACGCAAGAACGTGTGACTCAGATGTTAGGAACAACCCGGGACTCTGCCCTGGGATTTTGCGAGGCGAGGAGGAAGCCCAAAGACCATGCAAGGTCTAGGGCCCTGGCCCGGGATCCCTGGCAGCGGGCTTCCCTCTGGACTCTCGCAGAGGGAACTGGTAGGCCCAGAAGCCAGCTACCTGTTTGGAACAACATCGGCTCGCCCACCTCCCCAAACAGATTCTGCAGAACGCGCAAGGCACAGAAGAAGCCGCCAACCGCAGACCCCTCTGCCTGGGATGATTATTATGAGGACAAGCTCCATTCTTAATACTAACGAACCCAGCTGGGTTGCCTGGTCCGTTACCTTGGAGAAACCTTGCATTCAACCCCGGGAAACTCCCAGTTAGAAAAAGAATCATAGTCCTCGCCAGATTGATTTAGTGATAAAAATTCCCTGTAATAGATACATCCCTTGATTTTTTCAAAACGCACTTTGGAGCTATCCACACATTTGCAGCTTGGATACATCTAAGCTATCTTTTTTTTTAAAGGGAGCATTGGAGAGAATTCATTCAATTAGTCCCTTGGGGAAGATTACTGCTAATTAATTAATTGCAAACATTTCCAGAGGGAAGGTATGTCAATTGTAAAGTAATAACATTAGATAGTTGAAATACTTACTCAGCAACTTTGATTGCCCCTTCGTTCCTAAGCAGATTTTTTTTATGACAGAAAGATGGGGATGGTGGTGAAGAAAAGCATTAGTTCTGTCCCCTGGCGATCTGGTTGCAAAGGAGAAGCTGCCATATAGAACGTATTGATTTTTTAGCTGATTTATAAGACCTCTGCGGGAGCAATGCCGTGTGCAGGGCCTCCAGGCCTATCTCTTGTCTTTGCGCTCTAGGATTAGAGAAAAGCAACAAGAGTTTTCAAGAGAAAAAAGAAAAAAGGAGGAAGAACACTGGTGAAGTACATTGGAGGCTAAGGCAATGAAGGTCCCTCAGCGCTTTTCTTCTTACGTAGAAAAGGACAAGCAAAAGAGCAGGTTTTATATTAAGGCACCTTTCTATTGTCTCCAAAGTTACTTGACAGTATCAGAGTGTCTTGGGGAGGGAGGCTGCCACTTCCAGACACGGGGGAACCTTGGTTTCGTATTTCCTTCTATTGCTATGCCTGCCAGGTACCCTTGTGATTTGACTGTGACCACCACCAGCATTAGGTGGGGCTCCCTAAAAAATAGTTCTTAGGAACTGTGTTCTCTTCCGGCGATTTTCAGAGCCTCGTAACAAAACACAGCCGGTGGGTTCAACCAACATCAACCTTTGTCTGGCAGAGACCTGGGGGGTGGGGGTGGGGGGGAAGACAAGGAAGTCTCTCTTCGAGGGCCTGAATGAGGGAAGCGGCCGTGGGATCTGCTCTCAACCTCCTGACTGTTGACAGACCCTCACTTTGGCAGCCGAGTGCTCTGGCTTCTCATTGCTTTGTTTAGCACTGATTAATTCAGTTTTGGGAAAAATGCCCGATTGTGCGTATGTGTGTGAATTTCATGTGTGTGATTGTGCGTATGTGTCTGAAGCTAGTAGACAAACCTATGCAATGCAGACCCTCCCTGTTCTATTCGAGGGGGACACTCCACCCAAAGTATTTTCTACAAGTGGGCCAGACTCTTTTGTTGTATTATGCAATATGCCCCCATATGTCCTTTAGCTGCTCATTAAAACAAATATGAAGAGTCAAAGGCCTATTTGGAGCAGGGCGAGTCCTCGTCCGCATTGTTTATTTGAAGTTCATGTTGCTTTGCTTTAAATTCGCTGAAGGTCCCGAGCAGACAGAGAGAAGGATGTGTCTTTGAGCAAGAAACAGACTCTTAACTAGAGAGAAGAAACTGATGGTTACCAGAGGGCGGGTGGGTGGGGGATGGGGGAAATAGGGGATGGGGATCAAGGAGGGCACTTGTCCTGACGAGCACGGGGTGACGTACGGAACTGTTAAATCACTGTATTGCACACCTGAAACTAACATCGCACAGTGTGTTACCTAACTGAAATTAAAACCAAAACTTTTAAAAAAAGGACGTGTCTTTGACAATAAACTGAAATGCAACATGCACACACACGAATCTTATTGCATTATTTGGGCTTAAATATCCATCATTTCCTAATATTTTATAAAGACGGAAGACTTTACAAGGGCTGGGGTGAGTAACAGCCCAGAAATGCCCAAATCAAGTTCAAATGCCTCAAATCACAGATGCAATGTGTGAGTGTATGGGCATAATAACATAGATGAAGACGGGTTAAAGTTATATTTTTTAAGTATGGATTTTTTTTTTTTTTAGTGACTGTTTTTGCACTGAGAAGGATGAAATTTCCTCAAATCTATGCATGAATGAACAAGTGCATCTGGACAGATGCATCTATAATTTATACTGATCAGTCATCTCAGGTCTACCCGAGTAAAGCCGAAATGAACACTAATTGTTCTGACTCAAGTACCGTGCGTGGCATCTGATTGGGAAACACAGGGAACCCCTGCCTGGCCTGAATACACACTGTCAACAGCAACCTTGGCATCAGGAGGAAAAAAATAAAAAGGCAAGAATTCCCAGATGAGGGTGCTAATGCCGTTTGTCAAGAAGGTGGCAACTAGAATGAATTTCTGAATAAAGTAAAAAAAAAAAAAAAGACACTCGATGCAGAGGTCCTGGTGTGTCCACAGACCGGGTACACCTGAGCTTAGTTACAAATCGTGGCGTGTAGATAATAAAATTCCCTTGCATTCGTAGCGTGCTTGGGAGCTATCCCAAACACCTCTGCTTTATCTCTTTTAAGGTTTAGGGTAAGGAAATTGGAGAAGGTGGGAAGCAAATCCAAGATCATGGAACCCAGGAGATGGCAGAGGGGGGGACCGGAATCCAGACCCCCAGACTTTGGGTCTTTCCACAAGCCCGTATTTCAAACACACATAAAGGCAGACACAGCCAGGAGATGTGGTCTAACTCCAACTGGACCCAGAGAATTCACATGTCGTGTCCACACACAGTGTGATTTAGCAGAGACAATATCAAAAGAGGGACCAGTATACACAAACAAATTCTCGATCTTTACCACATGCTTTTCTATCAGCCTGTATTATGAAAGCACTTACACAATATTTGGGGAGTTTTAGAAATTTGACGTGGATCATTAACTAAAATAGAGAACAGCAAGCAGCCCCAGCTGTGACTGATAAATATATGAATCAAAATAACAACAACAAAAACACTCCAGAAAATCTAGCCAAGTTCGGGTCTGTATACCTACACTGGTTTAAAAAAAAAAAAAAAAAAAAAAAAGCAATGAATGGAATTTAGTTACTGACTACTGTCAGGGTAGGATATATATACACTTTTTAAGCTTTGCTTAAATAATATATCTACATTAAATAATTATATTAAATAATATATGTGTGTATATATATAAAATATATATATATATATATTAAGGTTTGGCCTCAGTGGGGGGGGGGTGCAGTTCGGTGCATTAACTTCTTGCTTGTAAAGCAGTTTTTGTATATAGAAAGTCTTGATGATTTTTATCCTGTGGATGGTAACATCTTCCTCATGATAAGCTTAAGGCATCTAGTGTTTTCAAGGAATTAAAATGGAAAGTAAACAACAGACGTGTGGATTAGAAAACCAGAGAACAACTTAAAAAAAATTTTTTTTTAAATGTTTTTATTTATTTTGGGGAGGGGAGGGTGGGGCAGAGACAGACGGGCACAGAGGATCCTAAGCGGGCTCCGTGCTCATAGCGGAGAGCCCAATGTGGAGCTCGAATCCACGAACCACAAGGTCATGACCTGAGCTGGAGTCGGAAGCTTAACTCACTGAGCCGCCCAGGCGCCCCAGAGAACAGCTTCTGAAGACAAAGTCTAATGGAGAGAAATGCATGTAAGAAATAAGCACCTGAAAAGGACTGCATGTTAGGATCCGCTGGGCTAAGATGCCATGGCCTTTCCCCCTTTGTGACAGGGCCTAGGGGCGGTCCTGAGTGTGCAGTTCGGGAACAGACTCGTGGCCTGGACCGATGGGGAAGGTTGCTGCCGAAGCGGTGACTCGGACGAGAGCCAGGGACGGTGCAGAGTTGGCCTACAGCTCTCTGACTAGGACACTGTGACCAGGTAGGCGATAAGGTGGGTCCTTGGTTATCCTTCCTGCTTTAGGATTTCGTTGCCGGAGAACTTTTAAGGCTTCGGTTAAAACGTGCAGCTCCAAGCCATAGCCATATTTGTCCCACTGGTGACATTCCCCGGTTTTCTCTGTCACCGTGGCTTCTCCTACTTGTAACGCCGAGCATTAGAACGGGCCAGGAGCCTTCTTTTTTGTGCCACCCGGGGCCCACTACTTGAGGGAAGCTGAGACCATTTGTGATGTCACGTGCTGGCCCCAGTAATTTACGGCAAATCGTCGCAAATCAATAAAAATATGGGAAGTATATCATTTTTAAAGGGGAAAAAAAAGAGAAACACATGAGACATGCCCATTAAGGGCAAAACCATTCTAATACCTGCTTGTCTGCTTGGGTCTGCAATTAAAAACATTCTGATAATAAATCTCCTTGCAGGCTCTTTCAATGCTTTTAACTTTCCTGAAGGTTCAAATTGGTATCCCAAAAATGTGCCAGGACTTTCACAAGGTATTTTATAGACTCATAAATAAATACGGCAATTAATCCGTGCTATATTTCTTTCATATCTGATGACAATTTATTATGGCGTTCACCGATTCGGTGCACAAAAACTCTAATGCACTTAAAATCGGATTTCAAACCAAACATTTTATGGGAAAATATAGTATTGATCATCCATTTAAAGATATCATGAAGATGATTCATAACCTGCCGTAAAAAAAGATCTCATGAGGGTCTTACAAATGAGTGGGGTTCTGGAACAGTCTATTCATAAAACCAGAGCTATTGAATCTGTGCCTCTTGTTTTCTTCATCTATCTTCGAGTCTTCCAGCACTGATTACTTTTGCATGTTGCTGTTTTGTAAGAAAAATCTCCTTCCGTGGCATTTTTCATAGTGACAGAAGTCGTGGAATTTGGGAGTGAATATTTTCTATTGCAGTGGTCTCTTGAAATTCTGTCCGCAGGAAGAGTTTCAAGGGCAATCGAGGTGATTCTGGTATCTTGGAGTCAAAGCTATGGTATGGCCCCCATCACACTGGGGGTTCCTGACAGATCACCGTGGTCCTGAGCAGTCTCGTGCCCCTGATAGTCCATAGTCCTAACGTACTATGAATGGTAGAATATCTTCGGTGCACACACAGGACAGGGTGCCAGTGAGGACAGAAGAAAATCCGAGGGTGCTGGCCCTTCCATTCAAGTGGCACACAGGCCTGTCTAGGAAAAGCAACATATATGATTTGCTCAACAGACACACACTGTGTGTACTGAACGTTGGGCATGATGGTTAGGAGGCAAGGGTTGAGCACTGAACTAAAGACTTTCCTGCCCTCATGCAGGCTACATTCTAAGAAGTTAAATACTTTCAAGACATCCTGAAATCATTTATCGCTAGCGAAATGTGCATTTAGTGGCAACGCCATTAAAATCTCTGAACCCACGGGGCTTAGAGTTTCGCTATAATGTCTGCCCCAAATTGGATAGCACTTGTTTCATTTTATAGAATCTAGAGCCTATGAGAGTTTACCTTGCCTAGTGTAATGGAGCTCGTACTGGACTCAAGCTGCCGGCCACAAAGTGGTGGGAGAACAACGCATTCAGATTGCCACATTGAATTGTCGAGACGATGCAGTTTCAGGAAATAACCACCTCACCCAACATGTAGCGGATCCGAGCGGCTTTGTTTCTGGTCTATTTGTGTGGGTTGGGTCCCCTTACCCTTTGATGTCTACACAATACCGTGTATCGGCATAGAAATGAAAAAAAAAAAAAATCAGGGCACTCAGATAGACGTCTTGGTCTCTTCGATGCCAACACCTAGAATTCTCATCTGGTATATTTCACAGTTGAGACTAGGGTCATATTGTCTGAACAACAGGGGAATGCGTCTCAGAGATACTGGTTGATGGGGACAGGGGATGGGACACAGCTGGGTTGGAAATTTAGGACCTCAGTGACTCAGTTGGTTCAAATCTACCCACATTACCAGCTAATGTATCGTACATTCATAACTTTCTCTCTTTCACTTTCCCAACTACACGGGGGGTTAAATAGGTGCGTTTTCTTACCCTCTTTCCACAGATGAGCAGCTGAGTTTCAGAGGGATTAACCCACTGGCTCAGGTGACATAGCCGATTAGCATTTGAGACAACTCCCAAGAGCCACCGGGTCTTTGAATGGTTTGTGGTCCACTTCCGGGCCCCAGGACCTTTTGCGAGAAAGCATCAAGTCTGACCTTGGTGCTCTATACGGGCGGGCGTTGGGAGGTACAGCCTGGCGGGTCTTCCCATCTCTGGGATGGTGACACCTTGCTCTTCCATTTTGGTTTTGTGATTGGATCTCCCCCGGCAGTTTTAAAGCCCCACGCGCCTCTGCTTTGTGGTGGTCCAGGTTGGCTCTGACCATGAGCTCAGAAGAGAAAGTTTGCCGTGTCCACAGCAATCACACAGGCCAGATGCTGAGAACGACGCACGTCATCAACAATAATAAATCCATCAACAGGACCTTGGTGTGAGTCTTCCCGCCCTCATTTCTGAAACTGTCCCAAAATGGGCTCATAAGATCTTTCAGAGGGGTGCCTAGGTTTGCTCCAGGCACAAACTGCTTTGAGTCTGTGGAGATGGGAGCACTGGACCCAGTGTCTAACTTGTGGTGGAGGGAAAATGGACTTGACAGAGACAGCATGAAATACATGAGCAGGATTAGACTGTCAGTGTAGACCAGAGAACATAAACCATTTCCTGTGCCACTCTCCAGCTCAAGGGCAGGGGCAGAGCAGAGGGGAAGCCTGCAACTACAATTACGAAATATAAATTTATACATATATAAAGGGAAAGGCTGAGGGTAGATGTTAACCACTAAAACTCCTTTTACGTTATAAACACCACAGGGATATGGAAAAGCAGCATGGGGATTAAGGACATCTTTTTGCCTTGGGACTAATTTATTACTCTAGATTATGCAGTTAGCAGAGAAAGGAAAAATTGACAGGTGGCTGTTTTTCTGTAAAAGTTAAATGTGAGTAATGGGAGGGTCCTGCCCCTGGCTTTAAACACCTGATGATGGAGACTAAGGTGGCCAAGAGCTGAAGAGAGCAAGACGCTCGTTTGAGAGACAAGGCTGGGACCTAGCCTGAATCTACCACCGTTTGCCTGGGAGGCTTTGGACAAGACTCTCCCTCTGCCTCTGGGAGCCTCAGTGTACCCATCTGAGAAATGGAGAGCTTGAGCTCAGTGATCTAGGACTCCTGGGCTCACATCTTTATGGGAATCAGGTCACATTTCCTTTCCCAGGACTCTAAAATCTCCCTGATACCTGGGAAGACTCTCTGAAAGTTCTTTTTTTTCAATCATGGATGGTGCATCGAAATCTTTGGAGCATCTTTAAAAACCCACACACCCCCAGCCTCACGCCATGAGATTCTCAGCAGGCCTGGACGTTTGTATTTCAAGAAAAACATATAATAAAAGGAGAAAATGCACCTGGTAAAAAGTCAAACTACCTGTGGGAGAAATGACGGATTGTCTGATACCCATGCTGCTTCTTCCCGCCTAAGCACATCCGGATGTTGTCTGGGATGGCCATGCAGAGTCATGGCCACTTGCTGCTGGCTTTCTAGCATCTTTTACTTGGTGGGGGGGGCGGGTGATGGGGGAGAGGAGTATACCATGTGAACCAATTTTGGTTAATAAGGCTTAGAGGAAATCTGCATGGAGGATTCTGGGAAAACATTTATTTTCAGGATAAAAGAGGTCCGAGGCAGGGCTGCCCCGCCTCGTCTTTTGAGTCCGTGAACGTGGATGTAATGACCGACGCCGCAACGTTCGTTCATTCATTGGTTCAACACACATTTATTGAGTATTTACTCTGCACCAAGTAGGATTCGGAGGTGCTGGGATACAGCCCCATCCTCATCGAGCTGACGGACGGAGCCGAAGACGGACAGTGTGCAAGGCACGCAGGTAAAATACAGAAATGTCCGATGAGGATACAAGTAAGTAAGTCAGTAAGTAAATAGATAAATAAATAAATGAAGCAAGGGAGAGGAGTTTCCATGAGCACAGGGTCAAGACGATCACGCAAAAGTAGCCGTCATATCAGGGAGCCAATAAACCCCTGGCTCTGGGCTTCTAGTTTGCGTCAGACAAATAAACTGGTTTTGTTTAAGTCTCTGTTAATTGAGTTTTCTATTACTTACAGCTGAATGAATTCCTAAGACAGTGTAGTGGGGGTGAAAGAGACACATAAGTCATCTGATTATTTCATCCCCACTCTCCAGCGGCGTGGACTCCTAACAGTTTCTTGGCTGCCTTCCAGAAACGTTCTATGTTAATACAAGCCATATAAACATAAGCTCTATATACAATCTCTCCCTCTGGCTCTCCCTCTGTCTCTCTCTCTCTCTCTCCGTCATACACACGTACACACCCACCCACACGTAATTCATGACAACACAGCAGGGTGGCTGAGGGCCCGTGTGCCCACAGCTCCGTAGTATAGCATGACACAGAGTCCGGCTGCATAGTGGCTCGAACCCCGTGCAACGAACACCACTGTGCTCGCTTAACCATCGACGGCATGTCTTTCAAATGCCCGGAGATGTTTCTCCTTTTTTTGACACCTGGGTAGTATTTCTCAGCGTGGAGGAGATCTGTAGCATTTTTTTTTTCCCCTCTTACTATCCATGGGACATGCCGATGAGCACCCTTGATGGAGGACCGTGTTCTAAAAAGATCTGTGCGCCCTCAGAGCTGGCTCACGGCAAAAGGAGAATCTGCCGAGATTGGCCTTCTTTCCTTCCTTGTTAGCTTTCTTTCCCTTTACACAGCTCGCTGTCTCCTGCGCACTCAGCTCCCCCCACATCCCTACAGTTTCCCCTTTAGTTCTATACGGGGCCATCATGCACGCTCAAGGGGCAGCATTTATGATACATCCTACTTCAACATTTAAGAGCTAGATCTTTGTAGACTTTTCTCCCATGAGGCTGCATCTCTTTAGGAAGGACTTAAAAAAAAAAAAAAGGAAACAAACCCCCAAAGTCCACTTTGTACAGAAGCAATGATAGCTAATTTGGCGGCATTCATCCTATGAACGAGGGGGTAAATACCAAGTAGTCCGATGGGGGGCACAGACGTGAAATAAACCAGATAATAATAATACAGCATGTTAAGTGCAATGAGAGAGAATAAGTGTAACGGGCAATGGGGGTAACTAATCTTAACTAATCGTGCCTTGTGGCTGTGTGCAGAAGATCAAGCCATAATCTGGCTGTGACAGACAAGCTGGGTTTTTAATGAGAGGAGGAGGGGGGGGGTTCCAGGTGAGAGAGGAAATGGCACATGCAGAAACATGGAAGGAGCTATTTGGGGATCATAATACAAGCGATGGGAGGGCATGAATGGGAGGGGGCCAGAGAAAGCAGTCAGGGGCAGACTAAGAAGGAGGGTGGGTCCCACTGAGTCTGTGATTGGTGCCTCTGGGTCCTGGCAGGGTCAGGCAGAGCAATGCTGATGAGACGTAGAAACTTCTAGAGATCTAACTCTTGCCCAGGCCCGTACCCTCAGCTGCTTCTCTGTTTCACCCACCCAGCTGTACCGTTCCGTAGGGTTCCAAAAGAAAGTAGGTGAAGTTGCTGGGTTTTGGGGAGAAATACAGAAAAAATAGCTAATGGGAAGGCTGAAGAGGAGGTGCCTCTGTCTTGAGGGTGGATGGGCTAACAAGTTAGTCAAGATTCTTTTGTTATTGGAACAGATGGACACTGGCTCAGTTAAGTGGGACAGAAGGGTAAAAGGGAGGTGGGATATAGACATCTAAACTTGGGGAGACACATTCAGAGATTGAGAGCAAGAGGCTGGGGGGAATTTCTTTCCAGGGGCTGCCAGTAAAGAGTCTTGGCCTCCAACACTGTCTCTTTTAGTAAGTGTCATATTTCTAAGAAAGAGAGACAGAGAAAGAGGTGCGGGGGAGGGAGAGAATTTAATTGGTCCATTTCTGGTCTAGTATCTTTGTGACCGGACCAATCAGCTCTGGGTCAGGGGGACCTATTGTGAGCCAAGCAGTCCCGCTAAAAGCTTCAATCCAAAATGGTGGATGGAAGAGCAAATCAGGGCAACCCCACAAATGAAGCAAAGCTGTGTTCCATTCCGTGCTTGGAGCGGGGCAGTTAGAGCTACCCCTGCTGGATCCAGGCCCTAAGAAACTTGGACTTCATAATTTACGAAGGCAACAGGGAGCCAACAAATCCATTCAGCGCACATGAAATATTTCAAGCGAGGCACAAGGGACCTGGAGCAGGTCTTAGAGAAGATGGATTTACATCTGGCAATAAAATCCCAACTCCAGTAACCTTTGCACTTAGGTCTGGATTTTGTCTGGATCTTAAAGCTTTTATAAGTGTTTAAGAGCATGAACTCTGCAGGGGTTGGAATTTCTCTTGCCTTCTCTCCCTCCAGGGATTGGGCTGCCAAGATGAGGCTGGGGGCCCTATCACCTTTCATTCTCGTTGGCTTGGAACTCTTTGCCTCGAGGGTGTTTCATCTCTGCCCATGGATGGAGTTGGCTCCATGGCCTCTTGAGTGATGTACTTAAACTTGCTGAGCTCTAGTGTCGTCCCCTGTTGAAATGGAGGTGTTCCTACCAACCTCGTAGGACCGTCATGAATGCAAAGTCCAGACCACATTCGAGTGGATTTTGTAAAGTAACAAATGAGTGAATGCAGCTATGTTGTGATCTTGTTGGATGGAGTTCGGTTTTGGAGGTGGAAAAACATTACTTTGGGTCCCAGCTCTGGCTTGGGAAAGTTGCCTTGCCTCTCGGAACCAGGGTTTCCTCATCTATAAACCAGGTGGTGTTGTTGTGGAGGTTAAATGATAACGCGTGCAAATGGTCTTGTAAGGGTCTGAGCACAGGTCAAGGCACAGCGCATGATAATTGTCCTTGTCTCCCACAAAAGTGTTCAAGAAGCCAAAATAACATTCATGGGGGACGCAGGTCTCTCCAGGGACTAAGACAGCTTTGGAGTCCCTATTTGTGGTAGAATTTTCTCGTGCTCACCTACGTACACTTCTCCTTTCCTTCCTGGGCATGCTGGCTAGAAAGAACACTTCCAAGCCTCCTTAGAGTTAGACTGGGCCACAGGGATAGGAGTCAGGTGAATCACTCGTGGGCCGAGGAAATGAGAAATCCCTATAGGAGATGCCCGGTTTTCTCTCCCTTGCCTCTGCAAACATGCAGAACTCATGCTGACGTGGGAAAGCCCCCGGGCGTCGGAGTCACCGCCTGGCGAACGGTTGGCCCCAAGATCCTCAGCCCTGCAGCAAACTTTGCAAAAGTGAAGCCTTCGAGGTTTGGGAGATGTTTGTCATTGAAGCATACCGTAACCTCTCCTAACGAATGTGCTATTATTGCTTCTCATCTATGTGGTCTTGGGCAAGTAGCGTGAGTCTTCATTGGTTTAGCTGTAACATAGAATCGTACTAGCACTGACTTCCAAGGTGGTTAAAGGAGAGGACTCATGCAAAGTGCTTAGCCCTGGCTTTGGCACACAGATTTTCGATGGACAGTGGCAGTAGCGATGACGAGGGTGTAGTGGGATGACGGTGACGGCGATCGCTGCTGGCAATTCGGAAGCTGGGGGGTGGTGGCTGGATTCATATCCTTCTATTTAAGTAGAAGAACCCGCACGATCTCCAACCCTGGGGAGTGGGTGAGAACTTGCTCTGGCCCAGGCTGGTGTGCGGTGAATTGCATTTCGAGATGCTAATATGGTGCCGGGATCTGCGCCTGTCTCCGCAACTTCCCGGCCTCTGTGCAAAAGGATAAATACAGTAACATTTGCCTTCTTGGGAAAGCTCTTCGGTAGAGAGCACGGCCAGCAAAGCACACTTCTATTCCCAGGGCTGTTAGTTACTTTTCTTCTTTGCCAAGACTGTGAAGCCGGGCATCGTGCTCAACATCGCCTCTGTAGGGATGAATGAGAACGGGTGTGTGGCCTCAAGGAGCTTGCAGTCCTTCCAGTGCTTATCATGATGCCGCTGAGCTACTGTACGACAATATGTCTCATGTCTCCACCCCCCACTTTGCCTCAATGCCAGCTTGTGGGGTAGCGTGATGCCGTGGAAGGAGCTTGGGCTTTGTGGACAGAGGGATGAGTCTGAACACGGTCTCTGCCATTTTCTAGCCGTGCCCTTGGATAAAATTCTTGACCTGTTAGCCTTGGCTTCTTTATCTTTAAAAAGGGGGAAATGGGGCGCCTGGGTGGCTCAGTCGGTTAAGCATCTGACTTCGGCTCGGGTCATGATCTCACGGTCCGTGAGTTCAAGCCCCGCGTCGGGCTCTGTGCTGACAGCTCAGAGCCTGGAGCCTGTTTCAGATTCTGTGTCTCCCTGTCTCTCTGCCCCTCCCCCGTTCATGCTCTGTCTCTCTCTGTCTCAAAAAGAAATAAACGTTAAGAAAAAAAAATTAAAAAAAAATAAAAAGGGGGAAATGATTGCTATCATGTTATGAGAATTAACTATGATACGTGTAACACCCCTTGGACAGAGCTTAGCATGTAATAGGTGCTTGATAAATATTAGCCCTTCCTGGAGATTCTACGTTATTCTGTACTCCCAACATCTGGACCATAAAGAGTGCTCTTTATGTATTTATGGGATGGCAGGCAGAGAAAATTATTGTCCACAGGGAAGTACTTTTGGGAGGAAATACTTGTGATGATAGTTGAAGTATTTGTATATTTCAAATCCACTTTAGCTTATGCAGAAAATTTTTTTAATATTTCTTTATTTTTGAAAGAGAGAGAGACCGAGCCGGGGAGGGGCAGAGAAAGACGGGGACACAGAATCCGAAGCAGGCTCCAGGCTCTGAGCTGTCAGCACAGAGCCCGCCGCGGGGATCGAACTCCCAAGCCGTGAATGAACTGAGCTGAAGTTGGACGCTTAACCGACTGAGCCACCCAGGCGCCCTGTAGTTTATACAGAAATTTTAATTAATTAATTTTTAAAAGATTTTTTCAAATGTTTACTTACTTTTGAGAGCGGGAGCGACAGAGTGTGAGCAGGGGAGGGGAAAAAAGAGAGAGGGAGACACAGAATCCGAAGCAGGCTCCAGGCTCTGAGCTGTCTGCACAGAGCCCGATGCAGGGCTTGAACCCATGGACAGGCAGATTATGACCTGAGCCGAAGTCAGACGCTTAACTGACTGAGCCACCCAGGTGCCCCAATTAATTTATTTTTAATTAATAAAATTTGGACCTCTGTCATGGATTATATTACTCACTTTTTTGACTTCTCAGCCAATTGCCATCATTGTTTGAGTCAAGCCCCTTCCTGCTAACTTTATTTTTTCCTCTTTTGGTGATTTCCCTCTCCACTCCCCTTCCCCCGATAAGCATAATGTCAAAGGTGTAGTGTGGCTCTGTGTGTGTGTTTTTAACTTACATGAATTGGACTGTACTGAAAATCTGATCTTCTTTTCTTCTTCTTTTTTTTTTTTTTGAGAGAGACTATGCAAGCGAGAGGGGGAAGGGCAGAGAGAGAGAGAGAGAGAGAGAGGAAGGGAAAGAATCCTAAGCAGGCTCCACGCCTCCGCATGGAGCCTAACGTGGGGCTCAGATCTCACAACCCTGGGATTATGACCTGAGCTGAAATCAAGAGTCAGATGCTTAACCGACTGAGCCACCCAGGTGTCTCACTTTTCTTCTTTCTTCACGAAGCATTCTGTTTTTGTGACCTGTTGACATTCTTGTAAGTACTTCTAATTTATCGTTCCTCACTACTATATAATATTCCAGGGAGTCACTTTTTATTAACCAGAAAATTGGATTTGCCAGAACATCTTTATCCCCCAGCCAAGACTGCTATACGAGAAATATTATCTTCATTTTGCACCGAGTAAATCACTCACTAAATTGCGACCTTATGATGCTATTACAGCGATAACAATGGCACATGCCTGCTTGCCCACACCAAGAATTATGGCAGGAAATTACGGTAGGAAAGAGCTAAAAGCAAGTCGTTTGATTTTTTTATGGCTCTATGCTGTGCGTACACGTGAACATGTGCATGCGTGCTTTGGGCTATATTGTCCTTTTCTGTGTTTTAAATAAATATTCCAATTTGCATAATTGAAGTGAATTTCTGGGGTGCATGAAAATATAAACTCGGGGCTATGATGTCAATTAGGACAATTCGTATCCCACGGTAAAAGCCTTGGGTTTAGAGGCAGGCGATCCGCATTCGAGTTTGGGTTCTGCCTCTTGCTAACTGAGTGATGTCAGCCAAGCCGTCCAAACTCTGCTGTCAGGCAGAAAATAATAAAACAGGTTGTCGTGGGAGTAAGATGAGCTAACAGTTAGACATACTAGAGGAATGTAGTATGGTGTCATTTTTGTCTGTTTCACAGAGGAAGTTTCAAAACTGAATGACATTCGCGGACATCTGAGTCCCTGCTCTGGAAGGTGTCCCTTTCCCATCTAGTGCACAATAAGACCTTACTAATTGAAGTGACACCATTTTCAGCTTAGTGCCCTAGTAAGACTACCAACTGGCTAGGGCCAACTGGCACCCCACATTTTTATTTTTGCCATTCCTGATTTGGGCCCACTGAGGAAGAACAGAGGTGAACACGTCCCCAGATTTGCCTTCAGAAAGCCTACAGTCATGCGGGAGAGACAGACATAACTCCAAAACAGTGCAAAGTGTGATCTGATGATAAATCATCAGAGTGCTAAGGATACACAGAAAAATGAGAGACTGGTTTTATTGATGGTCATTATTGAAAGTTTTTTGGAGCTTGTAGCATTTCAGCTAAGGATTCAAGGTCAGAGATGATTCGTGGGGGGAGGGGTGTAAATGCAGTAAAGAACATTCCAGGGAAGGGGAAGGGCATAATCAAGTTTAAGATGTGAGATGTGCAGAGTATGTATGGAAAACACCTCAGTGTGGCTTAAATTCAGGCATAGCATACTGTAAGGTAAACAGGATACACTGAACATTTTAAGAGTGTCGAGTATTTTCCTCAGCTGATGCTATTACAATTAGTATGATTACTAGTACTAATTGGTGTTTCTTGAGTACTTACACGGTTCTAGACACCATCGGTGCCTTATCTCACTTGAGAACTATGAAAGTCTATGAAATAGTGTATCGGTCAGTTATCGCTGTGTAACAAACTATTCCAAAAGTTGGGGCCTTAAAATAACAATCATTTATTATTAATCGGGAGTCAGAAAGGTTTGCAGATCTAATCTAAGAAGGCCTAAGCTGGACAGGTTCTGCTGAATGCTTTCATATCCCTTCAGCAGGCTAGTTTGGGCTTGTTCACAGGCAAGAGACAGGATTCTGAGGTGTTAACAGGAAAATGCAAAGCCTCTGAGGCCTAGGTTTGGAGTTGGCACACAGTCCCTATCTCGTTTGGCCAGCCCAGATTCAAGGAATGCGGAAATAGATTCCACCTCTGAATGGAAGCTGTTGCGAAGTCACATCGTAATCAATCTACCACAAGTAGTTGCTAACATTATTATCCGTATATTATAAACGGTGAAACTGCGGCTACGGGAGGTCGAGGCCTTGCCCAAGTTCACGTAGCTGGTACGCGAAGAGCCCGAACTTGTACTTGGCTCAGTAGACAGTGGAGAGCCTGGAAAGATCCTGAGCAGGAGAGCGATGCTGTCAGCAGAGATAGAAGGAGCCGGTATTTCTCTGGCTACATGCTGGCAGCACGGAGAATGCAAATCTTGATGATTCCAACATCAGTTCATCCCATTTTCAACTCAAGTGTACCGCCTTGGGACATCACGTTCTCTGCAGTGGTGGTATCGACTTTGAAAGACACCCTTGCTGGGGTTGCTCTCGCTCCAGCCTTTGAGAAAACCAAGCCCTGTCCCTTCAGGGCGCCTCCCGAGCACGGCCTGTGGCTGTTAGCCAAAGGGGCGTGTCACCGCAGGTGACGGCTGCAAGGGCTCACGCAAGTAGTAAGAGCGCCGCATGGAGCCGCCATTGGCTGAGTGCTTTGGAGAATGGACAATTAGCATGGACCCAGTATCCCAGCTGCCTTACTTGTCATTGGCTGGAGGTCGAGGCAGGGCAGCATGGGACCCCTCCTGGAGCCAGACGCAAGCCAGAAATCCAACGTTGATCGGACCTGGGCTCCCGAACCGGAGACCTGCTAATTCTGGTGACTGGACGCATAAAGCCAAACAGTGGCTTGATTTTCTCCCAGGTCAAGGACAACGGACCTTTTCTAAGTAAGATTGCTCTCAGATCACAGATTCTGAGCCATGTTTACCATTAATTACAAGGTGGCCCCTGGCCTAGGAGAGAGTCTGTGAAGCTTGGTGGAAGGTTATGAGAACGTGCTTTGAAAAAGAGGTTAAGAACGTATATACACCCCGTTTCCTTTCTGTGTGTATCTTAGACATGGGCCTTGACCTCTCGGGGCCTTGGTTTCCTCTTCATACATGAAGATGGTAACATCTACTTTTTAGAGTCGTCAGCAGAATTCAGCGATCGGGGGTGTGGAAGTCCTACCGACGGCCATTGTGATCAGGAGCGGCCCTGCGTCATCAGAAGACTGAAATCGGCACCTGGCCACGCCGCCCAGGACAGAGCCAAGCGTATGCAAGGAATCAGACCACCCCTCACTGCTTTCAGCGTTAATATTTGACCATTAAAGTTCTGCTCACTGTGCCCTGCTTGGGGACACCTGCCGCATTGGTGGGTTCTCGAGACTGGCCGCGTGTTACAATCGTTTGGGGAACTTTAAAAGATCTCACTACCCAGGCCCATCGATGCCATCAGAACCTCTGGGGTGTGGCCCAGCGACGGGTATTTGTAAAAGCTCCCCGATAGGGTTGGGACCAGGGGAAGGCGAACGGGCCGCCTCGTGTGCACAATGTAAGGGGGAACCCCACAGTCAGGTGCCACCAGCTTGCAGGGCCCTGAGAGTGCCCCTTGGGTACCTCGCTCTGCTCGCCCTGGCCCTTAGATCTGTTCCCCGGGTGATTCCAATGGTCAGTGAAGGTGCTAGTAATTGGGTTTTTTGTTTGTTTCTTTCTTTGTTTTAAAATCTATTTATTTTGAGAGAGAGAGAGTACAAGCAGGGGAGGGCAGAGAGAGAGAGGGAGAGAGAAAATCCCAAGCGAGCTTTACACTGTCA
The DNA here is from genome assembly GCF_024362965.1 of Panthera pardus. NCBI lineage: Eukaryota > Metazoa > Chordata > Mammalia > Carnivora > Felidae > Panthera > Panthera pardus. Next base: position 32,677,057 of record NW_026526743.1, on the reverse strand, counting down.
GTGCAGAGCCCCTTGCGGGGCTCAATCTCATGGACTGTGAGATCTTGAGCTGAGCTGAGCTGAAATCCAGGGCCGGATGCCTAATGGACCGAACCACCCAGGCACCCCAAGTGTATGTTTTTAAGTAATCTCCACACCCACTGTGGGGCTCAAACTCACAACCTCACATCACGAGTGGCTCTTCTGATGATTCAGCCAGTCAGGCACCCCAGGAGGACTTACTCTTCAATGCGTCTCACGGCACGTTTTTTCTCGACCTTTCTCAGAGGGACCCCCTGCACCCCGGTGACCAAAATTGCCTTGCAAATAGCACTGGGCTTTCCACCAGAAGGGTCTACTTAAACAAACAAACAGACCAACCAACCCAAAACCAAACCCTCTTTATCTCATAGCCCCTGATGGTTACGTGTATCGTGTGCGACTCCATTAGGTCCTTCCCGCGAAAGTAGGCATCACGTTCGCTCGCTGTTATGATATCCCATCGTGTAGAAAAGGGTGTGACACGTAGAGGCATTTTCAAAAACAAGAATAGGGGCGCCTGGGTGGCCCAGTAGGTTAAGCGTCCGACTTGGGCTCAGGTCATGATCGCACTGCTCGTGAGGTTAAGCCCCGCATCAGCCTCTACGCTATCAGCACAGAGCCGGGCTTTGGATCCTCTGTCCCCCTCCTCTCTCTCTGTCCCTCCCCCGCTCTCACTCTCTCCTCCCCCCTCTCTCTCAAAAACAAATAAAAATATTAAAAAAAAAAACCCAAGTATATGAATGAATGAATGGATCTAGACTCTATTTTGTCTTCTCCCTTTGGACCTCGTGGTCTGATTTCGCCAGCCTTGCATCCACACCTTGCACGCAGTAGGAGCACAGAAAACACTGAATGGAGTCCAGGGCAAAGCACCCAGCGCCCCCCGTCTCAGCCTGTGAGTCACTCAGAGATGCTCTGGAGAAAAGGTGCTGAGAAGCTCACAAGCCCTTGTGCAGAAAAGCCTGGTGCTGAAAACAGGAGCCTGCTACCCACAGGTGGCCGGCAAGGCTGGACCAGGCTGCGCTGGAGACTGGCGGGGAGAGGGGGCCCGGGGAAGCTCCCGGGCTCGTGTGGCCCGGAGGGGGGCAGAGAGGAGGCTTCCTCTTTGCTCTCCACTTGGCCTCCTAGGGCCCGAGGTGGAGTTTTGGGAGGAAAAAGGTTGGCGGAGGGGCCCGAGGCTCAAGTTAACATCAGATAGGTTACCGGCTGCCTGTCTTTGAGGACCTTTATCTATGAAAGAGGCCCCGTGATTCAGACCCGTACGGCAGCCAAAATCTTTTCTTTATTAAAATGCTTTGTGCTCCAGGATACCAGGGTGTTAAGCTGATCTGTCTCTGAGAGTGTGTTTGCCGAGAGCGCACTATTAGATACTTTGTCTCCTTTAAAATAATACTAAGAGACGGCTTTGCATCCCTCGGCTCCTGCCCTGTGTGGCTGCCTGCAGAACGGCGCCGGGACAACACATGGCCCTTCGGAAAGGGCCTTGAGGGACCACGAAATGAGGTCTTCCTGACTGCCTCGGTCCCTGGCAGTTTGCAAGCTGGAGAAAAACCAACCGCTTTGATCCTGAACGTGTCATTTGTGAAGACAGCGTTATCCCCCAGAATGAAGATGATGCCCGGGTGTCGGCATCTCTCGTTGAAGATGCTACCGAGTGGCTCACGGTAGCACTCCTCGTGGATAAAATATTGCATCGAGATCATTTATTTATAAAGAAAATAGTGTCTATCCTGGCATCATGACCTCCTCCATCTCTCACCCCGTGTTCAAACCCATTCGTATTTGGAAGCTAAAACGTATACATCTGATTATCCCTCGGCACCTCGTGATTTAAAAAAGGAAGAAGAAGGCGGGGGGGGGGGGGGGGGAAGAAAAACCCCCGACAGCAAATCCTTTAAAGGGATTGCTTTTTATGGGCTCCGTGCACAGAGTTTTGTGTTTCTCTGAGCATGTAAAGGCATCTCATAACACATACAGTGCCGATATCCTCGGCAGGCTGGAGTCGTAAATAACCACCCTCTTAAGCGGCGCGATATGTATTATTTTTCTCCTGTGAACTTGGGGCCTCCCACACACGATTCTTCCATTGCAAATAATAAAATGTGGGCGAGATCAGGATTCCTAATTCAAGAATAAACCAGAAGAAATGTTGTATTTAAAACTGCATGAACGCTGGGGTTTTCAGAGCGACACCAGCGAGCAGCGAGCGACGTCTCTTTCTGCCCAAATCTGAACCGCCTAAGCCCTGCACTTCGCCATTTAAATATCTCTTGCTTGGGTTACCACAAAGAGCCTTTGTACAATATTCTGCAAAGCCGTAGGCATAGGATTATGTGTTCTTACATGTCTTATTTTAGGCATCAGCAGCAAAGTATACCAAAGGCAAATTTATGTTTAGAACTATCAATAAAACATAACAGAGAGTCTGCTAAATTAGTAATCATGGAAAACCCGCCCGGTTCTCTCTCACGCGCGTTCTCGCTCTCTCTTCTCTTTTAATATTACAAAGCAACTTTTAAAGTATTTGCCTTTGGTGTGAGGGTGGTCTCGGAAGACGACGTGTACTTAAATATCTCAGAGGTACCTGAAGGCCTTATTTTTGGATGGGGAGAGTGTCAAGGGACAGCTAAACAAAAATCTAATAATGGTTTTAAGTTAAATGCCTTCAAGTTAAATACCGTCAAGAGCTTTTGCAATCAAATGTCCGTCACGAAAGGCGTAATGTATCAGCAAGATGGGAAAGATACTGTTTGTCAGCAGTTGTGATTAACGCAAATGAAAAGATAGTCTTGCCCAGGCCTCCACGAGCTGCGTTTCAATCTCACGGACACCAAGAGACGGCACATGAAACTATTTAGCCAAGAGGGAAAACCATGCCCCGTCTTACCGCAAGGCCGCTGGATTTTCTAAGGGGAACGTGAACAGGAAAGGCCAAAGGGAAGATGCTCTCTCTGAGGCAGTGGAGGGTGAGGTCCTGGCAAAGAAGAAAGCCCTTTCTTTGTGATGGGTCTCACACTCGGAGGGAGAGCTTTTCCCATCAGGGGGGTGGGTGGTGGAGGGGACAGCCATCTGGTCCCCCCAGCAGGCAGCATGCAGACAGGCGTCTGGGTGTGGTTTCTCTTTGGTGCCGGAATCATTTGCAAGAGGCCGAAGGACTAGGAAACACAGACCATCATCTCCCCGGGCTGCTGGGATGTGAGCGCTGGAAGGCCTCCGAGATCAGTTGGCAAAGTGGTTTTCATTTTCCTTTGAGCCTCAGAACTGTGTCTTCCCTCAAAATATTATGCAGAACCCTGATTATAAAAGAGATAAAAGCAGGATGGTCTGGTTAAGGTGGGGCTCGGGGGGCTCGGAATCCCACCCACCGAGCCCCCGACCCTCCTCCTACGAGGGCTTCTGAAGGGCGCCTAAGGGCTCAGCAGAACCTAATTTTAAAACCACTGCCCGTTAACTTCCCTTGCCCCCAGTCACAGAGGAAGGAGGGAAGGCTCAGTGAGGGGGAGCGACTTGTGCAAAGTCACACAGCTCACTAAGGGCAGAGGGGGACTGGCAATGCCCCCAAGGGCTTTGCATGCACTAGTTATTAAGATTCAGAGCAGACAACCTGTTCTGGTGGCCGGTGCCTTGCCCGCGACCATGCTTTGCCACCTGCAGAAGCCGTGCATATATATCCATGCCGTTCTGTCTTTACCGTCTCTTGCTTTATTCTTCCTGGCAGCGAGCAGGACCACTTATTACTAAGCAGATTTAAAGATGAAAAATAGCCCTAGTGACTATTTGCACCTATCACTTTTTTTTTTTAAACATTGGATGCTTGCCATGTCTGTTTCATCCTTTTGGTTTCCCTTAAGGATAGAGAAGCTGGGGCTTCGGCTACCGTTCGGACTTCCGTGGTGCTCTCGGCTCAACGCCTCCCCACAGTTCTTTCACCCCACTCGAGCCGTGTGGCTCAGGCCGCCCAGCTCTTGCAGAACGCCAGCCCGCTGACCTCAGTCGACCAGCCTTCACACCGGATAGAACCACAGATACGAAATGCAGAAAGTGTGGCTCAGCCGTATCCCACCCCAAGGGGGACTGACTCACTTTGCTGTGAGAGAATGAATTCTACCTGCTGAGGAGGAGTCCGAGGAGGAGAGAGTAAGCCCCGGGATCCAGCTGTTCAGCTTTTACTGCGGACAAGCTCCACCGGCAACCAGAACCCTCACTTGTCCATCCGTCTTACCCTTCCTTCCGTGGTGCGCAATCAACAGGGCACCGTGGCTTGGAAGTGGAGGGTTTGGGGTCTGGAATCATGTAGACAGGGTCACCACCAACTCTTGACTTAGAACAAGTCAGTCCGTTGCCCCTTATGTCTCAGTTTTTCCATCGATCGAGGGAGGGCAATAACGGTACTTGTCTCAGAGAGCTTGAGGAGAGCTGAGTTTCTAGCACTTGGTCCTGGAAAATCATCCTTCATGTTTCACTCCGTCTCTCAATTCAGGAATGTGATGCTGTGTGTTAGCAGGGAGGGGGCCAGAGGCTACGGGAGAGTCAGGGCAGACGAGGGCCAGGAGGGTATTCGCCTTGACCCCAGTTCATTCCGTGTGGAAATGCCAAATGGAGCTCCCTCTACCTGGTCAGTACTCTGTCTGTGCAGGTGGATTCCTGTCCGGGGCTGGGGACTCTGGGGGCCCTAGTGAATGCACCCCTGTTATCTTCTGCTCGGCCTAGCGTCTCTACACATTCGTGAGTCCCTTGGTATTACGAAATCTTAACAGTCTCTGAACCCGTGAGCATCTTTTTATCCAGAATACCACCTTCTGGGACGTCCGGGTGGCTCAGTCGGTTAAGCGTCCAACTCGCGGTGTTGGCTCAGGTTATGATCTCACGACTTTGTGGGTTTGAGCCCCGCGTCGGGCTCCGTGCTAGAAGCATGGAGCCTGCCCGGGATGCTCTCTCTTTCCCTCTTTCTCTGTTCCTCCCCAACTTGCACTGTCTGTCTCTCTCAAAATAAATAAACTTAAAAAAAAAATACCACTTTCCCATTGTGACAAGCATGCTATTCTTTTCTTTCCGTACCCCCTGCTAACTAGTTTGAGTTGGGGTTTTAGCCTTTGTAACCAAGGGAGCCCTACATTTAGAAACATCTGCTCCCTAATTCCAACACCAGAGATGGATCCCTTCCCTGTTGCCCCGCCGCCCCCGCCCCCCCCCCCCACAATGTTTTACTGAAATACCACGTTGGATCGGGTTGATCTGTAGGCAGAAAAGAACTCATTGTCTCAAACATTTCCTGAGTGCCTCTAGCAAAGTAAGAGGCAAACAGCAATACAGCCTATCGAGGGCTCCTAAAGAGAGGGCAGAGAAAGATCTGGGGGATTGTAAAGGAAAGGGGATTGCTTCCAGCTCGGGGTCTTAGGAAAGGGTTCACAGGGAAGGTGGCTTTGCTCTGGGTCTCGAGGAGAAGGGCACATCGGTGACAGAGGTTCTGGTCAGGACAGTGCCGGGTAGACTGGAGGCAGTGACGTCCCTGTATGAGCATGTTCAACGTGCAACATCACTGAGGGACAGATTGGGGTCTGTCCCTACTGATAGTAATAACACGTAACATTACTCGAGTTCTTATTTGCCAGATTTCTCTTACTTGATTTACAGATACTCCTTCGTTGGATGCTCCCGGCACTCTGCAGACAGATCCTGAATTCGTTCCCCTTTCACATGAGAGTTCACGTGTGTAAGTGGCAGAGCTGGGATTCCGACTTTTGCCAAGTCATCTGATGCTCATTACCGCGACGTCGTGGCTCCCAACGCACAGGGCCATGCCCTGGGGAGAGGCTGGGACAAAAGTGACCCTTGCCCTTCCGAAGCTCACACTCCAGTGTGTGTTGATAAGAATATAGATTTCACTCTTTCTCGTGCCATTGTTTTTATGAATACCAGTTAGGTGAGAACACCAGTTTTATGAATACCAGTTACCTGGAGCGGTGAAGACACAGGAAGCCGTCCAAGCTGCTGAAAGTCCTTTTGGGACTGGGAGAGGAAATGTTTGCTGACGTTAGAGTCATCACCAGGCATATGGAGCGGAAAAGCGAAGAGAGAAGCCGGATCCTGGTGACCTCACTGGGCTCCTGGATCATGCCTCACCTGAAGCAGATCCAGCCCTGGATTTTACAGTCACAAAAGTCAGTTTGAGTCAGGCGTCCACTGGAAGACGGAGCTTATAGTTCAGGAGGCTGCGGGGGCCACTGGTGGTTTGGGAAAGTCTCTTCTGAGTCCCAGTTCGCCAGGTCTTTTCGTGACCTCTCTTCTCCAGGTCTCAGTTTCTTTACCTGTAACATGAGACATTCAGATAGAAATGGCAGTAATGATGAGGATGATGGTCACGATTACCACTTATCAGGCATGTTCTGCTTGCCACCTGCTCATCTGCTCTGCTGAGGGTTTGTATATGCAACATCTCATTGAGTTGGGGCAGCAGCCTCAGGAAGTGGTAACATGAGGCAGCTGATGCCCAGAGAGATTGAATCACTTCTTTAAGGCCACGCAGCACAACTGGTAAATAACAGAGCTGAGATTTACTTCAGGCATCTAACACGATGGACCCTGATTTTTTTTTTTTCTTTTTTAGAGACCAGCTTCTTCATGGTAAAACCCCTCTCATGGTCTAGGAGGGCTGGGGCCACCGCCGTCATTCATACTTTATTCTCCCAGCACCAAGCGTAATAGTCGGCAAAACGTAGACATCTAATACATATTGTTTGAATGAATGAATGAATGAATGAATGAGTGGCGAGATGAATTTCGGGAGCCCACGCGGCCCTAAAGTTCTTTGAAACCTGCCTTATGCTCTTAGCCTAATGAGGGCTCCCAGAAGATTTCTTGGGTGAAGGGCAAACCCCTTTCTCTTCCTCTGAACTAGTGTTTGCTTTACTGGCTGTCCCCCACTAATGAGGGGACACAACCCAAGGGGACTGTGTCTCCAGGCTAATTATTTTGTGGTTGCTCTGACCACACCATTCAAAATATTCAGGCTATTGTTGGTGTTTTACATCTTGCCACAGTTGCCCTTGTCAACTTCCAAGGGCATGAAGCCATGGCCCGATGGGCTAGCCCTTTCAAGGTCAGCTTCACAGCAAACACAAAGTTAATTGAGCTGGAATAATAATTTTTTCCCCCTTTACTTGATGTGCAGGTGACAATACTTAAAATATCGACATGCCTTAATACTTTTAAATTCAGTTGTTTGCTGATCAGCAGCTCTGCTCTACTTAAATTGACCAATCTATCTTGCCCGGCTGGAGATCAAGGGATCAGCACTTAATTTCATTCCCTGAATAAAGAATTTTTTTTTTTATATCCACACGGAAATATCAGAACATGAAAGGTTAAATCAATATGGAGTTTTACATTGCTTAAAGGGCATTTGCATCAAAGCAGCCCTGAATGCAATTCACTTGTTTAATGAATTTTTTATGCTTATTTAATGAATTTCACAAAGGTTTGGTGTTTTTCATAAAATGGATAAGGACTTCCAGTTTTATGAAATAATAAAAATGGAACTGAAGTTATGAAATGAGCAATCTCATTAGTTAGGCATGATATATTCATATGAAAATGTACATGCCTTCCTGTTATTGCCGGGGCACCATTATGCGCACGGTGGCTTGTTATAATAGCACGGCAAATATTCTTCTAGTTAAGATATCAAGAAGTGACAGAAGGAAATTGCATTTTCTCCCCATTTCTAATAATGACATAATTAATGCTCATTTAAAATAATTACCTGGGCGTTGTTTCCCAAGAGGGCTGAGGCCTAACTCAACGGTAAACGCTCCCTGGGATACTTTTGCACCCCGGCAACCCAAAGGACGTCCCATGTTTTTTAATTTGTTATTTGTGGAAGTCACAGTGATTGCCTGCCCGACAGTGATTTAACTGTCCTGGCGTCCCTGCAGAAAGCGCCGGACTCGATGTATCAAATTGTCCCCATACAGAAGACATAGAAGAAATACTTGTGTCTGAAGGAGAAAGAGATTGTGTGCGCGTGTGTGCACGTGCGTGTGTGTGTGTGAGAGAGAGAGAGAGACCGTTTGATTGACTGTGGTATCAGTTCTCCCTCCCTTGACTTTTTTTTTTTTTTTTAAGGGGTCGCATATTGCTTTACATCGTGGGCTTCCTGTTGTGCTGCCAGAAATTGGAGAACTGGTCAGGTACCGTGCGCTGACTCGCCCTTGACGTTCAGAGGTCAGAAAGCGTCCCGAACAACGATTTAGGCTTTGAAACGCAGCCCTGTGCCTGACAACTGTTGGACCACGGGCAAGTTACTTGACCTCTCTGAACCGCAGCTGTCAAATGAGGATCGGACTTGGTAGTTCCTGTCTCCCAGGGCGGTGGGCGAGACTCAGGACGCCCGTGCGTGAGAAATGCTTAGCACGGCGTCTGGCATCCGGTAGACGCCCCGTAGCGTCGGCTGTTGCCATAGATGCTGTTGGTGGGAAACCGCGCCTGGCGTCTGCCGCCCGCTCCGGTACGGAGTCTGAACAGAAGTCATGAATCAGAGCTGCGCGGGGCCTCACTGGGGAAACTTGAAACTTTCATCTCTCTCTCTCTCTGCCTATTCAAGAGGACAGGCAGCTGGAATGCTTCTCTGGCATTCAACACTGATATCAATCTCAGCAACATTAATAATACAGTGCAACCAAATTAATTGTGGCTTCTCTGATTTCACAGAGCAGACAAATTCAGATGAACAGTTCAGCGAGCATGTGCGGGGGCGCCCGGTGGGTGCTGGGCTCCAGCAGTGGGGCCCTTAAAAAAAAAAAAAAAAAGACGAGGAAGAGCAGAGCTCTTCGTTCTCAAGGAGTCTGTCACGTTGTAGGGCAATTTGGAACAGGCAGGATACAATTTTATTACCAATAAAACTTCTTCTATCTGTATAGCACTTTGTAGTTTACAGAAACTTTTCAAGTTGTGGGACCCACTGATCCCTTAGGACTCTTTTGACAGTAGATTGAAATAATTTCATTGGACACAGAGAGGTATTTAGTGCTGTGGTTAGCAAATTGGTTCCTGCAGTTAGAACTGAATTTCAGCATTGGCTTTGCATAGTTCCAGCTGTGTGGCCTCCTGTAAATCACGTAACCTCTCTGAGCATCACTTTCCTGGTCTTTCCAATGGAGATGATAAAAAGACCCACTAAATGTCCTGGCATGGAAGATACGTCTGCCCCCCTTTCCGCCACGCTCTTAAAACCCTGCGTCCAATGTGCCCATAATCCAGGTAGAAATGAGAGTTGAAGAAAGTAATGGAAGATGCTACCCCCTAGTGGTGGAGTTAGGTAATTCAGAACTTCACAGCAAAGATAAGAGAGTGCGCCATTGCCTTTTGACAGCGGTAGTGGTTGGTAAATTTTTACTTCATAAATTTAAAAAACAAAAAACAAAACAGTGACAGCTGGTAGTGGTTGGTAAATTTTTACTTCATAAATTTAAAAAAACAAAAAACAAAACAGAACAACGTAACAAAGAAAAAAACCCCACCGCAGGCCATATGGCTGACTGGAGTTTCGAATTACTTCTGCTATTTTTTTGGATTCGCTGAGGTGTGTGTATGTATATTACGTATATGTATATATGTTATATATGTGTATGTAATATTTATGTGTGTACACACAATATGTATATGTAATATATACAAATGCATATATGTGTGTGTATACGTGTATATGTAATTCTTAAAGCTGTGCCATTTCATACTTTTGAAAAGAGCTGACCATTGCTGACTATCCAGACATTACGATTTTCTACTGCATTCCAATACGCGGTCTACTGTGTAATAATAACACACAAAACAGTAAAAATTATAAAAATATTCCTTCCCTTGTAGAGTCACTTTAGTATTTATTTTTGAGAGAGGGAGAGAGAGTGCAAGGCAGGGAGGGGCGGGGGACAGGGGGGAGACAGAGGATTCGGTCAGCAGCGGAGCCCGATGCGGGACTTGAAACTCAACGAACCGGTGACAGCGTGACCTGAGCTGAAGTCAGACACTTAACCAACCGAGCCACCCAAGAGCCCCTTAATTTCACTTTTTAATATAGATCAATTTCTTCATCTTCCTCCAAATTTTCTTCTCTGGAGAATTAGGGTAACTCTCACTTAGTAAGTTACGCTAATGATAATAAACATAATAATATTTCTTTCGGCTCAGGTCTCAACCCCCGAGGTCAGAGATCCTTCTAAGACAGGACACTGCCTCTCCTCTCCGTCTCTTACCTTCACACCTCTGCATGCTTCCTTCCACACCTCCTGTTCTGGATCAGAGCATGCCTGAGATGTACCTGGAGACTTTTGTGACCAACGCAAGCTCCTTGCTCTAGGCGGGGGACTCCCCTGCACAACTGAGGGCCGCACCCTGGCATCTGTGTCACGAAAACGCTCCCCTTGTAATTCTGATTGTCCCCCCACTCCCTGCCGAGATTCTAAAACTAGGATTCTAAAACAATCGGGCAAGAAATCCTGAAAGAATGTGGCACAGACTCTCAACAAAAATGATGAAGGGATAAACTGCTACGTTTTAAATCTGCCTCTACCCACATCTGTTTATTCAACAAGCAGCCCCTCAAGGTCAAGAATAGCCTCATTATTTTATAAGGGAAGCTGCCTCGAATCACAGGTGAGCTCCCCTGTCCCGCCCCGCACCTCCACGTCCCGCACTGGGTCTCCAGGTGCTTGCGCCCCAACCTGGCCATCATCCTGGACTCTGTCTCTCCCCCTGCACCCTCCCAGCATGCACCCACCCCCGCACCCACACTCACACATCAACAAATCCTGCTGGCCCTACCGCGGGAGTCTGTCTGGAAGCTGACCACTTCCCACCCCGTCCAAGCCTCCAGTTTGCCACCTCATGCAGCCTGGATCTTGCGGTAGCCTCCCCCCTGCCTTGCCCTTCTCACTCTGTTCCCCTTGGTCCCTCCAGTCCCCGGAGCAGAAGCCAGAGTGGTGTTTTTAGATGCAAATCAGATCACATTATGCTTCTGCACAAAACCCATCTCATTCAGAGCGAACTCCTAAGTCCTTAGGGCAGCCTGGCTAGGGTCCGGGTCTCCTTCAAACTCGCATGCACTCGCCCACTGTCCACGCGCCTTTCCCTCCCTGCCTGGGGCTCTCTTCCCCTTCTCTTCCACTTTCAGTCCCATCCCGGGGAATGCCTCTCCCTACCCTGTGCCCCGAAGCTGTTTTATTTTTCTTCGGAGCACTTAGAGTCACTTGGCAGAGTACATGTTTAGAATTTCCTTGTTTATTGTCTGCCTGACTTCTTCACTAGGATATGGGGGCTCCGTGCTCACTGCCTAGAGAGGTATACACTGTAAGGGTTGGATGACCACTATGGAAGGAAGGAAGGAAGGAAGGAAGGAAGGAAGGAAGGAAGGGAGGGAGGAAGGGAGGAAGGCAGGAAGGGAGGAAGGAAGGAAGGCAGGAAGGGAGGAAGGAAGGAAGGAAGGGAAGGAAGGAAGGAAGGCAGGAAAGAAGGGAGGAAGGGAGGAAGGAAGGAAGGCAGGCAGGAAGGGAGGAAGGAAGGAAGGAAGGGAAGAAGGGAGGAAGGGAGGGAGGAAGGAAGGAAGGAAGGAAGGGAGGAAGGAAGGGAGGAAGGGAGGAAGGAAGGGAGGAAGGAAGGAAGGGAGGAAGGAAGGGAGGAAGGGAGGAAGGAAGGGAGGAAGGGAGGAAGGAAGGGAGGAAGAAAGGAAGGGAGGAAGGGAGGAAGGAAGGAAGGAAGGAAGGGAGGAAGGAAGGGAGGAAGGGAGGGAGGAAGGAAGGAAGGAAGGAAGGCAGGGACGCACGAACGAATGCTTGGGCCCCAGGATAACATTTGTTCAACGTCTGCAACTATTTCCCTGTCTCTGCCCGTCATGATTCAGGATGAATCTCCATCCCGGAGACTGGAGACCCGTTTCGATCGGGCCTTCTTTCTGACTTACTCTCCAGGCCTGGGGCGGGGAAGTCCGAAGCGTGGAGAGGGAGTTGAATGAGAGCAGACCCCAGGCCAGCCCTTTCACACGCCTCAGAGACACAGGCCGAAACGGAAGAGAAAGCGTCTCGTCCTCGGGCTCTTTCCCTCTCACTCGCCTTGTCCTCCTTCGCGTAGAGAGTCGTTTGTAAAATTCAGCCCAACAAGGTTTCCAGCTAATTGAGGCTTTCCTGACTATCCTATGTGATGCATTGATTAAGCGCCCCTATATGCTCTGCGCCGCGACGGAGGGCTGGGAGGTAAAAAAAGTGAGCAGGAGGAGGCCTGTGCCCTGCGGGTGCTGACAACTCCAGCGGGGAGAGAGACAGACGCACAAGGACTTCTAACCCAGGGCAGAAAGAAGACAGAGCTAAGTAGGCCTGACAGCCCTGTGCTCGGGGTCAAGAGGATCCATTACATCAACTCTTGTTTGGTCCAATTTATTACCACCACTATTACTAATCTAATAATCATTCTAGTAGGCCTGCCTTCTTTGATATCAAAGGCGTATTTTTCTACTGCCAAAATTAATGATAAAGGAAAACAATCCATTGGAATTAAAAGCAGTTGTGCCGGCTGGTTGTTGAGAGGGTCATGGGCTTCTCCTGGGCGGATGGGGGTGGGGGGGGGAGGCTCGTGAATATCCCGCGAAGGACCCGCTTCCCCAAGGACCCCTTCCAGCAGAGCATCCGGGCGCTTGCAAAAAATCAAAGTCACCCTGCGTCCGTCTCCATCAGCTCTGCCATTTAATGTTTAACATCTGGGAGGGAAAATATCCTGAAGCTTTTCCAAATACGCCAGGCCCTGCCCTCCAGGTTTGCGGGGAGAATCCTAGGCAGGGGCGGCATCTCACGTGCCACGGAGGCCCGTGCCGGCCAAGGCGGGGTCCAGGAAGCCCCCCGCCACTCACGGGAGGATCTGGGCGGATGGATTTCTTGGAGGCTGGTTTGCCTCTCTCTCCTTGGTTCCTAGATCGCCAATCGGACCGAACAGCGGCCGGCATTTTCCACTCGCGCCTTCTGTTCCATTAGCCCTGGAGCCACATCACCCGACTCGTCAAACAAGTCCCGGATCGCGGGAGGAACGGATCCGCCGCGAGATAGCGGGGCCAGCGCTGAAAACAACTATGATACAGGAGAAAGCCGGCGTTTCTCCTTTCCTGTGACTCATTAATGACGTTGGCATGTTACGTTTCAGGTGTCTCTGGTGAAAACGCCCACGGGGCCATCGAGTAATGGGGGTGAAGTGGGCCCGGCTTCAGGACCTGCAGGCGTTTCGTGGGAGGCGGGGCCTTGGCCAAGCAGGAGGCCCTGCCTCCCCGTCGGAGAACAAACCATTGCCGAGCTCGGTCAGCGGCCCCCCAGGCAGGAATGTGCTGGGCCCAGGCAGGAATTAGGAGCTTTCCCGTGATGCAACAGCTGCAGGAAACATGCCCGGAGACCACTAGAGGCGCAGTTTGCAAACGCTCTTCCCGATCATCAAAGCGATCTCCAAAACTTGATACCTATTTGGTTTTTACATCTGTAAACGGTCTGCCCCCTTAGGTGGGGTGTGAGGCCCAGTGACACAAATACGCCTTTCCCGGTCGCGTGGGAGGCGCAGGGAACACTTTCATTTTACAGGCGAGGATGAGCTTATTTAGCGATTACCTGTGTGGTCAAAAGAGGCGGGGCGGGAATCCCAAGCCTAAATTCTTTCTCCAAGCGGAACATGCTTTGGTTTCTTCTCTGCCGTTTGGATATGCAACCGCGGGGCACTGGGGATGGCTGGAAATCTGGGGACGCCTTTCCCATCATCGATAGGTCCCTCTTCCCCTCGCCCCGCATCTGGGTCGGTCTGGAACTACTCCGACCCACAGGGCGCAGTGAGACTGACGCCAGGCTAGCTCTGGGGCGGGGAGCGGGGGGGGGGGGGGGGGGGGGGGGGTTGCAAGTGTGGACTGGTGGTTTCTGCTTCTTCTTTCTTGGAGTCTTGGGCTGCTTTGTGACACGTCTGACCAGCCAGCTGGAGACAGGACATGGGGAGAAGCTGGACTTCGCATGCAGAGGGGCAGGTCGGGCTGCACCAGCCTCGCAACCATCCTGCGAAGGGCCAGACCTGTGAGTGTTCACTCACACTCCACAGTCACGCTCCTCGGTCCCTCCAGACCATCCAGCTGCCAGCTGAGTGCCATGGACGGGCCCCATTCGATGGTACATGGAACAGAAACCTCTCCCGCCTGAGCTCTGCCTGAATTGCTGACATTTAAAACCACACGCAGTAATAACTTGGATGTTGTTTTAAGTCCTTAAATTCCAGGGAAATGTGCCATGCAGATAACCAAAACTCAACTACATAGCACCTCTGGATACTATGTTCTTTCTCCCTTCCTTCCTCCCTCCCTCCCTTCCTTCCCTCTTTCCTTCCTTCCTTCCTTCCTTCCCTCTCTCCTTCCTTCCTTCCTTCGTTCCTTCCTTCCTTCCCTCTTTCCTTCCTTCCTTCCTTCCCTCTTTCCTTCCTTCATTCCTTCCTTCGTTCCTTCCTTCCTTCCCTCTTTCCTTCCTTCGTTCCTTCGTTCCTTCGTTCCTTCCCTCTTTCCTTCCTTCGTTCCTTCCTTCCTTCCTTCCCTCTTTCCTTCCTTCCCTCTTTCCTTCCTTCGTTCCTTCCTTCCTTCCTTCCCTCTTTCCTTCCTTCGTTCCTTCCTTCCTTCCTTCCCTCTTTCCTTCCTTCGTTCCTTCGTTCCTTCCTTCCTTCCCTCCTTCCTTCCCTCTTTCTTTCTTTCCTGCCCTTCTTCCTTCCTTCCTTCCTTCCTTCCTTCCTTCCTTCCTTCCTTCCCTCCTTCCTTCCCTCTTTCTTTCTGATTTATACCAGTATATCAATATCAACATAGTGAATTTGAAGGATGCAAAAAAGCACAAAAAAGAAATGGTCTTCTACCTAAAGCTTACCACTATATTTTTTATTTATCTCTCCAGGTTTCTTTTTCTTAACAAACCTGAGATCATCCTGGGCTTCCTGCTGTGTCATTTGTCCTTCTCACTGAGTACGTCGTGAACCTTTTCCATGTGATAAAACATTTTTTCAACGGGACTTCTAGTGGTTGCACCGAAAATTCGTGTTATGGATAGACTATGATTTAGGCAACCAATTTCATATTGTTTGAATATTTAGTTTGGCTTCCAAATTTTCTGCGCTATAAATATTGTTATTATTCATATCCATGTCATAGCCACTAGTGTGCATCAGTGATGGGATTTTAGGACCCATGTTTGCACTGTCAGGCTAACAACTCAAGGACGTCCATTTAATCACTGGGTCTACTTTACTTATTTTTTAGGTTTTATTTTGAAGTTTATTTATTTGTTTTGAGAGACAGGGCGAGCGAGCAGGGGCGGAACAGAGAGGGACGGAGAGAGAGGATCCCAAGCAGGCTCCACGCCGCCCGTGCAGAGGCCCCTGAGGCACTGGAACCCATAAACCGTGAGATCATAACCTGAGTCGAAACCGAGAGTCCGATGCTTGACTGATGGAGCCACCCAGGCCCCCCCACTCCCCCCCCCCCCCCATTGGGTCTATTTCTTCAAAAAGGAAACTTTGGGCGCCTGGCTGGCTCAGTCGTGGAGCACACAACTCGATCTCAGGGTCGTGAGCTCGAGCCCCATGTTGGGCGTGGAGATTACTTAAAATAAAATCTAAAAAATAAATAAATAAATAAATAAATAAATAAATAAATAAATAGAAGGAAACCAGACTTCAGGAAGATTAAATTGTATGCCTGAAGTCACACACTGATTTGAATCCAGCCTTGTCTGATTCTACACTCTCAACTCCTCTAACATGCTGCCGTTTAGTAGTTAAAAAATTATTTTAAAAAAATTGTTTCTCTGTTGTATAGTGAAGCCAAACATTTTTCTGTATCTTTAAGCCATTTGCATGGCTCCTTTGGTTAGTTACCTGTTCGTGTCTTTTGACAATGATTTTATGTTATGTTCATGCTTTTCTCATTTATTTGTAGGTGTTCTTTACATATTAAGGGCATTACTCTGTTGCCCAGTCTTCTCTCAGTGTTTCGTTTTACTTTTTTACTTCAGTGTGCTGCTTCTCTACTCATAAATTTTAAAATTTAAAGATGTTTTCTAGCAAAGTGACAAAGCAACAACATTCTCAAAGTCTGCAAAACTTCAGAGCCGGGAAGAACTTTTGAGGTTATTTAATGTTTACTTAATGTTCACATGTGAAAACAGAGACCTGGGTAATGAGGTGACTGCTCTCTAGGAAAGCACTCAGAGAAAACTGCTTCAGGAAAAACTGCATGTTTTCTTATGTACCTTTGTGTATCAGAGGGGAGAAGAAACTTGTGCAATCTAACAGACCAAAATTTCAGAAACAGAATCTTATGCCTCTGGTTTTTCAATTCCTTGGTCAAGGGGTGAATTCATTTAATGACTCAATTAGAGCATCTCACACAACATCAACATTATCTGGTACAGGGAACCCTTTTAAAATTAAGTCTTACAGGGAAGTTCAATACCAACTCATAGTTGCCCAGGCTTATGGGCAAATCTCCAACCGGTTCAGATCAGGGCCACTTGGGTGTGGGGTGAAGCTTTCCCTTCATGTCCCGGGGCCCACAGGGGCTGAGTTCTCCACCCTCAGTTTGGGATTCTGCATGGGTGGCAGATATTGGGGGTATTAGGGGTGGAAGTGTCTACACTGGGCTGTCTGCACAGAGCCCGACGCAGGGCTCGAACTCATCAATGGCGAGATCATGACCTGAGCCAAAGTCAGACGCTCAACCGACTGAACCACCCAGACACCCCAAGGGAACACCTTCTACCTGAATCACCATCTGGCTTCTCCTTTCCTTCCCCCACCCCCTTCTTTAGTCTTTAGAGTGGAAAAATGTACCCCCAAACCAGGAATCTTTTTCTGCTTTAGTTATCAACTGGGGGAGTGAAAAGTAGCCCGTGAGAAGGGTCTGACAGAAGGAAATCAAACAAAAGACAATACTTTGAGAGGCACCCCTGCAGGAGAACAAAGCAGATAAAAGCAGAGTTGTTGTGGGGGGCGCTTTTATGCTTCCAGGTCAATCCTCATTCCCTTCCCTAACCTGCACTAGCAGTTTCTACAAGAACAACCTCATGGGAGCAAAAGACTGCACAGGAAAATGGAAAACCCTGTGGCATAGTCCCCTGTCTCCTTTTAATTCAGGAAGCTGAAGCCCAGAGAGGGGAATGCACTTGCCTGAGGTCACACAGCAAGTTAATAGTTTGGCTAGGTCTTAAATTCAGCTGACCATTCCAGTGCTCTGTTGCGGGTAATACTTTGCCAGCCAAATAGAAATCAAAAGACGCCAAGTGAAAAATAGTCATTTTGGGGGCGCCTGGGTGGCTCTGCTGGTTGAGCGTCCGGCTCTTGATTTTGGCTTAGGTCCTGATCTCGTGGTTTGTGGGTTCAAGTCCCACTTCAAGCTCCATGCTGACAGTGCAGAGCCTGTTTGGGATTCTCTCCCTCTCCAAATAATCAAAAAAAAACAAACAAACAAACAAACAAACAAACAAAAAAAAAAAACCAAAAAAACACAAAAAACAAAAAAAATTTGTAAACAGTCATTTTATTAAGAAAAACTTCACAAAAGCATACATGTAGAGAAACGATATCACGAATCCCCACGTATCTATCTTACATCATCAGCAATTACTAACTCACATGTACAAAGTCAGTCTAAAGCTTCCAGATGCTCTGTAGCAACATGCCCGGAGTCTAGCTGGACAGGAGGCTGGGGTACAGAGACTTAAGCGGTTTCTTTTAATTAAGTGGCTTCTTAGCACTCTGGCAGAGGAGGGCTGTGAATCAAGACAATTTTACTTCTTCCTCTCCAACATGTACACGTTTTAGTTTGTTTTCTTGTCCTAGTACCCAGGTTAGGACCTCTAGTACCCTGTTGAATGAAAGTGAGAATTTGTCTAGTTCCCGATCTTGTAGGAAATAGGTTTAGCTTTTTGCCATTAAGTATAAACTTAGCTATAGATTTTTGCACAGATGCCCTGTCATACATGCCCTTAAAATTTTTCTTCTGTTCCTAGTGTGTGGAGAGTTTTTACTACGAATGGGTACTGAATTTTCTCAAACATGTTCTCTGAATCTATTGAAGTGAACATACGACTTTTTCCTTTACTCTGTTAATGTACTGAATTAGGTTGATTTTCAAATGTCAAACCAGTTTTGCAATCCTAGAATAAATTCTACTTGGTCGTATTGTATTATGCCTTTTTATTTATCGCTGGGTTTGATTGCTAACATTTGGTTAAGAATTTCTGTGTTCGTGTTCCTTAGGAGGGTTGTTACCTAATTTTTTTGAATTGCCTTAGCATCAGGTTAATGCTGACTTCATAAAATGAGTGAGAAAGTAACTCCTCTTTACTTCCTGAAAGAGTTTGTGTGGAATTGTATTATTTCCTCCTTAAATGTTTGGGAGAATCATTAAAGTTACTGGGTCTAGCATTCTTCTGTGGGACACTTTTAGTTTCTTAATGTTTATTTACTTTTGAGAGAGAGAGAGAGTGAGAGAGAGCAGGGAAGGGGCAGAGAGAGAGGGAGACAGAGAATCCTAAGAAGGCTCCCCACTGCCAGCATGGAGCCCAATGCAGGGCTCAAACTCATGAACTGTGGGATCATGACCTGAACCAAAATCAAGAGGTAGATGCTTAATCAACTGAACCCCTTTGTGGGACCATTTTAAATTATAAATTCAATTTCCTCAATAGATATAAGGCCCTTTAAATATTATTTCTTTTTTTTATTTATTAAGTGATATGTTCAAGGAATTTGTCCATTTCATCTAAATTGTCAAAAGTGTTAGCATGAAGTTATTAAAAATTTTCATTATCGTATTTTAATGTCTGTAGAAACTGTAGTGATGTACCCTTTCTCATTTGCAATACTAGTAATTTGTTTTGCTTACTCTCTCTCTTTCTCTCTTTTCCTTCTAACCCTTTCTCTTTGAATAGCTTAACTTGAAATTTATCACTTTTATTGATCTTTTCAAAGAAGCAACTTTTGATTTCATTAATTTCCATTTTTGTTTGTGTATTTCTGATGTTCACTCTTTATTTCCTGCCATTTCCTTTGGGATTAATGTCTTATTTATTCCTCTTTCTTCTTACCATAAGCTTTAGACCTTTATGCTTTTCTTTTTTTTTTTTTAAGTTTATTTATTTATTTTGAGAGAGAGAGACAGACAGAGACCATGTACACGTGCATGTAGGTGGGGAGGGACAGAGAGAGAGGAAGAGAGAGAATCCCAAGCAGGCCTTGCCCTGCCAGCACAGAGCCTGCTGTGGGGCTCGAACCTTTGAACCATGCGATCATGACCTAAACCGAAATCAAGAGTCAGACTCTCAACTGACTGAGCCACCCAGGTACCCTTCTGCTTTCCTAATATAAGCAGATAAAGCTTAATATTTCCCTCTAAATTCTGCTTTAACTGAAGGCCACAGATTTTCTATGTAGTATGTTCATTGTCACTTAGTTCAAAACACTTTCTTTAAAAAAAAATTTTTTTAATGTCTATTTATTTTTAAGAGAGAGAGAGAGAAAGACAGAGTGTGCACAGGGGAGGGGCAGAAAAAGAGAGACATAGAATCCAAAGCAGGCTCCAGGCTCTGAGCTGTCAGCACAGAGCCTGACACAGGGCTGGAACTCACAAACCACAAGATCATGACCTGAGCTGAAGTCAGACACTTAACTGACTGAGCCACCCAGGCACTTCTAATTCAAAACATTTTCTAAGTTTACTCCTAATATTTTCTTTGACTAATAGGTTATTTAGAGTGTGTTCCTTAATTTACATGTAGTTGGATATTTTCCATATGTGTTTTATTATTAATTTGTTCCCCCTTCCTGCTTTGTGGCCAGAAAGTGCCAGGTAGAAAGCTAGGGTGAGCTCACCTCCTATATCTTTCTCCTCTCAGAGGCAGAGTTGCCAGATAAAGTACAGAATACCCAGTTAAATTCAAATTTCATATAAACAGTGAATTTTTTTAGCATAAATATGTCTCAAATATCAGATGGGAAATATTCATACTAAAAATTATTCATTGTTTATCTAATATTCATATTTAGCAGAGCATCATGTATTTCTTTTACTAAATCTGGTAACACTACCCAAAGACCACACAGTTCTACTTTGCCATTGGTTCAATGTCTGAAGACAGTTGATTCAGGTCTTTTTTTCCTCTCAGTTTTCTAGTTGTTTATCATGGGAGGGAAAGTCTGGTACTAGTTACTGTCTTGGTGAGGATCAAAAGTCTCACGTCTCCTTTTTAATTTTTATTTCATTAAATTTTTTTTAAATGTTTATTATTTTTGAGAGAGAGAGAGAGAGAGAGAGAGAGAGAGAGAAAGAGAGAGAGAGAGAGACAGTGCAAGCTGGGGGCGGCCAGAGAGAGATGGAAACACAGAATCTGAAGCAGGCTCCGGGCTCTGAGCTGTCAGCACAGACCCTGATACAGGGCTCAAACTCAATGAATGCCAAGATCATGACCTGAGCCAAAGTTGGATGCTAAACCGACTGAGCCACCAAGGCGCCCCAGTTCCATGTACTTTTAATACAAGTCCCTTATACTACTCTTGTCTATTTTTCTCTTGTTCTTATCTGGTCTGGTACATAGCTGTTACTTGTGTTTTGTTTGTTTGTTTGGTTCATTTTTTTGGAACTTGCAGAGATTTTTGTTATTTAATCAAATTTGTCAATCTTTTCTTTTATGACATCTTAGCTTCGAGTCACAATTAGATCTTTGCCCTTCCGAGGTGATAAAAAAATATTCTATCCTTTTCTTCCGGAACGCTTATGACTTGATCCTAAAAAATGTAAGTATTTGGTCAAGTTTCAATGGTTCAGGCGTGAGGTAGGCAGCAGCTTGATAACTTTTCTTCTCCACATGGATTGTGAGCTTCATGTGTTGGGCAGACCATTGCTTCTCTGTTGCTTCGAGATGTGGTGGAGACAGTCAATTTAGGGTAAATTCAGCCAATTCGTATTTTCCCCCAGGAAACAATAAATGGTTTGCTGCCTCCCTTGTCTCCTCCGGAGGGGTCCCCTCCCCTCTCTGGAGGTCCTCTTACTCCTTTAGATCTTGACTTGCATTGGGCCGATCTTGTTTGCTATTAAGCCTCTTGTTCATGACATTTAGGGCTGCACCTTTTAATTATTTTTTTTTGTTTTTTTGTTTTTTTGTTTAATATGAAATTTATTGTCCAGTTGGTTTCCATACAACACCCAGTGCTCATCCCAACAGGTGCTCTCCTCAATGCCCATCGCCCACTTTCCCCTCCCTCCCACTCCCCCCATCAACCCTCAGTTTATTCTCAGTTTTTAAGAGTCTCTTATGGTTTGGCTCTCTCCTTCTCTAACTTTTTTTTCCCCTCCCCCTCCCCCATGGTCTTCTGTGAAGTTTCTCAGGATCCACATAAGAGTGAAAACATGTGGTATCTGTCTTTCTCTCTCTGACTTATTTCACTCAGCATCACACTCTCCAGTTCCATCCACGTTGCTACAAAAGGCCAGATTTCATTCTTTCTCATTACCACGTAGTATTCCATTGTGTATATAAACCACAAGTTCTTTATCCATTCGTCAGTTGATGGACATTGAGGCTCTTTCCATCATTTGGTTATTGTCGAAAGTGCTGCTATAAACATTGGGGTACGAGTGCCCCTATGCCTCAAGGGCTGCACCTTTTAATATTCCAACCTCAAAACCTCGGGTTTCGGGAGCTTAAAAAGTCTGCTCTCAAATGATGGCAATGTCTGTTTCGAAACCGAAACGAGACTGTTCTCTTTCTCTCTCCCTTCTGCACCCTGAGGGCAGTCACCTAGGATGCTGGCCCCTGCGGTCGGTGTTGGGGGGGTGGGAAGATGGGAGGCAGGGGTGGCATGAAATAGAGATCACGGAGACCCCGGGCCAGTATTTCAAAATATGCCTCCGTGACGCCACATCAGTTAACACGGTTCTCTGGAAGGTTGGAGGCTTAAGACCTTTCCTTCATTTGAACGCCATGAAGCAGAGCCCTGAAGGCCTCTGCTAGCCCTGACTCTAGCCCCGCTCTCACCAGATCACCACGGGAAAAGTGTGCCACTGAGCGGTCTCTGAGCCTCAGTTTCCACATCTGCACTGCCTCTTTCCCAGGCTCCCCGTGAGAATCCAAATACGTCAACCAAGGCTAAAAGCACGACACACATGTGAGGCATTACGATGATCTTCATTCTCATCAAAAACATTTATCCAGCCCCCCGCCCCCCGTGTTCAAAACACCATTCCAACGCATCTGTTCTAACACATAACAAATACCTCTTTGAGATGTTTTTAATTGCACGTTACTTCCTTTCAGACCTGATTCATTTCTGATCCGAAGAGCAACAAAGAGAGCTTTTATCGCCGAGGTTCATTTCTGGAAATTAAATTTCCATTTTCAACACTAATGCTACTGTAATGCGTGCGGGTTTTTCTGTCTCTTATTGTGTCTGACGGCGACCAGCCTGGCAGCGTAAGTGACTGAATGCGAGTATGTAAATGGACAACATAAAAAGACATTTTTGAAAAGCGGGCGAAAGAAAAACATTTAAAGTAGGAAATTAGAGCAGTTATTGGATCCCACACCATGGTTAATGAGTGCGCGGAAAGCAAACAGTTTCTGGCTCTGGGACCCCCAAGCGTTACGGCCAGGGCAACACGTCTCCTGTTTTTGGAAGGAAATCAGTAATAGCCTCCACACATGGGAAGCCTTCAGTTTGCATTTTTTAATGCCTCCAGGGAGGACAGGGTTTCTGGTTTCAAATCTGTTAAATTTTTCTTTAAAAGACGGGTTTTGTTCAGAAACCCAAACAGAAATTAGCATATTACGAATATACGCGGGTCACGGGTTTGCCCCTGCGCTCAAAGATTTCATCAAGCGTGGCTTGCAAAACATGAGTGAGTTCTCGAGAAGCAGGATGGGACTCGACCACTTTGGCCTAATTAGGTAAAATCCCTTAAAAGCCCCACACCCTGTTTTTTATTAAGTCTTATGTGTATAAAAACTGGCCAAATGCCCATCAGTATGGTAAAAGCGGCTGGGGAGTTATGAGCTATTTTAATTTTCTTCTTCTTGTTTATCCATGTTTTCTAACTTTTTTTTTTTTTAATAATAGAAGAACGCGGCATTAGAAACAAGGAAAAAAATAGGAGGTACTTAAGACAAAGCAAAATGAAAACTCACCAATAGTTCTGCTTTTTTTTTTTTTTAACATGAAATTTATCGTCAAATTGGTTTCCACACAGCACCCAGTGCTCATCCCAACAGGTGCCCTCCTCAATGCCCGTCAGCCACCCTCCCACCCCCCATCAACCCTCAGTTTATTCTCAGTAATAGTTCTGCTTTTGAATTCTGCCCCTGGAGCACTGATCTTAAAACAGGTGCCACCTTACCTCCGTCCAAATTAATAAAAGCTCTTTTACTGAGCACCTACTAACTGTGACTGTGCTTTTCTCCTGTTCTGATACTCATCTTTGTTTTTACTTTTACAAATGGGTCTTGCGCGGTCCGAAGACTGGATGGCACCTGGTGTGAAAGTGACATAGGCATTCGTGAAGAAAAGAAAAGCCGTTCCTGCCTCCCGTAAATACAGGCCGAGCGTGTCTTATCTATAATACTCTAAGTGTTGGAGTTGAACGCCTAAAAACGTGCCTGTTCTGTTAAACTCTGGAGCACAGTGGTTCTGGAGTCACGACTTAGTCCCATCTTGCTGTACGAACTTGGTCCAATCATTCGCTTAGATGTGGACACTGACTTAGCGGTTGAGATTAGGTTCTGAGACGTAGAACCTGGAATGGGGGTGTCCAACTATGGGGGGGGAGAAGGAAAACAAGAGAGGAGAGAGTCACATTGAGTTGTTAGGGATTGGCCGAGACTCTGGGAGAGATGGCTCCCTGCTCACCAAAAACCCACTGTCCTCCTTCTCCTCCTCCCCCTCCTCTCCCTCCTTCACTCCCTCCTCCTCCTCTTCCCTCTCTTCTTCCTTCTTGGTTGCTGCCATCATCATCATCATCATATCACAGATTCCATTCCTCAGTACCCGCCCCCCCCCCCCCCCCCCCCCCCCCCCCCCCCACACACACTTAGGTTTGGCCACGGGACCGAATCCCAAGCCAACAGAATGTCAGCAGATTTGATATCTGCTGGGGCGCCTGGGTGGCTCAGTCATTTGAGCCTCCAACTCTTTGGTTTTTGGCTCAGGTCATGATCTCACGGTCCCTGAGTTGGAGCTCCGCATTGGGCTTTGACAGCCTGGAGCCTGCCTGGGATTCTCTCTCTCTCCCTCTCTCTGCCCCTTCCCTGCTCTCTCTCACGTGCGCTCCCTCTCCCCAGATAAATAAACAAACCTAAAAACATAGAAATGATATGCGCCGTTTTGGGCCAGGGATGTGTGGAAGCCTCACGTTCCCCCGCCCTCCCATCTTCTGTCTCCCCTTCCTCTGGTGGCACACTGATTGTGGCAGGACTGTTCCCCGCCCAGGAGCTGCTAGAGGCACACAATGAAAACAGGTGAGGTCCCCGAATCCCAGCAGGGAGGAAAGTGCCCCCTGATGGGGGAACATCCGCCTAAGGCTCTTACTTAAGGACTAGTAAAGGTTCTTGAGGCATCATGGTTTGGGCTCTGTCACCCCAGCCTGGCTGCCTAACCGGTGCAGAATCGAACACCAACACCCAGAGCCTGAGGCAGGATCAGTGGTGTAGAGCCCAGAGGTGGATAATATGGGGCCTGAGTGGCCTCCTATACCAACACGTAGGTCAGTAATATGACAGATAAAGACAAAACTGTGGAGGGTCCTTGGCCGGCCTTGATGAATCTGTGGGGGACCTTAAGAGCCAGGGGTCTCTTGGTGCAATGAGCTCCTCTGGACTCTGTTTCCTCATCTGTAAAATGGGGGTGTTGGGCACGATTAAGAGTAGCAAGTCACGGGGCACCTGGGTGGCCCAGTCAGTTAAGCATCTGACTCCCGATTTCGGTGCAAGTCATGATCTCACGGGTCGTGAGTTCTGCGCCTGCATCGGGCTCTGGGCTGACCACGGGAGGCTGCTTGGGATTCTCTTGCTCCCTCTCTCTCTCTGCCCCTCCCCTTTGTTCTCTCTCTCTCTCTCTCAGTGCACTTCATTTTGAGGACCAACACTGATAGATTGGAAGGGCTGCTTAGACCACCGTGTTAAGAAAGATTCTGAGGTTCGGTCACGGATCTGTGGGAGGGCACCTTAACCAACTAAGGGTACAGGTCGGGGAGCGGAGAGAGAAGGAAATGCACCCCCACGCTAGACGTTCTCTGCCATCTACGAGTCTCATGGTGGGCAGATCGCTTCAGGGCTGGAGTGGCAAATGTATCCAGCTGAGGGTCACCTCCGAGACTGGACAGCTGGGGTCAATCCATCTGTAGCAGTTTTGACTTCAAAGATGCCAAGCTGTCTGCCTTACGGATGCCTGGAAATTCTATCCAGGTTTGCATTTTCATTTTTGTGCTAGGCTATTCTAAAAGACCTCAGTGAAAGAGAAACACGAGTGAATTTGACCCTGAGAAATGTTTCAATTGGGTTCTAAGGAGGTCAGACCGATTCAGACAAAAACCTCTAAAAAATCCGAGATGATGCAGTCAGAGGCCCCGGAGTGAGCAGATACTTTTGATGTAATTTGGAAGGATAAGCCATTCTACCAAAGTGGCCCAGGGGAAGGAAACGAACTCATCTTTTCAAAGCCTAGGAGAGTTGTATCCTGGAGGCACCTGACTTGGCGACCGCAGAGCCAGGAGGCAGGGCTCGAGTTCCAAACTTGTTGCCAATGGGCTGTGTGACCTTACACAAAAGGTATCCCCTCTCTGAGCCCCGGTGGCCTCAAAATGAGGGTTGTGGACTAGACGAGTGGTTTCTGAATTGTGTTCTGTGGATCCCAAAGGTTCAGAGACAATGGCGGGGTTGGGGGGGGGGAGGAGGGTACCACTGAGCGGAGGCAGGAGTGAGCCGGGCTCTGCTCCAGGAGCGGGGACTGCCGCCTGAATGACGGTGCAACTCCCTAAATATTTTGTCCCCAGGTCCCTCCTCACAACCGCTGGTGCTCTGCCTCATCTCCATTAAAGGAGCGCTCTCATTCTGCCTCTGGCTTTCTTGGAGGTTCATAGCCCCCTCCCCCACCCCCACCCAGGACTTGAGATTAAATCCCCAAGCTCGGCTTGGGGTTTTATTAGTGTCATAGTATCCACAGACTAATCATCACAACGCCCATAATCCTATGCGTCCAAACCACTTCAAGTTCTAGAAGTCCCTTCATCTATGTTAACCCGCTTACAGACAAAACCCATCCCCATTCTGTTTTTTCTTTTTGATCCTTTTCTTTCAGTGCAAATGCGATACTCGGTTCCTTCTCCTCAAGAACACCAGCTTTGGCCCCAGGCTGCTGTGGTTTGGCTCCCGACTCCAGCACTTAACGAGCCGTGACTTTGGGCAAGCTGGCTACTGCCTCTGAACCTCAGTTTCCTCATCTGTAAAATGGGGAGAACACAGCACTCATTTCCTAGGCAATTATGGGGATTAAATGATTCAAAATGTAAAGTTCTTAGAGTAATGCAAGGCGTGCACCAAGTGCTGTGTAAGTATCTGCCAGCACTTTTTAAAAAATAAATAAAGAAAACTTAATCAAAAAGTAAATAGTTGAGGGGGGGAGGCTGGCTGGCTCCCTCAGTGGGTGGAGACTGTGATTCTTGATCTTGGGGTTGTGGGTTTGAGCCCCCAGGATGGGTATAGAGATTACTTAAAAATAAATAAAATCTTGAAAAAATAAAAATAATACAAATAAAAACCCCAAAAATGCTAAAAAAAAAAAAAAAAGCAAATAATGGTAATAAGGGAAAAGCCTCACTTCTGCCCTCTTTTACCCATACATTCTCAACAAGGGTGATATCACCCCCCCCCCCCCCAGGGGGCACGATTGATTCTTGGGGGTCCTAGAAAATCCAATTTTTTTTTGTTTAAAGCACAGATACACATACAGTCTATAAACAGATGTACAGTATATCTCTACAAGCATTTCCTGGGTGGGACATGGGGGCGATAAAAAAAAAAAAAAAAGAAAGGGGCGCCTGGGTGGCTCAGTGGGTTGAGCTTCTGACTCGATTTCAGCTCAGGTCACAATCCCACGGTGGGATTCTCTCTCCCTCTGCCCCTCTCCCCTGTTCACACTCTCCCTCTAAAATAAAACAAATAAATCATTAAAAAAAAAAAGATTGAGAAACACAGCTCTAACCCCTCTGCCGTGGTTAACTGGTTGTGGGTATGTCCTTCCAGACCCTTGAAAAGAATCCCCGGTTGTTTAACAGTGAAAGGAAACTGTTTCTGAGCTCTGCGATGTGTTTGCTCTCCTCGATTCCCCGGGCTCTCCTCCCGTGGGGCGGGAGCAGATCGGAGGCACCCTTCCCCACGCATCCTGGAGACCCCTACTTCAGGGCCCGGATCCCCCTGCCTGCGGGCCTTCGGGCAGCTCCAGTGACCGGTCACTCTTGACCACGAGGGCAGATTCCTACAAGTGCAACTGGCGGGCGAGAGCGGCGGTGCTTTTCCAGTGGTCAGAGCTCCTGCCAGGTTTCTCATGTGACCTTCACGAGACTCCTGCGCAAGAGCTCTGGTGTGGAAACTGGCTCAGAGACGGGAGACAGGCCTGGCCCAGTGAAAGCAGCCCAGCCAGCCTTGCACTTTCTGTCCCCTGCAGCCCCGGGGGGCAGGTAAGTTTCCTGGGGCGGGCTCTGCCTGGGTGCTTTCATCTGTGCAGCGAGGGCTCCCTCGTCTGCCCAGGACCAGCGGGGGGAAGGGGGTGGGGGGGGGAGGGGGGTTCACTGCGGAGCCTTTTGCAGGGCCACCCCGCCTTGTCGCCTTGTCGCTGGAAGGGGGCGCTCTGTGCTGAGTGAAGTTTAAAGGGGATTGCAAGGGGCGCCTGGGTGGCTCAGTCGGTTAAGCGACCGACTTCAGCCCGGGTCACGATCTCGCGGTCCGTGAGTTGGAGCCCCGCGTCGGGCTCTGGGCTGATGGCTCAGAGCCTGGAGCCTGCTTCCGATTCTGTGTCTCCCTCTCTCTGCGCCCCTCCCCCGTTCATGCTCTGTCTCTCTCTGTCTCAAAAATAAAATAAACGTTAAAAAAAAAATTAAAAAAAAATAAAGGGGATTGCAAGAGGAGGACGACTCCAGCGGGACAGTGAGGCTGCTGGGCACCCCGGGGAGACCCTCATGCTCACGTCAATGGGGTGTCACAGCCTCCTGGACCCTCTCTTTTATCCATCACGTGCACTTCACCCCAGAACCAGACCCTGGAGCGTTCCTGGTTTACTTCCATTGACTCCTTAAACCATAACCGCCGCCTACACCAAACTATGGGGACCTGAGACCTGACTCACTGACTCCTCTTAAAAGTGCCCCTGGCTCAGCATTCTAAACAGGACTTCTCAGACTGTAATGTGCATAAGAA
The DNA here is from genome assembly GCF_024362965.1 of Panthera pardus. Classification (NCBI taxonomy): domain Eukaryota; kingdom Metazoa; phylum Chordata; class Mammalia; order Carnivora; family Felidae; genus Panthera; species Panthera pardus. Next base: position 32,648,540 of record NW_026526743.1, on the reverse strand, counting down.
TCACCGGGAATCTGGTTAAAATTTAGATTCTGATGCCTCAGGTAGGAGGGATCCTGTCTTTCTTTCTTTTTTTTCTTTCTTTCTTTTTTTTTTTTTTTTAGTTTATTTATTTTCAGAGAGAGCGTGCGTGAGTGGTGGAGGGGCAGAGAGAGAGAGAGAGAGAGAGAGAGAGAGAATCTCAACCAGGCTTCATGCTGTTAGTGCAGAGCCCGAAGCTGGACTTGATCTCACGAACCTTGAGATCATGACCTGAGCCGAAATCAAGAGTTGTACGCTCAACTGACTGAGCCACCCAGGCACCCCAGGGATCCCGTCTTTCTACCCAGCTCATGGACACCCGAGTTGCCCCTTTAAGGAGGAAGAGGCTGGGAGTGGCCAGGTGAACGTAAAGCCAAAGGAAGCAGTCTGGTTGTAAGTAGAGCGGAGTAACGGGGCCAACCCCCCCCTTTCTTCCCCTAGCAGCGCAGTCTTACGGGATTCTGCTGTGATCTCAGCGTTTGGGCTCTTGGATGTATTCGTGCTCTCCTGAAGAGTCCAGCTTGGCCCTTTGCAGAGAACGTCCTGGCACCTGTGACCATTCTGGAAGGAGCCAGCTTTGCGTTTAATGCGAAGAGGTATAGTTCTGGAAGTGCAAGGAAATGGACATTTGTCTTTCCCCGCCCGCACACACACATGCCAGAGTAATTCCTCAACATTCTTGGCTTTCGAGGCCATGAGCAAGTTGCTCCTTGGCGTTAAGAAGTGCCCTCCTTCCTTGATATGCTTTTCTGTGCAAATGAGCCTAGAGGAAGGACTATCTCATGTCATAAACATCTTAGTGTTTCAGATCGTCTCGGCCGGGGAGGGTGTGGGGTGGGGATGTCAAGGGGGATAGCACGAGAGCCCAGACCTCCTGGTTACTAACAGTAACCAAACCTTCAGTGAGGCGCGCTGTGCATCCGGGAGCCTTCGGAGCACTTTGGTTGTTATGCCCCCTGGTCATCCTCCAAATGCCTCCACGAAGCACACACTGTTACTAATAGTATTCATTGTGCACAAGGAAACTGAGGCCTAGAGAAGTGCAGGAATGTGCCTGAGGTCACAGAGCAAAAGAGGTAGAATTGAGGTGTCAGATGTAAGAGCCCAGAACCCCGGGTGGGGCGGGGACACCCTGCTGCCGACTGCTCCAGCGCCCGGAGGAATATGAAGGGGCAGGAAGAGACCATGGCTGGAAAAAGGAGGCAGGGTGAGCCAATGCCCCTCATTTACTTCTAAATTAAAAAAAAAAAAAATTAACGTTTATTTCTTTTTGAGAGAGAGAGACAGAGCATGAACAGGGAAGGGTCAGAGAGAGAGAGAGAGAGGAGAGACTGAATCCAGAGCAGGCTCCAGGCTCTGAGCTGTTAGCCCCGATGCGGGGCTTGAACTCACAAACCGCGAGATCGTGACCCGAGCCGAAATCAGATGCTTAACCGACTGAGCCACCCAGGTGCCCCTACTACTGGGTTTAGGCTTGGTCCATGCCTTCTGTCCTGGGTCCAGAGAACGGCCATGGGCAAACCTCATCATCTCCTCCAACTCCCGTTTGTAGCCTGTGCCTGCGGAAGATGGCTGGCTTCCCCCTCTGCAGCTGATCTGGGCGTCAGAAAGCTCTGGACCCCGCGCCCAGGCGTGCCTCTGTGTGAACTTTCACGGATGGGGAGTATAGGCTGCGAGTCCAGGAGTTATGTCATTTGGGGCCACCTCTCTGGACCTCAGTGTTCTTGTCCGTGACATGGCCTTCGTAGCTCTTATCCCCGAGGGCAGTTATGAGGATGCATCGAGTTAATACATAGATGGAGCGTGCCTGTCGTGAATGCTCTCCAGAGTCATTGTTTGGCGTGACTGGGCCGGGAAGCAGAAAAATCTAATGAACGCCTGGCTCAGCTTGAGTTCGGGCCCCGGGGCGCCCGGGGCCGCCTCCCCCTCTCCATGGCCCGCTCGCTCACAAAGTCACCAGAGGATGCCAGAGGCGCTCTGCACAGAGCCCTGCTCCTCCTCAGGGCCCCCACCCTCCAACGCACCTGATTTCACTGCCGGTCCCAGTGTGTCCAGCCAGAAGCTACCGCCAGCATCTTCTGGAGCCTCCTTGGGGACCCAGGTTTCTCTCCATGGAAACAAGAGCGGCTTCGGCTGGATCTGTGCAGGCAGAGGAGGCGGGCAGAGATGAGCAGAGGTAGCAGGGGTGGGCAGAGGGGAGTGGAGGCAAGCGGAAGTGAGCAGAGGCAGGCACAGGGGAGCCAAGCTGGCTGGGTGACCTACAGGAGAGACCCTCTCAGCCTCTGTGGGACGTGGCCCAGACGCAAGGGACCCAATGTGACGTCCTGAAATCGAGGCTGCCTGTGTGGAGCAAGGAATGTTCCAGCAAGGAACAGACAGCATCTCAGGATCCATTCACGCCATTCCCCAAGACCAAGGCCAGACTGAACTCGTCTTTGAGGCTCTGGCTCTCCCTACTTCGAGGGCCTTCCGCCCGGTCCCGGGCAGGGGAAGTTGCTGGCCACGCTGCAGTATTCCAGCAACAACCCACTGAAGGACAAACCCGGCCATCCCTCTGCCATGTCAGGTGGGCCCCGGGCTCCATGGCAGCCGCCACAACTGACGGGACCCTGTGGATGAGATTAGGTGGCAAAAGTGGATCAGCGTCTCAGCACCGAGAGCCCCCGTGGACTCAGGCCCCCACCCTGGGTTCCAGCCTGTCAGGAGGCTGGGGGACCAGACACACGTCCCTTGCCTGCTCCAGGCCTCAGTTTCCCCACGCGTAAACAAAGGCCCGTGACCAGGTGTCCCCCAGCCCCACCTGCATGTAGTGCCAGGTGACTGGAGACTCGGACAGACCCGGTGCCTAACTTTATATTGAAAAGGGACAAGTGGAAACAGGAGGCTTGAGCCCCACACAGAACAAAAAGCAAAACAAAACAAAAACAAAAACAAAACCAAGCAGAAACACCTGGAGAAAGACGTTTTAAAACCAAGAGGTAAATTCACAGAAGGGTATTAGTTTCTGGCAAACAGCCACGTAGAAAGTGTCCTGTCAGACAAGTCTAATGCTGTGACATGTTAGATCTGTTATTCCCTTTTGATCAAGCAGGCCTTGAATTACCTAAGGCGAGGCTCCCTCTGTATTTTTTCAGCCAGGGAGCAGCGGCAGTTGTGAGCTGGGCGTCAGAAATCCGACGAGCCTGGTGGTTGAGGCTGGATCCTTTCACTGTGCAGCTTGGTGACCCTGGGAAACTGGCTTGCCCTCCCTGGGCTTCCTCCACTTGCTTACATGTAAAACGGGACGATAGGAGCTGGGGCATGCTGGGTTCTTCCTGAGAGCCAGGCCTGAATTTAATCGCTTGGCCGGAATGAAGTGATTTAGTTCTGACAGCAGCCCCAGGGAGTAGGGGACTATTATTGCCATACCCATTTCACGGAAGGAGAAATGGAGGCTTAGGGTAGTTAAGGTTACTAACTTACACGACGAGGTTACTAAGGTGACACGACGACTAAATGCTGGGATCTGAGTCAGGGCAGCTTCTAACCCTGCCCTGTGTCCCCTGCCTCATAGAGGGGATGAAGTTCAATGTCCCCAAGGAGTGCCTGAGGCCCAGAAAGTGCTCAAAACAGCCTAGGAAAGGACCAAACCACAAAAAGAAAAATCGCCTGGGAAAACCTCACCCATTTCGCGGCCCGTGGGCGTTGTACAGCAGCCTGACCGGCAAGAGGTTCCTCTTTGCCTCTCTCTGGGTTGATTCAAAAGGCAGAGATTCGGGCTAGGTTTTGCTCTTTCCATTTTTTTTTTTTTTAAAGCAGCCAAGAATGGCTGAGTGACGCAGGAGTTTCTGTCGTAGGATGATGAATTACCTCCAAAGGGCAGAAATGAATCTAAGTGCCAACATCAGCCTGGGCTCCCTGGAGGACAGATGATAGCTGGTACTGAGCAGGTGCCCTGCTGAGGCTCCCTGCCTGGAGACCTCGGCTCCCTCTCTGGTTCCCCTGTGGGTGTTCGAACTTTGGAGGGAACGCGAAGCAAGGAGCCAAGGCCTGATTTGGGGCAGGGCGGAGGCAGCTCGGTGCCGTGTCCAAGCGTCACGGGGCACCGGTCCTCCCCAGGGTGGGGAGGCCGCTGCGGGGGGCGTCTGCACTGAACCCCGCAGAGGGGTCCAGCCACAAGCCCGGGTTTCGGGGTCAGGTGGTGAGCTGGGAAGGAGTCCTATCCAGAAGCTGATTAGTTTAAACTGCGGCATCACAGGAATTAAAGGGCAAGTTTCAAGTAACCAGCACCACCAAAAAGAAAAAGAAAAAGAAAAACAAAACAAAAACAAAAACGTGCCCTGCTGGAAATACCCTAATGCTCACATTAAGAAAGGGAGAATAGTAAAGTGCCATGTACAAGTCAATTTCTCTTCATTGCCTGAGACACGTGTATGTTCATTCATTCATTCTTACACTCATTCATTCAGCCAGGTGGGATCACCTAGCTGGAGCTAAGTGTGTGCTCAGGGCATCAGCAAAGGAGGGGACCCCCACCCAAGGTTCAGCTTTAATAGATTTTTTTTTCCTGAATCTTATAATCTGAAAATCTTAGAATAGTCTTTAAAAAAACTTCTTTAGCATATGTATATATTTTGTGTTTTGTGTCTACTATTATTTTATACTTTGAAAAATTTTAAGTTTTTAATTTATTTTGAGAGAGAGAAAGCACAAGTGGGGAAGGAGCAGAGAGAGAGAGAGAGAGAGAGAGAGATGGAGAGAGAGAATCCCAAGAGAGAATCCCGCATCCCTGACGCGGGGCGCGAACTCACGGACTGTGAGATCATGACCTGAGCCAAAGGTGGACGCTTAACCGACTGAGCCACCCAGGCGCCCCTATATTTTGGAGTTGGGGACTCTGTTATCTTTACAAGGCTCAAGACCTCAACAGTGTCTCATTGTGGTCCCATATTCAACAAGCATTGGCACAAGCATTGTGCTAGGTACTGAGACATAGCCGCTGTCTTAGAGTTTTCTAGAGAAACAGAATCGATAGGATATAAATATAGATATAGGTATAGGTATAGATATAGGTATAGATATAGATATAGATAAATTTCTATAGAGAGAGACAGACTTATCATAAAACATTGAATGATATAATTATGGCAGATGACAAGTCCTAAGACCTGCATATGGTAAGCTGGAGAGCCAGAAGAGCCAATGGTATAAGTTCCAGTCAAAACCAGTAGGCTGGAGACCCAGGCCTTCCTGATGTTTCCATTCAAGTCCAAAGGCTAGAAAAATCCGATGCCCCAGCTTGAAGGCATCCCCTTACTCACAGGAGGGTCAGGCCTTGTGCTGTGTTTGGGTCATCAGTGGATTGGGATGACTGGAGAGGGCAGTCTGTCTCACTCGGTCTATCCGTTCGAATGTCTGTGTCATCCCCAAACATCCTCACAGATGCCCCTGGGAGACTGTGTGACCAAATATCTGGGTGCCCTGTGGCCCAGCCAAGTCACCAGAGGAACCCTTCTAGCTGGGAACGCAACTGTTTTGTTAACTACATGCTCGGTTGTCCAATGGTGCCATTGGGAGAAAAAGGAAGGAGGAGGCATTTGGGGAAAATCAAGAAGCGAGTGAACAGACCTGGGAAGAGAGATGAGTCAGAGACAGAGAAGAGGTAAGATTTTGAGCTTCTGGGGGCACCTGGGTGGCTCAGTCAGTTAAGCGTCTGACTCTTGATTTTGGCTCAGGTTGTGATCTCACGGTTCGTGGGTTCCAGCCTTGCATCGGGCTCTGTGCTGAAAGCATGTAGCCTGCTTGGGATTCTCTCTGACCCTTGCGTGCATGCACGTGCGTGCACACTCATGCTCTCTCTCTCAAAATAAAGAAATAAACGTTAGAAAAATAGCAGAAAGTAGCAGAAAGTAATGGGCGATCATCATCCCGATCTGCTCAGTCTACACCTGCTGTCCTGGTGGTGTCCCGGTTGGTTCCGCCTTTGGGCCCAATAAAAGTGCCCCAACTAGACCATAAATCATACGATCCCCGTCAGTCCTCGGGCACTTTCTGAGCTGCCCACGCGTTCCCCACGGCTGGGAAAGGTTGCTTGTTGGCTAACTGATATCCTTCCAACCCTACTAGGGCACCGCTCTTAGGGTCCTGGAATCAGGCTGATTCAGGTGATCCAGGAATCACCAACCACCATGGCCCCACTACCGTCTGCGAAGTTGTTCCAGAAACTGCCACGTGTCAGGCACTATCCTGGGCACAGGAGTCGGGGGCGGGGGGGGGGGGCGAGCTACGAGGATGAACCGCATCTGGAGGACAGACCAGTAAGCAGATAATTATAGCGCAGCGTGATGAGGGCTTTGAGAGAAGGAAGCCCGGCGGCTCAGGAAGCCCCACGAAGAAGTGCCTTTTTATCACTGGCCATTGCTGCAGGCGAGTCTTTCTGAGGTGTTCAATATTAATTAATGAGCAGTAATTGAGCACCTGGCCCCCTGCCTTCACCCTCGCCCCCCTGCCGTCCACCGTCCACACAGCCAGCAAAGGAGATCCTTTTCAAGTAGGCAGCTGACGAGGTCACTGTCTTCTTTCAACAGCCCCATGCTTCCCACGATGGGAGACTAGCATCCGGGTCCCTGTCCTACCCGCTCTGGCCGCTGGCTACTTCTCTGAGCACGTTCCCCTTGCTAGTGGGGTGTAGATGAGAGAATGCACTCCGGCTATGGGGACTCAGGGAGGTAGAGAGTTAAGCCCAGTGTGAGAAGCTAGGGGGCAAAACGTGCGCTCCAGTGAAGGATGGGCTGACCTGTAAGGTAGTGAGTTCCCTGTCACCGGAGGTATGCGAGCAAAAGAAGGATGCCGACTGGAAACACCCGTGAAAGAATTACAACTTTAAAAGAGGAGCTTCTGCAAGCTGAAACTTAAGGTCTGTTTTAATATGTTATCCTGTGATAAAGGCGTTTTGCTTATAGATGGACGTGCTCCCCTCCTGTCTTCTCAGAGTTTTCTGCAAGAGAAGAAACCCTCGTCTAAGCTGAATGAGCTTTCAGGACCTCACTGGGTGACAGGGCAGCTGGCAGAGTCACCGGGCTGCTCCTTTCTGGCACACTGTTTCCCCAGACTGGAGAAAGGACCATCGGACGGAGCCCCGGCTGGCTGGTCGTCTGTTGTCTCTCTACTATTTTATTTTTCTATCAAATTCTCACCTAGCACTTGCTGTGTACAAGGCACCCCGCTAAGTGTCCTTTCTAACTCAAATAACCCCCAGAAAAACTCTAGCTGGTAGGTACTCTGATCATTCCCATCTTACAGATGAGGACACTGAGGACAGAGAGGTTGAGGACCCTGTCCAGGGTCGCACAGATAGGCTGGGAGAGACCAGGATTTGAACCCAGGCAGTGCAGTTCTAGACCATATTCTCAACCATGACAGCCATCATGCCACCCCCTCTTTTCCCTGAAAGCTTTGGATTTTGATGTCTTAGCTTTGGTTTCTTTGGAACATAAGTGCTTCCCCCTGGGAGTGTGCTCCGTCTATGGCTTATTTTGCAGGCTTTGGGACCAGGGCTGCAGGGTCTTTCTCTCTGGGCTGTGCTCTCTCACCAGGCACCAGCCGGTGCAGAGACCTGACCTGGGTCATAGGAGGCCAGGGAAGTGGCTGTGGGTGATCCCACGCAGCAGACCCACCTTCTCTCGTAGAGTCGTCTCCTGTTCATCC